>NC_133691.1:3203214-3842857 GCF_048934315.1 Petromyzon marinus | reverse complement strand
TCTCATGAAGCCTAAAGCGACTATTTATCAACGTAGCCATATATTATGAATAAATAGGCTTCAATTGACAGTGTGATAATTTTCACAGAAATTATTTGAAGATGCAAAGCATTCCTTTACTATTCTGCCCCGACCCCCCCCCCCCCCTCTCAATATAATGTTGAAACACGTGGCAGATCAGTCTAATTAATAATAATAAACATACTAATACTTTTCAGCTCTTTCTCGATCAACTGCTGACAGCCTCCCCATGCATTTTATTTTACTACGAGGGCTAGTTGGCCATACTTCACTACGCCGGTCATTGCGGATTGTTGAGAGAAATAAAAAAACAGTTCACACATGACTTGCAACTGGAGCAAGTTGAGTCAGGTGGCTAGATTTATTGCAGCAAAGCACTCATTACTATGCCACCACTCCACCTCTCTCTTGACTAATTAGGTTGCAGAGCATCAGATATAATGAGCGGTTAAGATCAGTGGATAGTATTCGCTCTCATTATTAGGAAGCCGTTGGAACTATGCATTTTTAAAAGCCGATTCAAAAATATTTTCTTTAGAACAGTTTGTTTTGTGTTTAGGTTGTTGTCCTTTACCCGCTGCTCCTATTAGCACGGTTGGCTACGCCCGGTGCAAAAGAAGTGCACCGCACATACATTGCCTTCATTTGTTTCGAAAAGGTTACGTATAATAATAACAATAACAAACTCTAGACACATCAACGTACCTGTGAAAAGCAGAGAATGTGTAAATTATTGCTAATCGTGTTTAAACAAGTCATTAGATTTTAAAATGCATAGCTCCAGTGGCCTCCTAATAAGGAGAGTGAATGCTTTCCCACTGGCCTTAAACGAGTGGTGAAGCACATCTTTGCACACAATTGCAGGGATATGCATGGGAGTGGCGTGCTAAACGCGTCCAAGAGTGGAGATGACGCGAGCTCCGATGATCGAACAGCAGTTGATGGATTATTTCCGCGTTTGCTCCACCCCATCAGGAGGTGGGGGGGTTGTTAAAATGATCATGCAATCACGCGGGCACAGCCAGCCAGGGTCACTCCCCTTTAGGGCCAAAGCGTGGTTAATTGTTTGGCTGATTTGATGATGGAGGGGAGAAAGAATGGCTAATTTATCAAGTTGGGAGGCAGATCAAAAACACATGGGACACATTTGATTAACGCCACAGCTCGTGATGATGATGGAAGGCTGGTTAAGCAAAACAAAAACGAGACAGACGCTCTCCTTGAGCGGTGGATTTGTAAAAAGGCATTTTAAAGGCTTTTGAAAAATGAAATTCTATAATTGAAATTTCTATCCAAGGAAGATCACTTGTAACGATCGAATATATTCAGCGAGGGCAATCACCGAATGATACCACAGTCTCCTTGATCCAGCGTTAAAGGCGGGCGGCGGTCGTGGCACATGCTTGCGACCCAATACTGTGGGTCGCACAAACGTTGCGAAACTCCCTCGTACATATGCAAGTGTGTTGAACTTCTTTCGCACCGTACGTAGCCAACTGCGCTCATCGGTTGGGCGTCAAGATCACCATGTTCTGACTCGTCAGGAGATGGCGAGACAGCAAGTGAATGGATTTACTTTCTGTTTCCACATGTACGGGGACTGAGTGTACCGGTGTTTCCTTCCGATCGCATTAATCACTATTTAATGGAGTTGGGCAAACGTCCCAATCCAGGGCCGCAGACCTCGGGAAATTATTGACGTCAGTCCTGGCCGCCTTCCTGTACATCCGTGGTTTCCAATTCCTCTGAATCTAAGCAAAGTCAGAATCAGAATATTGATTTCACTGTGAGCATTACGAAATGTTTGACTGTAACCATTAAGCCACGTGTATTGCCTAACACATGGCTAGGGAAAAAAAAACAACAACCCCATTACAGTCGCAAGAAACAATAGGTGAGAGAGAGAGAGACAGCTTAATGCACTGCTGAAGCACCAGCAAGTTCATGCGATGTCGGAGACACGTGACATGCATGCGAGGCATGTCAGTGGCGTCTTGCTGTTTTGTGAGTGCACCTTTGTGTACTGTTATTTTCTGGAGCACGAGTTGAGTGACTAATTTGCGGGCCAGAAGAGGACGCAAAGGGGAAGTGTGATAAGCACCGCACAGGCCCGGTTGCCTTTGTTTCCCCGGGTTGTTAAGTTGACACATAGCACCAGCGGTGGAAATGGACCGGAACGCCCCGGAAGACCGTGGTGAGAGTGAACATTTCAACCAGACTGCGTTCCAGAAGGAATCAAGGATTAATCTCTATTTATTTGACTCGCAGATAGACTAAGAGAGAGACCCACAGACCCGCACAGAGACCCACCCCCACGGAGCGAAGTTCCTCCTCTTCAGATTTTTGGTGGGGGTGGGGGGAACCATTTATGAGTTCCCCCATTAATGTCTTCCCATTTCCAGCCATTCATAGCACCACCACTCATCGTGTAACGGGTTGATCGAGGGGAGGGGCCCACGTAATGCACAGATAGGAATTGCTACCCATATTTGATACGTCCGAGAATAAAACCCTGATCGCCAAACATTGTCTCGGAGTTTGCTAATTGTTCCATATGAGAGTGAAAATGATGTAATAAAAAACAATGTCCCACCCCATCCTCACCACACACAATGCACAGAGTTATCGCCTCGCCTATTTAAGCCGGAATCGACGGACGAAGGGGTGGTGTGGCCAGAACTCTGCCCCATCACCTTTGTCTCCCCAGTGCTGATGTTAACGCACTGCACAAAGTGTTAATTTAAGGCAGGGTGAGTTTTGGACCCTCCTTAGTACTTGTCGATAATTTTATCCCAGGCCGGGAATCCAACGCACATGGCTACGTCTGTACATAAACCAATGTCCACCATGGCTTCCCACACACACAACCAAAGATAGTCCATGTAGCCTCTTCAGGCTCTTAGGGCAAGTGGACCTATGAAGACTGGCACAGCACATGAAAGGGTGAGTAGACAACACCATATCCGAGCACCTTTGCCGGCCCAGTGATGATGTTTTAGAGACACTGCACCAGGTAATCATTAAGGCTGGGTCAACCTAGGGGAGGCCAGGGACCGTCTGTAACATTCACCATTGTTATTTTATCATCATCAGAACTTGAACGTGGGTTTCCAGGCTTGGCAGTACAGTGGACTACTATCGACATTACCACTCCCCAAAAGTTATCACTGCAATCAGACATTCACACACACGGACTCACCCTTGCACTCACTCAGACACACATTCACTCATACAAAGATCCCCTGTATAGCCTTACCAGACTGTTGGAGCAAATGCTGTTAGTGAGTACTTTTGAAGGATGGCATGGCACACGAGGGGGTGGATGGCCAACACCACGCCCGGCCGCCCTTTGTCTCCCCAGTAGTGATGTTTACAAATCGCACCAGGTACTCATTTGAGGCCGAGTCGACCTATGGAAGACCCAGGACCGATTTAGATAACCATCACTGGTGTTGGCCATGGGCGGGAATCGAACTTGGCTCGCCGGGTTCGTAAGCGCACTCACCCGCACCCGCACTCACCCGCACTCACCCGCACGCTCACCCACCCACCCACACGCTCACCCACCCGCACGCTCACCCACCCGCACGCTCACCCACCCGCACGCTCACCCACCCGCACGCTCACCCACCCGCACGCTCACCCACCCGCACACGAATGCTACCGCGTCGCCAGCCACCTACCGACATTGGCCATCTCGGGAACCGAGGCGCGGTAGGGCCCCTCAAGGAAGCGCGGCTCGTTGTCGTTGACGTCCTGCACTTTGACGATGAACTCGGAGGGCGGCTCCATGGGGTGGCCCGTGCGACGGTCTATGGCCTGCGCCGTGAGCGTGTAGTAGGCCTGCTCTTCGCGGTCGAGCCGCCGCGTGGCGTGGACGTCTCCCGTGCGGTCGTCCACCACGAACAGCGTGCCCGCGCCGTCGCCCGACAGGATGTACTTGACCGAGCCATCGCCCTTGTCCGAGTCGGAGTGCAGCTGCGGGAGGACACCAACAACATCGACGACAACAATAAATGGCGTCTCGTCGAGGAGCATAGACCATCACGCGAACTCGGGTCCATCCTCGCAGCAGCAGCAGCAGCAGCGGTTTTTGGCTGCTGGCCATCGAACTTAGACGGCCAACCGCATTGCGCGCTTTCAGATGTGCTTCTGCGGCCGCCTGGAACGCTCTTCCTTCCCATGTTAGGAAGCCACTGGAGCTATGCAATTTTTTTTAATCCACATTGAAAACTCATTTCATCAGGACTGCTTTTTGTGTTTGTTGTCCTTCCCCCGCACCTCGGATTGTCGTGGCTGACTACGTATGGTGCGAAAGAAGTTCAACACACACAACAACTGCAACGGCATAAACAACAATGGCACAAACAACAACGACATCACCAACATCAAGAGCAATAACAAGATCACCAGCACCAGATGCAACAATTCTAGCAACATCATTTGTGTGCTATGAAGAAAGGCCATTGTCTAAAACGTTGCCTATCATGTTGTTCTTTAAGGCCGCACTGTTACTGACCAGTGCGTTGAGTTTTTCCATCAAGTAAAATTAGATTTATATACCCATTATAAACGTCTATCACGAATCGATTTTAAATCCATACGTGCTGTATGTAATTCCTCCAATTGAGCCGTGCGCCCAGTAGTGGGGACTCCCCTTACACCACAAACGTACGGACGATGGCAGCGCTTCTTGAGTTGAATGACGAACCCCCGAATCGTGATCCTTCAATGAATCACGATGATGGACGAAATCGTTTGCTTGCTACAAGCGAACACATGAGGGGGGGCGGGGGGGGGGGGTTAGGTGGTCTGTCAGATGAAGCAGATGTATCGGCTGTATTTCGCCATCGTGCCAACTCGTTTGTTGCAGCTGCACTGACACCGTTCATCGTGAGTAATGGATGCTCCGCCTCCTGTTGTTATCGTATTGTGATTCAGAGCAAGTTGCTTGCGATTCAAAAGATCTTTGAGTTCAGTCGATACAAGTCAACGGTGGTTCCCCGATGGATATACTTTTTCCCCTTTTGCCAAATAAATTGTGGAGCTTTCACCACTTGTTCAGAGCTCTGAGCAGGATATTAGCACTGCCCCCGATGCTCGTTTGAGCAAGAAGTAACTTTAACTTGAAACTTTGACGAGATGACCAGGCGCACTGTTCAAATAGTGCTCCCACGAGTCCGGAATAATACGTTTTGCCTCTCAGCAATATTTCTCAGCTCCAGTTGCACCTGTACCACACAATTATATAGATTATGAGTTTGCCCTGCATCTATTTGGTCCTGTCTACCTGGTTAGTGCTTATTTTCATTCAAAACAGCCCAGAACACTATTCTGGGAACACGTTTTTTTTGCACATCACATCCGTCCAATATAATTTTGTCTTAAACTTCTTCACACGATTATACGAATATAGGGAGCACTGACATTGAGTAACTGACAGGTCTACCTTGTACTCTGATGGTAGTAGCACAAAATGCCGATTAGCATTCCCGAAAAATATCGAATTAAAAATTAATCCCTGCTACCTTGCCAAGCGAAACCTATTTGGGCATGCAGGCTACGTGACCCAGCTAGTGCCGCCTTCACCTGCTGGAGGTGCCTGCTGACAGGATGATGTTCAGCTCCTTCTAGAATCCGTGATTTTTTTTTCACGTTAGCAAACCTGGCTAGAGTCCGGGGTGGACTACAGGCTAGACACGCTAAATGTTGCAAGCTGAGCCCAAATTTCAATGCCAATGCCATGGCAATGCTGGCAAGAAACGCGGCGTGAAATCTTTTGTCGTTTGAGTTTAGTTCACGCTCAGAGGGAGCAGCTGTGGAGGTGGGAGGCCTCACATTAATGAGAGGGCGGGGTAATAATTTGTTGGTGGTAATAGGCTCCGTGGTGGTTTCCAGTTCATCTGCTACATTTTTATAATGCACACCAACACTCATCACCGTCAGCCATAATCAATCCACTGCTGAATGGATGCCTCCCCAAGTCACCATCTCTCACGGTTCTGCGATGTAAAAATCCATCTAGCACCTGCACCCGAGCTGATTGTATTTGCTCCGTCTCCTCGGAAGATGTGCACTTGGAGGCAATCGATTCCTACAAGCAATCATGTTGACGAGACAACTTATAGCGTAGCATTATACCTTTGCGAAATGCAAGAGCCATTTGATGTAAAACTATTATCTATCCAGGAAAGCTTAATTGAGTCACATGACTCCCCGTCAGGATGGTTCTGCATTTTGATGAACATTTATGATTATTTGGGAGGAAACCACGTTAAAATGTATTTACATGCCCAGCCGCATGCCTACAACACCTGGCAAGTCTTGGTGGGCACCTATCCAAATAACAATCAGGCTCAAACCTGCTTTGCTGACCACATCCCAGAAGGGAATGCACACTTAGGGTGATTTTGTTGGAGGCATGTATGACGTAATAAGTACTTTACATCTCCATTTGCAGAAAGAGTACTTCACTTGCCTTGGTATATCTTGGACATTAAGAATCTAACAAATTATTTGGGATGGATTTTTTTTTTCTAAGCATTAAGTTTTCACAAAAAATGTCACGCTGACTTGCGCACAATTCATTACCACGAGCACGCAACCCACAAAGCCACAATGTGGTGAAAACAGCACAGCCAGTGGCCTCTGGTCAGGCTATTCATAGTGACCTTGGTAGGTCATTAAAAATCTCCTCACCCCAACAGCGCCATTGAGGGCAAGCTGACATTCAGCCACGCAGCCCACGCGGCCACTTCCCAGCGTTTCTCAACGGCTCCTGCTAGCGAGGAAGCCTGCCTCTGGTGGCATTGGGAGAAGCCAAGCACCGCTGTTAATGTAGACGAAAGGGAAATTTCCATTTTACGCACCGTGCCGGTATCACGGGTCCTAATTGTGGCTTCGGGCCACGAAACGGCAGTCTGGTTTGGGTTCCAAACGGAATTTGCGATCGCGAGGGCTCAAGGGCACGTTCCCGTGCGTGGGCCCCTCCCGTTCGCAGCTCGATTTAACCCACAAGGCAAGCAAGGGGGCCGTCTCGGGAAGTGAGGACACGGAGGCCGGACGAGCAAACCCCCTTTCCACGTCTGCGCAACGTGGAAGGAACGGTCGACTGCCGGAGTGCATCCTACAGACTTCACGGCGCCATTATCTCTGTAAACGGTGGAACGTTGCGCTTGCACGGGCGGCACGGTTGCACTCCTGCCACCGCGCCGATGCTCACCGTTTCCTGTCCACCCACCAGCAAAGTCCTTGCCATGAGCATGTGCAGCTAAGGCATAACAACAATAATGTTAACACATTACTCAATTTACCCAGGAAGGCCACGCTGAGTTAGTTCCAAGCACTATTTTTTCCAGGAGGGTCCTGCAATAGGTTTTTGTTTCCTATGAAGATGTAATCAGCCAATCGATGAGCGTTGTCTGTAGAATGACGTGAGCCATGGAGCTTTTAACCTCTGCATGGTGCTGGTGATGTGTGCAGTGAGAGCTGAAGATACAACACACAATGTATACTTTTGCTCCGAGTGTGCATATTTTAAGCTTTGTGAAGGAACCTTCTTCCCTCTGAGTTTCTGAAGGCAATCTTGATGAGCCGCATTTCGTCTGAACGGTCATGGTCGTTGATGTAAGACAACTTGAGTAAAGAGAGGGAAGTTTTGCTTTACATGTAAGAAACACACGTACACACACACAGCAGGGTGGTCGGGAAATAACTGCCCCCCTATTGTGAATAAGTCACTTGAAGGAATCTCAGAAGCTGCTGCGGGGTGCTCCACAACTGCTGGGTCAGGCGTTTGAAACCCCGGTACAACGGTGAAAGCAAAATTGAAATCATTTGGGGGGGGGGGGGGGGTGGGGGGGGTGTGGTCGCGGCGGGGGGGGGGGGAAGACAAAAAGAAAATGTTAAACACAAAGGGCTGAGACAAAAGCATGCGTGGAGGCCCCTTTGCAAAGGGTTATATTGCAGTCATCTCCCGGGTAAGACGCAGGCACTCGGGTTAAAATCACCGCACGTGTGCACTCGACGCCGCGAGGATCACGGTAACTTCTCACGGGTGCAGAGCGTCGAACCGCAGCATCGGAACTCTTTGAGAGAGAGAGGGCGCAGCACGTCACCAAAAAAATTAAAGCTCATCTGGAGACGAGTGCGTCACAGCCGTGTACCTTGCCGACGTGGAGGGGATCGTTGCCCATGTACTCCTCCAGCACGAAGAACTGGTTCCACACCCAGCCACGCTTCGTCCTCGTGCGTCCCCTCTTGGCGTCGTGGGCCCTGCCGACGTGGCCCGGCCGGGCCCTGCGCGCCACCTCGCCCTCCCGAGGCTGAGCCACGGCGGAGGAGGCGGAGGAGGAGGTGGAGGAGGTGGAGGAGGAGGCGGAGGAGGAGGTGGAGGTGCCGCTTGGCGGGACTCCGGCGTCGCCGGCGGCGGACCCCGGCGCGACGAGCGAGGGAACCTTCCGGTCGCCGGCGTCCGATTTGAGTCCCGCTTTTGCGTCGACGTCGATTGCCGCCGCTTGGTGAACGCCGAGGAGCGTCAGGCAGAGCGCGAGGAGGAACGCCGTCGCTGCCATCGTTGAAGCGCGGAGGAAATAAAAAGAAAAGACTCGTGCGTGTGAAACAAATGCGTTCTCCGAGTGTGCTGCCCGTGCAAGCGGCGGAGGCTTCGACAAAGTGGCGTGCTTTTATTTATTTCTTCCCCTGTTCTGTTAGGTGATGTCCAACTGGCTTCAACTATGATGTTGTCAGCCAAAGATTCCCCTTTGCTCAGCACTTTGGAGAACTGCAACGACAACAAACGGAAAACAAGCAAAGAACAACAGAACACGTGTTAGTGCCCAACGGCCTTGGTCCAAGTTAATACGTTTTTTTGTAAATGTTTTCTACATGTTATTTAAATTGGTGCCGTGCCGGCGTACGCATCATCGATTTCACCAATTTATATCGATTCTTAAGGCTCATATTTTATCTATGCCCGTAACAATTGATTCATTATAATTTGCAGGCTATGTGCAAATGATATGACACGTTCAGGCTAATGGAGGTTCTACAAACTGAACAAACAGGATAGCAAAACATGAGAAACAATACAAATAAGATGGTGCAAACAAGACAACCAAGAATCCATACCTTTAATCGAATATCCACCACGAAATCGTGACAGTGCATTGATCGCTTTGCTGCGGCATGATATGACATCCCTAGCCGGTATGTACATCTGAATATACATATTCGGCATAGAAAGAGCCTCCTTCCTAATACAATGAGCCCGTGGGCATCCCACAGAGCCTGCCCGAAGCCCCGAGGTGCCAGAACCGCACGCGGTGCGGTTTCACTTCCGTTCGGTCCCACTCAGCGCAAGATGCGCGAAGCGAGGCCGACGGCCGTACGAGAGAGACTTTCACTTTTAAACAACTTGCATTGCCGCCAGCAGCGACAGCCACTAGAGGCGATTCCGATATGAAATACGCAGTCACCGGCAAAACAAATAAACAAACGCTCTAAATCCACGCGCTGTGGCGCTAAATGCAACTGCGCACAACACGAGAGCGCGCCACCTCATGTCCACGCACGGAGAGAGCTGTTGCGGTCATTAGGACGGTGGCGCGAAACGTCTGATCAACTTCCAATTGCCCACTCGTGCCGTGCACACTTGTAGACCGGTTTATACGCGCGCTTTGTTTTGTTCGTCAATCAACGGAAAGCAAGAACCGCGCGTCCATCCCACCGCTCGCCACAGCAGGGCCTTCACATACGCTATCCTTCCAAACGTTCCAGTGCGTGTTTAGTCGAATCTACACGCACAATGAATAAACGACGATCATTTTGAGGAAGCTCCACTTTCTGGGGGGGTGGCGGGGGGGGGGTTCACTTCCTTAGCAAGAAATCTCCTTTTGAAGGGTTCAAGTTAATGTGATCACATGGAATAACTGGTTTTTCATAATGAGCTTAAACCATGGAAAACTCCGACAAGAGACGTTTAAACGTCCACTATATGTACAACTCTTTTTTTAAGGTGGCACGAATTATTTCTCTTGCATCATGCAGCCTTAAAGCCCAAGACCCCCCCCCCCACCCTTTTTTTCATCTTGCAAGATGAAAACATTTTCTCTTAGAGTGCAAAGGCTGTATTCAATCACACGGTTTACCTTCGCGAAAATGTTTTAAGATCTATATACCCCATATGTGTGGCACATGGGGATGACAATATTGTCCTGTTTGAAGTACGAAATAATTAATAAAACATTGCGTGCACATCAAAGGCATCACGAGAAGAAGAAGTAGTAGAACACACCAAAACATAATTCAGCCCATTCTTAAACTTCAGGGGGCAAAACAAAGACGGTAACATAAAATATGGATTAAATCTGTGGCCTTATTCAAGACGAATGTTGCCATTAAACGGCACGGGTGGCACATGGCTGGATTTAATGCAGCGGCAAAAAAAAATTAAACATTTAAACACTCACCTTACTCAAAATGCGAGGTCATCGCAGCAAATATCGCTGGGATCATCCCACAGGCACCCGCAAGGCAAGCACTAGAATCTTCTCCCTCGTCTCTTTCTCCTCTCTCCTAGCTGCCTTCAAAGCTTTCATTTAAGAATTTGACCACCAACAAAAAAAGCGCAGCCTCTGGTTGACCCTCCGGCCCATTGTTTATTTATTGGTGGCGGGAGGACGGGGGGGGGAGATGAAGACCAGAAACGGGCCACAATTACAAAACAAAATTAATAACCGTCTCGACAAGCTCTGCTTGTGTACACATGGAAAACAAAAATAAAAGTCGGGCTCGCCTGCTGTTTAATGCGGCCTCTAAAAAAAAATCCGCGAACTGCGGCGGACCGCGTAGCGGGGCAGAGAAAGAGAAGAGAAAGAGAGAGAGCTTCTCTGCTCCTGCTACTGCCGCTTTGCTGGTTGGGAACGCTCCAGCGCGCGTTCCAATGCTGCCTCAGCACCAGTCAGCTCTTCACGCCACAGCCTCCCTTCATCTCCTAATTGTGAGCAGTTGCCTTGACAACAGGTAATTAACTTTTTTCCCCTTCCTTCTTTGGCTCCCCACACCCACAGATTTTGTGTGTGTGTGTGTGACGGCTCCCGAGGGTAATTGATATCTGCCTCAGAGCGTTGTCTGCTCTCCCCCCCCCCCGCTCGCTCGCTCGCGTCATCCTTTTCCCCTCCCCCCCCCCCCCCACTTGCTCTATTCGTCCTCTCACGTCGCGCTCTCTGCGCACAATGACAAAGATCCTCCATGTCGCTATAAAATAAAACAAAACAAAAAAACTGTCGGGGGCAAGTGCCGTTAGCGAGCACCTATTGAAACAGGCCCCGCAGCATTGTGGCAGGATAGTGGGGTCATCGACTGATCTTATTCACCTCTCGCACCAATCGGGTTGTTTATGCACCGGGTCAGGTGTTTATTTAAGGCTGAGTCGACCTTTTGGAGGCTCAGGATCAGTTCGGACACGTATCACTTGCCCACTGATGCGAGCCATGGGTGGGAATGAAACACAGGTCACCGAGTTGGCAACGTAGCGAGCTACCCACTGCGTCGCCTCGCCTCGCACACAAAGACAAAGACAGACTTCCCCGTGTAGCCGCCGCAGGCTGCTAGGGCAAGTGCTGTGAAATAGGAAGGCCGGCACGGGTGCAATGCAAATGTTCTTTTTTTTGTACACATCGCACAAGGTACTCATTTGAGGTTTACATATCTATCGCAGATGTTGGCCATGACCGGGTGAATCAAACTCAGGTGGCTGAGTTTGTACCGTGATGCGCTAACCACTAACACACACACACACAAAGACAAGACAAAGATCCCCCATATAGTCTGAACGGAGCTTTGGGGCAAGTGCTGTACGAAGGGTCGGCATGAAGGGATTTAGTGCAGCCCAGGCTGCTCAAAAGCATCGCTGCAGAGGATCACAATCTGACATTTTCTCAGAAGATGGTCATGCTTAAAAAAAATATACAAAATAAACAATTGTAGAGGATTTTTTTTAAACAAAAGAAATTACACGAAGCATTTTAGAAAACAAAAAAATAACACTAAACATGTTTCTGCCCTCATGTCACGAAAATAAGTTAAATATACATTTATCCGATTAATATTTACCAATATGTCCACATTTTACTTGTGCGATGGCCGATACGGCGCACGAGTGGGTGGGTGGCCAGCACCATGCCCGACCGCGCCATCGTCTGCCTAGTAGCGATGTTTGCACACCGCACCAGGTATTTATTTGAGGCTGAGTCGACCTAGGGGAGGCCCAGGACCAGTTCAGAATAACGTGACTGGCGTCGTCCGTGAGCGGGAAACGAACTCGGGTCGCCAGGTTCGTAGCGCAGCGCATTAACCGCTACACTCGGCTCCCCACATACACGCGCATATGTAAACAGATGCGCATCCATGCCTTTCTCATTTCCAAAACTACAAAGTGCACACACTTAAAAGCACAGATGCATGCATTCATGTATGCGAAACATTACATACACGCGTAGCCCAGATCAATCGGTTTATCAAGGCAGTTAATGTCAAAACTATCTAACACGTTCTGTTTGCTGATTACACCATTGTTATTATCATCACTCTTCGACTCACAACCATCGTCATCATTATTAATATGAGTATCAACACCACTGTCACCATCACCATCATTATCATCACCACCACCACCAACAATGTTCGGTATCATTGTTATTATCATCAAGACCACTAGCGGCATCATTATTGCCTCTATAACATCATACTTACTATGCGAGCAATACCAGTGTTGCTTGTCACCATCATCACATCACTATCGTCACCATCATCATCATTTATGTAATTTTTGTCATTGCCTTAATCACCATCACGATTATCATCAATCATTATTATCACAATTTATTATTATCACCTCCATCATCATCATTATCTTAGCCATAAACATATATCACAATTCACCTTAATCACCTAGCACCTTTATCATCATTACCATCATTATCACCATTGCGACTGCAATTATTAAGCCTTAACGAGACTGACCTGGTACATCTTTCTTCTTTGCTACTGGTAGAACCTTCAATTGGGGTGCATTTATAAGTAACAATTCCCATAGTATTTCAGGGAGGCCAATTATGTAAATGAGGGACATATATTGTATTTTAATCAGGCCATTAAGAAAACTACATGCATTTCGTTAAAGGAGCTCAATGCAGCACTGTTCCAGTGCATCGTAAGAATCGCTTTGAGTGAATTAAATTATTTTCGAGCGAATCTGTTTTTGGTCCCGAATTGGTCTTGCCACATGTTCGTCTGCCTGTCACTGTTAGCAGCTACACAGCATTGCATTGCTTCTCACGGAGGAAAATACTTAAGCATTCTCCAAAAGGTTCCGTCTTGTAAATACATGACAAGCAGTTAGTTAAACGGCATGCATGTGTTGTAACTATGAGATGGACTGTAATTAATTTTGTTTGGAAAACAAAGCGATATATTTTACTGCACGTTGCATGAATGATTTTGGACCTTTCACGTTTGCACCTTTATTTTAGACTAGTTGATCCAACAATTATGCACACAATTGGATCCCAGGCCACCCATGTTGACAGGTTTGGCATCTGTTAGTCATTAAATGATGTTTTTAGGCCTGACCTGGCAATAAAGAGCAATTCATTCAGTCTTTGTTTCATGCAATGATTCATTCATTTGCATGACAAAGAGAGAGAGACTCCCCTGAGCTGTAAAGGATTTTTTTTAACAGTCCTTGTTGAAACGGCTACATGTATTGGTAAACTTCGTGCAAAAAGGAGCCGGTGCTTCGGGCCATAAAGGACCTTTGTGTTATTCTGCCTAAGTGCCCCTGTACAGCGCAGTTGGGGGCTTCAGTAAAAAAAGAATGTCACTCTTTTCAATGGCAATTGACACAGACACAAAGGCATTTTCAATATAACTAAACATTCCAACCCCCAGACAGGAGTGGGCTAGGAAAAAAAACTGGAGGAGCCCTTTTCATTATCGTAAATATAAGAAGCGTTGTTTTCATTATATGTATATATTATATCCTTCAGCTGATGTAGAACAGAATACAAAATTTCAGTGTGCATGCAAGCTGCATGCCAGATAGATTTTGTGAACACAATTATTTGTTTGTCTGTCTGTAAGTTGTATTCCAAATTGTGTTGTTGGTGACAGGTCATCAAACAAATGTGTGCACATTCAAAACTATCTTGCAGTGGTTTATCGCTTCGCAAAGACAATGGCCCATGGAAGGAGATATTGTAGAACTACTTCTAATTTGCCTGCAAGTGACACTTTATTAATGATGTGTCTTTGTATGACAGTCAAATAAAATGTTTATATTTTCAGAGCTGGAACTCTGCCAAATGTGGTGTAAAGCCTCGTGTTGATTAAAATGTTGTACGTTCATTCATGATTGGGCCAAGCCAACCAACTCTCTTTGCACCTAAGCACCAGGCCACCTCGGGCGACTTATTTTAACTTATTTTAAGGGGACTGATACTGCTTTTGCTTATGCAAAAGCATCCTTTGAAAACAACAAAAAATGCAGCCTTCCTCTGTCATTTCGTGATGCTATTTGTTTTTCAAGAAACTTCAGGGATTAAGGGATTGTGCCGACATTTGGTTACAGGCTTATCAGCTTGTTCTTTGTTATTGGTTCTTTGTGGTGTACATATTTTTCAATCGTTACATCTTGGTTCATTATACTGTGGACATGGGATTGTGCGTGCGAGTTCCTTAAATAACAAGAGAGGAGGTGCTAGATTGCTTTTTATTTGGGAAAATTGAAAAAGTCCTCTAAACCTGTGATATATCTCACCTGCATCTGGCGACATTTGCAATACCCTAAATTTAGACTTGTATCTCAAACATGTATGCGTTTTGGATGGACTGGTCCCTGCCATATTAATGTGGAATTGATACCACGGCTTATGATGGAGAACAGCATCACCCTCCAATTTTCAACTGTGCACTGGGGATAATAGATTACATATATCGGATTGTATTTTGACATAAAATAATTTCATGTCGTCATAACAATGCCCTTTATTTATCTAGAATAGCTTCGCTGAGCCTCAAGAATAATTATCAGCAGTCTGGCATTAGGATGTTTGGCCAATTTCATTCAAGGGAGTTGGATCATACTCAAAGCTACACACAGATGGTTTCAATGATCCATGGTTATATTGCATCTTCTTGTAGTCCAAGCTTACATCACCTCGTATTTAAAGCAAACTTTCCACAAAGGTACGAACCAGGCTTTAAACTTCTTAGCTTCCGATATCTGATTATTTCAACTGAATACACTAAATACTTTTTTTCCAGCAATGTTGTCATTCTTTTACATAAATGTATATTGGCAGGCTAACTAATAAAACAAAAGTTCAAGTTCAAATGTGCACTGCATCTGATAACAAAGCCACAATCACACACATTTCTGATTAAACTTACTCTGGCGTTTAGAGTGTGGTTTTATGGACGACAGATCAACAATGCTCATGGAAAAACTGATTAATTATCGAGACTTTTCCAAAAGAGGGAAGTTTTTACCATTATCTAAAATAAATTATAAAAGTAAGCTATTCTAACAAAGCAACCTATACAAATTTAACTGTCAACATTTTGCAATATATAACAAAAGATAGCATTCATACATTTTTGCCACCATATTCCAACACCGTTGTGAAACGTTGATCTTTGTCCACATTGAACAGTGTTTTTGCAATTGTGGAACTTTGTCAAAGCACACACTGAACAATGTTCCCAGCAGTGATAGTCTCGTCGTTTAAAAAACAAAAATTCCAGCAGCATTAAACGTTTGCCTTGCTTCTCATTCCGTGCAACTGCAGCGTCCGCACAGTCACACAGGCCACGCATTTTGTCTCATCTGAGCACAACAGACTTAGTCAGCAGCGTCAAAGCACTGTGGACTTGGTGAACGTTGTTCCCCCTTTCCTCCCTACCCCCCACCAGATGTATCAGGAATACCTGAAAATCACACCTCAGATACACACTTTTTGTTTGCGAGGGATTGTTCTGAAAATGTGACACCACAGGAAGTGACATCACCTCCACGGTGATGTCACTTACGTGCTTTTCCCCACCAAAAGTGCCATTTACGTGATGCCACTTTTGCTTAATCTATTGGAATAAAATAAATATGTTTACATTGACGTTATTGTTTTTCCAATTAAATATGACATTAAAAACGGAACTATTACAATTTGAAATTATGAAAATGGTTGCATTTAGTGCATAAACCCTGAAAGTTATCAAAATCCCCCCAAAATTTAAATTAAATCCAAACTTGGCCCTATAAAATGTAAGACCTATTATTTTAAACTCGCCCCTCCTCTGGACGTTTGCCCAGTGTTAAGAATCGCACTTTGCTTCCCGAGCAACCTCGATTCTACAATCTCAGCAACAGTGGGGCAATTCTACATGCCAAATCCACTTAATGCACACTCACGACTCGGCGAATGAATAAGTAAATGCACTGACAGTGAATAAATAGGAAGGACGATGCTCACGACGTCTGGAAAAAGGCAGGGCAGAAAGTGACAAATAAGTAGGTGCAACACAAGCAGGTGACACAACAGCTAAGTGGTGATTGCATTTGACAACGAGCCAGTTGGCACACAGTGGATAGTTAGATTCCAGCAAATGTATGTTTTTTTTTAAACGCAGGGAATCACTAAAGTAATTGTTAAAGACCCCGCAAAATCGCGTGCAAGACTATGCCATTGCATGTTAGTGCTGAGGCCCAAACAGCAATTTGAACATTTCTCCGAACTGAATGACGACAAAAGAAAGTCCTTTCTCAGCTTGCCCTTGTAAAACAATGAATGTGTCTCAATGGGCTGTCACCTGGTTAAATAAAGGACAATGACTGACTGGGTGATGGATTGATTTATTGCGTGGCCTGGAGTGCCGTCGTCTCTGAAAAACGAGGAAATGCGCCAGATGTTTGGCTCGGATAAGTGTTACAAAATGCGTTATCTTTCATGAATTCATTGCAAATGTAAAATGATTCGTAACACTGGAACAAAAAGGAACAAAAGCAAACATAAATTAACTACCCCAACTAATGTTCCTTCGTTTCTGCTGCTGGAAGTACACAGATTAAACACTCGTAGAAGTATTTAAAAGTGAATATTTAATCCTGGAGGAAAGTGGCAGTTGTGTAGGTAACACACTGTGCTATGCTTTTAATTCCCGGCCTACGACTAACATCAGTGGCGAGCGATATCTGAACTGATCCTGGGGTTCCCTTCATAAAACCTCACTGGCCAATGTGGTGAAGTATGGTGAAAAACATACTCCCATGAGTAACACAACTATGGGGAGGCTAACCATTCAACAATGGTTTGACAAAAGTCCATGAATGTATATAGTACAGTATTTTAACACTACTGAACTACACACACACATAGTCATGGCCAACTGTTTAAAAAGTGCACGCAATGTTTACAACGTTTGTATTGTGTTTACATTCAAGCGGCATTCCCAGTTGTGGATTATATCAAGCGGCAGCAAGGGACATTGGTAACGTTAAGACACCACGACTGGAACACGCATGGGGCAAAGTGATGACGTACGTTCAAGATGACAGGATATAGGAGTGGACCATGATAATAGTTGAGCCACTTTGGAAGACCTGCCCCACCAGGTCAGTTTGGGAGTTGTTGGCGGGAAAACAAAGATTAATTTACCGAATGCTACCTCGCCTCAATAAGGGATTCCGGCAAAGATGAGAGGCCTAGTATGACCACCATTTTTCCAAATTATTGGGGCCTAGGGCAATTAAAGCCGAAGTGTAATTTTTCAATTGAAAAAAAAATAGACAACCTTAGGCGTTTTCTCTGCATCTCACGATGCGGTCTGTGATCACTAACATTTAACCGTAAAATTGACAGGTTCCAACATTCACGATATTAATATGCGAGCGAAGCCGAGGCTAAATGAGTCGTAAGTCCACGATGTGCATTCCATTGTGGACTTACGCATTCCACAGAGCCCCGCGGTGTGAATGCGGGGAGCAGGAGATCGTGGCGCACCATCGAGTCCGACTGTGAAGTGCGTCACGGCGTGCCGAGCGGGCTGGTGGTTGTTGTTGTTGTTGCCCGGCACGTGCTGGAGGAGGCTGTCACATGGCTCTGTGGCTACGTGGGGCTGACGTCCGCTCACACGTTGAACATTGACAAGCATATTTATTTACCTACTTATTTTTCGTGCATATCTCGCGCTCAAACTGTATGACAGTAATCCGTAAAATCATTCGCCTAAACAAACAATGCCATTGCGGGTCGTCGGAGTTACATGACGTACAGTTCACCAAGTTGGTCAGTGATGGTTGGTGGTCAGTGATGATTGGTGAAGTCACCAACCATCACTGACCAAGTTGGTCAGTACAATAATTGATTTTGCCGTGCCGTCTTCTGTATTCCCACAAAGTAGCCCCACAACCTAGAGTGCCTGTTAGGCATGGTGGTCACCAATACATGAACACTATCCAGACGCAACGCTACTCAGTTTCCCAGGTCTCACAAGATTGGGCGCATTCCAGGTGATTTTGTCTTTCGTGAAGGCACATACATTGGTCATTATAACACAGCACACGCGCGTGACTAAGAAAAATGCCTGTGGCACAACACTCGCATGCATAAGCTAGTGATGTACATAGTTACTGTAACACGTATATATGTACTCACTGCTTGGTCATAAATAATCACTGTTTGATCGTGTATAAGCGGAAAGGGTGAAACTAATGAAAAATGAAACAAGCTCAAAACTCTTTCGTGGCGGAATTACGGTAAGGGGTGAGAACCACACAGCAGATTCAGAGATCCCAGTAAACATCTAACGTTGGAACAACCACATGCTGGCTTGCAACCTCCCAATCGACTAACCCAGTGCAATAGCCTACACCGTGCCCATTCCTCCATAATAATACGTAAATGAACAATGATCATTAAACGTGAAATATATTACCAAATTTAAATGAATGTATAATATATATAAAAAAACAGATAGATGCTTAACGTTTACATATTTACCCTGGGGTATTTTCCCCCATAGATAATGGGAATTGTTATTGATCTTTGTGGTCTGATGGATGACATTGTGTCATTCAATACACAATAGGATTACACTAACGTCTATACACAAATGTGAAATGCAGCCGTTCTCCAATAATGCACAGTCTTCATTTTTTTTTCCCCGATTGCTCTCCCCTTGTATTTTTCCGGCAAACTCAATTATCCCGTGCATTGTTGCATTTTCAAAGCCACGGACGCACGCGCGCGCGCACAAAGAGGCGCGCGCGCGCGCGCTCACAGTGGCGCGCACATCTTAATCCCCCCCCCCCCCCACTGCGCTGCTTCGCCCCTGCGGAACGGGAACTTTTATCTGAGCGTGGTAAAAGCCGGAAGAGGAGGAGGAGGAGGTGCAGGAGGAAGTGGTGGTGTTTTTTTCTCTCTTTTTTTTTGTCGGGAGCGTTCTGTGCAAGGGTGGGTGGGGGGGTCGCGGGGTCGGTGGGGTCGGTGGGGTCGGCGGGCAGAATGTGAATGTGCACCGGCAATAAATCGCGACGCATGCGAGTGGAACGTGAAACGGCGAGTGAGCCGTTGCGGATTCACAGCGAATTCTCGTTGTGCGGACTTAATGCGGCGTGATGTACGTCCGAGCGCCCACCCTGCTGACGTTACTAAATTCGCGAGCAATTTTATGCTGCCTCTGCAGATCTTATTCAATATTCTGCACGCTTCCCGCGCGCAATATTGAATTTGCCGTTTTCGCGCCAGCCTGCTGGCTGCTTCTCCCACAAAGGTCCCCTTTCAGACTCCGTGAGAAACCTCTTCACGTCTCTGCCTCCTTCCCTGCCCTCCGCCCCCCTCCCCCGCGACTACACCCCACCTTTCTGATAATAATTTCGACATGCGATGGATCTCTGACTGCATTTTTTTTTACAAGGCGCAATGTCATGTTTGAGAGGAGGAAACGTTACACCGTTCTTGCCCATTCTCCTTCCTCCGCCCAGGTAGGACTGCGTAGGGAGAGCCTCCACCAGCTGGCGTGTGAGATGGCCTACGTTCTAAAGGACACACGATAACCATTCGTGTCCTTGTAGAGAATATAAGTCACAAACTAGATAAGCGATGTCTACTTCATACATGTTGATCCACTTTGAAAGACATTTTACACAACCCATCCTATCCCACGACCTTCTGGGATCACCATTTCGGCAGCACTGATTCGGTAAAGTACAAGCAAATTCTGGACCTGTTTCTCGATAGCAGCAATACATCCTGGATCTGCTGATGAGTCATTGAATGTTGAAATCGGCCCACAGTTTGCTTCTATAGAATCAATGCTATTGAATGTATGCCCTCACAAAAGGCCATGGAAGCAATGGGTTTTGTTTAAAAAAAAAAATGTGTAATGACATACGAAGTATACATTGTCTGCTTATCTGATAATAGCGTTTTCCCCGTTTTTCTGGCAACAAAACAGCTGTGTTAAGATGTTAAAACACCAAACTGAAACCTTTTACAAGGAATCATGTCTGCATTAACCGCAATGCTTGTGGTCAAATGCAAACAAAAACATACTCTGATAATATATGCATTGTCCTTGAAACTGATTGGTACACACCAGAGACAGCTTTCTTTTGAGCCTCGTCTCAAACGGTGTTAGACCAGAGGGCGCCAAAAGGCGTACACAGCCCAAAGACAACGCCACTATCAGAGTAATGAGAGCTCGGGGTGAGCATCTACATCATGGGACCTCCTTTGCCAGTGCCAAAATATAATAGGGTTTTCCCCTTTTTACTGGCAACAAAACAGCTGTGGCAAAGGAGGTCCCATGATGTCTGCTTATCTGTTTTGTTCAGTTCTGGAGGAGTGTGTGGAGATGCACCCAAGCTCCTTTGTAATGGAGAGGGTTGCCAACTTTGCTGGTTTTCCTAAGATCATCCTCGAGTGGAGGTAGCTGTCCTCGGGATATAAAAAACAATCCTTGAATTTGTCCATTCCGTAATAACACGCCACTCTAAACAATGCATGAACATTTCGTTAGCTCCTCCTTCGGTATTGTGAGATATTCCTATTCCCATCATATTGCCTCGTTTTAAGAACGTAAGATGGAAGCAGCTGTCTACTAGGTCACGAGTCTCTGTGCGGTCTCCAAGACGTGGCAAAGGCACGTTTATAATCCAATACCTTGGATGTGGGGTTGGTGGATCACACAGAAATGGGGCTTGCATGAGACACCTACTTCGCAATGCAGTACGGCGAAATGGGATCTAAGATGCCACGTATTCAGACTTTGAGCACGATATATTGTCTCTGGACACTGTGGTTTTCTGACACTTACAAAATAACACGCAAAGATAAGTCACCAAATATCCCAAACAAGGCCCGACTCCTGGCCGAAGCGTGGCTGACACCCACGTGTGCTTTCCAGGGTATATATAGCGATGCTTATCATATATTCCACACCGATGCAAGGCCAAAGAAGGGGAAGCCATTGCTAATATGCTTAATGACATCCCCCCTTAGCTAGCTGCCCTCACAAAATTTCAAAACCATTTCCACATGCTCTGAGGAGGCGAGCAGGTATCTCCCCCCGTTACCAACAAATCACGTTCTAATGGGGCACGTGATGTACGAGGGAGGGTGATCTTTAATGCCGCCGCTAAGTTTGTCCGTTTTTTTTTACGTGAGCTTCATCGGTGGCTTTGGCAGCGTCCGTGCACAAAGGAAGGTTACCGTGTACGCAGGGGGTCATCCACGTGCCGCTTCCCTCTGGTTTCTCGACTCAAAAGCCGAATGATGGATGCCCCCCCTCCCCAATCCCCGTCGCTTCAACTCCTCCCCTTGCCCCCGACCACTCTCGCCATGCTGATTTGCATGACGAGACCTACCCAATTGGCACCACGTCGTGAAGGACAGCAAAGCTCAACGCATTGGTATTCATCGGCGCCACGATGCCGATGAAAATGAAAAAGAAAAGTATTGCCTGCTCTCCAGGTGAAGTAATTTGCTGTCAAAAAACGCAACCGTGTATTTTTGGAAAATAGGATATTCTGCCCTAATATGTGGTGAATAGCTCATTTGAACACGTTGGCTTTCGCGACCAACATCATCCATATTATACGTTTTTTTGGGTTAGATCGCGAAACAGGAGGATTTATCCACAAATTTGTCTCTCCGCCTGATGATGCTAGTTGTAATTACTGGTGAAACGTCGTACTCAGATTGTAAATGTTGTGGTTTGGCTCTCCAACACACCGGTGTGCTGTACTAAGAACGAATTGCCATGTTCTGTCAACGTGACAAACCTTACTAATTATCTGTGTCGGGTGGTGGCGGGTTTAACGACACAGTTATATTTTCGCGATCTAACCCCCACAAAAAAACGATATTATGAATAACTCATATTTGTAGCTAAGCAAAATTAGGTCTGGATAGTGCCCGGATGGGTGGGCCATCAGGCATAAAGCAGGTTAAATAGTCGTCTCGTGGCCAGTGAAGAGGAGTGCAGCAAAAAAATCCACTACTGTTCTGTACTCCTCCTTTCCGTCACCAACCTGCACTGACCAGCGTGAGGAAGTATGGTCAAATAAACCGAGGCACGGGGAGGCCCTCGTGCAGGAGTGGATTGACAAACGGGCCGGACACGTCGAGCTCATCTTCGTATTCATTTTGATTCTTGAGTTGTAAGTGGAATGACAAACATGTCAATAAATCAATATTATTATCATCATGATATCGTCTTTAAAGTCCACCCCGTGCGCTGCCGTTGCGTTAAGGATAGAGCAAGTAAGAGTCTCATTCCACATCCACACGGCTGTTATCTAGATACACTTATACATAAAGTAAGAGGTGTAGCAGCTAAACGAGGGCCAACAGTTTTTGAAACATCAGTTGGAGTGATTATCTTGCAATGTTGAGCATGTGTGCATTATAACAACAACAAAAAACGCATTTATTCAGTAAATAAAAACAAAAACCGTTAAGAAAAATCATAAACGTGGTAACCGCTATTTGATTAAATGCTGCATGAACAATGGGAAGTGTAGCGTAAGAATGAAGAGCACAATGACCATCGCTGAAGTGTAAATTGCAATAATTACTCACTTTAATGAGACAACGTGCCAGCGTTTACGTAGTGAATCGCCATAAGGGTACATCGATAGGAAAAATGCAGAGAGTGGAATGGGAAAAATACAATTCATGTTGAATATTTCCCAACGTTATTGCGCATCACATAATGAGAACTCTCTTAGAGCAGCGCAAGCCCATGCAAGTCAAATCGCCCGTGGAAGGAGACATCATGGAGCTGCTTCTGAAATCTCTTCATGTGACCTCATCGTCCACACACTAAACAGCTGACTATTCGACACACTCTGATGCATAGAAATGTTTGGAACATGTTTATCGAACTAAATGTTTTTTCAAAAATGCTGAATTGTGGCTAAATGAAGCGGGGGGGAAAAAAACACAATATAATTTATTTTTTTGGCGTGCAGTCATTGGTAACTGGGATAAAGTCATCAATTCACAGCACCTGAGAACCCGGTTTAACCACGTGTGGCTGCCCCAATTCAAACCCAAATTCTCAACGGTCCAGGCCAAAGTGACAGTCAATATAAGCATCTGATGCGTGATCCCATTTGATCCGAATAACACGATTGAAACAAACACGTGTCTTCTTTCCTACTTGTCTTCCTGTTACTTTGCACAGGGGAGCTCGACTCATCAACACACATCTCATTAAGCAGCGGACGGTTCATTTACGTACAATCAGACAAAGAAGTAGCCTTATTGGGGCAAGCATTGCAAAGTCCTTTTGGCTTTCTTAACACAAAGTGACTGTGACTCCAGCACGCAGCGGCTCACGCTCACAAATGACGTTACAGCTGCATCCACGAGTTATCCAATGCGACGTTTCCTCCGAAGGACGGCGGACTTATTTTGTGGACGTTTCTCGGAGCGTGTCATCATAACTTATCGCTGGGGTCAAGATGGGGGTTTGAAACGTAAAAACGCGAGCTCGGAGGCAAGCCGGCTGGACTTGCAAGGCCATCGAAGCTCGTGCGCACACGACCTTAGCGTCGGTTAACGGTGCATGTCGAATAATTTATTTTGACTTTTGGCATGAAAAGTTGATGCCGCCCCATTTAATGCCATAATGTGCGTTTAGCCCCTCCATGGCTTGAAGTCGTCGTTTGTTCTCATCCTTCAGTCACGTATTCTCCCATGTGGCACTGCGCTGTTGCACTCTGTTCGGCGAACTCCACCACACCACCATGCCCACACCACCCCAATGCACCCCCATGCCCACACCACCCCACCACACCCCCCATGCCCACACCACTCCACCACACCCCCCATGCCCACACCACTCCACCGCCCTCCCCACGCCCACACCACCCCACCGAACTCCCCACGCCCACACCACCCCACCGCCCTCCCCACGCCCACACCACCCCACCGCACTCCCCACGCCCACACCACCCCACCGCCCTCCCCACGCCCACACCATCCCACCGAGCCTACCCTTGCCGCCACCCCTATCCACCACCAACGTCCCCCATTTCCATTTCATAAGGCTCAGCGGTTATTCCCCTTCTTGGCAGCTTTACGCGTGCACACACCGTGGGCCGGCGTGCCGCAGCCCTTGCAGAAAAGGAATCTATTAAACGATCCCCCCACCACCACCTATCGGGAGACAGCGCTTGGCCCAAGTGGGGGCACTTGGCCAGACGCATTCCCTCTGAAAATCCAAGGCTCTCTCGAATGGAAGCCTTTACAATACGCGTCGTATGCAGTAACGTTCTTATGAGCCAGTCTGGGAAAATTAAGTATGAGGATCGAGATATTATTTTTTTATAACGTCGCATTTGAAATAAAACTTTATATACAGATTTTTTCATATATATACAACATACTTATTTTGTTGAATTCAATTTGAAAGCAAAGTTTCCCGTTGTTTGATTTAAATATGAAAGCGAGAGATGTTTGTAAAGTTGTACACAGCAGTCATAAAAATGAGTAGTCACCACTCACCCCTCCTTTCCAATCTCCATATCTGTCTTTCTCAGGCTCCATGTCTCTCTCTCTCTCTCTCCATCTCCTTTACTCTCCCCCTCCATCTCCTTTACTCTCCTTCCTATCGCTGTCCTACTTTTCTGACACTTATTAGTCTACTGCGAGAGGAGAGAGGCATTTCCTTTGCTAATGAAGGCTATGGTTTAAAGGAGCATGCAAGAGGGAGGATTGCTCTTCCAAGTGTTTTTCCATTGGCAAAAGTCCAACATTTTAAAATATTCTAAAACTCAGCATGTCTCCAAACACATATATAACAGTGTACCAATTATCACATTCTTAAGTATTTTTTTTCCCTCTACCAGGGCTTTGTGTGTGCATGTGTTTTAAGGGATTTGATGGGTTGACACCAAAGTCTGTAAGAGGTCCAGAGGTGAGTCAAACAATGTTTACCAAATTGTTGGTAATTTTTTCTCTCTCACATTCTGTGTCATGACAGCTGGTGATGTATCATGTATGCCTTTAACAGGCAACCGCTAATCAAATGCCCTCAGACTCTACTGATGCCCTTGGGATACAGCAATAAGACAAAAAAAAAAGAGATTAAAAGATGGGAGAAATTGAAAAAAAATTAAATTACACAGAATAAAACCAGAGAAATTGTGTTTGACAGTGCGAAGAATGAAACTTTAATTTATCCAATTAATTACTGCAGGATAATTGACACACGGGGTTAATGGGAAAAAAAATTACGTGCACGATTGTTACGATTTTGAAGGCAGATGCAGTGATGGTGCAGATGGCATCTCGAGAGATTCTCGGGAAACAGCGGAATCACAGCTAAAGTATTAAATGCATTATTTAATTGAGGAAGTAAAGCTTTTTACATTGCCACACACTTTTTCACCATAATTTCTTTCAATTAATTTTCTTAGTCTCGGAATGAAGCTGTAACATACACGTTATGACATCTTGTTAAAACCCCATTTGCTCTACTTCCCCTCCCCACTGAGCATAAAACAGTCTCCTTCGCCAATTAATGGCGACATCAGGTGTGTGCCACAAAAAATGCTTTCAGTCTAATGACACTAATAGGGTAAACAGGAAAACATTATTCCTCTACCTCCCTCAGGCCCCGCCTTTCCGAATCAGCGTCGCGACCGGCAGAGCAACAAAAAAAATGAACACCCGTATCCCGTTTCCAATTTATCCCACACAGCCCTCTCAAGCGGCTTCCACCGCGCTCCTCTGCAGAGCCACGCTCCTTCCTCTGCAGCGCGTCTCTCCACCGAGGCAAGCTGTGACTGACACATTACATTACATCACCGTGCGGGCGGTCCCCGTGGAGGCCGCCCGTTCAGAATGAGCTTGGAGTACAGATCCACCGCCTCTGCCTCTCAGACCTCCCCCACCGCTCCTCCGCCAACCGCTCCACCACCACCACCACAACCCCCCGTTTTGCTGCCCGCACCTCTGTCCCACGAGGCTCGAGGTGCGCGGGGCGTGCTCGTGCTTATTGGCGATTTGCTGGGCGAATTTGGTTCTACGACGAATGAAAGGCGTTGGGGAAATTGTGAAGAAGAAGAAATGTTTTTTAAAGGGAAGAAAGAATAACAGCGACCTGCATTAAGTCTAATTTCTCACAGTTGCCTTTTTAAGTCGCACGCATGGCCTCTTTCGTTTCATTTTTTTCAGTACAAAGTTAGGCTGCATTGCTGCGCGGAGCAGCATTTTGCAGGGAATTGCTCGTTTGATAAAATGACTGTCATGAAAAAAGAAAACAAAGCAAATGTATGTAACTAAATTGGGCCGGCAATACATTTGTGAGCTCTCAGTTTTGTGTCTTTGGGTCGCTGTTGCTTTCTTTTATTGCCATTGTTATCACCATCTCGACTTCTTCTTTGCTAAACCTTGAATTTGTTTCCCTTTGCTATATTTCTATATTTATTAAATAAGAATAATATTTCCGCCTGCTTAAACGCTGCCGAGTAATATCCACGGGCGACAATTCCCTCTGTGTTCCATATGCCCCTCTCTTCAAGAAACTCTGTGGGTGGAGACGTAAGCATCTCTCTGCATACAGCGCGGGCGGTCGGGAGGTGAGCAAAGGCGAAAAAAAGAAAGTTATATCGCAAGAAAATGAGAAAACGATTTTGCCTGCCGATTTCCTTTATCTCCACTGACTGCTCCCTGCTTTATCTTCACCTCTCTTCCTCTTGGCTCTATAGCCCACATGTGACCAAGATGGTTGTATCGATTCTGGCTCCCCCTGGCATTTACAGGCAGCATGCGAAATAAAAAAAAAGCATTTAATTGTCCTAGGAGGAGGATGAGAATGAGAGGGGCTGCTTTGCTACTTACTGGCCGTGTCGGGCCGCTCCACCTAACTGCTGCTGCCGCTCCTGCTGTATTACGCAGGGGGCTCGCGAAGTCACCAGTGGGAAGGGCCCTCGCAAATCACCGCCTCCCTCCCAGGGCCAATCGCATTGGGCGCCCTCACTCTGTCCGTCCAGCGATGGCGAGGCATTGGCGTGCGAAGCGCCTGCAGTGGCACCGGGCAAATGTGCTCACGATTTTAAGGAACCAATTTATTTATTTTTTGCTGCAGGGAAATATACATATTCGGTTGTGCGATGTAAAAAAAAAAATATTTATTTAGGATGCGTTTGCGATTTTTTAAATATATTTTTTATATAAATTTTAGATCAGCTGAAAATTGGACCCAGATTACGAAATGTTGGATGGTTTTAAAATGTTTCAGACTGATACGAAAGTAGACGTCAGTTTATATTCGGCAAATTCCCTGCTTGTTCCACCAAAAGTTGTAGTGATGTCACTTTTGTTCGCTCGATGAAACCATCACATCATGTACATGAAGGTAAATAAAACATGATCCTTAAAACTTTATTTGAAGCTTTCGTGATTGCAGGAATTACTCTTTGGTTCTTTCAGTAAAGTCACGTAGAAATAAAATACATTAAATAATAGAATACGACGTTTCGATTGCAACACATGCAATCGTCATCAGGTAGAAAACAAACCTAGTGAAATTTTGATTTAAAGCTTTCGTGACTGCAGTGATTCATATTATTGGTTCTTTCGGTAAAGTCACGTTGAAGGGAAACAATAAAATAATAAAATATATAAAGCAATAACATTCTCACGACGTTTCGACTGCAACACAAGCAGTCATCATCAGGTGCCGATGGTTTTCACACCTGATGATGACTGCTTGTGTTGCAGTCGAAACGTCGTGAGAATTTTATTGTTTTATATATATTATTTTATTATTTCTCTTCAACGTGACTTTACCGAAAGAACCAAGAATATAAACCTAGTGAACTTAGAAATGCAATGCAATCCAACACAGAGAGTTGGCTAACACAACAGTCAGCACCTTACCTGGTTGATTACATTGTTTCAAAGATTGCTAAATGTGGGAGAGAGACAAAACACAGACACGGGGACACAGACAGACGCACAAGCAGAGAGAGACAACACAGAGACACACAGAGAGAGACTGATTCTGAATCTACCAACCCACAATGCACCACACGAGACAGCTGCCTGCCGAATAGCGCACGCAGCACACACGCACAATGCTGTATCTATGTGTATCTCTCTGTGTGTATCTCTCTGTATGTATCTCTGTGCTTGTATCTCTGTGTGTATCTCTCTGTGTGTATCTCTCTGTGTGTATCTCTGTGTGTGTATCTCTGTGCTTGTATCCGTGTGTGTATCTCTGTGTGTATCTCTCTGTGTGTATCTCTCTGTGTGTATCTCTCTGTATGTATCTCTGTTATTGTATCTGTGTGTGCATCTCTGTGTGTATCTCTCTGTGTGTATCTCTCTGTGTATCTCTCTGTGTGCATCTCTCTGTGTATCTCTCTGTGTGTATCTCTCTGTGTGTATCTCTCTGTGTGTATCTCTGTGCTTGTATCCGTGTGTGTATCTCTGTGTGTATCTCTCTGTGTGTATCTCTGTGTGTGTATCTCTATGTGTGTATCTCTGTGCTTGTATCTGTGTGTGTATCTCTGTGTGTATCTCTCTGTGTGTATCTCTGTGTGTATCTCTCTGTGTGTATCTCTCTGTGTGTATCTCTGTGCTTGTATATGTGTGTGTATCTCTGTGTGTATCTCTCTGTGTGTATCTCTCTGTGTGTATCT
Source organism: Petromyzon marinus (assembly GCF_048934315.1). Classification (NCBI taxonomy): domain Eukaryota; kingdom Metazoa; phylum Chordata; class Hyperoartia; order Petromyzontiformes; family Petromyzontidae; genus Petromyzon; species Petromyzon marinus. Next base: position 3,813,621 of record NC_133691.1, on the reverse strand, counting down.
CTGTGTGTATCTCTCTGTGTGTATCTCTCTGTGTGTATCTCTCTGTGTGTATCTCTGTGCTTGTATCTGTGTGTGTATCTCTGTGTATCTCTGTGTGTATCTCTCTGTGTGTATCTCTCTGTGTGTATCTCTCTGTGTGTATCTCTGTGCTTGTATCTGTGTGTGTATCTCTGTGTGTGAGACGGCTGCCAGCTGAGTAGCACACACAGCACACACACACGATGTTGTCCCACGTCCGACCGCACTCGAGTGAATTCAAACCATATATAGCGAATTTTGGGTAGAAATATGTTAGATCCATAACAGCGTGAAAGCGAGGGAAACCTCTACTGAAAATTACCTAATTCACACCAGAACATGCGTAGGATTCTTACAATTCAGCGACAACACCAACGGCTCCAAGAGTCAAACTAACAGAACTAACAGAAGTTCCTTTGAGCAGCAGGGGGGAAAGGCTCCAACCCATCCTGCGTGACTTCCTTGTTTAGTTTAAGGCAAACTCATTTTTGTACCCGTTTCCATAGAGCCTTCTTCTACTGCAAGAATTATAATAATAGCAAAATAACGTATAATAATGCGTTTTATTTAAACAAGAAAGTCTGGCGAAATAAGACTCGTTTGTCAGACGACGCTGCATGAAGATGTTTGGCCAATTCCTACTGGGGGAGTGTTTTCACGAAGAGTATACTTCTTTTCATTTGATCGGCGAATTAAAATCAACACTCTTTAACAATGCTGTGGATTTTGACTGATTCAGCAGTCTTACACAATGCATTCAACTCTTTCTGATTTCCTGAGAGGAAAAGAAGATGTTGCATATTTGTACCACTGCCTTTCCTCAGGAAGGACGTGGGTTAGGCCCAGGAAGTCTTTAAAATAATTCATCTTCAATTTTGGATGCCCACCTTCCCCAACCTTTTTATCTGTCCAGCACATTTAAGACCTAATCTATTTTATTTATACGAGAGGGTCAGTACTACTGTGTAGGTTTTTTTGCGATTGTGTTGCATAGCTCTCTGAAATGTTTTCGGGTTGTCCAACGTTTCACTCCGTGTGCTGTCCCCGGAAGATGCTCCCATCACTTGGACCGAAACGTCGGGCGTCGTGCCGAACATCACGCGGCACGAACCCGCAAAGCACACACCAAATGTCAAGATCCGATCTCTTTTCCCAGTGAAAGCGACGACAAAGGAACGCACGCACACACACACACACATGGCTACACAATGCGGAACGCAAACTTTCTTGAAAAGCCAAAACATCCGAAGCAGGAGCGTGTGCCAGAGGATACATCTGTGCTCTGCTCTGAATCAGTGTCCTTGCCTGTTCCTCTGGCGTGAGGCTCTCGCCGTCTCGGTAGCACAACGCAGGCCGGCGGATGGCAACGCCACAAGCGGTGCAGCACGTGGCCCTCCCTGGGAACGGCTCCGAGCTGAGCGAGCGCTGGGCCGCTCTCCATGCCTAAGTCAATTAGGCTTCTTAGAAGACTAATAATGGGGTTGTTCCTCTCCTTTTTTTCTGGCAAAAAAACTGAAACCTTTTAACAAGGAATCATGTCTGCATTAACCACAATGCTTGTGGTCAAAATGCAAACAAAAAAAAACACACCGATAATATGTGATGCATTGTCCTTGAAACTGATTGGTCCACCCCAGAGACGGCTTTCTTTTGAGCCTCGTCTCAATTGTAAAAAAGGTTTCAGTTTTATTGCCAGAAAAAAAATGGGACACACCCTATTATTATTATACTTTGGTACTGGCAAAGGAAGTTTCATGATGTAGATTATTATCAGCCTCCTTAGGTTCTCCCCGCAGAGATACAATATTGCGGTGGTTTCTTTTATTTAAAAAAGATTTTGCCTACATGTATGAGACATAAAGGATACCAAATTTAGCCTCACGCGTTGTCGGGTGAAAGCATTGTGAGCGAGTTCCTATGAAGACCGACGACACGTGGAGGAAACCAGCAGCACACACGCCCGGCCAACATTTGATGGGGACGCTGCCGCGGTGAGAACATTGGATTCCTCGGAGATGGACGGTTCGATCTCCCATGTCGACAGCAGAAACAATGGGAACGTTCTCGAATACGCCCCGCCCTGCCCCGTGTCCACTCTGCAGTATAAATAGGTGCGTGACAGTGAGTCGATTGACGGGTCGAGCGTGGTGTGGCAAAGCGTGAGAACTCTGAACTCATCCAAAGTGTTTGGCCGGCGGTGAAGAGTAGACCAAAAACTCTGGACAGGGACTCTCTAGAACTCCCTCTAGTGGTGGATCTTCTTCCAGTAGTGCTGTGAGCAACCAAATCTCAATGTACAGCTTACGTTTACCTTTAATGTTCATTTAGAACACACTGAAAAACATGTTTTGTTTTAAGGCCGAGTTGACCTAGGGGAGACACTGGGCAAGTCCATATATATAGTATTGTGGTGGCTAGGAATCGTTCCCAAATTGTCTCGATCTTAAAGCGTGTACCTACTAGTCTACCACGCCACACTTGTACACATAAGTGGACACACACACAATGCGACGACTAATTTCAACGGCAATCTTTTAGGTAAATTTACATCAGCAAAGCAGAGGTAGACAAACCCAGTAATCATAAAACGCACAATGCCTGATGAGTAAGTATGGTCTGCTACACCTATCAGCACAGCTATAACTGTTTAATTTCGCATATTGTGCCTGAGTTTCTCCCTTGGACGATGCATTCAACCGCAGCTCACTTTAGACCATGCTTATAAAACAACATCGACCTACGCTTCCCAAAGACTGTCACTTTTTTTGGCGTGATCTATTTAATAAACACTAAGAATAAATGCGCAATCTTTTTTGTTGCTGTAATTAATCGAACAGTTTTACTGGCGGAGGCTCTCGGTTTCATCATGAGAGTGTACGTCTTAGCAACCACCCAGTTACAGCCACATAGTGGCTGCCGATGGAAAATAGAAATTGGAAATGGTTGAGTGCGAGCGCTTGCTTTGGGACTGAAATCACTGCTCTAGAAAGCGCGTTCCGTTCAAACGCACGCTTCCTCTGAGACACCGGGCAGATCCTTTTAGCAGTCGTACGCATATTTTAAAAATAAATTCCAGCCTGTCCTCTCTTCTCTCGACCTCTCCTCCAAACCCCTAGGGGGAGGACATCACCAGGACTGAATTCGTTCAGTCCTTCCCGGCGAACAATAGGACTTGTGTGTGTCAAGCAATGCTCAAACGCAGGGATCGAACCCATCTTTTACGAGGTGCTGGATCAGTATCTAAACAGGCATTATCGCCCTGGGGTACACAGCTATCGTGCCTGTCCATGTGAATGTTTATCAAAAGTGGCATCCATACAGAGTTTTGTGATGGACCATAACGCCTTTACCATGCGATGTTTCACAGGATGACTCGCCAGGCCCTCCTTGAAACGACTGTAGCCTTCATTTTGTTCTATTGGCCATTTACTCGCCGCATGATTTCAGCGTCTGTGTCACATCGGGTCCTGACACAATCTGAGGCACTGCCGTGTGGCCATGTGCTTGCACAAACGCACGCCTGCCCTTTCGCAGAGGCATCGCGATTGGTATCGGACACAAAATATATAAATAAGTCATAAAAAGTGTTTCACGTCTGTGAGAGATAGTTTATCATATGCGGTGTGTGGCATAACAGCAATGGTCAGAACCTTGCCATCAATCAAGATGTGTTCGCTGGGGTTATAGTTATTAAGCATTCGCATATAGCAATGTAGAAATTTCAAGTGTGCGTGTATTTATTGCCGGAAGAAACACTGCTCAATATGAGACCCAGTCACCTTTTTCTCCCCAGTGCTAATGTTGGTGCACCATATCAGATTGTAGGCCGAGTCATCTTCTAGATAGTTGTGGTCAGGTCTAAGGAATCAATTGTCATTAATGTGGATTTGCCCCAACAGTCTATATCCAGGTGATATCTAAGCTCGTCTATACTTAGGTAAAAAAACACATTTTGTTTTATGTACAAATGTTTTACATGTGTATGATAGATTAATGAAAAGCTTAGGAATTAGCCATTTAATAAGTGGAAACAAGACACATACGATGCTGAAGTAATATTCTTGGTTCTTTCGGTAAAGTCACGTGACTTTACCGAAAGAACCAAGAATATGGATCCCTGCAGTCACGAAAGCTTTAAATCAAAATTCTGAACTAAGTTAAAGATAATTATCAATCTACAGGAATGCGTGAAAATTCCTTTCATGCATTTCGCTTCCTTTATTTTAAAACAATATATTGAAAAAAAATTCCTCCAATTATGTACATCAAATAAGAACCGTTTCTTTCGAAAATGAACGTAAGAGATAACTCTCTTTTATTTTAATGAGTCTGGGAGGACTTTTCAATAAATACAATCTCCTTTTCATTCTTGTTTCACACACGTCCTCATTCATTTTCACTTTGTGTGAAATTCAGCTTTCAAGCCTCTGTATAATTATTGTAGCGGACAGCGGGTTGCAGTCAGTCACGATTTTTATTTAAAAAATTTCAACCTCCTCCGCCGTTATGAAAGAGCCACAATGATCGGCGAACGGAACGCTGCGTTGACCGTACGCTGCGCGATCAGAGACGATCGCTTTAATCATGGCATCGCCGCAAAGTATCGGAGGGGAAAAATTAAGCATTCGCACCCACTATGACTCTGCCTCACTCGAACAATACAACGCGTACTCTTTTTTAAGATGGAAGATCTGCAGCCACGGGTCCAGATTTTTTTTAACAGTGGTGTACACAAATGTACAATAGTAACCAATGCATTAATAATTATTATAATATTGATGGGCAGCCCTTGATCAATCCACTGCTGAATTAAGGCCTCCACATGCCATGGTGGTCATGTGGGTTCGGATCACCATACTACACCACAATGGCCAGTTACCACCGGTTGGTGAAAGGAGACTGAGATATCACTGACCACTGATGTTAGCCACGGCCCTAGAATCAAACTCAGCCAGCGCTGGGGAGACAAAGGTGGCCGGGCGTGGTTTTGGCCACAATACATCTTCACGTGCCGTGCCCACTTGTATTTAGGTGTGCCATGGCAGCACTTGGGCCAGCAGTGAACGAGGCCACTGCGGGGTTTCGGCATTCACGTTGTGTGTGTGCGCGGTGCACGGTTGCTGGCCACCTGCACCTCAAACCTGCCAAGCTCGTCTCCGCAGTGGACGATGTGGGCCAGACCAAGCGCCGCGCGCCGCGTGGAGACGCGAGTCACCACTGGGCAGAGTCGCTGGCCCGGTGGGGGGTGGGGGGGGTCTGGGAGGCGGCTGTTGAGACGACTGGGCGCTAAGTGGCAAGCGAATTGAAGGCACCTTGACGTATTTGCATCTTTCCCTCCAACAGATGGAGCGGCAGTGTACACGGCGCTGCGGCCCAACGGGTGCAACGTCCTCGGCAGCTGGGCCACGCGAATAGAAGCGTGCGGGCGTTCGGAAAATATGACCCCCAGGCCCGAATTTCGCGCTTCCTATCTGCGGCGTAGCAGCGACTGAAAGTAATGCACTCCCCTACCGCGCGCGCGTGCACGGGCCAGGGTGATTTGTCCTGGGGCCATCTGAAGAGGGGAGCATGGAGGAGGAGCGGGTATAAGGTGGTTGGTTAGGGGCAGGAGGGGTGGAGGTGTGTGTTGGGTGCCTGCTCATTGTTCACCCCCCCCCCACCTATGCCCAGGCTGCTGGTTGCAACTCTTAGCGCTAAAGCCCCCAAGTGTGCTCCTGTGTTTAATAACCTCTCTATCAGGCGGCAACACGCACGCGTGTGGCGCGCACGGATATCGGTGCACAGGACTTACACGCGCACACACAACAAACAATACAAATATCCCCTCGTATATCCTTCACAGACTTTAGGGCCGAGTGCAGTTAGCGAGCACCTATTAAGGCCGGCATTGTACACGAAGGGGTGGGTGGCCAATGCCGCGCCTAACCGCCTCTGTCTCCTCAGTGCTGATGGTTTTACACGAGGCTGAGTCGACCTGGGGGGGTGGGGGGCCCGGGACAAGTTCAGACAATTACAATCGTCACCGGTGTTGGGAATCAAACTGTGGTCGCTGGGCTCATAGCGCGACGCGCTAACCGCTGCACCACCGCTCCCCACACACGTCCACGGACACGCCAGTGCTCGGGAAATCATAGTAATAATAATATTAATCTATCATCTACAACCCCTTGTCAATTCCAATGCAGGATGAATGCCTCCCCGTGCTGTGTCGGCCATGGCGACGGTTGTTTGACCGTGCTTCACCACGCCGATGAGCGCGGATTGGCGAAGGGGGAACCCAGGACTGTTTTAGAGGTCGCCCCCCGCTGATGTCAGCAGTGGCCAGGAATTGAACTCAGGTCGCCGAGTTCATAGCACGGTGCATGAACTGCTGCGCCACCACTCCTCCTAAATGCATATTCACTGTTGCATGTAAATTCGGTGCGCACAGGGAAGTGCATTTCAGCCGCACGGAATGGTGGTATTGGTCCTAAACAGATGATAATAACACACAAGTGTGGCCGGCACCCTGTACAACTGGCTTACTAATATTGGGGGTGGGGGGAGACGGGCAGACTTTTTTTTGCCACTCCTGCTCTGCTCCACTAGCTCTCTTCTTCGTCTGTTAGCTTCACTTATTTAAGTTTGACTCATCTAAATCTGTTTGGGCTGGCATATCTCCCTTGGCTGCTGGTCCGGTTTCGGGGTAGAGTTAAAAATTATTCTCCTCGCCTACAAGGCCCTCAGTGATGATGCTCCCTCATATGTGCAGGATCTCCTTTTCCCCATATGTTCCAACGTATGTATGCTGGTCTCGGGTGTCTGGCCTGTTGAGTGTGCCGAGATCACCGTCTCTGTACGATGATGGGAGAGCTTGTCTCCCGTGGCCCCAAGGCCGTGGAATTCACTTCCGTTGGACGTTCGCTCCGCTGACTCCCCCCCCCCCCGCTCGCTTAATGATAAGGTCGCATTCATCACACACAGAGTGCTCGCCACATATGAGTCACAACACCTTGCTGATTTCGTCAAGGAGCATGAACCGTCACTCGAACTCCGGTCATCCTCGCAGCAGCGGCATTTGGCTGGCCATTGAACAAAGACGGTCACCGCATTGTGCGCTTTAAGATGCGCTTCTGTGCCTGCCTGGAACACTCCTGCTTCCGATATTAGGAAGCCAATGGAGCAGTCCACATTTCTTTAGAGCTGTTTTTTTGCCTTTCATTTGTTGTCCTTCCCCGCACTTCCAATTAGCACGGTTGTCTATGTAGGATGTGAAATAAGTTCAACATGCATACATTAAAATCCCATCTCGAGACGCACCTATTTAAAAATATATGTTTCTTGAATCATTTGTTTTTGGGGCTGGATTTTATTGGAGTGAGCCTTTGTGTGTGTGTATTTGTGCATCACCTTGCGACCTCTGGGTTAAAGGTGCTTTAGAAGTGTAAATGATTATGAATCATTATTATTACTACTACTACTACACAAGGTGCTCATTAAAGGCTGAGTTGACCTAGGGCTGGCCCAGAGCTTAGCGAGCAATTGAACCCCTGGTTGTAATGATTATAATATAATGGCCGAACCACTACTCCTCTCCTGCCAAACGCGATAAATGCTATGGAGGGGACATGCTTTAATTAACCAGGTAATTTATTTTCAGATGTATCGGCACAGCAGAAGCATATGTACGACGATTGGATTTGTTGGCTCCCATCAGCATGGTGCAGGGTTGCTCCGGACACATTCCAGGTTCTATCGTGGAAACTTTACAGAGGGTCCGCCTCTGTTACATTCCCAGGCGTGGGCGCACGTGCGTGGCTGTCGAGGTGCATGTGTTGCGAGTGTACTCTCCATGGACTGTGGGTTTCCGTAGCCTTGACTGAAATACATGCTTAAACTTCATTCGGATGTGACTGTGTGTGAGGCTATGTCACCGGTTGTTGATTGAAATCACATTTATCGCAGCAGCGCCTGGCGACACAGTCACACGTCCAGTCATGCCACGAACGAAGTTGAAATATTTATTTATACTCCCCGTCGCTGCGGAGTACGCCTCGTGCTTGCATTAACCCATCATACTCCTACGTTAACAAACAAACAAAACACAATGCTGCAGTGAAACTAAGATGTACCCGTATAAAAATTGAAAGCTCCGCATTGTATTTCAGTTGGTATTACATTCGGATGCAACTTCCTTCCTATGCAAGTCTGAAGAGACCACGGGAGCCCCGTTTTGATTCTTAAAATAAAAGCGCACATGAGCTGCATAGGAGCATCAGTCAAAGAATACCGCCTTGTACGCCGGTCTCCAGGGAAATTACAAAGCAGGGCGCAGTAAGATTTTAAAGTGCGATTCGGTGCGATACGGCACACCTTGCGACATGCTGCAACAGTATCTATAATAAAAGGGTTTTGGCTGGGGGTAAAAAAAAAAACACTCGCACTATCACTCGAGGAAATCTTGGTGAGACTTCAACTGTTCATTTGACACCGTTACGTGCCGTTTGACTGCGACAGTCAGATATGGGACAATCACACGAGACAATTCGATACAGCCGTGATATGCCACTGGCAAGAGATAAAAAAAAATCTGAGCCTGCGATAAGAACAAAAAGGAGAGAAGGAAGAACAAATAAACGGGCAATTCCGTTATTTAAAAATAAAAATGCCGTAAGTGCCGGCCCTTAGCGCCGTTCCACGCCGAGGTGTCCAAAAAAAAAACCGGTCTTAAGATGCTCGCAATGTGTCTCACTGTAGCTTCACTCGAGTGCATCGTGGCGTAGATAAGTGGGGTTTAGTTTTTGCTACCTTCAAAGAACAGCTGCTTTTGCCTGGGTTACTTAAAAGTATAGTCCACGCGCGTGTGCGTGCCGCGAGGTGTTGTGTATTGAACAAGATATCGCAATTCCAAAAGGTCAGGGGGACATTATTAATTTCCCAGCAAATTCGGAACAAATCTTACTTTTTAGCGGAATTATTTTTTGCATGACTCATCCTTCTTGTTTTGAAGCTTCCGTGACTGCAGGAATCCATACTTTTTGGTTCTTTCGGTAAAATCACGTAGGTAGACAAAGTAATAGATCACGACGTTTCGATCGCAACGCAAGCGACCGTCTTCAGGTGAGAGACAGACTCATCCTATTATACTTGCCTCTGCTTATCTCGTGGAATCGCTTCACCCCCTCCCCCACCAGCCCGCCCGCCCGCCCGTCCCCCGCAATGTTGTTACGTGCAAGTATTTAAACACAATCGTTTACGAGTGCAATTATCTTGTTTGCGCTAACTTCTAAGTGTTTCCTTGGGAAGTGATTCACATCGTGATTATTCCTGGAGAGGAACTCTGATGCTGACCGCGACCGTTGTGACCGCGACTGTATCAACCAATGTTGATAACAACAACAACGGCAAGGAACAAAAAGCGTAATCTTACAAACATTCGTCTCAGCCAGATAAACGCTCGTCTGGAAAATATAAAATGGTTACACTTCTTAAATCTTGACTTAAAGCTTTCGTGACTGCAGGAATTCACGTCCTTTGCGTCTTTCGGTAAAGTCACGTAGATATGTTCAAAGGAAATGACAAAAAGAACCAAAAACTATGACGTTTTGATCGCAACACAAGCGTTCGTAATCATTTTTTGTGTAGTTGAACGCCGACAATGCGGTTATGTAGAAGGGTCGGCTATGTTTAGCTACGTCTAACGTTGCATAGATGAGCCCATTGTTGTGTTTAAAGTGTGAGGATAAATAAGAAGCCATCTACACGACGTCTCTTGGAAGTCGCTCACTACACGTGTAACATGCTACAAGCGTAACAACCCAGGTATAATTTGTCATTGACATTAATGCTAAACGGTTGCTCTAAGGAAGCATGGATCTCCCCCCTTTGTTAACTCAGCCTAAAATGCAATACCAAGTTAAAACAAGGATTGCGCTCTGATCTAAGCAATGGAGAGGAAACACAGTTTGTCTGGCATGATTGCTAGCCACACCGTTCTACGATGTGTCAGTAGTGAATTGAGCCGGAGCCAGGAACGTGTGTCTTGATGTATGCATATCATAAACTCTCATAAGAAATTGCTTATGGGGATCTGATGAGCAAGCTTCAATCCCTACGGATAATAATTATAGGGTGGAGTTAGATGGATTTGTACCAAATTCCAGATAATTGCTGTGCTTCTTTCCCTGTGGGAACAGCGACAAACTGCAATCAGTCGCCACTTGACTTATTTTCGCTGTTCTGTTCCCAGCCCAATTGCTGATTATATCACACCCTAGACCACCCCCCCCCCGCCCCCCCCCCCCCCCCCGCAAAAACGAAGGCTCGCCTCCTGCTTCCCTTAACGATGGAGACAAATTCCTCAGCAAGTGCCGCAATGTAAGACAAAAATAGTGGAGGTAAAGGTGCAGCCCTGCAATTGCTCACGCAACTTCCGGTGGAAGGGCCATCCACGAAATGTTACTTTTTGAGACACTCCTTCCACGCCGAGCAGGCGTTCTTGGCAGCGATGGGAGTAGCCGCACTCTGCCCCACCACACGGGATAGACGAGGGGCAGATGAGAAGGGCTGGAGAAAGTTGAACTTGTCCTTCCTGTCCATTGTGTTTATTAAAATAGCCCTACCAACGGTAATCCCTATGAAGTACGCTGCCCTTTGTAGGCATGCATTTAAATAATGTATTATTTGATGATTTGTTTCCACGCAACACTAAGGCGGTTGCTATCCGAACGGTTCGGTGAGGTGTTGACTGTTTTGTTGGCCGTCTCTCTGTGTTGTATTGCATTATATTTCCAAGTTAACTATGTTTCATCTTCTTGGTTCTTTCGGTAAAGTCACGTAGAATGAGAATAAAACAATAAAACAAAATAAGACAATAAAATTCTCACGACGTTTCGGCCACAACACAAGTAGCCGTCTTCAGGTGAAAGAACAGAACTGTCGGGACGACAGTGCTTAACTATGTTTGTTTTCTCATTCATTTGTACCTGATGATGGTTGCTTGTGTTGCAATCGAAACGTCGTATTATATTATTATTTTATTTATTTCGACGTGACTTTACCGAAAGAACCAAAGAGTAATCCCTGCAAGTCACGAAAGCTTCGAATCTGGTTTTTGCCCCACAGTGTTAACTGCCGTGCCGGGGATATCAACGCGAAACGTCTGTTGACGTCTGGATTACAGTTCCCGTGTGCTAACCAGCATGAATACGACGGTTAGCATCGCTAATACAGTCCCACTGCCGATAGATGAATAAATGAAGAAGAAAGAAGGCAGAGCTTGCTTTACCTGTGACTGTCATCATATTAAGTGCTTTTTGGTAAGGCCTGACACGCCCGTCTTGTTTTTGAAGTCACTTTACCGGCAAGCCCACCCCATTATTTGCAGCAGCAGCAGCAGCGCAGTAAAACAACGTTTTAATCACTGGTCACACTCCGCTCGCTGAATCTGTGAGCGGCGGTGAGCGGGCATTCTTGATTTAATTGAATTCAATAGACATAACATTTAATTGGGCGCAATAAGTAATATTCACTATAACATTCTCTTTACCCATACCACCCACCCCCCCAAAAAATATATATATAAAAAAACACCCTTCAAACAAAATCACTTTCATGTTGCCAAGCGCATATCGCTGAGCACATGCACGTCGACACAACAGACAAGCGCTGTATCTGAATAAAACACGCGTGCGAGAGCGCAAATAAACACGCGTGCGAGAGCGCGCGTGAACACGCGTGCGAGCGCGCAAGTGAACACGCGTGCGTGAAGCGCACGTGAACACGCGTGCGTGAAGCGCACGTGAACACGCGTGCGTGAAGTGCACGTGAACACGCGTGCGAGAGCGCATTCTCGCGCGTGCATTCGCATCAATAAACATCTCGGCTAAAGAATGAAGATGCATTAACGTCGCTAAAGATGGCACACACACGCGTACCCACGCGGTGAGCGCACAAGCGGACACACAGGCATAAGACAAAGATCCCCCTTATAGCCTAAACAGACTTTTGGGGAAAGTGCTGGTACCCATCACCTAGGAAGGCCATCACGGCACACGAGGGGATGGGTGGTCAGCACCATGCCCGACCACCTTTGTCTCCCCAGTGGCGATGTTTATGCACTACACAAGGTACTCAGTTGAGGCTGAGTCGATCTTGCTGAGGATCTTCGGGTGTTTGCCATGAACGGGAATTGAACTCGGGTGACCAGGTTCGTAGCGTAGCGCGCCAACCACTGCACTAACGCTCCCGCACACAGGCATGCACGCACTATCACGCATCACCATTACACACCCACACTGAGTGTGCACGCACACAGGCATACACACACGATCACACACGCACACACACACGTCAAATATAGATAGAAAAGACCAAAAAACCCTCAGGTCTTGCCGGAGGGAACGGCTTTTATTTTTCCTTTCTTTCCATCCTTTTTCAACAAGCTCCCGACTATTCTCGGAGCAAGAGTGCGTAAGGAAGGCACAAACGTCCGTTTGTATGGATCACAGCTCATGCCATGATCAATGCCCAATTGTGGGCATTCACATGCTCACTCTTTCTCCCTGACCCCCCGCAGTTGACCAACTGCCACGCCGCTCGTTCGAGATGCACGTCGCTGACCTCCGCGGCGACAGTGACGGATCTCGTTCAGGAACACGTGACAAAAAGCGGCGCACAAGAGAGGAGAGAGTCCGCTGACCGTTCACTTCTTTATTGTCGCAAGTTTAACCTTCACTACGTCAATTCGTTTCAGTTATTCGCCCCCCTTTCCTTTCTTCGCCCGCCGCGCCACAACCCCCCAGAAGAAGTCACTGGCGCAATAATAACGCCGCATGATGAGCGGGGGAAAAAAAGAGGTGGGTGGGTAGGGGCTCACGAAAAACAACCCTCGGAAATAATAACCAAGGAGTAACGAGCCAATGCTTCTGATGTTGCACAACGTCCCGAGAATCCCCGACCAACACTCCCCCCATTTACAATCCAAGTTCGAGTAAATCCTACCATAATGTAGCCGCACTTTGTCAGTAATCCCACGCATTAGAATAACAAGCGAGACGATATTACAGGCTGGATTCCATTTGCTTAGTGAGAGCTGTCGTTAAGACACGGGCATCTCTATCTCTGGGAGATAGTTGACGGGCTTAAAGCTTCCTATAATGTATCGCGGTATTGCATAGGAGGCAAGATCAAATACGTTTGAGGAGGGGAAATTTTGAAATGCGTGAAAATTTGTTGTTATATTTTTAACACGTTCAGACTTGCCTTGTTTGTTTAAATACATATTTTGTAATTTCCACACAAATCCTGCTCTAGGGGGGCAAGGTGACATGAGGCAAATAATCGTTCAGGACTCCCAGAGAGCGGAGATATCTCACCCCGTGGTTAAGAATGGCCCGCGGAAGGAAATATCACAGAACTGGTGTTTAAACGTTCCACGTGCCTTGCTGCACGGAGAAATGTTAATTGCACAATATTGAAAAACATGTTTTGTTTGTGAATTTATAGAGCTGGAGTTTAGTCACTCTGAGTACAAAAAATAAATGTGATTTGATGGGTTTTCATCTGCGTGGTAATTGGTGCCCAGATTGACTCCATCATCTCACTGCACTTGAGAACCAGGTTAAGTGCAGGTGGCTGCATGATTTTAAACCCATTGTTGATAAACTTTGTCATGTTATTTTGAAATATTTAAAGTTAGATTTAGCAATTTTATTATACAATACATATTATTGTTTTTGAGCAGATGAAATTATGAGTAAAGTGCTATCAATGAGCACTTGTGTTAGTGAGTACAGCATACAAATAGGCGACCTTTGTCACCCGAGCGGTGATTTTCACCCACTGCAAGTTATATTCCTCTCAGTCTGATGTGACCTTGGGGAAGCACAGTTCAGTTTGCAGGTACCACTTGCCATTTATGGCCAGGAATTGACCCAAAGTGAAACAAAAGTCAAAGTGATTTCTTCGTCTTCTTTGGTTATTTCGGTAAACTCACCACGTAGAATGAGAATAAAATAATAACTTGATAAAATAAAATAACACAATAATATTCTCACGACGTTTCGGCCACAACACAAGCGGCCTTCATCAGGTGAAGGGACGAGACTTCTTTGCTCACGTGAGCATTGGGACAGTGCTCATCTCTTTAACAACCCTGAGCCGGTCGTGGAAGCTCCACATTCCCCACGGCTTGAATCAGTAAAACCAAAGGTCGACCACCCAGAAGGACATTGCGCTAAGGCCACCTCCAAACCGGCATTTGAACTCCCAACTTTCCAATTGACGGCCGCGTGCGCTTACCACTGAGCCACCGAGCAGCGGGTCGCCATCGGCAGCTGAGGTCACAGTTCAACGGCGCTGGCCGTTACACCACAGCCGCAGGTATATCGGGTGCGGTATCGCGAATATTACACGCGCAGACATGGGAGGTGTTGAATTCCTGCGCAACATAATTCAGGTCTTAGGATGTGGGCTCCCCCTCCTCCCCAGTCTCTCGGAGTAATTCCCAGAGCCTCACCCCCAACAGAAGTGAGTCACACCTGTAAACCAGCGCTGCTGTGCGCCATGCCAAGGTGTGACAACAACTCAGCAAGCCCCTGGCGCTTGGTTATTAAATACCATTGCGGCTGAGTAATTAGGCACACGCTGATAACAATTTCCTTAAGTCTATTTTCTCGCATAAAAAAACAAAAAGTTAATGAACATAATATGCTGGCCAGGGTTTTGTACCTTGCCAAAGGGGCATTTTTTGATAATTTGAAATAAAAATATTGAATTGGTTGACTGCGGTTTAAGGTTTTGCTGAGCTCAACAAGGACATTCACTCTGGGCGAGTTTCATGGGAAAAAAAGATGATCCTTCTATGCGCATTTACAAACAAAATCATCAAGGCAACAAAATGTGCCAGAAACGAGCCAGATTTATATAAGCGAAATAGATTAGTGATCTCCTGCAGAGGAACCATTAAGTGTAATTAATTTTTATTCATCTGCATTGGTGTAATGAATTCGCATATATAAACACGCAGCATATACAATAGCTGCCTTGCCACCTGGGTGGAAGTGTCCAAACATTTTGTGTTTTTATTCCATCTTTTAATCTGGCAGCGAAACAAAGCGAGGGGGGTTTTGGCGTCCGTTGTAAATTGCGCGCACGCCCTCCACCTTCACACGTAACCGACGACTTTCAACTGGCCGAGCGACGGCGTGATGTGACGCACGTGTGTGTGTGCGTGTCGCCTTGCCACCCAGCCTTACCCTCATTCAATACCACGAGGACTCGGTTAGGGTTGCCACCTATGAGATGTCATTGGAGGAAGAATGTCTTCTCGATGCCAGACAAGTGTGGATGATAATAAACTGTCGAGTACGTTGAGTCGTCCGTCAACGCGGGAGGAGGAGGAGGAATCATTGAGTGGAAGTTCACGGGACCAGTATGTACGCTGGTTGAATTTATTTCGCACCGTACGTAGCCAACCGTGCAAAGCGTGGCAGTAGATATATACAATGTGATAATAGATACATATAATAGGCATATAGATGATGATGTGGGCTATGTTGATGTTAAGGTTGCCACCTCTGTGGGTACAGAAAAACCGGGACATACCTTGGGAAGAATATTACCTCCCAAAGACCATAAGTACTGGAAAACCTCCTGGGAAGACTTACAGACTACCCAGAACAGCTGCCTCAACAGTAAACTACGATCCTGGGAAAACCAGAACAGGTGGAAACCTTAGACTCGAGATTCCATAATGTGAGGTGGATATGATACGACACATTGCCACCTGTACGCATAACGAACACACATTTGGCAGTGTGAACATGTTTCTTTAATCATTGATCAGCCTCATGAAACTTGACGATCACTCACGTCGACTCTCGCGTCGGACAACAACAACAACAACCTCGTCGTACCGATGCCAGAGAGAGAGAGAGATTGTAAATGGTGTGGCTTGGCTCTCCAACACACCGGTGTGCTGTACTAGTGACGAATTGGCCACGTTCTGTTTACTTGACAACCCTTACTAGTTAGGCTGTGTCGGGTGGTGGCGGGTTAAACGACGCAATTGTATATCAATTATATATTTACGCGATCTAACCCAAAAACCTCCATTATGGAAGTGATAATTGATTAATTTATAACGGAGAGGCGGCTGGGGGGGGGGGGACCTTCAGGGGTCAGGCTCGTCGCAATGAAGGGCGATCAGTCCGGGGGGGGGGCGGGGGGGGCGTCAATAAACGAGGCTAAAGTGAGAGGGAATATTTTTTTAATTTATTATTTTACAAGAAAAAAAACTCCAGCCCGTCGCGACTCTGCACGCTGGCGCTATCATAGAGCGATGAGATCGTACGCCCGACAAAGATTACCGATCAGAGATTTCCCCCCCCCCCCTCATCGATGGTCACTGCGGATCGTTAATCGAGATTACTCGCATCGACTCCCGCTTCAGTCGATCCATAATGAAACAAACGTCAACAATTACCGGAGTCGATCGTAATTTGTAGGTTTTAGTCGCTGTGTCGATTCATCAACCAATCGATCAACGGATCGAGTCATGATGTGATACCGCCCCATCACAACACCCGACCTTCGTTTGATTGGCTAACATCATCATCGAGATCGACGATTCCGCCGCGGTCCGCTTCTGTTGTGACCACAGCGCCAAATCACGACCGCACGTCATCACCTAAATTATTTAGCGCGGTGACAGTGGGAGGTTGTGCAACAGTTTGCGAGCTCTCTCCTCTCTCTCTTTCTCCTCGTTCTCCTCGCTCTCTCCCCAGCAGGGAACGCTCCATCCGAAGCAGACTCAATGGGTTCATACTCTTTGTTTTTATTTTTTTACCGAAAAAACCAAAGAGTATGAATCCTTGCAGTCACGAAAGCTTCAAATCTAGAATCAGACTCATGGGGTTGGGTTGGGAGGGGAACCAATCAAAATCCTTTTTGCCAAATGTTTGTCGCACGTATGTGTGTGCGCGCGCCTGTGTGTATGTGTGTCTGTAGTAGCTTCAGACATAATTCAAGGGAAAAAAAATCCACCCTACAACAAAGCCTCGGCGCAGTTATTTGTGAGTGGTCCTGTCGTGATCACGACGTTTCGGGTGACAACTTGTTTTTTTTTGGGGGGTGATATTCTTGCATTTGTTTAAAAGGCGCCCCCTCCCCCCCCACCGTTTGTATCCCCTGCACACGTCCGACAAGTCCGAAGACAAGACTGCGCCTTTGATTGTTCCAACGGAATGGGACAATTTATGGCACCTGTTCAAGCATTGTTTTCGTCTCATCAGTCTGTTTGGGAATGGAGACAAAGAGGAGAGGGGCGGGGGAATAAGCTCCACTCTCCCAACTCGAACTCGAAGCCTGCAACCAATTTAAAACTTAGGGGCCGCAGCAGATCAAAGCGAAAGGCTGAGGGAGGTTTTTAAGGGCTTCCCACAAGTCCCGGTGCATGTATTTTTATCTAAATTGTTTTTGAAAACAGTTCTTGAAAAATCCAACACTTTGCAATTGAAAGCAGGGCACTTATTTTTACAATGCTGCGCTCAGCAACTCTCTAATACCCACAAGGCAGAAAAAAGCAACATTCTTTGGCAACAAATCCCAGCAGCAAGTGTGCATTCCAGAATGCGCATTCGGAATAAATATTCAGGGGGCGAAAAAAAAGCAACTACACCAGCGAATAAAGGGAAACAACTTTGATGACATTTCTGAAAAAGTGGATTTTCATTTTATATAATTATAGACGCGCCTTTGACCAAATCACATGGAATGCTTGTGATTCTGTCAGATCTCAGACACTAACCAGGGTAGTAGAGTCATTAAATGGGCGAACACTGTGCGTAAAATAGGTTTAGTAAGCAATTTTAGCAGCAGAGGGCAGTGCAGCAATATCTCTAAAGTGTTCTGCACACCCCCACACCTTCACAAATCCCCACTGACCATCACGGTGAGGTAATGGTTAAAATAACCCTCACTTGCCTTCCTTGGTGTGGGAAGGCTCTCATCCATCAGTGGATTGACACACGGGGCTGCACATACACATGCACAAACGATTCTTACAAATACACATAACACATGTAGCACATTTATTTTCAACCCCCCCCCCACCCCACAGCCTCAGAGGAACCCCAAGACGTGGAAAACTGAGTAAAAAGGTGCGCATGTGCTCACAAACGTTAACGTAGCCCACCATTGCTATCATCGCGGGAATTGACAGGCGACAAATACGGCCGGGGAAGGCAGGGCACTCTCTTTGGCTCGCACACACATGTCAGCTCGTAAGGCCAGGCGCCTTGTCACCGCAAATCCCACGAGACGAGCTCACAGAGCAGCGATGGAACAATACGCGCACACACACACGCACACACAGTGCGCACACACGCACGCACACAAGGCGCACACACATACGCACACACAATGCGCGCACACACACACGCACACACCCTGCCGTCATACACAAGACAAAGATCCCCAGTATGTTCTTTGATTCTTTCGGTAAAGTCACGTAGATAGAAAAAAATAATAATAAAAAGAAAGTGAATACAAAAATCACGACGTTTCGATCGCAACACAAGTGTGACTTTACCCAAAGAACCAAATAATATGAATTCCTGCAGTCACGAAAGTTTTAAGTAAAAAAAAATCCCCCGTATAACCTTGACAGACTGTTGAGGCAAGTGCTGTTAGCAAACACCTATGAAGGCCGGCACGGCACACGAGGGGTTGGGTAGCCAGCACCAAGCCCGACCGCCTTTGTCTCCCTAGTGGCGATATTTACAGACCGCACCAAATACTAATTTGAGTCGACCTAGGGGAGGCTCATGACCGGTTGAGATAATCGTCACCGATGTTGGCCGTGAGCGAGAATCGAACTCGGGTAGCCAGGTTTGTATCGCAGCACGCTAACCGCTACACTACCGCTCCACAAAGACAAAGACCCCCCCCCCCCCCCCCACCTGTATAGCTTTAACATACTGTTGGGGAAAGTGTTGTTAGCGAGCACCATAAATCGCACTGGAAAAGCTGACAGAGCAGCGACGCCACAATATATGCACACACACACACACGCCCCGTCGTCACACACACACGGATACACCAACACACGCAGCAGCCAGAGCCATGCTGCCAAATCACAGCCGCCAGCCACTAAGCAAGCAGCTCAGCGGTAGAGCGAGCGGCTCGCAGATCGGAAGATGTGCGAGTTCAGAACCTGGCTAGGCGTGGTGGTGGTGGGGGGGGGTGATCCAGTCCATCATCCCTCTGAGGTCGAGTAAATTAATATCACTTTTCGTGGAAGTCAACGGTGGTTGACCTATGGACACACTCGGTCCCACCATACGATTGTGGAATGTTTGCCGCTGGCTCAGGGCTGTAATTGGGAAGCTGTATACTGTCTCAATGCTCGTTTGAGAAATACACAATAATAGACCCTTTTGTTTTCCCAGTCATTCGCAGAAGCCTTTCCCCCATTGCGTGCACTTACATCCGCTCATCCTCGCAGCGGCTCTTGGCTGGCCATCGGACAAAGACGTTCACCGCATCGCAGGATTTCAGATGCGCTTCTGCGACCGTCAGGAATGTTCTTCCTTCCGATATTAGGAAGCCACTGGAGCTATGCACTTTTAAATCATCCAGATTGAAAAGCCATTTCTTTTTAACTGCCTTTTTGTGTTTCCTTTGTTGTTTTTCCCCCGCACCTCCGATTAGCGCGGTTGGCTGCGTACGGTGCGACTAAAGTTCAACATACACACTTACATACGTCTGGGCGTGTCAATGTAGTGCGGCCATTAAGAATTAAACGATGCCTATTTTGAGGGAAATGAGTGAGTGTGTGTTAAGGTTGTGAAATGGAATTGCTGCCTGTCACTTTACCTATTCCACTCCTTATGAAGTTCCATGCGAACCGTTCGTCTTTGTGCCCGGGAGAGACAGGGGAAGGAAGGAATGAATAAATAAAACACCCATGGAAATGTATGCCGATGCACCTGATCACAGCACAAAGAGCCGTGCATTGCAGCACAGGTATGGGGTCTTTTGTGCAGAGAATAGATATTTCTCGAAGCCAATCGTATTTATCCCATTCCTCGCAAGCCCGTTAATATCCCCTGGAAAGCAGCGCACGCTTACATTGCAGAAAAATTCCAAAATCAAATGTATATAATAATAAATAAAAAAAGCCTGAAGCAATATAATTATTTGGCACCATAAGTGAGTGTACGTACGCTTGTTTTTTTGGCGGAGGTTTCTGCAGCGAGAAGAAAGTGTTAATAAAATGTACGTGAGCACACCGCAGAGTTTATGCGACGTGAAATAATTACGAGTGCCACGCGTGGAACACCACCATCGCACATTGCGCTGCGCTCGAACGAGGCGTTCGTGCAAGCCAATACACAACATTGTCATTCGAAGGTTTCAGAACTACAAAGGGATATTAAGATACGTAACAAAAAATAAACGATTCTCATTTAATTCTCTGAATTCATAAACAGCAATAATAATAATACCCAGGAAAGCCTGACTCATAGTAATGACGACCTTTAGAGGGGTCCTCCATTGGGAAGCGTTGGCCAAATTCAAAGAGAGGAAACCGGAGAACCTGGCAACATTAAAAATACCCCCTCACTATACTCTACAGGGCGTTAAAGAGTAACATTGCTGCCACCTTCTCTGCCATCTCCCAGCCTACAATGGGCCTACAATGCCCGATATTCCATCATGTTCTCTCATCCAAGTGCTAATCTGGCTAAACCCCTACGGAGCCTCCGTGATCTGAGATTGTGTCAGTCATTGGGGGGGGGGGGGGGGGGGGGGGATTGATACCAGAGGATATATTGACGGCTGCAAAAGATACAGCGACATGTGCGTCTGGGTAGCAACTTGCCAGTTGTTCCTGTGCGAGGCCACTCATATCCCAGAAATGCTCCAAGGAATGATTTATCATAATATTCCGAGACAACCTAGGGGCCCAAGCATCACGCACGGAAGCTGGAATAGACACCAGACTGCTTCGGCAGATGCAAAGAGTGCAACTTTAATGACGTGGAAGCCTCGTTTTTTTGGTTTCCTGTATACTTTTAAAATGGCAGCAATTCTACCCGATGCATCAAATGTAAGTGGTCAAAATAACTGTTGTGTTTGATTGTTGTCTTGCTCACCATGTTATTTCACTTATGATATTGGCAGCATGCCACGACACCAAGTATCCATTCGGAGGAGTCCAACCTATTTTAGAGAAAAGCTCGTCGCAACAACAACAAGATGAACAAAAACTTCTGACGTCTCTGCCAGCGGCCCCTTCGACCCACACACTATCCCCAATGCAGGGAGATGTTCATGTTACGGAAGACTAAGCAATTTATATGTTTGAATCTCATAGCTGGAATTAAGGCAAATTAATAGAAAACCTCAAACAAACATGATGGTTTAATTTGTACAGTCATTACTGCATTGGCTGAGAACATCAACTCATGACTCCTGACAACCAGGGACGATCGCGGATCCCTCTTTCGCGCCAGCTCAGTGCTCTGCTCTTTGAGTCACCCAGCCGCCTCGAGTTTGCATCCAATGTAAAATATCTAGAAGTGGGGCTCAAACCTACGAATGTAGGAGTAGGTGAGTGTGAGGGCTCTGTGCATCCCAGTAACACGGCTACAGTCAACCACAATGCTTCCTTTCCTTTGAAAACTACTACCTCTTGCGGCTCTGTAAAAGCAGCTCCATTAAATTTGGCCTTTTTACATTTCCTCTGTGCTCATTTAAATCCGAGAAAATTATTTTAGTTTTAGACCCATTAAGAGCCTTTTTCAAAGTCTGATGCAGTGCATCTGTGCATCTTTAGAGAAGCGCCTCACTCTCAAGGAAATAACACTGTGTGATCACGACAGTTATTGTTAAATGGAAACAAAACATACGGTGCGAAAGAAGTTCAACATATATACACACACACACAACACTACCCCCTCAAGTACCATAACCTTTATCTTTAAAAAAACATACCTGGCCGTGTTTGATGTATAAATGTATAACAACAACAATAAGATGAATATGATGCTTATAATTTTATAGTGCCTTAATAATATGTATGTTGAGCTTTTTTCGTACCGCACGTAGCTATCCGTGCTAATCGGAGGTGCAGGTATGGTGGGCGTTTACAAGGGTGGTGACCAAACAACAACAACGTGTAGTGTGCTAATTCACAGAGACCAGTAGGAGGTTCTCTCTCCCTGTTATTCCGGTCTTCACAGCCTTAGGGGATAACCACACACCGGTTCGAGACAGACAACACGCTGCCCGACCCACAGCTCGAAGAGGGCGAAGATCACAACGACGACGGCACGACATGTTCCATTCCTGATCCCAGCCGCCCTGACTGTGAGTCGGAGCTCGCCTTATACCCTGCCCAGCGTAGCCAGGCTTCGCTCTCGGCCCCCCGCACCCCTCTGGATCACCCAGTGGGCTCCGTGCCTTGTCCACAGGTGCGACTGGTAGAACGGGCTGTTGCCCCTAATTCTAATGTCTACCAATCTCCCAGCGGCACGCGCTCCAGCGACTCGTTCCACGTCACTACATTTGTAAACAAATGGGAGTGGGGGGGGGGCAAAATGTGTGTGGAATGGTCCGAGCATCGTTTCCTTTTCATGAACACTGTCGGGTCACTGTCAGGTCAAGGTGATTTTGTTTCAACAGGTGAGATTTCAAGAGGCCAGGATGAGTTTCATACACAGCAATGAAGCAAAATAAAAATCAGTGTCAAAACAACTGTTGGCACATGCGAAGTAAAAAAAAAGATAGCACACAAACATAAATCGTTGTTAAATAATAGATTCTCTCTAACGCCAGTCAGCTTGGACAGGTTATTTTTTTGACTGATCACAGTACAATTTACAATTGCGTGACACAAACACAAAACAGATGTGAGGTAACTGTTGCCCTCATATGTAAACAGACAATGATATCCGTCAAATGCAGTTGCCAGTGAAGCTATTGTAAAGCATCGACAGCCTAACATAAAATTGTCATTTAGTTGGGAGCATAACCAAGGACATTTCTGAAGCGATGGAATGCCAGGTGTCTAGGGCATTAACAGAGAATGAGTGAGAACCACGTGAGCTTGAAGTCCTCGATAGTGCACTTTGGTGTAGCTGTGCATCTATGATTTTGCGAGTTTATTTTTTATCCTGAATAAACACTTTCGATAGGTTGTACGCATGACAGGTTAACGTGACCCTAACCGGATCTATCTCCGAGCCGAAAGAGGAGGCGACAACCGGGATCCTGGGAGTAAAGATCACAGTGATGAGTGGCTACGTTTGTCTTCCTCACACAAGCATGACGAGGGGATATTTAAAGCCTCCTTCAACCGACGAGCGACGGGAATCTTTGGCACTGGATGCCTTTCTCTTATTGGCTGGAAGTCTCCCGTAATCACGTGGCCACAGTGGCTCGCATTAAGGTGCTGCCTGCAGCCACCCTCCGCTCTCCGCTTGCCGTGTCTCAAGACGGAAGGAAAGAAGGACGTAGGGTGGGCGAAAAGCAAAAACGATGGCCGTATAGCCGGGAGCAATCTCGCACAATGCGCGGATCGCAAAAACTTGAACTAAAATCCGCTCACATCTGTAGTGTTAATGTGCACACCCTACCACCCCCCTCCCCCCCCCATAGTAATCATGCGTTGTTTGAACAATATCCTCCCTTACAAGATAATTTCAACAACAACAAAAATCTAACGAACATGAATGTAAGGACTACAGTGGGTTTTTATATTCTAACTGCCCACTCAGAGACGAGCCACGTTTGAACTCTGTAATTTTAGGATGAGAAGGAACGATTAAGTGGAAACATAAAAGAGGAAATAAAAAATGCAATAGCTTCACATTTACACTCTGATCATCAAACAATCGTTTACAATTACCCGTTTTAAGCTTGACACAATAAGAGCCTCTTTACACAATGGAGATAATTAAATACATTGGCGTTCGTTTCTGCATCCTCAACAACGTTGACTAAGAGATGTCCTTGAGCGCCAACAATCTCTTGACACTGAATGCCATGACCGTGTAAGACTCGCGACACGCACTGACCAGATGGGACAACTGAATCTGTACTTGGCCCTACTACACGTGGTCCGCCAATCAACACGACGGAGGAAGCGTGCACAACGTGGATGAAAACAACCAACAAAGGAATTGGGTTCTGTAATTATATAGAGAACATAATGTAATTATAACAGTTGTACAAATAATACTCATCACGATGTCCCTGATTTATCCAGAAAATGTGAACGTGGAGAAGACCAGAAACCAAGATGGTGGAAAGCTGTCAGGGGCCGTCCATAAATGACGTCACGCGATTTTAGACGATTTCTGACCCCCCCCCCCCCTCGTCACACGGCGTCACAAAAAGTCAGACCCCCCCTAAAATATGACGTCACAAAGCTCTGCCCCCCTCCCCCCAAAACCATATTTCCATTTTTAAAATAAGACATGCTTCAAATCGCTTTAAACTCTTGTCATTTTAGTGCGTATTTAATGTGGTGCTGCACTCTGATGTTGTAGGAGTGTTGTTATAACAATTAGTATTGTTATAACAATTCTATATTTATTTAAAGTTGCACATTTTGATGTGACGTCACATTTCTCATCCCCCCCCCCCGTCACACATCGTCACAAATATCTGACCCCCCCCCCCTAGGTACGTGACGTCATTTATGGACGGCCCCTAAGAGTGAACATTGAAAGTCGTTTGTTGACCTTCCAACTGCGATGGGATCTAGCATAAGAATGGCAAAACTAGTACGTTGTGGTGACATCAGTGGCAATGGTCACGATTATCTCTTGCCTTCACAGCATCTCCATTTGATTGCAAATCAACAATATGTATCTAAATATATATTTAGATATATTGCGTGTCTGTTTAAACGGCAATACAAAAGTAAGTGATTGTTTAACATGTGCCAAATGGACACTGGCAAAGAAAAGTATGAAAAGTTCACAAAAGAAACATGGAGAGATGCATGTGCTTCTGCGACCATCTGGATCGCTCTTCCGATAATAGGAAGCCACTGGAGCGATGCACTTTTAAATCTAGATTGAAAGGTCGTTTCTTTAGAACTTGCTTTTTGTGTTTAGTTTGTTGTCCTTCCCCCGCTCCTCCGATGCAAAAAAAAGTTATACGTACAGTACATATACGTCAATCTTGATTTGAAGCTTTCGTGACTGTAGGAATCCATATTCTTTGGTTCTTTCGGTAAAGTCACGTAGGTATAACATGAAATAAATCACGACGTTTCGGGCGCTTGTGTTGTGCCCGAAAGGTCGTGATTTATTTTATTTTATACCTACCACGTGACTTTACCGAAGGAACCGAAGAGTACGGTACATACATGCTTGAAAATTGCGCTGGCAGACAGAAAAAGGAACTCATCTAACCAGGAAACAAATTACAAATCATAGAGATGACAATGCCAATTAAAACGAGTCAGTGGGCTTGGGATGATGGCCGATGCACGAGACCAGTGATGGAGATGGCAGCCAAACCCATCCGAGGTGACCTCCTCGAGCAGACGAATGAGATCATAATCAGAATAAGTATTTATACTCGAGGAATCCGCTGAGCTGTACGGCTTTTTTTCAACAGGTATTCAGTAGGCGTGGATAGACGGTACCAGCACGAGAAGTATGGTAGCGGTGCGTGGAGGACTTCATCCAGCAATGGATAGACGATGTCTGATGATGATGGTAATGGTGGCAATAATGATGATGATGTGCCTATGAGTAAACCTGGACTTTCCATCACTCATAAAGCCCATAGCTATGGAAGCCTCCTGCTGCCGGTAGTTTCACTGCTTGGCACACATCCCAAAGTGTCCTTATGATGAAGAGGCTTTATTATTATTATTCATGTCATTGGTATTATGTTTGCCGATGATTAAATGTACTTTAAAAAAACTAAATTGCGTCTATAAATCGAATCGTGGGTGTCTACTTACTTTAACATGCCAAAAAGTCTCCTCTTTGAAAAAAAAACTACTTGTGATGTCCATTTCCTTGAACAGAAAAGTTTTCAAATTATTCACTATTCTGTCTACATCTTTGGTAATTAATTTCTCAAAACGTGTTTTTATTTTATTCGTGAAGTACAGCAAAAATGAAAATGGGGGAAATAAACATTTTTGGAACACTAAAAGCTGCATTTTAGGATGCAAAAAGCAATCAGCAAAAGAAAGACACTTAGATTTCCGTGCAAAGGCAAACGAAATTACAAAGGGAAACTATTTTAAGCTGCGCACATGTTAATAAACGTGTTTAAAAAGTCTACATTTGTTACATTTTAATTAATACACATTCATGTACTATCCTTGCAATACAAACAATGTGTAGGTACCACTAATTGAAGTATAAACATTCCCAATGGACATGACAATTAGGGCGCACACATGGGCACTGGGGGCTCTGGCTAAGAGCCAAGCAGATGCTCTCTTAAAGCACCAATTAATGCACAATTTCATGACGCAAACAGTCACAGCGTCACCTACATCTTTCGAGTTGGGCGGATTGATGCTATTTCAGGAAGTGGACTGAGTTTTTTTTCCATGACAAATTAGAGTAACAATTGCATTAATTGTGCAAAACTATTACGTGAAATTGTTATATATTACCATGATGAATTGCCTATTAATGACTGAAAATGACAAATGGGTCAGACGGGTGCTATGATATGTATACTTGTGCATTTGAATATCTATATGACGGATTCTGTAATATCGTAGGATTGTGAGAGATGGCGGCGGCTTGGTGAGGCTATCATCCAACAATGGATTGACAGTAGCTGATGATGTGGATGTTACCATTTCTAGATTTAAAGCTTTCGTGACTGCAAGGATCCATACTCTTTGGTTCTATTGGGTAAAGTCACGTAGGTAAATTTGTGGGTGGGGGTGGAGTAGTACTCCAGCGGTTTGCGCGTGGCGCTATGAACCCAGTCCCCCCGAGTTCAATTTTGGGCCACGACTGATATCAGTAGCGAGTGATATCTGTATTGGTCCTGGGTGTCCCACCTTCGCCAACTCACACTGACCTATGTGGAGAAAGTACGTTCAGATGACCTCCATAACCGACAGAGCATGGGGGAGGCCTTCATCCAGTAGTGGATTGGCAAAGGGCTGTAAGTGATTATGATCATTATTGTTGTTTATTGTATTTTTGTGTGTGTGCAGCCCTGTATCGTACCCTAATTTGATTTAATCTATTGATCTACAACCAAAATAAACAGATGGAGAAACAAATAAATGGCTTTTCAGCTATGTTGGCATTCCGTAGTTATTCAAAGCAAAACTGTTGGATTTAGGCACCAACCCTTCATTTATCAACATTATTTTTTTGGATGTTAACACAAACTCCCCTAATGTGATATAATACGTGACAGAATTACAGGGGGCTGGTTGCCAAATTAAATCAGAATGCACGAACGTGAGGTCATGGTTTGAAATCTGCGCAGTCCACGGGGGCGTTGTGCATCAAGAGACATGTGGCAGGGCCTTGACAACGCCACCCACAAACTTTTTCACACCGCCCCTCTCTCTCCACCCCACACACCTCCTCTTCTCCCCCCTCCCCGCCACACTGCCCACATTGTGTGCGTCTCGCTGCACCATGCCACTCTCCCATCAGCCACCATTCCCACACTTTCCTCCCTCTACCTCTCCTACTTTGCATCTCTAACAAGCGTGTCTGCAGAAGGGGAAGCCTGTTACGACGAAGAATGCTTTGACTAATGAGTGGTCGTAGCCAGGCAGAGACGGGGCAGAGGTTACAACTGACGCAGACCCTTCAATGCATTCAGATGCGATATTCACCGAGGATGGGACAATGCTTAGTCTATGCTTGCATCTGTTGCAACTCTGCACTTCATCCAGATGTATGGAATGAGGGGTCTTCTTTGTCCGCTTTTTAACAACACAACTACCAACCAATGACATAAAATGTAAAGCCACTGATTTATTGGGAATTTGAACTATGAAAAGAGTGATTCAATATTGTTCAATATCACGGTTTTGCACAGTGGCTCATTTAATAGACTATATAAGTAAGTTTTTTTTATATATATAAAATGATTGCTTGCAAATGTTTTACAATCAGCGGATAAATGAAGAGCATAGTTGTTTGATTCCAGTGAGATGTGAGAATATTGGTATACACAAAAGCAGTCTGCAGTGGAATATACATGACTCTGAGACATTGTTATTTAAATAAATTTAGATAATACTTGGTTTAAAATCGTATTTTAAATATAAAGGCATGTTTTTTATGTCTACTTGAATGCAAGGACATCAAATAAACCTTACTAGCCCTTCTTGCCCACCTCCCAAAGAAAATAAATATGATCAAGACAAATAAACAACGGGATTTGATCTAATATATTTCACTTTCAATGCATGAGCAAATAAATGGTGGATTACTACGCTCTGAATTACATTTTTGAATGTGCATGTGCACTGCGGGATATATTGCTGCATTTGTGCACACATTGTGAGTTCTCAAAGTGCAACATTTTGGACGTGCAATGATGTAAAACACTAAGCCATGAAGAAAACAAAGTGCTTACTCGCGTAAACAAAACAAAAACATAATTACATTACAGGTTACTTTTTTCTCAAATGAAGGACTGAGAAGCTAATACAAAACACGTCATCTCCATATTTAGTTGGTTTGCAAGTCTGTGCGCTATTTTCTTAATAAAGAATGTTTTTTTGTTGTTGCTGGAAAAGTAAAGGGCTTTGTCAAGGCCCAGGGCATTGTCAAAGCCCAGCCGCACGTCTGATCTAACACTGTTGGAGACTAGGCTCGAAAAAAGCTGTCTCTGGTGTGGACCAATCAGTTTCAAAGACAGTGTATATACTATCAGAGCATGTTTTTTGCATGTTCACAAGTATATGTGGTTAATGCAGACATTATTCTTTGCAAAAAAATTCAGTTTGGTGTTTGAACATCTTAACACCTAGATTTGAAGCTTCCATGACTGCAAGGATTCATACTCTTTGTTTTTTTCGGTAAAGTCACGTAGGTAAAATAAAATAATATTATAATAAAACAACTAAATTAAATCACGACGTTTCGAAGGCAACACAAGCTTCCGTCTTCTTGATGCAGCTATCCTGCTGTGACTGTTCCACCTGAAGACGGAAGCTTGTGTTGCCTCCGAAACGTCGTGATTTAATTGAGTTGTTTTATTATATTATTTTATTTTACTTACGTGACTTTACCGAAAAAAACAAAGAGTATCTTAACACCTGTTTTATTGTCAGAAAGGGTAAAACCTATTCTTATATTTTGGTACTGGCATTGGAGGTCCCATGATGTAAAGGAGGTCCCATGATAAAGGGCTGCATTTGTTTAAATAAATACTTCACATCGATGTAAAAACGTAGTCATAGATTTGTAGTGTTTACACGAGCGGGCCTGGACTGCGGGCCAAATGGGTTATTGCTCAGCAACGGAGCATTGATCAGCCGCTCGCTCTCTTGCCTCATGTCGCTTTGCTGAAAACGTTGAAGTGTGTTCCATTGGTAGCAGTGGGGTGGTGCGTTGGAGGAAAATATTTTCTGCACTTCAGTCAGAACAACTCCGGCTCGAAATGAACGCCTGGTGCGATTTGTTTTAACGAGGCTTATCACGATGCACTACCGATTCATGAATTAAAATCAAATGCTTCCACTCGCAATGCATGCATCAATTGTGTGCGCATGAGGATCGGTTGTTTACGATGCGTGGAAATTATATGCAACTGATTGGATAATGGCATGAACAAAAAGTGCACGAATGAGACTGAATAATACCAACAAAATGACGAAAAATAGGACATCGAAATATGACCCCGAACCGTGAAAATCCATCCAACCGTTTGGCAGGGTGAATTGCTACACGCCAAGTGCTTACCACTCTTATATCTTCAAATACAAATCGAATCCTTACACGCTGCACATGCCTGATGATTGCGCAGAACACACGGCACGATGGTGCCGATTCCTAATTAAGATAGAGACCGTGTGCGCGTGCCCAACGAGGGTCCCTCACGCAATGCAGAGCGGTGCCGATTCAAATTAAGTGGCGTTTTATTTCGAACTGGTCACAGCAATCACTCGACGTGCAACGATTGAACGCGTGGGTTTTTTTTATTGGTTAACGTGAAAAATAATTTGGTGAAGCAAAATTGGTGATCACGGGCCGGGTGGTTGGCAACCATGCACCCGTGGAACGCAACGTCGTGGAGACAGCGAGGGTTGGTGCATCAGACAAACTGTTCGAGAAACTCCCTACCCGTGGCTTGCCAAGAGAATGCGGTACATGAAATGCGGACTGACCTCCATCTGTCCCATTCATATCGGAGAGCGCGTTGCTCCCACATGCACGGGCACCCATTGCGCGGCCGAATACATCTTAGTCTATGCGTCCTCGTGTTTGCAGAATGCACAGTGTTGCGTGGTGCAGTAGCATGAATGACGCTACTGGGTACGGTTGTTACGGTTGTGGAAAGTCCTACTGTGATGGGTCCTCAGGACTGGAGCGTGAGAAATCCCGTGACATATTCTGCACGCGGAGCTCAACGTTACCTTTTGACGCCAGATATAAAATGAATTAATAAACAAGAAGCATTTTTTTTAAATATAGAAAGCGGACATCACCGTCTCCACCAAAATGTAATCAAGCATGTGCATTGTGCTCATATAAGTAAATGTTTCCACGACGGCAGGATAAACCCACGGACCAACCCTGGCTTGCAGCGTGAGTGCAGAGAGCATGCATGATGGGTATTTGATTGGGTTTTTTTTCTCCTCCTCCCTCTCTCAAGAATCTTTTGTGTGAGGAATCTGATATTCTTACAGCAAGACGACGCATTTGTGTGGATAGTTACCATTGTGCATGTTCTCACTCCTTACACACGCAGACGACACCCACTGGAGTGTTTGGTGATGACTTTCACTATTTAATACCTATGCAGGGGGCGGGGAGGATGTTTATTATTTGTTTATAAGCAATGTTCCCTTTGCTGTATGCGGTAGACGCGTTGCAACTAAAGGCTGCACAAAGCGCAACAGCACGAGACAGCTGCCTGGCAAGTAGCGCATGCAATACAGGACAAGGGCAAAGAGCCCCCGTGTAGCCTTATACAGACTGTTGGGACAAGTGCTGTTAGCGAGCACCTATGAAGGCCGGAACGGCACAGGTGGGGGTGGGTGGCCAGCACCACGCCCGGCCGCCTTTGTCTCCCTAGTGGCGATGTTTTCACGCCGCACCAGGTACTCATTTGAGGCTGAGTCGACCTAGGGGAGGCCCAGGACCGGTTCAGATAATCGTCACCGATGTTGGCCGTGAGCGGGAATCGAACTCGGGAAACTGGGTTCGTAGCGCAGCGTAGCGCTAACCACTACACCACCGCTCCCCATTACAGTTCGCACACGCACACACACACACGATGTTGTCCCACGCCCGACCGCGCGTGAGTGACTTCAAACGGCCTTTGGAACATTTTAGGGCAGAAATAGGGGAGCCGAATGTACGCGAGACTGCACAAACCGAAACCACAATAAGCGAGGGACACCTGTAACAATGTAGATCAGTGTCAGTGATTGCAAAAAAAAAGTAAATGCAGTTTTCGGAAACGCAGACACAGCAGCTAACCTGCCGCTGAGGTGGATCTGGTAAATGATATTTGGATCGAATGAAACAGTGATTCGCATAGTACACACAATTAACCCTGCTCTAATCATATCAATGAAAACGGTGTCAGGTAAATAAAGCTCAAATGACAAAAGGCGGATACGATCTACTAAGCCGTATGCACGCACGTTGAACTTCTTTCGCACCGTACGTAGCCAACCGTGCTAATCGGAGGTGCCGTACACGCGTGCATCTTGTTACACCAATTACAGAAAGAGAGAGAGAGAGAGACGTTCCCCATGCGTCTCGCAGGTTGTCACAACAACACCATGGATCCCGTCACAAACCGACAATGTAAATATGTAATTGGACATCCCAGACATCGCGACACTTCCCGCTCGCGACGCGCACGACCGTCTACTGCAAATCAGCGCCCGGCAAATTGCGCAATCGAGACACGCAAACGCCCGGCGAGGCGTAATCTCCCAAACCACTCCTCCCCCACCCCGTTAGGGTTCGCGTGCGTATTCAGAGGTTTGGCCCTATTAGTCCCTAATCCATTACTACACGAGGCCCCGGCCGTGGCCGGCGTTAGTGTCCATCACACGTCGCACGGTCACCACGGTCACCACACGTCGCACGGTCACCACACGTCGCACGGTCACCACACGTCGCACGGTCATCACGGTCACCACACGTCGCACGGTCATCACAATCGGCGCAGCGGTGGCCACGGCGAGCCGGGCCCCCCGGCGCGCGCGCGCCACCCACGACAAGAAGCCCCCCCCCCCTCCTCCTCGCCCACCCCCAGCGGGTTTTGGGCGTTAAATAAAACATCGCGTGGCCGCCGCGACAGTTTCTCATTTCCCCCACTCGTGCCTCGCGCACGCCTCCAACATTTGCTGCCCACTGAGATTTGGGGGGCCGGGGAAACTGTGGGGGGGGAATGAAATAATGGGGCAGGGAATACGTTTTATTGATGTCAGGTGTTTTTTTCTTTCTTGCTTTCCTCGTGTTGCCAACATTTTTTTTTGGAGGGGGGGGGGAGAAATATCCGCGGATTTTTTTTTGTTCGTGACAATTGGCAAATCGCGTTGATTTGGATAATTTTACTACGTAGGATAAATATTTAAAAATGACTCTAGTCGCATTTTCGATAATAATCATACATTACAATTTACAGACATTTGTCAATCCACTGTTCAATGGAAGCCTGCCCATGATGTGCTGCTATTAACGGGGTTTGTTTGACCATACTTTACCGGCTGATTCCTATTTATGAGCAAAGTGTGATCGATAATGCCTGTGAGACAGCAATCTGTGGGCAAGGTTCGGTGGACTGCAAATATTTGTGAATCTCTCAAAGCTGCCGGGATGAGAGGTGGCCAGAATATGGGAGTAGAGCGAGTGGGTTCATTCGTGGACCCATCTGTGCAGACCTTTAAGTGTTCTTCTCTCCCGTGTGTGGGTTTTTTTCTCCGACTGCTGTAGTTTCCTCTCACACACAAACCACTCCTTAAACAGGAAATGGCCAAATATACCAATTAAGGATACATGTAAACTAAAATATATTCAGACTCAGCCTTGTTGAAAAAAAAAATCATTTCAACAAAAAATAAAAAAGTATTACGGTCCTATTTGGCCAATTTCTTCTTTGAATTACTCAAAAAAGCTACTGTGAGGTAAATATTCATGAGCTATTTATAAACAGTTTGTCAGAGAAAAAAATATGTAATTCCTATTAGGCCCCATGCTGTAAAGTGAGGTCTACAACTCTTATGATCCACTCTGTCTCTCTGGCATGTGCGCGCTATAAAGAATGGCCCTTTATCGTTCAAAGCCATTGACACGGACGCATCGAGCATCACCAAACAATCCAGTTTGCCTGTCGAATGCAGTCCAGGTAAGCTTTCCGGAGGAAACGGACGAAGGGCAGACGACTTAAAGCTCTGCACAGATAGGCCAGTAACCTGAATGCTTCACCGTCTCCAGTAGACATCTGCTTTGTCCTCTAAATGTGAGCACGTCATATCTTAATCCAATTAGCTTGCATTAACTAGATTGCTGCATCGCACAGGTCTAGAGCATTTCTCTTTCGCAAAAGCAAAGCGTCTGGAAGGCCCCAACGTCGCCAGCTACGCAAACATCTCGCCAGACAGACTTCCCGAGCATAGCCATCGACGCCAGATCGGCAGAGGGGTTTTAGTGTGCGTGATATTATCTGTCTCGCTACGTATCACGGCTGGGATGCCACACTGGGTACACGTTATATTCTTAGCTCTTTCGGTAACGTCACGTTGAAGAGAAACAATAAAATAATAAAATATATAAAACGATACAAATTCTCACGACGTTTCGACCATAACACAAACGGCCATCATTAGGTGTGAAAACCAACGGCAATAAACATTTGAAAGAAGTGGCGGTTTTGTTTCTTGCCGTTGGTTTTCACACCTGATGATGACCGTTTGTGTTATGGTCGAAACGTCGTGATAATTTTTATTGTTTTATATACATTTTATTGTTTCCCTTCAACGTGACTTTACTGAAAGAGCTAAGAATATGAATTGCTGCAGTCAAGAAAACTTTAAATCAAAATGGGTACACGTTGTTTTTTTTTTAATCGTCTGACTCACAGCACGGACGTTTTGACTAATGTTTGTTCGAACGAGTGCGTGGAGTCCCTCGAATAACACAAACGTGACAATAATCCGTACAACGCGTGCTCGCTTTGTTTTTTTTTATCCCCGAGCTTAAACATTGCGCAATGCAACGTGGGTCTCCATCCGGACGCTTCGTTGTTACAGCACCGTTAAGTATTTTCACGTGACCTCTGCTCACAATCAGAAGCAGCATTTTATCGCGTTTTTTTTTCTTCCACGCTCGGGAGAAGCACGCGAGTGTGCATGATCTAATTTCCATGCTAATGAGCGACGATATTCGGGGGGGGGGGGGATGGGACATGAAAGGCGAGACCGTGGGACAAGCGAGGAGCAGTGACTGAGGATTGCCAGTGTGTGCGCGCGCTCGATTGCTTAAGGGGCCAGGTTCGGTGGATTGATTTGGTGCGGGACTGCTGCTTTTATGCCGCCACAATGATGCCAGTGTGATGGCCTTCCTGTTGTGGCCATAAGGCGGGAGCTATGGTGGGGGGCGGGGGGGGTGTTGGAGACAGAGAGAAAGAGAGAGATCGCACAAACCGAGTTGTGGAACTCATCGTTTAACGGAAATATTTAGACTGTACTTAAACAAAATAAACAGGAAAAGGGCCAAACACACACACACACAAAAGTCACAGAGTAAGCAATTTCAGATTTCCGGCGCGTGTGATGAACTACTTGCGTATGTTAATGCGCTCGTGACCGAGCCGGCCTGAGCATGTGCGTGCGTGCGTGTGTGCAAGTACTGGCGCAGTTTGAGTCTGGTTTGTTGAACCAGGTGGGAAGTCAAGGTGCCGGGTTATGTCGTCTGATTTTGCAAGAGTGGCCTGCATGTCCACGCTTGGCCATCCTGCGTTTAATCACTGCGCGTTCTCAACCCGCTCCGTCCCTCGCACTGCTCCACTTGGGAATTCCCCACCCATTGTCTATTTTTTTCACAAATTGTTAACTAGAGCCTAGCGAATTCAAGAGAGTTGGTGACTCTAATCGATTATAACGGTAACTGCCGTTTGTTGGTGCTCGTTTTTCTGGGGTTTTTTTTGCGTGCGGCTGTTAACCCCAGATGCGCACAGAAAATGGGAGTTTACAAAATCCGTAATCATAGCCTCATCGATCGATTAAGGGCCCACCTATTCACGAATGGCCCCAGCGCCGTCAGGCCGACATTGTGATGCTCTGCAGATGCTGATCTGCCAGCAGCTCACGCCACGAGCACAGCGAGTGACTGCCCATTTTGTTTGGTGCAAGGTTCTGAAGTTCTTTGCTCAGTCTCACAAAGACAAGACGAAGATCCTCCATTTTAGCCTTTGACTTTTAGGGCGAATGCTGTGAGCGAGCACCTATGAAGGCCAGCGCAGCACACGAGGGGGTGGATGGCCAGCACCACGCCTGGCCACCTTTGTCTCCTTGGTGGCAATGTTTGCGCACTGTACCACGTGCTCATTTGAGGCTGAGACGACCAAAGAGCGGCCTAGGGCATGCTCAGAATCCGAGTTTGTAGCACTGCGCGCTAATGACTGCATTACCGCCCCCTCCCACACACACAATCTCACTCACACGTTTGGCTACGTACGTTGCGAAAGAATTTCAACATACACACACGTGCACACACATAAAAGTACGTGGATTTGAGCGAACGCGCAGAAAATCCTAAATGCGCACGCGCGGCAGCGTTTTGAAAATAATGACCGAATTTTGGACGCGAAAATGCTAGATGTAATTGGCTCCCAATGCTGCGAAAAAATGTGGAGAGGAAACCAGGAAGGCACCTTGCACAAACACTAATGACACTTGCAGACAGTCAGAATAGTCAAGGGGGAGAGAAAGGGTGATGCAATTATCAGGATGTCCAACTCCGCAGCGTAATGCCAAGTAGACAGACGAGGCTGCATTCACTGCGCTGGTAAACTAGCATGGACCCACGCACGTACAGACAGACGAGTAGGACTAATATATAATAATAATAACAACAACAATAGCGCGGCTTAATCACCGAGTCTCGGGGCTCTTTGTTCAGTACATGGGTATGTTGACAAGGATGATAAAGCTGGAGTATCTGGAGAAAACCCTCGCATACGAGGAGATATCACTCAAAGCTATGCATGAATTAGATGCGTTGAATCGTGATTGCAACCAGACCCATTACCGGACTACCCGATCATGGCCACCTCGTAAATAGCATGCCGACTGCACCCAGGATGACCTGGTGGTCACCTAATTAGTATGGACCAAGCTAAATTTCCTGCTTAGCTGCAGAGGTCCAATGCCATTTGATGCATTCGGGGTGAATGGGTCCACAGGCAGCTGTGTTGACCTCAATATTTACCACAGCGGTTCACTTCTCCCATAGCCTGAGCAGTCTTCTCTGAGCAGCGTCGCTTATTAATGCACAACCTTTCCGTGAACGCACGCGGACCCCGTACGCATGGCACACCGTGTGCTCCGCGTGTCCTCGGAATAAGAGCAACCCATGCCAGTCTGATCACACACACTTGCATCACCGCTGCAGGAATCAACACATTACTTCCTCGGCTGCCCGAGATCCATTTGTTCGCGTCAGAATCTCAAGCAACCGAAAGAGGCCCTCGTTTTAAGAAGCATTGTGTTATTTGTCGTAAAGAAGCGGTCCAATTAATGCTTCTTTTTTACGTACATGTAACAACGTTTGTGGTTCGAATAACCATCCATATATGCTAATCATACAATAAAGTGCGATACCACTAAAGATGTATAAAACTAGAAAATGTATTTGAAGTAACATTAATTTTTAATCACCCAGTCTAAATATGTTTAATCATCTATCCATCACACACACACACATATGTGATTGTATTTCAGCCAGCATGTGACATTCAGCAAACCTGAAGGTTTGTTTGTATTGAAGCTGTTAAATGTCTCATTTCTATTTCTTCTTCTCAGCCATCCTCACCCTGTTATTATTTCACAGAATGATGTTCTATTTCATACAGTTTCCCCATTAAAATTCCACAAACAGCCCTGCAATTAAGGCAGGAGTGTTAAAAAACACACCGCAAACAAACGATCTCGTAGCCAGAATAACGTACTAACAATGTAAAGTTAAGGTCATCTTAATTTGCAGTGTGAGAAATTTTCATTGGGAGCCACGCTTTGGCCCTCTAGATTTTGCTCCATCGCAGAATTCAGATGAATGCTCAGCGTGCAACAGCAAGGGTGGGGCTCCTCCTCACACAGACATGGCCATCATTTTTGACCAAAGTTGGCACGGCGGTGGGTAAAGCCGGCAGGCAGCGCCCAGCACCGCAAACACAATTAGGCCTAATTACAGTCTCTTTGAAATGACATTACACAGTGAAGCAGACCGTGCTTCGCGTTCAGTTTGCCCTTAATTGCTAGGAAACCACCGTATACGGTGTGCGCAACGATCACACGGAATGCGTGTGTGCGTGCGCGCGTGCCCGCAGAGAACGGTAAACAACAAGCAAGCTAAACACACCTGACTGTTTCATGTCAAGCTGAGTTGCTGCATAATGATAATAAACAGGGCTCCGCTGTAATTACGGCATTGCCACCTTACACAAGGTGGCTCTGTTCATATTGTTGGGGAAGTGGGTGAGCGATTCGCAGGTAATCTATGAAGTTACTGACTCTCTAGACTTACACGTAATTTACGAGGTTAATCATAATTAATTACAGGTTTTATACGTTTGTATATGTGTAACACCTCATGTATGTCACTTCTCTTTACTAGAGAGTGCCTTAAATTGTCTTGGTAGGTGAAGTTGTGTCAGATAGATTTACTGCAGGGCAGTGAGTCATGAGCATTCGATTGTTTTTTTGTAATGCATTCCACAAATTAATATGCAGATTGTTTTGCTGAAGTGAAATTGAATTTCTCATTGTATAGACATCCCATTTAGCGAGTGTGAAAGTTGAGCAAATTAAAAGTATTGATTACATATAAATGTGACATTGGCTGCTAATTTCCAAGGGGCTAGTTTACATAGTGTTGATTGTTTTTATTCTCCAGGTTGCTGGTCATTTCAGAAGGAGACAATCCCAAAAAGTGATGTTTTCCAAAAAAAGTGACCTCTAAAATCCCTGTGATATGGAAATGTGTTTGACAATCGGAAAATTCACAAATGTGAATTACAAAAAATATATTGACAACTTACCAAAAAGAAAGCTCTTAAAAAAACAATGGCAACTATGGTTACAGAGGTTTCCCTTAGAAAATAAATTAATCTCATCGCGTTATCACCTGTAATTAACAACAGCACATATATATGGTAAACAATATAGCATGCAGTACACAATTAAAATCTATTCGTATTTTTTCACCTTTCACAGTGAATGTGTCAAGAAAGGATGCCACTGCCGGAGGAGTGGGTACCTAATAATGGCGAGACGCAGAGAACCATGCTTAGCAGAGTATTTTTTTTTATTTTGGGGATTTTCATATTCGATATAACATATCAATGACATAGTAATATAAAGTTAGATAGAAGGGAAACAATAAAATTATAAAAACTATACAATTCTCACGACGTTTCGACTGCAACACAAGCAATCATCATCAGGTGTGAAAAACCACAGCAATAATTTTTTTAAAAAGTGGCAGTTATTTTAACGTTAGCACCAAGGAGAGCGATTTGGCAGTTATTCAGATGGACGAGTCCATCTATGTTCAGAAAAGAGGGAGGGAGACGAAAATAATGGATGTGGTCTGAAAGCCACCGTAAGCGTAAACAATCAATTAAGACCCGACATGGTTTATCAAATCCTTCCAATGATTGCTAACCCATAATCCATCTTCTCGGTTGAAATTGTCTCTGTGTTTGTATATGTGGATAGCCTCATGAACGAATCTCTCATGGTAGCCAGATGGCTTGCAAAGAACCTCTGTCTTGGAGAAGTCAATGTCATGTGAGCCTACTGAATTATAACAGTGATCTGCCACGGCCGAGGTGTTGGTCCTACCGTGTTTTAGGTCTGCTTTGTGTTCACGAATGCGGTCCGAGACGTGTCGTCTCCCCCCTTCTCTTTTCCGAACATAGATGGACTCGTCCATCTGAATAACTGCCAAATCACTCTCCGTGGTGCTAACGTTTAATTTAAAAAAACTTGCTACATTTTGCAAAATTTCTTGCTGTGGTTTTTCACACCTGATGATGATTGCTTATGTTGCAGTCGAAACGTCGTGAGAATTTTATTGTTTTATATTTTTTATTATTCTATTGTTTCCCTTCTACGTGACTGTACCGAAAGAACCAAGAATATGAATCCCTGCAGTCACGAAAGCTTTAAATAAAAATAGTAATATAAGTTAAAGGTCCAGCGCTCCAATTGCTTGCTGATACCAATGCTGGCAGAAAAAAAACATCTCCAATCAAGGGAGCTGTAGAGAGCCCCTCTTTGTTCTGTATTTGGCCTACTCTTCCATACTATCCAGATGCCTTGGAATAGGTGAGAGTACCCACAATTGACCCCATCACAGGCGATCTGCCAATCAACTAAATGTTGTCTTCACATGCATACTGCTGGGTGGACAGAGGCGGAGTGAATAAAAAAAAAAACACGTCACATTGTTTCAGCTGCTGCCATGCCAGCAGACCGAACTGCGACCTCTAGATCGCATGTCCGCTGTGCTAAACGTTACACCATGGGGAAGACGCCCATTACAATTCAATATTTAACTGTCAATGACGATACAGAATATCAATAGGCTCAATAGCATGTTTTCCGATTGCTTTGCTGGGAGATTGAACTCCGGTTTTCAAGTCCCGTGTGTTAACCACCACACCACGGCACCACCCCGAACGTAACATTACTTGTCCCCGTTTGTATCGAGCCATCTAACTATCTATCTATCCATCAGCTCTCTGATTGGATGAAACCAGATGATGTGGGTTTGGCCACTGCTCAAGGCAGAGCCCAAGGTTTGAGAGCAATGATGGCGGCATGCTAATTCAGAGTGGCGGCCACGGGTTTAATAATGGAAAACGTCACGTTGACATGCGTTAATTTAATCGGTATCAGGACTGTCTGAGTCCAACATATGGCTCAGCCTGGGATAAATGGGATGTTGGGAGGAAGAGGAATCAATTAGAGCAATACAACATCTCAAAGCTCACAATACGTGCATTGAATCGTGTATTTAAGATCCGATGTGTTTTGATCCCAATGTGTTTGTTGCATGTAATGTGTTCACTTGACCTCTGTAGCTACTAGAGGTGCTACCATTCACTGCCAAACGTAAAAAAAAATATTTACACAAATCGGTACCATGAACCATAATCTATTGAATCGCTGGGGTGGGGGCATTTTTACACCCCTCTATAATTGTAAACTGTTCTATCATGAAAGCATTTCAATCGTTTCAACGATTTCCTTATGTTCGCAAAAAGGCCAGTGGTTGTCAAAGGAAATAAAAGTTATGGTGAGCAGATGCGGTTTTATGTTGTGCCATTAACCTCCAAATCTAAATTACAAATATGAAAAAGCTCCATATATTGCTCATCCACATGAATGCCCACCGAGGAAACGTCCGTGAACCCGTTCGCTGTATTTTGTTAATAAAAATCATTTGGAGCCAGCA
Source organism: Petromyzon marinus (assembly GCF_048934315.1). Lineage (NCBI taxonomy): Eukaryota > Metazoa > Chordata > Hyperoartia > Petromyzontiformes > Petromyzontidae > Petromyzon > Petromyzon marinus. The sequence continues at coordinate 3,772,726 of NC_133691.1, read as the reverse complement.
CAGATTTCAGAGCATTTCCTTGGAGCAAAATTGAGTCTAATCAGCAATCTTTATGCAAATATATTCACTTTATTAATCATGCATTTGCGCTTGATTTCAGTGCAATATGGACACTTTTATATGCCAAGTCCTGGGATGAGACCCATTAAAGTAAATAGACACGGCGAGAACGCTGCGTTTATAACAACGTCCTTACCGCTGCCAAATAACCAAACGGGCGCGACTACCACCCTCCAGCTCTGCTTGAGACTATTCTGACATTCCCAGCAACGGTCCAGTCCACATTACAAACTAATCCCGCCGCTTGGCTCGCTAAGATTCGCTCGAGTCTCGCCCAGGGCTACGGACAACCAATTTTGTCCACCAATTTCACCGAGAGTGATGCATTCCGCCGTTACGGAAGCAGCATCTGCCGAAACGACGTTAGCAGGGCGCCGCCGTCGGGGCCAAGCTCTGCCCGGCGGCATTTACCCACAATCCTCTCCCCACCTCTGGAAAAAAACCTCCCCATCTTCCCCAGCTAGCCCCGCAGAAACACCGACGTTCAGCGAGCAACGATAGCGATGATGGAGAGAGGCTTTGAAGGCCATTACGATGATGATAAATAATTGGCTGAGACGCCCCCCCCCTCTCGCTCTTTCTTTTTCATCGTACAGTGAGTGTATATACACATGCAGTTGATATGCTACTTCTATTTTGTTTGCCTCTACCGCTGAGTTTGGTCTACATATCGGGTGGCCTTCTCCGAGGTCCACCGCCAAGGAAATGTGGCCAGATGGAAGAGCTCTGGCTTTTAAAACGCTGTGCCAGTAAAGCCGCACAGGTGCGTAGAAGCACAATGATCATGGTAAACAGTTTTAAACGTAAAAAAAGAGAGAAAACCGCATTATTTGTTTACGGAACTGATCTTTGTTTATCGATGCGGTATATAAAAGTCACCGTGGTGTATAACGTTGGCACATGGTTGGGGTTTTTGCGCGCGGATTTCTATGCAATGGGCATGTGCACAGAAATTAATTTGTCTTCGCCGAGTGTAATATTCGTAATGTAAATAAGTGACATTTGAGTTGATCAGACTGTTTGTTCCGCTCTCAGTCTGATATGTTTTCCTCTTCTGAGAAACCACATTGCATTTTCAGAAAAAAATAAGTACATTGCTAAAAGAAAAAACTAAACAATCAATCTGTCAAGCAATTTGCTCTTCACTTTACCTAATTTCATTCATTCACAAAATGGATCGCCCCTTAAAAAAATGGAACAACCCACATTTCAAGGCCACGCACATTTTTGCTTGGATTAATGCACTAAATTTCAGGGGTGTTAAAGGTAGAAGACATCCATGATTAAAGTATGAACCTTAATATGCTGAGTGGATCACTGATGACACACAATTGCGGGCTGATTCGTGTGCAAATATAATAATAGATCTATACTCATATGCATTAAGCTCATTGGGGGTACAAAGGTTAAACAAATCATGTTGGAATAAAAGGATGGTGAAATTTTCGAAAGATGATTTTCAGCCACGAGTGGCAGTTAAATTGGCAAGGGTAGGTGGTTAATATTTGTTACATTCAATCCCCTCTTAACGATATATCAACACTGATTCACCTTCACCTGAGAACGACGTTCCATTATATCCTGCACATCGGAATCAACGAAAGCCCACTGAAAGGCAAGGATACTGTTCTGTCAGTTGTCTGATTTCTTTTTCCTACAGCAGCACAATATTGGGAGGGACCCTAATGATCGGGCTAAGGTTAATAAATCATGACCGTTGTCTGCCATGCTTAATCTACCGCTGGAATAAGTGCTCCCGATGCTGATGCCACTGGCTTTATGCAGCTCTTAATAACCTTTCCGCCAATGTGTCTGCCCCTGACCTCATTCTCACATCTTTGCCTTTGATCATCTCGTCATTGCTATGCCACAAGGACCCTTGAGTTTTATTGGCTCTCCTAATCAGTTACATCTCAGATTAGTTTTTTAAAAATAGTTTTCTTGACTGTGTATCATTTTCCTCGTAATTGCCCTATTTTGTTTGCGGAATTTGCATGACAAATGAGAATGTACAAACATCAGTGTAGAGTCACTCTCTAGCTGCACCCATAATTGTGTGATCAATAAATACATAGATCCATGCCGTTCTCAATGCAACTATAGATGAAGGCCTGCCCAGGCAATGACAGTCATGGGTGTTTTTTTGTTGTTTAACCATTCCTCACCACGTTGGTCAGTGCGTGTTAATGAAGAGGAGGAGGGTGGGGGTGATATCACTTACTACTTATTTTGTGTCGTGGCCAGGAACATAACTCTGGTAACCGGGATTTAAGCCACCACTGATAACCGGTGAGCCAACACAGATTTTTGTTTTGTTTTTGAGACATTGTGTCGTACTTATCTCAGTTACACACGAGCCATATACAAACACAATGTGGCATACGTGAATACTGTTTTTCAAAGCTGTCCGATGGGAGTTATTCTTACCAGCAGTTTCTTAGCTCTAGCGGCAGCCGTGGGTTGTGTAGATCTCTTGATGTCAGCATGCAGGATCGGGGACGTACTAGGATCGTGATACTCACACCCTTGCCACCGCTTGTCCCGCAGTCGCACCCTCCTGCACATCGAAACAGCAGGCAACCTTTGTAGATGATGCTCCAGCAGAAATGGTCTCCATTCGAGGGACGAAACAAATCAGCGAGCCTATCTAGCACAGCGAGCGCTATTCCGAATGAGCAGACAAATAGACGAGAGCAAAACTGCAGTGAAGTAAACTCTGGGATGTTGTTCAGAAGTCTAATAAATACGTCCTAGTTGTATTTGGTTGCTATCGTACGGCCCATTCAGTACAAGTGTACGGCGCAATGATTAAGGATGCATAGCAAGCAGCTGTTTTAAAATGTAATTCCGCTAAGATCCGCATGTTTCTTTCCTAAGTTGTTGGTGTTGTCATTATCACACAAAGTTATCAAGCCAAAGGCACACATTGCGAGTATTGCATTTGCCCATGACTTTCAAGGTGCTCTGCCACAAATAAATGACATTGCTAATTCTTGTAATTTGCATGCAAAGTAAGAACCATATATCTTTATTTTAAGTTAATTATGCTGTAATTTAAATGCTTATTGTAAAAAAGCCACCATAAGTCCCAAGTCTAGGCTGGTGTGTCATTCATATATAATATATTAATTTTTTTGTTTACTATTAATTACTACAAAGACAGCCGTGTTCTAATTAGGCTCATTAGTGACTGAATCAGTAATCTCGCTCACGTAGACTTAATGCCCTAGATGAGACAAGTTTGATCTGGCACGCTGTGCTCAAAGAACTGTAAGCACGCTCACAGGTCCATGCTCAGAGATCCACGCTCAGAGATCCACATTCACAGGTCCACGCTCAGAGATTTACGCTCAGAGATCCACGCTCACAGATCCACGCTCAGAGATCCACGCTCAGAGATCCACGCTCAGAGATCCACGCTCAGAGATCCACGCTCAGAGATGCACGCTCAGAGATCCACGCTCAGAGATTTACGCTCAGAGATCCACGCTCAGAGATCCACGCTCAGAGATCCACGCTCACAGATCCACGCTCAGAGATGCACGCTCAGAGATCCACGCTCAGAGATCCACGCTCAGAGATCCACGCTCAGAGATCCACGCTCAGAGATCCACGCTCAGAGATCCACGCTCAGAGATCCACGCTCAGAGATCCACGCTCAGAGATCCACGCTCGCAGATCCACGCTCAGAGATCCACGCTTAGAGATCCACGCTCAGAGATCCACGCTCAGAGATCCACGCTCAGAGATCCACGCTCAGAGATCCACGCTCACAGATCCACGCTCAGAGATCCACGCTCAGAGATCCACGCTCAGAGATCCACGCTCAGAGATCCACGCTCAGAGGTCCACGCTCAGAGATCCACGCTCAGAGATCCACGCTCAGAGATCCACGCTCAGAGATCCACGCTCAGAGATCCACGCTCAGAGATGCACGCTCAGAGATCCACGCTCAGAGATCCACGCTCAGAGATCCACGCTTAGAGATCCACGCTCAGAGATCCACGCTCAGAGATCCACGCTCAGAGATCCACGCTCGCAGATCCACGCTCAGAGATCCACGCTCAGAGATCCACGCTCAGAGATCCACGCTCAGAGATCCACGCTCAGAGATCCACGCTCAGAGATCCATGCTCAGAGATCCACGCTCAGAGATCCACGCTCAGAGGTCCACGCTCAGAGATGCACGCTCAGAGATCCACGCTCAGAGATCCACGCTCAGAGATCCACGCTCAGAGATCCGCGCTCAGAGATGCACGCTCAGAGATCCACGCTCAGAGATCCACGCTCAGAGATCCACGCTCAGAGATCCATGCTCAGAGATCCACGCTCAGAGATCCACGTCTGTGATGTTGGCCTGTTTACTCATCAAGCTTAGAGTAATTTGAATAAATGGTAATTCTAATTCAAAGTTGAAATTAAATTGTTTGGGGCTTGATTTTTTTAGCTTTCATCTACTTGCAATAAGTGCTTCATAGGAATATAAAAATATTGCCTTCATAAAGCCGATATTACATTACCTTTAGGTGGCTCATGTTATACATCCACAATGGCACATTTCAGTTCCAACGACTGCCTTTTAACTAGTATAGCTAGAGAGCATCAGCTGATGTCATATGATTGTCTCTTTTTTGCATCAACGTGGCCGAAGGTTTCAATAGCTTTAAATGAACCCCAAAAGGATAATTGTCGTTTGACCATTAACAACAAATGCTCATCACTCAATTCATTCCGAAATTAATTTCACCGGTCTAAATAAAGATGCATTAGATGTAATTGGAATTACTCTTACATTTAATTGCAAAGGAGCTTACAAGGCAAGTGCTTACACATCGAAGTGTGAGAGTGCGTCTAGAGATGCGTCTGTTAGCACACTGAGCTATGGACCTGGCGACCCAAGTTCGATTCTCGCTTACGGCCAACAACAGTGACAATTATTTGAACCAGTCCTGGACCTCCCCCCGACTCAGCCTCAGATTATTTCCTGGTGCGGTGTTTAAACATTACCACTGGAGAGACAAAGGCGGCCGGGCGTGGTGCTGGCCACCCACCCTCTTACAGTATGTGACGGCCTTCATACGTCCTCGCTAAAAGCACTTGCCCTAACAGTCTGGTAAAGGCTTTATGGGGGATCTTGGTCATTGCAGACATCTGAGACTGAAAATAAACTTTTGAAACGACAAACAATTCCAGGGAGTCAAACATATTTTTTCTTTACATCAGCCTCCAGAAAATTCTACAGGGGCACAAGATATCAAATTTTATAAACTTCATAGCAGGGGATCCTACGTAAAATATTGTTATAGACTGAAAAAATAAAATGCAATAAATCCAAACACTGCCATTAAAGATTCTTATTGTTGTTTTTACTGTTATTACTCGTGTTATTTCTGTGCAGAGCAGATCTCTTAAGTATTTTTCTTCTTGATATTACAAAAAAATAATAATCCCCCATGAATTTTGTAGGGGTAAGTAGCTATCCATAGTACTGTTTCGCTTGAAAGGGGGCCGGGAAATGAGTTCTCTACACAGGACTGGACAATGCAGTATTATTACTGTTTTATCCGGAGCTATTTCCCTGCAAGTGTGCGCGCGCGCGCGAGTCCGTACGCCGGCAAGTGCATGTGTGCGTGCAACGCCCACTGTATGTGGATCATCCGAGCGTCAGCACGGCCAGACGACAAGGCCAGGACACCAGTAAACACTCGTTCTTTCTAGTTTCATTTCCTCGTGTAGCCTCGGCACTACCCCTGACCTCCACGCACCCCTACCCCTCCCCGTTTATTTCTTGACAGAGTCATGGGATTCTCATTCAGTCCTCTATAACCCTTGTACATTCACACACACAGAGAAATAAATATATACAATGTTCGAGAAGGTGTTTGCAAATAGATTTTTTTGTCATTTTGCACGCGTGAGAGAAAAAAATGCTGGGCAAGCCGGGCATAACCCATGTATATTTTACACACAGATTGACATAAATCTACTAGCTGTACTTCCTCCTCGCTGCTTCACGGGCGCGTGTCTCAGGCGCGTGACTTCTGCGCGAACCACCTACCCTTCCTCAAAGTCTCCTGATTAAAGATGTGAGTCACAACACCCTGGGGGGGGGGGGGAGGGGGGAAACTGCCTCCATACGTTACCAAGACGGACATAGACGGAGCTCAAAGCAGCACAGCTTCTTCACAGAGCGCGAACACTTCCTACGATCCTGGCTTGCAAAGCCACCCTAAGGGTGTCACTTATTATTACTACGACTGTGACTACTACTTTTGTTCTGCCAATCTCTGAACATAATCTTGTTTTCGCCCGCTGCGTGAAGAGAAAAAAGCATCCACAGCGTATTTTGCGGTGAATGTTCATTCAATGGCTTATATCTTGGGAGTGGTGGGATGGGGGAGGCTTTAATTTGCATGCTATATTTATTTGTGAGCCAAACTGCAGCCATAATAAAAAAAGACTTTAGCGGATCACGAGTGCCAACATCCTTCAGGCTTTCGGAAATTGTGTCTGAAGTTGCACATTCTCACTGCGACCTCCGCCATGTCAACCTCTCCGCGTCGTCCGAGTCGTTCGCGCCACCGCCGTTTTGTGCGTCAGAATGTCCCCCTCCCTCCCTCGCTCTCTCTCTCTCTCTCCTCGGCCCTAATTTCCTCAAGTGACAAAACACGGCAGACACACCCATCGGAGCAGCGGACACTGAACAAATTGTGTTCGATGTGGCCCTCCGCTGAATGGACATCTGTTACTCTGAAACGGGGCATGAATAGATGTGGCAATTACCCAATGAGAAAGGGGACAATCTATTGGGTACAAATTCTACTGAACCTTGCAATCTTTTGTGTTGAAATAAGAGGGCGAAAAAAATTGCAACCGTAACTATTTCAATGGCTATAGTTTTGTTTTGTTTATTATTGTGATGGAAAAAATGTAAAATATATATAATATCATGATCATTTGACAACACAAAGTATATACTCACCTCTGCTATTCATTGTTCATGCTGTGCGTAATATATCGAGTTAGCTCAGATCTGTCTTAAAATTAAATGCTAAATTGTTCCAAGCTCATGTGAGGAATGGGGAATGTCATCAGCAACATAAGTCCTAAGCCAGGGGTGAAAATTTAACATTTCTGTGACAGAGGACAGGTCGTCCATAAGATGAGCACTGCTGAGCTTCATGATGTGATTTAACAAATTATTTAGGATGGTGCTGCGTTAAGAATGGTGATGTTTCAGGCAACGGTCCTTCTTTAGAGCACATAGAGAAGCTATGTGCTGTAAAAAAAAAATCGCCATTGGCAGATATGTCGTTTCTTATATATTGTTTACGCAGTGTTATTGACAGACGCATTTTTACACGGTGATGGTCATGTTTCCAGGCATGATGGACTGATTTGATCATCTTTGAACTCAGGCTCTCACGAATGTGAACTTGGGAGTAGCTGTTGCTCTACCAACTCTACGTGAAGATGTTGCCATTCATGTGCACCAGAGTGCTGTGCTTTTTGGCGTGCAGCAATTTAGCCTGAGAGTGATTTGATCAATTGTCGGCATCCACAGTCGTGATCCGATTCAAAAGATATATTTTTATTTTCATATGTTAGTGATTCTCGCAGCCTCCAGAGGCTGCAGGGGTCACATTAAGCCAATACATCCAAATTATATACAATGAAAGTCATACAATTTTTACGTATGCAATTCCATGCACGTATCACGAGATAGATACTCGCTATTATTCACAAAATAGATATATCGTAACGCCTATCTATTTGTCTCTTTATTTATTTATTTATTTGTTTATTTCATGCTGTATAGATGAAAATCTGTTTCAGCAAACTGGAATTGAATAGGACAAAAAAAGCATACTCACCACTCATTCGTTTACCCTTGAGGTTTCCCTGCCTCTTGATGTTCGTCAGACTTTAGGATAATAACGCTCGCAATCTTAATTGCACTGATTTATGCGTGAGAAATGTTAAACTGCAACATGTATTTAATGTTTATTTTTTATTCAGCAATAATACACCGCAGTTATTAAAACATTATCCCCCTGCAATGAGAAATGCGCGTCTTTGTTCAGTGATTTGTCCCAATATGTTTAACCACATGTTTTACGATAATGGTGTTATTTCCTCACAATATTGTTTGAGACATGTTCATGTTTTCTTTTCAAATAAATGCAATGTAGTTGCTTTACGATGCCTAAGTAGGGCTCTAAAACAACTCCAGTTAACGCTGTTAACTTCCGTATAAAAACAACACCCATTATCATCGTCAGAGCGCATTCGTGTGTTGCTTTTTGTCGTCTCCGAAATTAATCTCAGACACAAGATCACTTCGGTAATTCGGTAGTCCATCAAATGCGACGTTAACGCTTGCGCAATGCAGCAACGGCAACTGTTAAATGTATGCCGTGGTTTGACCTAAAATGCGCCGTCTTGTGCGTGTGTGCCGTTTGAGGAACTGCTTGCGAGGAGACGGCACACAAGTCGGAATGTGTTGGAGTTGCGTTATGACACAATGAAAGAGTGTCGAAAGATAGAATTTGCTAACGTCAGTGTAATCCTGTCTCTCTTTTTTTGTTGCTGTTGCAAACTCCGTGAGCGTGCATCCTGTTGACTCGTGAATGTTGCGTCGCGCTCTGGGCCCAGCGACTGGGATTCAGGTCCCAGCTATTAAGGTCTCTCTGTCCCTGGCCTGATCCTTGCCGCAACCAACTCAGCCTGAAATGAACAGCTGATGCAGGTGAGGTGCAGCCAGATGCCAGCCCTCGAGAGACAAAGGCGGTGAGGTATGAACGGCAGAGGGCCATCATCCCCTTTCGTTGAGCACCATGCCCAGCCTTAACAGACGCTCGCTCACGGCACCTGACTTTTTGAAGGCTATATACGTACCCGTGACTTGTGGGATTTTCTGGCTCGTGTAGCTCTGCTCTTTTGTTGTCGCAATCGTCCATTCGTTTGTTTTGCTCGCTCAGTGACAACAAACGCACGCGCGTGCGTGCAGATGAGTGAAACGTCATTTTGAAATCGTCCGACGTTTCGTTTAAAAACAGAAGACCCCCCACCACCACCGCCCCCCCCCCGTCCCCCCAAACAAACGACGCCGCCCGATTTTTGGGACAGCCCGCGGGCAAAAAAAAAACTCCACGCAGTCGCGAGGACAGCGCGACCGCCAGGCAAAACGGAATGGCGCAGCGGAACGTTTCGCCACTGCCGCGGCCGGCTCCCCCCGCGATTCACGGTGAGAACCTCGGCCGGCTGCAGCGGCGCGCGCGCAAAGGGGAGGGAGGACGCGGGCAGAATCGACGAAAAGAGTCAGGCCCCCCCCCTCCCCCCGGAGTGGTGGGCTCCGCACGCCGCCCGCGACAGAAGCCGAGTGAAGGGCGCTGCACGTCGCAGCACGAAGAGCAGCCTCGCTCGTCTTGGCGGGCTGAGCCGAGGCCCCCGCGCGGGGGTTTCCGAGGCGCGGATGATCACGGCGACGGACATTCGCGATTAATGCGAATTGGCATCTTTGAAAGGCAAAACAAAAATGTTGTTGTTGTTGTAAACAAACGACCCCGACAGGATTTCTTTTTTTTTTCAAGGGGGACCTGTCACGCCAATGTCCGCGCAGATGGTAAAACCGTGATTTGCGGACAATGTGCACTATTAAAGCGTCGGGTGGTCCTGCCAGAGCGACGACTGCGCATTTTGAGATGGATTTGAAAGTGCTGTCAATCTGCGGCTGAGCACATTAATGCCGTGAAATGCACCATGACTCGTACAATTGAACTTATAGACGTTTCTCAATCCGAATCGATCCCGCTTTAATGTGGTCCGAAATGCTCACGAGCGTGCATGTTTTCATTCAACGGTGCCTCTGGACGAGTCTATTGGAGATGTTAGCAACGCTAAATAAGACGACTCATCGCCTTGCTTTCGTCAGCCAAGCATACAGCGTGCGAGCTGACACTCGAGAAGAGAATGTTTATGGTAAACACGTTCATTGGACAGCAGCCACTGAACGACATCCCCTAAAACAGACGACAATGCACGCCACTCTCATCTATATCCCGAGGACACATCGCCGTCCCTGGAGAGAGACAGTTAATAACTTTAGTTACTAAAACAGAGTCCTTCTCCCCTCCCCCGCCGAGTTAAAATTTAAAGCCGCGAGCACATATTGATCGCGAAAACTCAATTCGGTTTTGGCGATACAAATCAAAACAATAAAAATGTGAAGCTAAGTGGTGATAATTCACATGCAGTATATACCAGAGCGGAATACATATATATTTTTTATTCGCCTTTCTGAAGGGTGAAAAGGCCGCAGAAGCTGCAACAAAGTGATTGAAATATCAGCCATAAGCTTGGCTCTGTGTATTGCGATTTCACGGCAAAAGGAGATATCGGTGTTTTCCTGTCGCACGTTTGTTTACGTTGCAAATACCACAAGGCCCTTCGAACGCCCCGGTAGCGTTCAAGAAAAGGGCCGAGATCCGCCACTGCTCCCAACATACGAAAGCCATGCAGGATTGCATTAATGCTGTGCAGACATCTGCCAAAACAATTGGGCCAAACAAAAAGAGTCATGTCTGACTGAATGACCAGCCAGACAGCCGTTCCTCTGTGCAGTCAGCCAGCAAAATAGACCGTTCAGCCAGCCACATAGTCAAGCAAGCACATTCAAACATATGATTTCATGAGAATTTGCGATGTCTGTACCAGAAGTGACATGGTACCCGGAAGATTCGGATAAGGCCACTGGCATGCGATTCTATTTATAATCGTGTTGTTTTATATATTGCTGTGCCTATGCATGGTGAATCATTTGTCCAAAAAACTGCATGTATTATGGATGCATGAATATATTGCATGCGATGACATGTGGCTCAGAAACGTGGACATTGGCAGAGAAAATAGACCAAAACGTGAAAGGTGTTGCGAAGAAGCACATCAGGGTGCACTGCTGGTAATTCGACTCAGAAGGAGGAACACGTTCATTAGGGAGCCAACGCAGGTTCGAGACGTCGTATTGACTGGGCTATGGGCAGGACGCGTCGCTAGAAGGGGCGATGTTCGCTGGCTGCTGCTAGCAGGGAACAATCCCGTGATCACGCCCACCGAGGAGATGAAGCGACGACATCGGATCCTGTACGAGTACCAAATGGATCGTTGCATCGCAAGGCTGTGAGAGATGCAAACGGCTTGGGGAGAGCTTCATCCAGCAGTGGATAGATCACGACCAGTGATAATTATGACATCCTATCGCATACACTGTGTACATTGAGAGATCGGTGTGAGGTGGGAGGCATAATATTTGGGAACAGTTTCTGCTCTTGGGCTTCAGGTGGAGGAGGCAACAGAGGGTACCCCTACTTTTCCCCGGTCAGGTGATGCCGCGTGAAGGTGGATCGAGAAACTGGAACGCGATGCCGGTAACCTCCTCATCAGCATTCGCCATCAGACAGACAGGCATCGTCGAGCCCACACAGTTTTCCAGGAGAACAAATGATCTTGAGGCTCACGTTTTTGTGAGGGAGCATCATCATTATTATTATTCTCATGCGTTGCCTTCACACTCCAATCATAAATTAATCTGACTGTATGTGACACTGGAAACTTGAAAACCAGAAGTACTCTTTGTTGCGTTCCCAACTGAAGTCATGAGCCACCCAACGCTGTTGGGCATCCCATATTTATCAAAAGCAATTCTTGACTCGAAATGAATTATTGAATGAATGAATACATTCGTTTATTTACGTGTGATTTCAAACAAATGATTAAACCCATATCCATGTGCACAACAGATGTTAGCTGCAGACAGCGAGGAAATTACTTTACTGGCTGGAACTGTTTTTTTGTTATGTTGGTTTTGTCCACAGGGAAAAAATATATATATATCTGTGATGCAATATCCCATATGGTTATATATGGCATATGAATTATTTACACGTGCGATCGTTTACAAACGTTTTTTGTTTCTTAATAAATATTTTTTTTATCATAGCCGGCCATATCACCAAGCTATTTCGACATATGGACCTTGGAGGAGATTTGAAAAATCTGGTCATAAACAACTGTTCTGAAAAACCCTAAATGCAAAACAGAAAAAGCACGAACAAAGCAAAAACACGACGGACTGGGAGGCTTTTAGGAGAGTACTTTAGATATACATCTGAAGAGCTTTACATTATGTTATTATATGTATTGCTTCTGATCCCACGCCATAAATTATGCCACAGAGCGACATGCTTCAGAGGACATGAAGGTTCCTCACGAGAAAAAAAAAGAAGCGGCCCACCGGACTGAAGTGTAAAATCAACAACAGATATGAAGAACAGCAGAACTGTCCCCAGACGAATGGAATTCCGATGAAGTTGGCAATTTCCCGATGATTGTGCACACGCGGTAAGAGTGCGAGCCAATACAAACTGCAAGGAATTGTTCCGAGTGAAACATGTGCACGCATTGCATACGTTTAAGTAGCGGCATACTAATCACGCTTCGTGTTTTAGAACTGACTTCTCTATTTTAAGATTTGGTTCGTTATCTGTTGTGGTAGTTGTAAGGAATCAAAGTCGTGAATCATATTTAGCAAAATGTCAGTAACATCATTCTGCAGGCATTGCTCTGAGATGAAACTTTTCAAACTTTTCACAAAATTACCATTTCCGGATACTTTTAAAACACATATATACAGTATAGATAAAGCTCAGACATCAGACCTCCAAAGTAACCGCCTCACAAGTGCCCAGCTGTGTTCGGTTCCTTCTTAAGGGAGTGGAAACTTATTCGCGTTGCCTCTCTTCCCCTGCCCCCTCATGGCCAAACCGGAATATTGCAACAATCCAATCTGGGGGGGTGGGGGGGAGAGGAAATCACTTTTCGGTGGGGCAAAGTGTGGGTAGGCTACAGCTCACGCAAGCCATTCTGGACAGACGAGAACAGGGTGGACTTCAATGTCCTGCGAAAATCAGCCTCTGCCGCAAGGGTCAGCGAACGCAGGTTCATCTTTAACTCGGAAGCACAGCCGTGGATGATGCTCACTCGCTTGCCTATCCATTGCCCGCGAGTGGGCAGCGCCGGTTAGGCCGCCGGCTATTAAACGCCAATGCCTTTTTTTGTTTGTTTGTAAGTCGCGACCCTCCAAATATAACCGTGAGCCCGGCGTGCCCGAGGCCAGGTCTCACGACGCACAGTGGAGCGCTCGCACCCCCCCCCACCCCGCCCCCCCCCCATCATAATGCAAGCGCCAACAAACGCAACTCAAACGGCTGCTGGACCGTGTGTCGCTGCGCTACCGGCTACACCGTAGCCTCACCACAACGGGTGATGCATGAGTCGCTACACTTACAAAGAAATAAAACCCATTGGCCCCTGTCGTTGAGCCTTGTTTGATACATTAGATGTCCACATTAACGCCCTCCTGCTGGAACACAGCATACCGCAATATGACACAGGTTATGCTCCATCAGGGCACACATAACAGCCAGAATTATGCGACACAAACAAGGCACGTGTATAACCGCATGCGCACAGATTATGCACGATTAATGATTTCCCCAACGCGTTAAACCCGCGACCCACATTTTTCGCGCGCGCCGCAGATGCATTTCCCTCGCCTTACACTTTAACGTCACATCTCGGAAATCTGCACATCAAATGCATTAATTGGGTACCCATTAAGTGAAGCCAGCCTCGTAATTAGCGGGTACAAAGTTGAGCGGCTTGTAAGGGGGCGTGTAATTCGAGCGAGAACCTGCTGCTCACGGAGAACCGGGGCTCATCGGGAAGCCTCGACCCACCGGTGGGCGTTTAGGCAAGCTGACGGATTTCTGTCGACAGCCCCATCCACTATTTATCTGCCCAAAGACCGGCCCTCTTAGCAGGCCGATACACTAATGGCCAACGCTATTCACTATTTATTCGCCCAGTTCGCGAGCGTCATGCGCGGCTCGTCGTGATGCGTTCTCGTCCCGTGCCGCGCAAAGTCCAATCGGACAAGCATCAGTAACCCATTCGCCCAGAGTCACATGCACACTCAGCGTAAATGTAATTTAATGCCAGAGATGTGAGATTGTGTGTTTTTCAACCCCTTCCCCTTTCCGATTGCAGCTCTGAAAATGTTTCCGCCACAACAGGCAGCCACCGTGCTCTTCAAATTGAAATGCATGACTTATTTCACTGGCTCAATTAAATTGTAGAGCCGACTTGGGCGAGAAGGCTAGCACTGCTGGACTCAGCATCCAGACCGATCCAGTTTGATTCCTATATTGAGGTGATTTAAAAAAATGTCGACAGCTTTCCTCAACCACCATGCCTCTTCCCAATCACTCTTTACGATCAACTGCTACTCAAGAGGATCACCTCCCCCACGGTTTCCTGAGCACATGGTGCAGACCACACCTTCATTGCGTTATAAGAAAACGTGCTGAATTGTCCCAAAGCATTCTTGGCTGTAATTCACTTAACTCACTGAGAGGCCAGTTGCACGACTACACTGCAATTGAGTTGTCGCTTTTGTTTCGTTTTAGTATTTATTCTTGATGGTGGGTTTGTTTCATTCTTTATTTGCATGTCCACGTTACATTTGCCAGATTTGTCAACACAATGCGTCTTTACAGTCAACGCACAGCTGCCATGGGCTGGAGAGATAAAGGACACGATTGGATACTCGCATCGTGCGCTGCTAGGCAATGCCCTAGTAACACGTGTGGGGAACAGACGCCTTCCACGCCTTATCTCCTCCACCGACATGAATCTTTGCTGTGGTTTTGATGATATCCTGCAGGGATTAATCTCGGGGGCTTTCGCAGCCCACGTGTGAACCGACTGCCTTTACCTTCATTGCCACTAGGGCAGACTCAAACACGGTAATAATCTACTGCGAGCTAATAACGTTGATTTTTCATGAATCACATGGGACACAAGCTTGTCCTAATTGTAGCGCCGCTCTCTGTGGGGCATTACCCCCGAAATGAGTGTGACGATCACGGGTTTATTTGTTTTTTTTGTGCTACCAGGTGAAGTAACTGGCGGTTATTATAGAGCAATTTTATATGTTAAGATTTTCTTGTTTTTCTTTTAAATTCTCGACAAAACAATGGCCCACCGCTGGGAGTCGGGCACAGTTTAGTAGTTTTGTTGTGTCAAGCTTGAACAGCGTAATTAAAATTAAATAGGTATAATACGGATCTAAAGTCGTCACATAAACATATGAATCGTTGCATTTGGTGATTTTGGGATTTTAAATTAAGTCCCACCCATACCCACGCCAATTATCCCACTTATAAAGAGGCTGTACGATTTAAGTGCCCATGTAATGCGGACCTTATAATCGTGTCTTACAAAAAGAGGGCTCAAACAGTTATTGTCAACACCCTGGGTGCACACCCTGTAGCCATTATGACTTACTTGCTTACTGTACACCAACAAGCCCAGGTGAAGAGTGTAGACACACACACACGTATACTAGTCGTGAAGATGTAATTGATGACCCGTGGCGATTGTGACGCACAATTATGCACGTGGACATTGTAACTTGACCCAAGGTGGTTTTCAAGGCATGAACTCTGACACCGAGAATATTGTTGAGGTGTGCGCCTGTTGTATCCACTCACATCACACGTGGGCAGTTTCCAAATGTCATCCTCCATTTCACACGGATGTTCTATAAGACCGCAGAATTTATTAATTAGCGGTCAACTTAACATTTTCATGGTTGTGTTTTCCTGATGTTGTTGCTCGTTTGACGCGAGACAAGATCTGCCCCCACTTTGTTTTAAATAAAAATGACTTCAGGTGCAAAACGATATTGATTTGCTGTTAAATGGCGTATTTGGGCTGTTTACTCAATTCAATTGAAAGCTTTTAGTATGCAGCGTATCACGCCGTCAGAATTTAGTGTAACAAAAAAAAAACTTGGGGAGAAATTATTGCCTCGATTAAAATGACGTAAATTACCATTTCAAATGCTGGCGATATTGTATACGATGATTGAGAAATTGCTAAGATTGCTTTTTTTGCCTCATTAATCAATGATTGCAATTTATTTTTAACCCCTCTCTTATTTCAATCGCTTCTCACTTTGCCGGCTCTGACTAAGAGCAGCTCATGCAGAGAACAAATCATCAGAACAGCCCATTATTTGGACCCACCAAAGGCAGCTACGCCGCCCATGGATGTTTGCAGGCTTCTCACATACAACACTGTGAACGGACGCAGGGGGTATTTAAGTACAGTGAAGACAGAGCATTCAAAAACAAAGACAAAGATCCCCCGGATAACCTTAACAGACTGTTGGGGCAAGTGCTGTTTGCGAGCACCTATGAAAGGCTGGCACGGCACACGACGGGGGTGGGGTGGCCAGCACCACTCCCGACCGCCTTTGTCTCCCTTAGTGGCGATGTTCACACATCGCACCGGGTACTCGTTTGAGGCTGAGTCGACCTAGAGGAGGCCCAGCACCGGTTCCGATAATCGTCACTTGGTGTTGGCCGTGAGTGAGAATTGAACTCGGGTGGCCAGGTTCGTAGCGCTGCGCGCTAACCGTCACACTACCGCTCCCCTACATACACACGCACACACGTACGCCTTACCCATGCATACGCGCACACAAACATCATCAGAAGGCACAAACACGCAAATCTAAAGAATAGGATTTAGTAACGCACACACACACATAACAACAATAAGCACTGCCACACAAACTGGCACCCAGGCACTTATGCATAGACAAGCATTCGGATTGACAGTCGGATTTCACAGCATGGGTTGGCACGAAGCTTAAAGAAAAAAACCCCACACACACAACTCTCCATCACGGAGCAAAACAACAACAACCGCCGCTCGCCACTAAGTGGCGAAGACGTCATTCACGGCGCTTGTGCCAGGCTAGGTGCACCTTAAGGTGCAAATGTGCACGGAGCGCAAACGCGCACGCACGCGCGCACAGTGGAGGGACAATTGTCTCGGAACATCACGAACGTCGGCTGCATCGCCAGCCGCGAGCGCATCAATTGGAGGCAGATGTTGGCACGCGTCTATCGCACAACTTACCCCTCGGAGAGCAGAAACACCGAGCCGAGGAGGCGAGGAGCAGGGACTGTGGCGCTGTGGCGAGGAGCGGTGCAGGATGAGATGCGAGGAGCTTCAGGCAAACACCCCCCCCCCCCTACCACGCAAGCGCCGCGCTCCTGTTTGCCCGAGCTCGCGTCTGTGTCTCTTCCTCGTGTGCTTCTGTCAGTCCTTCCGCGCTTCCGCGCTTCCTTCTCGACGATCAGATGGAGCGCTTTATCCCAAGTCACTCCATCGCCCCGCCGCAAAGCGCTCGGACGAAATCTTCTTACGCCTTAGCAATTAAATGAAGCCTACTGACCCATTGCGGCTGATTGTGTTTATATCGATGCAAACACACACACACACCACACAGTGGTATCTGGCGATGATAATGATTACGGCGATGCTTTAAGTCGCTGCAGCTCAGTCGACGTTGCATGGGACCAATTCCCGGTGTGGACGACGCAACTCGGCGCGGGATGCACGCCCCGTCCCGCACTGAACTCCGCTAGAAACGAGCCGCACTTGAGATAAGCTAGGGGCGGGCGGGATGGTTGTCGGGTGGGTGGGAGCTGTGGCTGGCGTGTGTGGGGAGGGAGAGACAAGGGGATGGAGGCGGGGGCAGTGGCTTGGATGGGACGGATGGGCGATGGGGCGAAAGAGGGGGGGGGGGGGTCGGGAGGAATGAGGGAATCACTGCCCCACCACCACCACCACAGCAGGAGGAGCCAGGCTCGGGCGGAGGGTGGGAGGGATCTGAGAACCGCATTGTGCATCCATTGGAGGGAGGAGGCCGTGCTGGATGAGACGAGGAGCCATTGTGATGGAGGACGCATCTCACGGTGCGCTGCGCTCCGGATCGCGGAGCCCGATCATTTTTTCCCCCACAGCGTCTCAAGAACACGCACACACACACACAATCTACATACATGATTTAATAACTACACGGCTGTGTGTGTGTGTGTGTGAGCATCAATTGTAACGTTCTGTATGCAAACATTGTGCATGTATATGTGCGCAATTGCAGTACGTGCGTGCGTCAAAAAAATAATGTGCGCTCATCGTGCGCGGCTCGCGTGCCTTGTGCCTTATTGATTGCCACTGCGTGTTAATTATACAAAGCAGGGATGGAGCCGGGAAGGGATGGAGGGGCACTACGGCATACAGTAGCCTATATACGAGCCCGCCGGAGTCTTGGTTGTGCACGTCTTTACACGACGGCTGTGGACCGACACAGTGTCGACCACAATTGGCATTCTCGCACAGCCGCCGCCGCCGCTACTACTGCTGCTGTTTCCCAACTCATCACACGCAGAAGCGCCACGCTGCACCTCTCCAAGTGTACACTCCTCCATATGTCAACACAGCACGGCGATACATTTTTTTTTTTTAGTACAGCCATCTACGACCCCAAGTGAATATATGTTGGTTTGTGTTGTGAGACTTACCAGCATTTAATGTTGAGTAATTAATGTGTGAGCTGTAATATAATTAGCAGGCCGCTTGCCGGATGCAGGTTTCGCTCATGCCGAGTTCGTCATTGCACTGGGGGGTTGTCATCTCACCCCCCCCCCATACTTAACCACCCGAGTGAGTACCAGTGGGGTCACCTACCCAGCATCGGTTAGGTAAATAATAACATATCGCGGCAGTGTGCTCTCCATGGCATCACCACTCTCTACCCTGAGCGCCCGCCAATTCAGTCGCACAGTTTTAATATATCAAGGACACCACAGCGTGAGACTCAATGGCTATGACAAATATGCTTCAAGTCATGCCGCTTTCGAGAGGCAACATCTGTACCGCGATGTTTGAATCTCCCCGCGGGAACTGACATTCTGCATTCGAGCCCCGTCTCTGCATCGGAGTGCGCGGGATGGATCGTTTTTTGAAGAGGCGGGGACACATTTCGCCCGATTCTCCCGCGACGTTAACATTCGGGCACAATACCAACAAACACTTCGGAGTTTGTCAGGGCCAGCGGATGGGGTGCTGACAATCTGGGGCTTGTGATTTTAACCGGAGCAAGTCCGGCCGGGGCTGAGCTCCGGAAAATGATTTCACCGCACGGGAAGCGGGGGTTGTCTCGCAGCAGTTGGGGGGGAGGGGAGGGGGTGGAGGGAGGCTGGCCTCGCAAAGCATTCCACGAGAAATGAAGCCACGTGCTGTAGAATAAACGCAACCAACAAAAAAAATATGCCCGTGTGTTACGTGTAATGTAGCAGAGCCTGGTGCACGAGCCAGCAAGCGCATCTGCCGCTGTGCGTGCGTCGAGTGAGCGAGGGTAAGATACATCCATCCACACGTCGCGGTGAGAGGCGTAGAGGCAGGACTCGGAATACCAATGTCACCGTGTGGCACAGTGTGTGTGTGTGAACCACACACGCGTGCGGAGCGGCAGCGTCGTGGTTAGCGCTACGTTGCGCTGCGAACCCGGCCACCCGAGTTAGATTCCCCCGCTCATGGCCAACATCGGTGACGGTAATCTGAGCCGCTGCTCCGCCTCCTCCTAGATCGACTCAGCCTCAGAGGAGTACAGTACTTGCTTGCGGGGTGCAAACATCAGCACAGGGGGGGGGGGGGGGGGGTTGAAGGCGGCCGGGCATGGTGCTGGACACCCACCCTCATTGTGTGCCATGTTGGCCTTAATAGGTACTCGCTAACAGCGCTTGCCGCAACAGTCTATTACGCCTGTAGTGGGGATGGAGGGAATCTGTATTTTTAGATACAACGCGGTAGTAGGCGCACCTCTCATTCAATAAATTCGCGTCATATATAAACCCTGGTGACATTAAAAAACATATATAGTACGTAGTTTTGGGGTGGACCGGTGGCACAGTGGTTATCACACGGCACTGATGCCAGGAATCTAAGTTCCATTCCTAGTCACGGCGAAAATTAGCGGTAAATTATCATCTTAACTGGCGTTCGGCCCATCATCAACGCGCACTGACCAGCGTGGTGAAGTGTGGTCAAATAACCCATCCCATGCGCAACACAGCTGGGAAGGCTTGCATCCACCAGTGGATAGATAGGTAGATAGATAGGGCTGTAACTAATAAAAGTGCTGTAAACTCGTACAATTGCAATGTTCGCTAGGTATACACTGCAGTATCACGATGATTAACTTTACAGTTATTTTCAGTACCGCGATTAATAGAACCTGCACTGGAACATAACGATCAGGTTAAGTTTACCATCAGCACTCCACGCTGCTGAAGCTCGCTGCTTTAATCACTTTCATATCCCGGTCCACCTTCAGTAATTAAGGTAGCTCGGGTAGCCTCTCGGCATAGACGGTCTGATTTGTTTTGCAGTTGTGCCCCTTAAGGAAATATTCTTTGTTGAGCGCACTTGCTGTGCATTACTTTTGTTTTGCTCATGTATCTTAAGCCTTAACTTTCCAGCCATCTGTATTCAATTATGAATGACTATGATTACTGTAAGTCTATAACCGTAATTTACAACGTTGAAAAAAGAGGCACGTGACGTTGCATCCCTTCGATAAACTACTGCTGGATGAAGGCCTCCCCAATGCCATGTCAACAAACTGGCCTTCTCCGGGAAATATTGAGGTTAACACAGAGAAAGAGAGTACAACACAAGCTTGGTGAAGGCAAAGGTCGGAGGTGATGTTGGGTGTTGGACTCACTGACGTGCGTTTGAAAACGTTTGAATGCATTCCAAAACGCTAGCGTGCGGTTTGTCTAACTAAACTATAATGAGCTCTCTCATTGTGTGGATATTCCATTCAGCAGATCTACCAGTTGGCTTGAATTTGCCTGTTAGACTAAACCTCTTGCAGAGAACGGGATTATGAAACAGCATGTTTTTCATGAATGGGATTATGTGGTATGCCAACGGCTTATTTGTCAAATATCATTGCAAATGTGTCGTCACAAACACGGATCATAAAACTGACATGACAATGCCATCATAATGCTATGATTAAAATGTTTAAAGTAAACTAGTACTATGTCATAGTATATCATAGTATTATAATAATATTAGTATTATCAATTAAAAGCATATAATACAGGCACACTGTATATATGATATCATAGTACTATAATATTAGTATGGTCAATTAAAACGCATATAAAACAGACATACTGTATATCATTACTTCATTTACCAAGGATAATTTCCAGAACATATTGATTAATATTACTTCTCTAATTCCAACATTTTATATGGAATTTTAATTTCATGTAAAATGTCGTTTTAGATGGGATCATGGCCAATGGCCAAACATATTGATGGAGTGAAAGTCAAGGAAGGGAATACTGTTCATCCAAGAATCACGTCCACGGGGGAGATGGAGTGATGGATTCATCATGCGTAGGTTGTTGCATTGTGGAATCACGAGGGTTGTCGGTGGCCTGGGGAGGTTTTTGTGCAGGAGTGAAGTGACCATGGTTGATGATGATGATTGTCGTGATGAAATGTGAGCTATAATAGGGCCTCAAAACACAAATACAGTATATAGCACGACCGAGTCTCCCAAACCGTTTTTTTTAACTAGGGGTCCTGCCTTGCCCATTTATTTGAGTATTTAACCAGTGCCAAGAGAAACCCCACGTGTAAAATTGGAGATTATCAGACCCCCCCCCCTCTCCACAGGATTTCAGTACTGCCCCCTACAGGCACCACCAACAGGCACTCCTGTGCATTAGACCACAGCATCCTTTGAATACTACCGTCACTGCGGTCCTCCCGAGCCTTTGTTACCGTCGCTCAAATATTACTTCTACACGAGAAATGTAAAGTAATTACTGAAATGGTCGTCCTATTTTTGGACTCGTATGGATTGTCTGAACAATCATCATCATCATGAGCTATGGTCTGTCCATCGCTGGTTGAAGGTCTCCCTGAAGCGTCAACAATACCTCGTGGTCTTACGATGCCACGTACCATCTCACTCCTGCACGCGAGTTCATCTCATCACTCCATATCCTCCGTGGTGGTCGTCCTCTCTCAAAAACATTCGTTCCTCTGGCTAAACCGTTCTGCCATCGTTCCCATCCATCACCAATAGTGCTTTAACCCGCTGTTCCATCAGCACGCCCCCACTTCCGTAAGATTTCAATACGAGATCCGTAATTTAGCATGCATTCTCATATCCACGAGGTCTTCCGCCAGTCTCTCACTGTAACTCCGAGTGTGTTGTTTCACCATTTTTATTTGAACACATTTTCAGCTTGAAAATATCAGAGCTGTAAATGACGAGAAAGCAGGTGGCAGCAGAGAAGTCCCATTGCGACCACGTGGTTGGCCACAGTTTCTCAACGCATTGAGTCCTTGGTCTGAGACACAACAACAACAAAAACATTTCCCAAGGCTAAGCTCTTGTACATGCAATGGCACATATTTGTATATGCTGTTAATTCTATTCTCAGCGTTGAACTGTTCAACACTACAATAAGACTCACAATATTATCCATTGCCCAGGATAGCTGCACGTCGTCTCAATAAGGAACTCGCTTTTTCAAGAGAGTCCCGTGTGTTTTTTTAATGTTTGGACAATTCCATCCATGAGGCATCTGTCATGGAGGAGGAAAGTGGAGTACACATGGAACATCCATTCACGCGAGTGGATAGCACTCAAATGTCTGCACGGATAGACCAAAGCGTACATTTGTGTACTGCCTACTCCAGGCCACCTCGAAGCCCAAACCTACAGCACTCGGTATTTTCAGGCCGTCTCCTATCAAAGTACGAACTGGACTCCGATCTGCTGAGGTTCTAATTCAGTGTGAATTGGTCACGGGTTTTGTGTATTCGGAAGCAGTTGCATTGTTTGCTCTCATTCCATTGCCTTTAGTATCACCCACCATTGGGAGTCAGTTTACTCGGTTCATTGATGATGGGGACCATATATTAAGTGTTTATCACGAGCCTTGAGCAACGTAGAAATGTGTGCTGATCCTCTCTCTTGAGTGAAACCAATCTACATCCGGGCCACATTATATTGGGCACACATATATTTGTGGAGGTTTTCATATGTGTTTCATTGTAAGCATATACTTGACCATATTCGTGCCAAGCCTTGATTGACTCTCTGGCCCTTATGGAGCATTATTAGATTGTACATACGTGAGTAACAATCTTATCTATGTATGTCATGTGTTTCTCTGATGATTTGGAAATGTAACCGTCCGTCTTGAAGAGCAGCCGTACGCGAGTGTACGGCACGCTCCTCACATTACACGCAGCCAAACACAGCCGCTGACCATCTGTCCGAGATGTGCCAAGGCTCAGGGCAGACCCTTTACGTATGACGCACGCTTTGTTACTATTTCACTCCTATGTTTATTTCCTTACATTTGTATTTACTGTGCGCACAACAATACACGTACAAGCATTGTGTCGAGCGATGCCAACATGTACATCTGCGATTGTTTTCTGTCTTACACATTTGTATTACGTAACACATTTATAAACTCTATCGTTCTTTCAGTAAGTCATTTTACCGAAAGAACCAAAGAGTAATTCCTGCAGTCACGAAAGCTTCAAACCAAATTAATAAACGTTTGTAAAACTTGATAGGATCGCTTCGAATGTAAATGTGGACGCCCTACCAACAAAAAAAACAACTCATCTTTGGTTCTTTCGGTAAAGTCACGTAGAATGAGAATAAAATAATAAATTAATAAAATAAAATAACACAATAAAATTCTCACGACGTTTCGGCCACAACACAAGCGGCCTTCTTGTGGCCGAAACGTCGTGAGAATTTTATTGCGCTATTTTTTTTATTAATTTATTATTTTATTCTCATTCTACGTGACTTTACCGAAAGAACCAAAGAAGATGAATCCTTGCAGTCACGAAAGCTTTAAATCGAAAAAAAAAAACTCATTCGATCCGTAAAAATATATTTTATTGGAAAAAAATAGTTTAGGATGTAGTGAATATAAGTTAAGTTTAAATAACAGAACGCGTGGCGGATTCCATCTATTCACAGACAGTTAAAGCGTGAGCGGGGGAAAAAAAATGGTCAAGCTGCAGCCCTGCGATTTCCTGCTCACGCCACTGCCGGCAGGACAGCCTCCACTAGAGCGAGCTCATGAGCACTCCTCCAGAGGGCATTTTGCCCACTCCACCTCGGTGGCACGACGCCTTAGAAGAGGTGAGAATGCGCACACCATTCCCGACCACACACAACCCGCAAATCGATGAACCGTTGCGGCATAAACAATGCGTAAATCACAGCGCACAATGCCCGGAGTGGCCGTTGATGAGAAACCATTCGCTTCCAGAAAACACAACACGCTGCCCAACGTATTTGAATACACTTTGATTAGAACATTTGAAGGTTTTTTTCTTCTTCACCCCGCTTCTTAATTTAATCTAATGAGTTGTCTGGGTGAAGCCCAAATTAGTTTGGAGAAGCATACACTGCAAGAACTTAGAGACGAAGGCTGGGCTCACACACGGCTTGAGAATTAGTGTCTGTCATGTGCTTTGTTTTCACACCAGCACAGTGAATCGTATAAACATTAGGGTGACGTGGTGTGTGTTTGGGTATAATTAAGACCCCAACGAGGCCCAACCTATGAACTTTTATACATTCTAGATTTGAAGCTTTCGTGACTGCAAGGATTCATACTCTTTGTTTTTTTCGATAAAGTCACGTAGGTAAAATAAAATAAAAGAAAACAACTAAATTAAATCACGACGTTTCGGAGGCAACACAAGCTTCCGTCTTCAGGTGGAACAGTCACAGAAGAATCGCTGTGCCTTGGTACCTTGGTACAGCGATTCTGCTGTGACTGTTCCACCTCAAGACAGAAGCTTGTGTTGCCTCCGAAACGTCGTGATTTAACTTTTATACAGCCATAACAGAACACAATTTTACGATCGATAAGCACACAGCTACAATACACATATATATATTTTGAAATAAACTGACAAGGCCTGACATGATCAAGTCCTACTCATCATAATCTTTATTTACACTGGAGGAATTCTATGAGCTATAAAGCTCTTTTTCACAGATGCCCATTCGGAGTGGATCATAAAGTTACAACAACAATATGAAAATACGACGGGAGTGCAAAGTACAGGAAGGGCAGACAAATCACTAAGAATTGAAATCAATATCTACGTTTATTTTAACAGGTAAAGACCACAGAGCATTGAGTTTCTTTTTTTTAGAAGCGACCTGGCCACGAATGATAGCTCAACGAAGCGGCTGATCAGCGTCTGATTCTCGTCCAGGGTCACTTGTGGTGACACAGGGGACACCTTTGTCCCAACTTTTTCCTTTCATCGATTCGTCACGTCATCAAACTGATTGTCGGTTGCGTCATCGATTACGTAAATAATCTGACAGCCCAGCTCCAAGAAATAATTCCTACGGCCAGATGAGCATAAATGTGCCCACTTTCGTCAGATCTCGGAAGCTCGACATGATCGAGACGGAGTAATACTCGGACGGGTGACCGCCAGGGCTTGCCACGTGTTGTAGACATGGGGTGGCGAGGTGTATGTATGTTGAACTTCTTTCGCACCATACGTAGCCAACCGCGCTCATCAGAGGTGATTCTAAGATTTGTCAGTGCTGAATGTCACCACCTCGTGTGCATGGCGTTTTATCCGAGTACAGAAATGCAGTTGCTTCCCACGAGCAAATCGCACAGTGCAATCAGCCAAAATATCCCTTTTCTACGTGGACTCTCATTACAAAAAAAACTGTCCTGAGACACATTTAATTTTCCCCGAGTTTAAAAGTGGTATTATTATTATTTACACTGCAACATAACGTACCCCACTGTGGGGCCACACGGAGGGTTAAGCGATATAATCATCACGCTTGGATGCTAACACGCGTGTTGTACTACAGACTCGGTGAGCCTTCTCAGGTAAAATAATTTGCATCATTATGATGTGGGTGCTCGCTAACACCAGCTCTCAGCACCGACGGTCTGACCAGGGTGAAATTGGGGTCTTTGGGTTTGATTTAGAACAAGGCACTTTACAATGCCACTGAATTATAAATACGATGTGTCAGGGGACTGGGCGAGTCACGGACACACACACACAACATATGAAACTAAAATTTAGGTCACAGTAAAAGAGTTCGTGAGCGGAGTGGTGGTGCAGCAGCTAAGAGCCACTGCGCCATAAACCCGGCGACCTTGGTTCTATTCCCACCCATGACTAACACCAATTCTGTCCCCCTTCCTCCCTCCCCACTTCTCAACCCGCACTGACCAAAGTGGCAAAGCACGTTCAAAAGAACCACCATTACAGGCACAGCGTGTGGGGGAGGGCCTTCATCCAGCAGTGGATTGAGGAAGAAAAAAACACGTCAAACAACGTTTGCACACGTGCGCACCACTGCAGCGTACGCTGCGGCTTGCAAACACGGGAATTCTCACCTCCCTTCACTTTTGCACGGCGATTCTCATTCACGGGGAAGTGATTCACTTCATAATTTACAGCAATAAATCCTGCAGCGATCAAGCAGCGCAAAAGCCCAACCGACCCATCTCTCTCGCTCTCTCATCGCGAGAGCCGCTCCCAGGGCGCCTGTCCACTGATAAATGCAAACGAGGGGCGAAAAAAGCCATCGGCAACTTTAGCATTCTGATGGTCACGCCGAGTGTGGCGCTTATTGTATTTTTTTCTCTCCCCCCTCCCCCCCCCATCTGAGCCGCTACGACGGTCTTTGGTGGAGCGCACTATAAAGTCATTGTGCGAGCTGCAATCTGCATGCCTGTGCAGGAGCCTCTCCACGCATGAGTGCGACGGGAGTGGGAGCGGGCTGTGGTCCAGGCGATGATTAATGCGCTCTTCTGCATTCACACTCTCCTTTCTTCGGGCGGCGGGGGTGGTGGGTGGGGGGGGAGAGAAAAGCGAATGCACTGAGAGAGCGAAAGAGGCGATGTCCTGTGTGTGTGTGCACGCGCGTACGACTCTATGCCTGCGGCCAAATCACTCTAACGGGCTCGATCCCGTCGGCCTCGGAAGGCGGAAGCAGTTGTGGTGTGCCCAGTTAGGACTTGCTTGGATCGGTCACTACTCGGACTTGCCACGTGTCGTAGTGGGCGTGAGGCTACGAACTGTTGTCAGGAGGTGGGGGTGCTGGGTGTCACGCCGTTGCGTGTGGGTTTTCTCCGGGTGCTCGGGGTTTCTTCCGACAATGGTCCAAACGGTCTCTCGCGGTATGGGGCCGTCCATAAATGACGTCACGCGATTTTGGACGATTTTTGACCCCCCCCCCCTCGTCACACGGCGTCAGATCCCCCCTCAAATATGACGTCACAAAGGTCTGCCCCCCCCCCCAAACCATTAAAACATGCTTTAAATCGCTTTAAACTATTGTCATTGTAGTGCGTATTTAAAGTGACGCTGCACTCTGATGTTGTAGGAGTGTTGTTATAATTCTATATTTATTTAAAGTTGCGCATTTTGATGTGACGTCACATTTCTCAACCCCCCCCCCCCCCTCTCGTCATATATCGTCACAAATATCTGATCCCCCCCCCCCTAGGTGCGTGACGTCATTTATGGCCGGCCCCTATGATGCAGGTTTGCGCAACCGCTTGTAATCCAATGATGGTTTTGAGGTGTTTGGGCGGCGTGTGGAGAATTATTATCGTCGTCATCATCATCATGATTTTACCAGTACAGCGAGTAATTTAAACAAGCCAGCCTCAGGATGCAATCCAATTCTACCTTATTTGACCACTCACCTCCGCGCCCCGTGTGCTCTTCAGTCAATGGCTCCCGCCCCTTCCACCCTCTGCTACGAGTGGTGCCCTTTGCGGCAGGCGTATCCAGAGGGGGGGGGGGGGGGCTACTCAGTCAAGCGCCCCTCCCCCCTTGTTTTATTTGGCCACCGTCGCTTCGTCCACCCGCCGAGGACCAAGCCACCGAGAGGGAATCTTCCCGTTCTCTCTTCACATCTTTAAAGAGCTCAACACACGTAGCGGGTATATGAGCTTGCTCAGCAATTCGACGGGAGGCACTGCCTGGCCACAGCAGGTGTTGAAGGCTCGCACTGCAAAGCAGCCAGGGGGTTGGCAATTACAACAATATATTATTATAAAACCCATCTGTGTGGACAAATTTGAGCCTGAACCATCTTTGCTTGAAATCTTTCTTTCGGTGCCCCAGTTTCCTCCCAAGTGGCAAGGCTCTGCTGGAGGAATTGGGCAAACATCTCGATGCAGAATCCTCCTGAAAAATATACTCTCGAGGCACGGTTAATCTTTCCTGGATTGATAAAGGCGATTATAAATTTTCTTCTTATTATATTAGTATTATCATTCGATTAATTCCAAATGGAACCGCTTGTTAACGTGTGCATGTTGTTGGAAGTAACATTGTTGTTGTACAAAACAAAACAACAATAATGTTGTAGATGAAATACTTTTCAAACAACCTCCACTACATTGACACCGATGAATTTACTATACACGGCTGAGAAATGCGTCTACGAATGAACGCTTATTGTGGCCTGCTGGCTACGTGATATGGCTTTCGTGCCAGGTACACCCACACCAACCACCTTTGCATCCCCACCGATCATGACTTCACCTGGACAGAAGGTTTTACACTGAGATCCAGTCCAGGGGTTTTTTAGCTAATGAAGCTCACCTTAAATGTTGATTTAAAGCTTTCGTGACTGCAGTAATTAATATTCTTAGCTCTTCCGGCAAAGTCACGTTGAAGGGAAACAATAAATAATAAAATATATATAAAACAATACAAATTCTCACGACGTTTCAACCATAACACAAACGGTCATCATCAGGTGTGAAAACCAACGGCAAGGAACATTTGAAAGAAGTGGCGGGTCGCATTTATTTATTTATTTATAAAAAGGTGTTTTATTTATTTAAAAAAACGTTAGCACCACGGGCAGCGATTTGGCAGTTTGTTTAGAAGGACGAAGTCCATCTATGTTCTGAAAAGAGGAAGGGGGAGACGAAAAATTAATGTATGCTGTCTGAAAGCCACCGTAAGCGTCAACAATCAATTAAGACCTGAAATGGTTTATCAAATCCTTCCAATGATTGCTAAACCAGAATCCATCTTCTCGGTTGAAATTGTCAACCGCCACTTCTTTCAAATGTTCCTTGCCGTTGGTTTTCCCACCTGATGATGCCCGTTTGTGTTATGGTCGAAACGTCGTGATAATTTTTATTGTTTTATATATATTTTATTATTTTATTGTTTCCCTTCAGCGTGACTTTACCGAAAGAGCTAAGCATATGAAGCTCACCATGATCAGCAATGAAACCCAGGCAGGTGTCGGTGCAGCAATGTCTACACACCGCAGCCGCACGTTCACGTTGAATACATAATACAGATGATGACAATCATGACTGAGTGACTGATGTAACATTTTCATGGTGTTATAAAATGGCTGCAAAAGTGTAATTTTCATGAGACAGAGTCGAGTGTATTGTTAATAACCAGAAAAATCTGACAACCGAAAACATTGGAATATTAACCCTTAAAAAAATATATGATCCAGAGGTTGGTTATTCTTACACATCGGACAGGTTTGAAGTGACGTTCCAGATTGCGTTAAGTTTAATGCTAAAGATTTAAATATATATATATCATTCTCGTCACCAGTGAACTATGTAATTCACCTCCTGTCGAGTATGACAGTAAATCAAGCAGAATACTCCTACTGATCACGAGCTACACATTCGCGATGCCGGTGAATGAATAATAGCAAAACTTTTTTTCAGAAGGATCCTGTGATGGACTCTAGGTCAATACCACGAACAAATGCCGTTGTTTTTGGATCATTCGTTGTATTTTTCGCGATAACCCGATTGCTATGGTGTCACCAGGTCTCCATAAAAAAACATTTTGCATTTATTTACTAATGGGTTTTTTGGCCGTGCCAAAAAAACAAAACAACCAACCAAAATGAACAGAGTGTGATTTTCCGCGTCTAGCTGCGCATTGAGCGTTTCCTCTCTTGAGCTTCCGCCACCCACTACTGCAGGCATCTTCCAGAGTTGAGTTCAACTCCTGTTACTTTTGCAGCCCCATCCAGCAAGCAAAACTCCGGCAGCAGTATTTCTACATTTGATTTTTACTGACTCCTCATCCCTTCCGTCTTCATTTACAACGATTTTTCATTTCCAACAAGGCAAGTCCCCCCAAGCACTCATACATAGAATTGGTCAAACTCTCCTAATGTAAAACCCTGCTGAAGAAAAAAACCCTTAAGACTCAGCAAGGCTTTCCTGGGTAAAGAATTAACATTGTTCTTACTATTGGGGTGGATTAGTGGTGCAGCGGTTAGAGCGCAGCGTTATGAACCTGGCTACCTGATATTGTGATTTGTGGCCATGGCTAATATCGGTGGTGAGTGGCATCTCAACTGCTCCTGGACTCCCACCTTCACCAACCGGCACGGAACCCGTTTAGTGAAGTATGGTCCAACAATACCCACCAACAACCCAGCATAGGCAGGCCTACATCATCTGCTATGAATTGAAAAAGGCTTGTATGTTATTATTAGTCTGGAACCATGGGAATATAGCTCTCCAACGTCATCTCTCACACCATATGCTCAACATGTCCACTTAATTAAATTTGTGCCAACTTGTTCTGGGTCCTGTTCAAGTTTTGACAATAAGCATTTGCAAAACAACATTCGTCGGGCCAGCATCATTCTCGCCCAGCTTTGTGGACCATCTGCGATGTCTACAGGTTGCCTCGTATTGCTCTACAACGTGGACTGACAGTTGCAACATGCACAACTGCTGACATGGGTGTCGCCGCATAATTGGTCAGGGCGGACATGCGATGGGTGGATACGCAACGTTGTTGTTGTTGTACGACTTTGCATTTTACCCAATTTAAGAAACTAAAATTCATATATTTACGCTGTCTCGGTGCTCTTTGGATGCACAACGAGGAGCGGGTGACGGGACGATCCTTGGCGGGAGGCAGGCGACGTAGCGCGAGTCGTCGGCCGCTCAACCACCAATCGAGTCTCGGCCACGTGCGCCGCACAGGGCGCAATCACGATCCCTCCGCCGCAGCAAAAAAAATGCCGTGCCAGATGCTCGTTTCTTTTATGAGTCCATGGCACTCTGATTGGGTAGAGACGGGGGGCGGGGTGGGCAAGGGGGGGAGGGGAGGGGTGGCGGTCTATTGGAACGAGCTTAAATTTAGCGGCTGTGCAATCCCACGTTTCTCGGCTCCGCCTTCTCTCCGCCCACTCTCCAACCTCCACCCCGAAGCCTCCACTAAAATCCATTTTGGCAGAGTTTGGGCAGCAGCAGCAGCGGCAGCAAACGTAAAAAAAGTTTCTCAGCTTGAACGCCGTGTGCAAGTGTTTCTGACATCGCCGTTCGTGCGCACATCGACAGTTGCCAGTATTCTCTCCCCTCCCCCCAGCGTTCTCCCATTGTCTCCTCTCGCCCACGGCGCTTCCAAAATAAAGCGGAGGCACTCCAACCTCTCCGATGCCCCCGCTCCAACCTCCCCAACCTCCTTCCCTCGGACACTACTCACTCCAAAACGAACCCAGACAACATCCCTCACTCCTTCATCGCCTTCTCCTTCTTCTCACCCTCGTCCGTGATTAATTATTTTTCTCTGAAAGTCACCACCGTGCAGACTCCACTGCGAGTCACCCAAGGAGCCAATTGAGGTTGGCCGGAGAATTTTTCAACGGAATTTACTGCGGTGTCTGCAGCTGACTGGGCACCCCCCCCCCGCCCCGCAGCCCCCATATATACAGCGTGTGTATGCTATAAATTCGTATGACTCAGCGAGAATGTCTGCAAAGCTCAGAGAACCCAAACTAAGGCACCTTAATGCCCCGGATTTCTGTGCACGGCTGTCTTTGTAACGTGAGAGCTGGACCGGTTTGATGAAGGAGCCAGAGCACTGAGTTTGGCAATGCGGAGCTGTTGTGTTTTAATCCAGAAATTACTCCCCCCCCCCCAATTTTTGTTTGTTATGCCGGGAGTTCATAGTGAGTCAATGGTGTCCAGTCACCAATGACTACATCATAAAAGAAAGCACGTGAAATGTAGTTTTTTTTCATTTACCCTGGCTAAACTCAAGCTATGCCACGTTAATGTGCTGTATCGGGGTGCGATTGACATTCAACAAAGCGCACGCTTTTCAACGAATCAAAAAGGCGCCTACCGCAGTGGTGGATGAAGATGTTTCATCGCAGCGATTTCAGGAGCAGAGACGTGACGTCACCTTCCAGAGCCATCCTCGGGCACGCGGTGACGCGCCGCTGACTGCAATGACGCAATACGGTTCGGACAACTGGATTATCATTTTGGGGATTAAAACTACGTATGAATATCTATATCTATATATCAACACTACGCACATGTATTTCACGTCGTTAACAGATGTGCCCATGAAATGAAAACGGTTGGCGTTGACCGCACTGCTGGCCCCGGGGTGGGGGGGGGGGTGTCTTGGGCGGGGGTCGGGCCCTCACCTCTGGGCGGGTGCAAAGTTCGGCGAAATCAAACGCCCATCTGGTCTAAGCCGCTAATGTGCCGTGGGCACGGTATCAAGAAGCTCACCGTCTGCTTGCTTGGCTTACCCCGCCTGTCATTAACGTAGGGACCGCGGAGCAAATTGACCGTTGCAGGAGAGTGGACGCGGGGGTCTCACGAGCCGGCGCGAGCCCGGGGGGGGAACTCTGCGAGACTCGCCGAGGCCCTCTCTCGCTCTCTCTCTCTCTCTTTCTCTCTCTCTTGAGAGAGAGAAAGAGAGAGAGAAGCCAAGGGGTTACTCTACGCGCGACTTGAGTCGCTGACTGCTGTCCGCCCTTTCCAGAGAATCTTTCGGACAGCGTGACATGATGTACGTGTGTACGTATAACTTCTTTCGCGCCGTACCTAGCCGACCGTGCTAATCGGAAGTGCGGGGGAATGACAACGAACTAAATACAAAAAAGCAGTTCCAGAGAAATGAGTGTTCAAACGAGATTTAAAAGTGCACAGCTCCAGTGGCTTCCTAATATTTGAAGGAAGAGCGTTCCAGACGGTCGCAGAAGCGCGTCTGAAAGCGTGCGATGCAGTGATTAACGAGTCGAGTATTGATTTGCAGCAATTTTGTCCAAAAGAATTGTCCGTAGCGATAATAATAATAAGGCAAAAAAAAACATTTGACAAAGTGTTCTCTCTACCCAATACTAAAAAGACACCGCACATCACAAAATATATATATCACAGGCGAAGGCGTAGGGGGGGGGGGAAACTCTAAGACGGTAAATAAATAAGGCGCCAACTCCGAGACCCGAAAACGAGAGAGAATAAAGCGCGTGCAGAGGCAGGGGTGTGAACGCCGCCCTCGCCCACCGAGTGACGCTGGGGGCAGGTCGCTCGTTCCAAGGCCGCGCAACTGTCGCACAACAGAAGCCACGGTCGCCCATTGAAACTAAAACTAAACTAAAATTTTTTAAAATTATTTTACCCGGTAAGGCCCACTGAGCGATATAGCTCTTTTGTTCAGAAGTGACCTGGCCATCATAGAAGACAAGCTCGACGAAGTGGCGTATCATCATCATCATCGCACGTTGATTTAAAATTTGGAGGCGAAAATTCGGATGACCCGGATACAAAATTCACACGACCACGGGGGAGAGGGAGACGCAAACTCAAAATATACAGCAGGCGTCAGGGTCGCGATCGAATCCACGACCTTCGGTTAACATCTCGCCACGGAGGCGCCGAGTCAGAATCAGAATCTTTTATTTAGACTTCCGGATGATTCCGATGAGCTGTGAAGCTCTTTTTTTCACAGATGTTAAGTGGGAGGCCGATCAGCAAGTGGCGGGGGGGGGGGGGGAGCGCACAGGGGGTCACCAGCCATCGACAAACAAAGAGGCCACATATTGGGGGGGGGGTCAATAGATCTGTGAGATAACTTGTTTGTCCACTTTTTTATAGCCTAATATGTCAGGAGGATAATCTTCAAACCTCCTAAAAACGTTGTAGGAAGCGAGTGAAGAGAGTCCACCAGCACCGGACAAATACGTTCACACGCAGAGACTCTTGATACGATTCCGGCAGCTGACTTCTTCGACTTTATTGTATTCCATCCAGGACTTGGGGAGAGGCACCAAACAGAACACCATAGCAATAATCAATCCTTGAAACACACCAAGGCATGGATCAGCCTTTCCAAAATTAGACATGGACAAGCAAAGACTCAGACGAGCGACGTTTCTAAAATGGAACAAAAAAATTATACTTTTAAAATGAGCCTTGAGTGACGGGGGCCGAGTAAGAAAAAAAAAATCACCGAGACATTTAACAACCGGAAAGCGGCGAAATGAAACGGTCATCAATACCAACGCGAACTTTTCGCATTTCCAGCAGAATGAAGTGGATGCCGAGAACCCACGAGTCCCGACCCCACACTGCCGCTTGACTTCTGGGCGGAAAAATGCCAACACCGCTGACGTTGGTCTCAACGGCGACATTTTGACGAAATGCTAATTTCATTGTCACCCGCATACAAATTATGTTTAATGTCGTCTCGCTGAGAGATAGAGAGGTGCGTCCCTGCACTGTCTTGCTCACGCCACTGCTGGTGGAAGGGTCTCCAAAAGAGATCTCTGCTGGAGCGGAATTTGGTATACTCTTCTTTGGAAGAGGTCGGAGAAGCCCAACACTTGACCCCATCACACATGACCTACAGATCATCTAACTATTGGTCATTAGTATGGCCTCAAAAAAACGAGACAGCGTATCATCGCCATTTGCTCGGGCAGTCCTCACAAGCCACATTCATGCACGTCCACCAGGCCTTCTCTGTTCCCATTCAGATTACGTCCTTTCATACTGCACGTGCCTGATGTTTGGTAAACATGACCTATATGATGTGGAGCAAGCTGATGAATGTTAAGATAGTGATCCTGTGCATGCATTCCATGTTTATCCCTTGTGACACACGGGGCCACTAATTAGCATTACGACTGAGATCCTTTGTGTGTGTGTACATGTGAAAGCGTGAGTATCCCAGGCGACAGAGCGGTGGTGCTGTAGTTAGCGCGCTGCACTACGAACCGACCTTAGTTCGATTCCCGCGCGCAGCCAACATCAGTGGCGAATATTTGGATTGGCCCTCCACTACATTAATACTGTACTTGGCATGTTGTCCAAACATCAGCACTCGGGAGGAAAGGGTGGCAGGCATGGTTCTGGCCAAACCCCCAACCCCCCACCCTCGTATTCCGTACTTGCGTTGATAAGTACTCGCTCATGGCGCTTACTCAAACAGCCTGTGCAGGTTATATGGGGTTCTTTGGCTTAGTATCCCATGTGATGTGAAGAGCGATCATTTAAATTTAAAATATAAATCTTGTTTGAGTGTTTGTGTGTCCCCAACGTGACAGGGAGAACGCAATTTTCATCCTCTATGCAACACATGGGATGCGGATAACAAACAATTATCAAGCACATGCAGTGTGTAACCACTTAGAGTGACTATTAAACTGCACGTGACTACATTTAAACCCACAGCATTCTGCTTGTAGGGCAATCATGTAATTTTTCAAGCTACAAATTAACAAACTATTTGAGTGTTATTTATGCAGACTTATGATGTAGACTTATATAAAACGTTAAAGTAGGGTTTCACTTTGTTTTGTCTAGACTGGTAGATGGAAATAAAGAATAGCAAGATCTTTTCATTTGAGGTATGAGCACAGCTATAACACAGGGCCCTGAAATTTACTGACTGAAGTGGTCTTAAAGCTGTTCTACTACTGAATTCATCTTGTACTTTCTTGATATTATGGTTCAGCTTACCACTGACTCATAAAAGCTTAAACATCAAGTAGTCTATTCACAGGGGAGGGTTTGGGTCATGTCTTTATCAAGAGTTGGGTTTCCAAGTTGTAAGGATGCCATGTCTCTGAGCTTTAAAATGTCGAGCGCTTGATTATTACTATTATTAACACAAAGACAAAGATCTCCCGCCCGTATAACCTCAACAGACTGTTGGGGCAAGTGCTGTTAGCGGGCGCCGATGAAGGCCGGCACAGCACACGACGGGGTGGGTGGCCAACACAACGCCCGACCTTCTTAGTCTCCCTAGTGGCAATGTTTTACACACCGCACCAGGTACTCATTTGAGGCTAAGTAGACCTAGGGAAGGCTCAAGACCTGTTCAGACAATCGTCACTGGTGTTGACCGTGAGCGGGAATCGAACTCGAGTCGCCGTGTTCACAGCGCAGCGCGCTAACCGCTGCACTAACACTCCCCACTATTATTAACACCCACAAATATACACGAACACGTGTGGGCATACAGAGAATGTACACATTGTGTTTTTTGCCACTTGTAACAATCACCTATCTATTGCTAATGGAAAATAATTATCACTTTTAATTAACGACGCTGATTAAAACTTTCCCACAAAATTAATCAGGACAACACAATGAAGGTGCACTTAGAAAATTCAGCACTCTTCAAATGTTCATAATTCTTCTTTGGTTATTTCCGTAAAGTCACGTAGAATGAGAATAAAATAATAAATTGATAAAATAAAATAAGACAATAATATTCTCACGACGTTTCGGCCACAATACAAGCGGCCTTCATAAGGTGAAGGGGACGAGACTGTCTGGAGGACAGCGCTGGAGTGAGAAAGCCACGCTGAGATCACGACCTTTAAGCTGTCCTCCAGACAGTCTCGTCCCCTTCACCTGATGAAGGCCGCTTGTGTTGTGGCCGAAACGTCGTGAGAATATTATTGTGTTATTTTATTTTATCAATTTATTATTTTATTCTCATTCTACGTGACTTTACCGAAAGAACCAAATAAGATGAATCTTTGCAGTCACGAAAGCTTTAAATCGAAATGTTCATAATTGTCATTATCCCTGGTCGATCCACTGCTGGAAAAAGACTTCTCCAATCTGTAGCCGTCTTTCATGATCCTTCGATTTAATAATCCACCTAGCATCTGCACACGAGCTGATTTCATCACTTCATATCCTCAGTGGACGAATTCTGAAACTAAAATATGAAGCTATAAACCTCGCATACGTGTGCATACTTTTTTTCCCATGATCCATTTGTATCTGGTGATGTAGCTGTAATTTTATATAGATGTTTACGAATATCACCT
This sequence comes from Petromyzon marinus, assembly GCF_048934315.1. Lineage (NCBI taxonomy): Eukaryota > Metazoa > Chordata > Hyperoartia > Petromyzontiformes > Petromyzontidae > Petromyzon > Petromyzon marinus. The sequence continues at coordinate 3,735,513 of NC_133691.1, read as the reverse complement.
TATCACAAATTCAACTATACCGCAATCTGCAGGGAGTGAAATATGTGGCATTACACTCTAATAATTTATTTAAATATTTTCTACATTACATTCGTAACTCGAGAACCAGACATATGCTCGGATTAGCAAGACACACTAACAATGTGGAGGGAGTAGATCGAGTGAGATGATCGCGGAGAGGTAGGAGAGTGCGTGGAGGGCAGTAGAGTGACATGAGAGGGGAGAGGTAGGAGAGTGAGTGGAGGGCAGTAGAGTGAGATGAGAGGGGAGAGGTAGGAGAGTGAGTGGAGGGGAGTAGAGTGAGATGAGAGGGGAGAGGTTGGAGAGTGTGTGGAGGGGAGTAGAGTGAGATGAGAGGGGAGAGGTAGGAGAGTGATTGGAGGGGAGTAGAGTGAGATGGGAGGGGAGAGGTAGGAGAGTGAGTGGAGGGGAGTAGAGTGAGATGGGAGGGGAGAGGTAGTCAAGGGGAAAATCCATGTAGGATCCTGACAACAGAGAATCTTTCCCTACACATCCGATGAGCGCGGTTGGCTATGTAGGGTGCGAAAGAAGTTCAAAATACATATGTACATACAATGTGATATTGCACTGACATCATATAAATGAGCAATTGTAACATCGAAACAGTCCAGTTATTACTCTTTGGTTCTATTCGGTAAAGTCACGTAGGTAAAAAATAAAATAACAAAATCACGACGTTTCGGCCACAACACAAGTGGCCTTCATCAGGTGAAGGGACCGTGCTGTCATGAGGACAGCGTTGGAGTGAAAACAGCCAAGCCCAGGTCGCGTCCTTTAAGCTGTGTGGGAGGAAGAAAAACGCTTTGACAAAGGAATTAGCATAAAAATGAGCACGATGTACGTAGGAGGTGCATGGGGCATGATGGACCAGGAGCGGGTGGGGACCATGATGGACCAGCAGCGGGGGGGGGGGGGGGAGTAGAGTGAGTGAGTGGAGTGAGTGAGTGGATTGAGTTAGTGAGTGAGTGGAGTGAGTGAGTGGAGTGAGTGAGTGGAGTGAGTGAGAGGAGTGAGTGAGTGAGTGGAGTGAGTGGAGTGAGTGAGTGAGTGGAGTGAGTGAGTGAGTGGGTGAAGTGAGTGAGTGGAGTGAGTGAGTGGAGTGAGTGGAGTGAGTGAGTGGAGTGAGTGGAGTGAGTGAGTGGAGTGAAATAAGCAGCTGTGAAAGTTTGGGATACCACTACTTGAAAAAATTTACTGTACCATTGAAAATTAGTTTAATGTTTGGTTTGATTTAGAACATCTTTCCAATGATTGCTTAATTTGAAACCATCCTCTTGGTTGAAATTGTGTCTGTGTTTGTAAATCTGAATTGCCTCGTGGACAAATCTCTGATAAAAACCCGTGGGTTTGCAGAGAACCTTGGTATCAGAGAAAACTATATCGTGATCACTCACAGCGTTGTAACAGTGGTCAGCTACGGCAGAAGAATTCGTTCTGTACAGTACAGTACACAAAATCCGTGACCTGATCCCATCCGTGAAGGATGTCGTTCCTGACTTACAATACCCCGGGGTTTACAAACTGAGCTGCACCTGTGGTGACTGCTATATCGGTAGGAGAGGAAACGACGTCTCTGACCGAATTCGCGAGCACAAATCAGATTTGAAACACGGCAGAACGAATTATTCTGCCGTAGCTGATCACTGTTACAACGCTGTGGGTGATCACGATATAGTTTTCTCCGATACAAAGGTTCTTTGTAAACCCACGGGTTTTTTTTATCAGAGATATGTCCACGAGGCAATTCAGATTTACAAACACAGACACAATTTCAACCGAGAGGATGGTTTCAAATTAAGCAATCATTGGAAAGATGTCCTAAATCAAACCAAACATTAAACTAATTTTCAATGGTACAGTAATTTTTTTTCAAGTAGTGGTATCCCAAATTTTCACAGCTGCTTATTTCTCTCCACTCACTCACTCCACTCACTCACTCACTCCACTCACTCACTCCACTAACTCACTCACTCCACTCACTCACTCCACTCACTCACTCACTCCACTCACTCACTCACTCCACTCACTCACTCTACTCACTCACACCACTCACTCCACTCACTCCACTCACTCACTCCACTCACTCACTCCACTCACTCACTCACTCCACTCACTCACTCACTCCACTCACTCACTCCACTCACTCACTCCACTCACTCACTCACTCCACTCACTCACTCCACTCACTCACTCCACTCACTCACTCACTCACTCCACTCACTCACTCACTCCACTCACTCACTCACTCCACTCACTCACTCACTCCACTCACTCACTCACTCCACTCACTCACTCACTCACTCCACTCACTCACTCCACTCACTCACTCCACTCACTCCACTCACTCACTTCACTCACTCACTCACTCCACTCACTCACTCACTCCACTCACTCACTCACTCCACTCACTCACTCCACTCACTCACTCCACTCACTCCACTCACTCACTCACTCACTCCACTCACTCACTCACTCACTCCACTCACTCACTCCACTCACTCACTCCACTCACTCACTCACTCCACTCACTCACTCACTCCACTAACTCACTCACTCCACTAACTCACTCACTCACTCCACTAACTCACTCACTCACTCCACTCACTCACTCACTCCACTCACTCCACTCACTCCACTCACTCACTCACTCCACTGACTCACTCACTCCACTCACTCACTCACTCCACTCACTCACTCACTCCACTCACTCACTCCACTCACTCACTCACTCACTCCACTCACTCACTCACTCCACTCACTCACTCACTCCACTCACTCACTCACTCCACTCACTCACTCACTCTACCCACTCACTCACTCCACTCACTCACTCCACTCACTCACTCCACTCACTCACTCCACTCACTCACTCCACTCACTCACTCCACTCACTCTACCCACTCACTAACTCCACTCACTCCACTCACTCACTCACTCCACTCACTCACTCCACTCACTCACTCCACTCACTCTACCCACTCACTCACTCTACCCACTCACTTACTCCACTCACTCACTCACTCCACTCACTCACTCCGCTCACTCACTCACTCACTCTACCCACTCACTCACTCCACTCACTCCACTCACTCACTCCACTCACTCACTCACTCCACTCACTCACTCCACCCAGCTGTCAGACAACAAGTACTGCCGGGAGAGGTGGAGCTGTGGGAGAGATGTCACTCGTGTGCCACCGTGCCCCTGACTGCAGCTATCACGCAGCTCAGCAAAATAAGTGGCCAAGGTACGCAACTTAATTATTTAATGCAGCCGGCGGTGGACTATCTGTTTGCTTAAACACGTTCATAGTATTAATCCTTGATCGTTTTTGCGTGGATTAAATATCGGCCGTTTTATAGGATTCCGGGGGGGGGAGGGGTGCGTCAAGCGTACGTACGCAGGTGGGGTGGTGGTGGAAAAAGTTTTCGTGCGTACAGGGAGGGAGGGAGGGGTCAAGTTTTGACTGAACTGTGGCTCATTTGAAGGCCAATGTAGACAAATTGTTATCGAGGCTTCACTCCCCCCCCCCACCCCCCTCGTTTCCTATGCGTACGTACATTGTCAGTAGACCCTCCATACGCAAGCGTACTCATTTGGGTTAACCCCCCTCCATGCGTTACGTACTGAGTGTATGCCGACTCAGCAGATGATTTCGGCGTTTTTGCGCACCCACTCGACGCGGCCTCGGTCCGCCTGCCGCGCGTGCGCGTGCACTGGGGCGTTCGACAACGGCACGGAAATCTCTCCCCCGCACCTCCCCCCGGAAAAGTTGCAACCAAGTACGGGGGGGGGGGGGGAGCGAGGGGGCTGGCTCCAATTACCGCCCCGCGCAGCCTGACAACGCGAACACGGCCGGCACTCGCCGAGACATCGCCTCTTACTCGCGCGCGACTTCTCAGCGGGGAATCATTTATTTTTTTATTCTTCTTCGCTCAAACGAGTCATCCCCGTGTAACGGACGCTCCGTGTGAGGGCGAACAATGGGGTTGGGGCCATGGGCTAAAGGGGATAGTGACGGTGTGTGTGTGTGTGTTGCGGGTCATGGGAAGCGGTGTGTGGGTGCGCGTCATGAGTTGTCGCTTGCCTTCAAAAAATTGCACCGCCAGTTAAGCAGTGAAATCACTGTCTGACTGAGCGACTCCAATCCGTTCCGAAAGATGCTTTTACATTTTTGTTACATTTTGTAATTTTCACTTACATTGACATTTTTTTAAATTGGTTTTGCTTTTGCTTTGCACATCCCAATCTCTTGCCCTCCCCGCTCTCCGCTCTCGTCCATTTTTTTTTCACGGCTATGCCAGTTTCGTTCTCGATCCCATTTCAATTCTTCCCCATCTCCCTCGCCTCCACTTTTCTCATGCGGTTTACTAAAAGGCTCATCTCGCTGCTTTTTGATCGGTGCCTTGCCCTCGCCTCTTTGGGGATATCTTTATATTCACCACGTATATACACGCGCATTCTCCCTCCATCATTCATGATCACAAATCACTCAGTATATCTCGAGAGAAGCCCTCTCATTGTGCACAGCCCCTCCCTTCACGCCCAAGACCCTTTACATGGCTTTCTGCTTCCCAATTTTATGCTTTTCCGTTTCCTCTGTTTGCCTCGAAGCCGTGACTAATTGCGGTGTTAGTGGATTTCTCAGATAGCCTCCACAAAAGCCGACCGAATCTGTGTTTTTTTTTGCTTTAAATCGAGCGGTCACGCGGGTCGAATGAGCATTTCAAGACGGCGCGCCCGGTTGTGGGCGCACTGCCCGCTTCGGTTAGGCCGAATGTCAGGGGAGAGACTTTAGGGTCGTGGTGGTGGTGGTGGTGGTCGCCGCTCGCGGCCTCTCTCCTCACCTCTCGCCACGGCCCTGGGAGGCCCGCTCTGGGGCAGCGCGGCTGTAACGGATCTGCCGTGCAACGCCCTGCGACAAGGATATGCAATGAATCAGCGACGCAATGTGATGATGAATTACGTGAAAAATGCCAGGCCCAATTATGATGCAATTGGGCGTGGCTTTGCCCATATAAGGAAGACTGTAACGGGAATAGACGGATTTGCAAAGACTGTCACCGCATTGAGCGCTTTCAGATGCGCTTCTGCGGCAGTCTGGAACGCTCTTCCTTCCGATATTGGAAGCCACTGGAGCTATACACTTTTAAATCTGGATTGAAAACTAATTTTTTTATAATTACTTTCGTGTTTACTTTTTTGCCCTTCCCCGCACCTCCGATTAGCACGGTTGGCTACGTACGGTGCGAAAGAAGTTCAACATACATAATAAAAAAAAATACAATTCAAAGGTCGATTAAACGGAAATCGACCGATTTTTAACGATCCAAAGCTCGAACGATGCTCGAACATATAGACACATGCATTCAAAATGTCATCACATCATTTATCATTTATTATGTCGCGGATTCATGATACCCCGTTACACCTCGCCACGGCATGGGGGGCCCCCGCGGTTCCCCGCTCTGGGGCCGCGCGGATTGTAATTGTGTCGAGCGCAGCTGCACGATGCTCGCTCACGCCGAGCGCTAGCCTGCTGACTGCCCCAACACCACCACCACCACCACCACCCGCATCGTCGTGTCTCAGAACACAAGTGACAGTGAAGGTGTCGCTCGCTCGCTTGCGACACCTTCACGTCGAAGCCCAGCGATTTGGCATGGGGGATTTCCTGAACCAGATGAAACAAATTTAAACAAAGGCAAATAAAAAAAATATAAATAAAACTCACTGTTTTACCCCGAACCACGTGAAATAAATGAATACAGAATACATAAACATACACAAAATAAGCTCGGCATTTTAGCTCAAAATTTGCTCAAACCAGCTGAAACAGATGAACACACAAAAGTCAAGTGAAACAACAGATCACCATTTTAGCTCAGAACTGACTAAACCAGGTGAAATAAACAATTTTGGCTCAGCTGGTTTAGCTCAGTATCGCTGAACTGTTAATCTACTACTGTAGAATATATTTATCTGCTATAGGGGAGTGTCACCAATGAGGTCCTGAGTTGGTTTTATTTGAACAAGCACGACCTTGGCCTACACCTATGCAGGTGGCCACGTGTGCAACAATTGTCTCGGCGACTTGTAAGCACGGAATATTTACGGGGTGGCCTCAGCGCCGGTCATGTTCGCGCAGCAGTGAAGCGCAGCATCTGACGGGACACAAATCTCAATGCGAAGTAGAGGGACCCAGAGGGTCGGCTACGCGGCAAGCAAAAATACAACTCGGAATACGCTCGGCGCTTTAGCTCGGAATTGAAAAGTCCCATTTTAATTTGAACGCGTTCATTGCACGGCGCCGCACAGTATAAATTACACTCGCTGCAAACAACGCGTAGATTCGTACATACGCCATCCCTGATACAATTCAGTCAGTTGAAATTGTCATCACAGTATGCACGACTCATACATGCATACAACGGAATTATGGGGTCCGCAGAGATTGCAGGGCCATCATGCGGTGTGGCTTTTTCCGCGTTCCCTGCATCAGGTGTGACCGTAATGGCTAATGGGATGATTGATGGTTTTGCACACAATTGGCACTAACTCCTTTGGGCGCACCTGTCGCGCCCCATTTGTAAAACCAGTCGCAGGGGGAAGGTCCCCAACATCCCCTCGACTTATTCCTTTGCACAGGAGCGCTCCCCCTCCACCGCGTCGCCACCGCCCACCACCCTCCGCCCCAGCTTCAGTCTAAACCGTCGACCATTCTCACGAACGATTAGAGCGGCACCATGAGAGAAGCTCACATGACGCTACGTGTTGTTCTGCATGATGTCCGACGTTTCGTTCTGCACGTTGAGATATTTTTTTTCTTCCATGAACTGAATTTGAGCTTCTTCAGGAACTGAGTCATTCAGTTCCAGTAAAATAATTATTCAGTTTCTGAAAAAGTCGCCGAGCGGATATCACACGATAGCAGCTACGTTTAAACGACACCACGATACTTATAATCCCTGCCTCGGGCTATAAATCTCCATCAAAACTGTAGATCCACTAAACAAACAAGAGACATGTCTGTTGTAGCATCTGACCGTGCTTCACCACGCTGCCAATTGGGAAGAGCTTGAAGGAGAGTAAAGTGGGTTTGGTCTGGAAGGGATTATGGCCGATGGATGAGATTGAAAAATATATATTGTTTTTATTTTACGAGGTAAGGCCCACTGAGCTATACAATTCTTTTTCAGAAGCGACCTGGCCACAAATTATAGCGCAACGAAGTGGCTTATCACGTGGAAATGTATTGCAGCCAAATACTCTCAACGCATGATTCTAAATGTGGAGGGAAAGAACCGAAGGACCCGGAGAAAAACCACGTGACCACGGGAGAGGGAGACGCAGACTCCAAATATACAGCAGGCGTCAGGGTCGTTATAAAGCCCACGACCTCCTGGATACCAGGCGAGGTAGTTAACATCTCGCCACCGTGGCGACTTTGTGATGGAATGGCAGCCAAAGGAGAGAATGCGCCCGAGAGTATGACCACAACAGAGTAGGACCACGACAGAGTAGAACCACAACAGAGTAGGACCACAACAGAGTAGAACCACAACAGAGTAGGACCACGGCAGAGTAGGACCACAACAGAGTAGGACCACAACAGAGTAGGACCACAACAGAGTAGGACCACAACAGAGTAGAATCACGGCAGAGTAGAACCACAACAGAGTAGGACCACGGCAGAGTAGGACCTCAACAGAGTAGGACCACAACAGAGTAGGACCACAACAGAGTAGGACCACAACAGAGTAGGACCACAACAGAGTAGGACCACAACAGAGTAGGACCACAACAGTGTAGAACCACAACAGGGTAGGACCACGGCAGAGTAGGACCACAACAGAGTAGGACCACAACAGAGTAGGACCACAACAGAGTAGGACCACAACAGAGTAGGACCACGGCAGAGTAGGACCACGACAGAGTAGGACAACAACACAGTAGGACCACAGCAGAGTAGGACCACAACAGAGTAGGACCACAACAGAGTAGGACCACAACAGGGTAGGACCACGGCAGAGTAGGACCACAACAGAGTAGGACCACAACAGAGTAGAACCACAACAGAGTAGAACCACAACAGGGTAGGACCACGGCAGAGTAGGACCACAACAGAGTAGGACCACAACAGAGTAGGACCACAACAGAGTAGAACCACAACAGAGTAGGACCACGGCAGAGTAGGACCACAACAGAGTAGGACCACAACAGAGTAGGACCACAACAGAGTAGGACCACAACAGAGTAGAACCACAACAGGGTAGGACCACGGCAGAGTAGGACCACAACAGAGTAGGACCACAACAGAGTAGAACCACAACAGAGTAGAACCACAACAGGGTAGAACCACGGCAGAGTTGGACCACAACAGAGTAGGACCACAACAGGATAGGACCACAACAGAGTAGAACCACAACAGAGTAGGACCACAACAGAGTAGGACCACAACAGAGTAGAACCACAGCAGGGTAGGACCACAACAGAGTAGGACCACAACAGAGTAGGACCACAACAGAGTAGGACAACAACACAGTAGGACCACAGCAGAGTAGAACCACTCAGAGTAGAACCACGACAGAGTAGGACCACAACAGAGTAGGACCACAACAGAATATAACCACAACAGAGTAGGACCACAACAGAGTAGGACCACAACAGAGTAGGACCACAACAGAGTAGGACTACAACAGAGTAGGACCACAGCAGAGTAGAACCACTCAGAGTAGAACCACAACAGAGTAGGACCACAACAGAGTAGGACCACAACAGAGTATAACCACAACAGAGTAGGACCACGCAGAGTAGGACCACAACAGGGTAGGACCACAACAGAGTAGGACCACAACAGAGTAGGACCACAACAGGGTAGGACCACAACAGAGTAGGACCACAACAGAGTAGAACCACAACAGAGTAGAACCACAACAGGGTAGAACCACGGCAGAGTTGGACCACAACAGAGTAGGACCACAACAGGATAGGACCACAACAGAGTAGAACCACAACAGAGTAGGACCACAACAGAGTAGGACCACAACAGAGTAGAACCACAGCAGGGTAGGACCACAACAGAGTAGGACCACAACAGAGTAGGACCACAACAGAGTAGGACAACAACACAGTAGGACCACAGAAGAGTAGAACCACTCAGAGTAGAACCACGACAGAGTAGGACCACAACAGAGTAGGACCACAACAGAATATAACCACAACAGAGTAGGACCACAACAGAGTAGGACCACAACAGAGTAGGACCACAACAGAGTAGGACTACAACAGAGTAGGACCACAGCAGAGTAGAACCACTCAGAGTAGAACCACAACAGAGTAGGACCACAACAGAGTAGGACCACAACAGAGTATAACCACAACAGAGTAGGACCACGCAGAGTAGGACCACAACAGGGTAGGACCACAACAGAGTAGGACCACAACAGAGTAGGACCACAACAGGGTAGGACCACAACAGAGTAGGACCACAACAGAGTAGGACCACAACAGAGTAGGACCACAACAGAGTAGGACCACAACAGAGTAGGACCACAACAGAGTAGGACCACAACAGAGTAGAACCACGCAGAGTAGGACCACAACAGGGTAGGACCACAACAGAGTAGGACACAACAGAGTAGGACCACAACAGGGTAGGACCACAACAGAGTAGAACCACAGCAGAGTAGGAACACAACAGAGTAGGACCACAACAGAGTAGGACCACAACAGAGTAGGACCACAACAGAGTAGGACTACAACAGAGTAGAACCACAACAGAGTAGGACCACAACAGAGTAGGACCACAACAGAGTAGGACCACAACAGGATAGGACCACAACAGAGTAGGACCACAACAGAGTAGGACCACAACAGGGTAGGACCACAACAGAGTAGAACCACAGCAGATTAGGACCACAACAGAGTAGGACCACAACAGAGTAGGACCACAACAGAGTAGGACCACAACAGAGTAGGACCACAACAGAGTAGGACCACAACAGAGTAGAACCACGGCAGAGACGGAGTGCGGAGATCGGAGCAGGAGTGAGATGGGCTGTTCGTGACGATAACCACATGGGTGAGGACTCTGATCCAGCAGTGGATAGACAATGACGGATGATTATGATTTATATTAAACGAGGATCATGTAACCCGACCTAGATAACAGTGTTGTTATATTAAACTATCAAACGAGGATCATGAAACCCAACAGTGTAAGTTAAAGTGTTCCCCAAAGTGTCAATGAGTGCAGAGTATCGCTCATATTTGTTGACGACATTCGATCAAAGTTCGGCGGAATGTCCACGATCGTACGGCAGGGTCAAGTGTGTCAATTCGAAAGTCTATTCATGTTGAGAAATCCCACCAAGTGGTGCATTTTAGGTATCTACGACAAGTTGTGCGCTAAACCACCTCGCCCCCAACCTTGGCTTGTGTAACGTCACTTTGGTAGAGCATTGCGCACCAATGGCATCGATTTTAATTTTATCTTACAATATGCTTCTATAGCGCCTTAATCCAAGGTGCTTCACAACAATTATACAATTGTACGGAACGTGACAGTGGTTAAAATAAAGAGTGGGGTTATTTGAAGTGGTGGTGTAGTTACGGTGACAATCAGGAGGACAGGCATGAGTGGTTTTGGAGGGGTAGTGATAGGGGTCGTGATTGGGGTAGGGGTTGGTGGTAGGGGTAGGGATTGGGGTAGTAATAGGGGGTAGGAGTATTGAAAAGGATGGGGGTAGTGATCGGGGTAGTTATAGGGGTTTGTGGAGGCCTGGTTGAAGCTGGGGGTCGGGGCAGGGAGCAGCAGTAGCAGGATGGATAACGGAGAAGAGATGTGGGTTGTTTTAAGCGAGGAAGGGAAGCTGGTTTGTGGAGATGATTCTTGCGTGTGCAGTGGGAGTTGGTTTCAGTGAACGGGAGCCAGAAGGGAAAAGTAACGAGAGAGCATCATGAGGCCTCCTTTGCCAGTACCAAAATATAATAATAGGGTTTGTCTCCCTTTTGTCTGGCAACAAAACTGAAACCTTTTACAAGGAATCATGTCTGCATTAAACACAATACTTGCAGTCGAATGCAAATTAAAAACAATACTCTGGTAATTTATGCATTGTCCTTGAAACTGATTGGTCCACACCAGAGACGGCTTTTCTTAGAGCCTAGCATCATATGGTGTTAGACCAGATGACGCCAAAATGCGCACAGTTCAAAGACACCGCACTATCAAAGTAATGAGAGCTCGGGGTAAGCATATACATCGTGAGGCCTCATTTGCCAGTACCAAAATATACAGTTTCAAGGACAATGCATAAATTATCAGAGTATTGTTTTTTTGTTTGCATTTGACTGCAAGTATTGTGGTTAATGTTAACATGATTCCTTGCAAAAGGTGTCAGTTTTGTTGCCAGAAAAAAGGGGAAAAGCCCTATTAGTGAACGAGATAGCGTGACTGGGCGCAGGGCGAGGGAGCCGCAGATAGGGACTGTAGAGATTGGATGAGCGCAGAGGATCGGGGTGGGACACGGCAGTGAGAGATACGAGAGAGAAGCAAGATAAGGTGGTGCAGAACCAAGTGGCATCAAGCTGTTCCAGCAAATCACATAGCGTATATACAAAGTGAAAAGTGGGTGCAAACTCAGAAGGTCAGGCACGGATTTTCAATATCAAAAGAGGCGCGTAAATATATATACAAAAGTAGCACGCATCTTTATGTACCCTATAAATGTGCAAATAATAATAATAAAAATAATAATAATAAAAAGTTGTTTGCCACACATTTTCGAGAGCAGCGTCATTGCGCCAAAGGCTTGAATGCAACAAAAAGAGGGCTTCATGTCTCTATGATAATACGTTCCCTAGAGATCCCGGGCATGCAAGCTACAACCTGCTGTGACCCAAGTCAATTACGCGGCCCACGTTTGCCGATCGGTCCAATTTAACCGCCACCGCCGGGCTCGGATGGCGCGAAATGGCGCCCTTTATGGGAAAAGACACGCACTGTGGACATTGCTGAAAAAAAAAAAGCTGAGAACGAGTTACTTTAAGATTACCCGACCCAACGAGATGGGAATTCACTCTTGCGGCTGAAAGACACCAAAGAATGCTCACGTAGAGCAGGACACCGGCCCCTAACGCTCGAGAAAATATGAGCTCCACTTACTTTGGGAGGCTCTCGGAGAGGCGGCTGTGGACGTGCTGTGTCCTGCGCAGCAGCGGGAGCTGCGATAAATGTTCATAAGTGCGCGTCTCGGGGCAAAGGCTTTCATTACGCTGTCATTACGATGATCGCGAGAGAGAGAGAGAGAGGAAAAAATGAGAATATACGCGCAAATAAAGGTGTCTTTAGCGGCAAAAAAAACCGCACAAATCCCAGCATGCCGTGCATATCGAGATGAAGCCACAAGTCCTTCTGCGCTTTCTGCAAAGAGCTCTTGCGATTGCCATCGACTCAAACGACCTGAGATTGTGTGTTTAGCGTGTTGTCCTTCCCACGCACCTACGATTAGCACGGTTGGCCACGTACGGTGCGAAAGTAGTTCAACATAAAACAGTTTTGTGAAAGTAGTAAAGGTGTAGCTCTGAAATATCTTCATTTCGCCACTGTAGTCAGTGGCTCTATAATATTTTTTCGTGCAAAAATCCTCTCGAATGTATTTTTGCCAAATCCTCTAGAATGTGTTTTTGCCAAATCCTCTACAATGTATTTTTTTTTTCCAAATTCCTCTCGAATGCATTTTTGCCAAATCCTCTAGAATGTATTTTTGCCAAATCCTCTACAATGTATTTTTGCCTACTCCTCTCGACTGTATTTTTGCCAAATCCCCAGCAACAACAACAATTTGACCACATCCTGTTCCGCCATAAAACACAACTGCGCTCGCCAACTTTCACCAATGTCGAAAACCGTCATTAAAGCTTCGCGCGAATTAAGATGACAGCTTTACCCCCCATTCCACTCTAGCTCCCTTTTTAATTATTCAAATGCTCAATGTTCCCAAAGCCCATTCTTCGTCTGAAACGGAGGTGGGAGTTTGCAGAGGGGGGGGGGGGGGAGAGGAAAAATCAAGATTCAGTAAGTGGGAGCAACCGACCAAAGGCCACACGCATTATGGCAAATTGTCCATAACATGGAGCTTTGGCTGCAGCCAAACCTCGGGCTGGCCGTGTTGCAGTGCATTGCGCCATTAGCACGGCCAATAAAATCGTGAGTGGGGCAGCCGTGCGATTTGCAAAGTGTACCCAAACAAGACGCCTAACAGACCAACTCCCGCAGGCGCGCGTTAATTGGGCAAGTGGGTACATGGGGACTATTTGGGCCCAAAGGAACGGAGGCGGGGATGAGTGTGGCCCAATGCAGGCTTGCGAAGATGTATCTATCTGATTCTTAAAACGTTTCTCAAGCCTCATTAGGGGACGACGCTTTCCTTTACATCAACTGCTGATTTGGGCCATGCTTGAGTCTGCGTGAGGATCAATGGCCAAACATAAAAAAAATACATCACATCTGAAAGGTATTGAATAACCGAGGTTACTGGAAAATAACTAAAAGTAAACAGTAAAAACATGCGGATGTTGTCGTAAGAGATAGGGCCGGGATAATTAAATCCCCTGACAATTCTATGCATGCATCAATAAAGGTGGATGATTCGATTCTTCAATCGAATTGGGTTTCTTTCCCATTACAGTCAATGGGATGATGTTATGTTTTTTTTATTATGCTATTAATCATAGTTATGAATAAATAAATACAATAATTCCCATTGAATGTGACTTAAATTAAAAAAAACGTTATTGACCAATTTAGAAACTGCTCTTACTTCACCCTGGCCTACGTTCTTTTCCACTGCCTCCTTCACGCCATCTCCTTCGCAGTGAGAGTCGAGTACAGCCTCTAAGTGTGTGTACTACTTTTGTCAATGTCTAATTTCCACATTCTCACTCATTCTGAATTCTTGTTGTGTCCTCTACGCTGCATTTTTGGCCTTGCACTGTTTTCATCCTCCTTTTCTGTATTTTATTTAGCCTGTATTTTATTTAACCTGTATTTTATTTAACCTGTATTTTATTTAGCCTGTATTTTATTTAACCTGTATTTTATTTAGCCTGTATATTATTTAACCTGTATTGTATTTGCCCTATTTTGTTGATGGTTGTTATAACCATCACATTTCATCTCTGTCTGTCTGTGCCACATTAGTATGTGCATTTGCATACAATTTGCATATCATAGGATATTGTTGCATATGATCTGCATAATACAACACCATTTATTTTTTGGACGAGCGTTTCAATGCATATATCGTTTGCTTCAAGATATCAATTTTACGGAATGCATCGTTTTAGCCGTAGCAATAGATTTCAAACAAGTATTGGAACCGGAACAAATTTAAAGAAAAAACAATAAAATCTCAGGAAATATACAAGATTAATAACCTCTCCAAAGCAGAAGAAAACACAAAAGGATACTCAACAGAGGGCAAACTTATAATGATAATGCTGTGAAGACTGCTGTGCAATGTTACTCTGAAGGCCAGACATAGATCAGAGTTATTGCCACACCCCTCACAAGCAACTGACTCGTTTCCAGACTGATACCTGCCGCTCTCCCTGGTGAACATATTACCTGGTGAACATATTACCTGGTGAACATATTACCTGGTGAACATATTATTACAAACTGCCATAATCAGTGTCGTGATGTGCTTAAGGAATTTCCCTCACTCATAGTGAGCAGCGCACAACCCTGTGTCAAAGACAGATCCCCTGAGGATGATGTCAGAGAACCACATTGGAAGTAATTTCAATTGGCATCTTTATACACATTAGGTGCACAGCTTCATACTTGTAATATATATCTAATATATATCTAGCGCTAATACACACCACGGTTCCAAAATTATGGACAGGTTCAAATGCATAGGAGTGACTTTCCATCATGCGGAGATTGATGGGAGATTGAGAGACAAGACAGTGTTCGGTTAAGTGGAGAGAGCTGGGATAAATGATGCATTGCTCTGTTGTCTAAGCTCAATTATTTACAGTTAGTGTGTAACGTGAAAGTAAATAATGCTGCCGACTCTCTCGCCGTCACAGTAATTGCATTCGGCTCGCTGTAGGACAGCGCGGCCATGAGTAGATGGGCGCAGGGGCTAAAAAAAAAAATCAGAATCGGCTACTTTGTTTCGTGGTCGATTATTCAGGTCACTCCAAAAAAACAGTGCGGTTTTAAAAAATACAAAGCTACGCTCACCGTCCCAGGGCTGACAAAGCCCCCGCACCTCCTCCGATTAGCGCGGCTGGCTACGCACGGCACGACAGAAGTTCAACGTACATACATACGTGCAAGCCAATGACGTCATAATCAAGCTCCACTCATCACCTCCCGTACAGCGGCACATGCGGAAATAGATCTGAGGCTTTTTTTTCTAACCCCCCCCCCAACGCTTTTAATCTCTGATCCGACTCAGAGCATAACGGAACGTCTCTGACCTGTGACCTATGCGGCTCCGCTCCAGTCTTGCTTGTGTAGTGACATGGAACCGGTCACGTAGCAGCGTAGCGCTGGCTGCTGGCGGGGAAGGGGATCTGCAGCTTACAGCAGCCCTGACTGCAGCAGGCCACGTGATAGACCAGAGGGGGATCTAGGGGAAAGGTCATGGAAGGGGCACACGAGGAACCCGCGGGTAGGTTCTAGAAAGGGGGCGTGGCCGTGGGCGGAGCCAGGCCATGCTGGCAGAATAAGAGGGGCCCCGGGAGGGGACCTCGGGGCTGTCGTCGTGTGGAGTGGGGTCCCCGTCGTGCTGCTGCTGGAGTCTTCACCGTCTCGGCGTCGCCAGTCAGAGGCAGTCTACCAGCTGTCCTGACTGGGAACCTTAGTTACTACGTGTTAACTGTTAAGGCCGTGTTAATAAACAGAGTGCCTCCTACTCTTAGTGTCTCTGAGTCAGTCACTACAC
Source organism: Petromyzon marinus (assembly GCF_048934315.1). Taxonomy (NCBI): domain Eukaryota; kingdom Metazoa; phylum Chordata; class Hyperoartia; order Petromyzontiformes; family Petromyzontidae; genus Petromyzon; species Petromyzon marinus. The sequence goes on along the minus strand of NC_133691.1, from coordinate 3,719,527 downwards.
CTGTACAACGGAGTGCACTTTTCAAATGTGCCGCCTCGTTCACTGCCAATTGGCAGGAAGCTAACGTCAAATGTGCACTCGCCTGCGGGGATGGTCTATCATACTCTTTGGTTCTATTCGGTAAAGTCACGTAGGTAAAAAACAAAACAACAACAAAAAATCACGACGTTTCGGCCACAACACAAGTGGCCTTCATCAGGTGAAGGGACGAAACTGTCCAGAGGACAATCCAGAGGACAGTTTCGTCCCTTCACCTGATGAAGGCCACTTGTGTTGTGGCCGAAACGTCGTGATTTTTTGTTGTTGTATTTTTTATCTACGTGACTTTACCGAATAGAACCAAAGAGTATGGATCCTTGCAGTCACGAAAGCTTAAAATCTAGAAATGGTCTATCATGCTCGGAATTGAACTCTTGGAGAGGGGGAAGAATAAATAACGAACAAACCAAACCCTGCAATGTAACGCAATGCTTATATATCTGCACGAGTTTAAATTGCGTTTCCAGTCGTGAATGATTTTGCAGGGGAAAAAAAAATCACAAAAAATTGTGTGTTCGATTTCTCCCCCCCCAACCCCCGAGTGTCTCTATCTCCACGCAAACAATGGACACGGAAACATCATTCAATTAACTGCTATACACGGGCATAGGCATGAAACAAAATAGGAGCAGTAATAAGCTGAGCAGACTTCCTTTATATCTTTTGTCACGGCCAAATTCTATTGCATTCAACCTCAGTGGAACCTTATTAAATAATAGGCTACAAAATACATCCACGCACACAAAGAGACATGTACACACCATCGCCTCGTAAATATAGGCAGTTGTGCGTGGGTGAGACTGCACGATGTAGATTATAATGACGCTCTAGAAGGAATATAGTGCTGTAAATCAGTACAAATGTACCTCAATCTACGCTTATAACTAGTACAATGCAAACAAGACGTGAAAAATGTAAAAATCTGAAAGAATATGTTTTAACATTTCCACCACAAACTTTGGGGGTCGGCGGTGTGGCGATGTTTATGTGTGTGACATTTTTTTTTAAGAGCCTAGACCCACAAAAGTCTGCGTATGATCATTTCGAACAGTGCTAAATCAAAATATGACGTCAGATTTTGTTTTTCTTTTACAAATGTAAAAGCTGCATTATCAATGTATCCCTGCCATCTCCCCAAATACCGCCGTCCTATGCGCCGCTAACTTTGATGGGTTAAAAAAAAAAACCTCGGCCTACAAAAAAGAAGCGCGCTAGATCCGGACATTACATCACACGTTCAATCGTTCAATTATTGGGGTACATAAAAAAAGATCGCGACTCTCAAGTTACTAAAATAATAACGTTGCCCCACTACTATTGCCCTACTAAGTGACACTCTAACTGCAGCGGCGCGGGCTTTAAGTGCTGTTTACCGTTCAGAGCACCGCACACAGTAACTATCACTGACATTTTCTGGTGTCGCCCAAGTGATGTGTTGACTTGTTTTTAAGAGACCAGATAGGACACTTACTTATTATTGCGCCCGGGATATATTGTCCGCCTTCCAAGGACACTCTGTACGTTCGCACATAAGAAAATAAAACCGCAAAAAAACCCTAAATCATTCACACTACAAACCTCTCCGCCACAGCTCATCAATACCAATGGCCAAGATTAGGAGGAAATAACTTATTAAAAAAATGTAAGTGAAATAAAAAAATGAAATTCAAAGCTTCATTAATGTCTAACTTTCCAGCTTGTAATTGCCCTCAGTATGCAGTTACACACGAATTGCAGCTATGCATAAATCCTGAAAGGTAACCTCAAGGTCAACCATTTCTGACCAGAGTATATGTTCGCTGCTGGTGCACTGTTCAAATAGTTCCACCCCCGACTTTGACAATGTCGTATTCAAAATTCATAGCTGGCGCACATAAATGCAGCAGCCTGGCTCGTTTATATGGAGATTTTGTATCTCAGTATCTATAGCTGCGTTTGCATAAAAAAAGATGACCTTTTGCGCGTATGTTTCTCCAGCCTGGGTGGCGGGTGGACGCGTATTTATGTCGACCAACAAAAAAATGCGTCTACGTAAAAAACAAAAAAAATGTATCTTTGATACGGCGTGCTCACGCGATGGCCAGCACACCAACTATTTATTTGACGGTTTATACTTGCAGACAAACTAATTTCCATTTTAAATAAATGTTTATATATATGGATACCCAGTCAGGATGATTGAGAAATGAGTTGGCATAAATTCACCACACATCAAATGCTCCTGATCTTTGTCAGATCTCGGAAGCTAAGTGGGCATTGAAGCCTGGCTAGTTCTTGGATGGGGGGGACTGCCTCGGAATACCAGATGTTCTAATCTTTGGCTGCAAGGTGACCAGGCGTTGTGGTAGCACAGCAAAATATTATTGAATTCATTTCTATAGAGTTTTTAGCGCGGACCCCTGGTGTGTATGGATTCTCTTTTGTTACTCCTGTTTCCTCGCACAAAAAAAAAGACTCATCAGAAGGTGGTGGTCCAGTGGTTTACGCACTGCAACTATGAATCTGGCGACCTGATTTTAACTCCTGGCCATGGTTATCCCCAGTAGAGAGCTGTTACAACAGAAGTGGCCCTTCGGTCTTCCCTTTTCTAACTTGCACCGACCAGCATGGTGAAGTATGGTCAAAATTACCCCCATGATAGAAGAAGTGTCGCGAGGCCTTCTTCCAGCAATGGATTGACAAAAACTGTGAGTTCTTACTCATTTATTATTATTACCACTGAATGCCAATGCACTCATTAAATCATCATTTATTAAATTTGTAACACGTACAAATTGAACTTCAAAAAAAATACAGAGGTGTGGGAAAATGAATTAAAAGAAAGATACATACTTCAGATTATGACAGACGGCCGAATAAATGTCATACTATATAGCAGAGAGACTTATTTTCCACCAAATACTAAAAGAAGCGAGTGGAATGATAATCGTGATACAAGCCTATGGGATCATAATATGAATAAGGCTATGGAATGAAAGGCAACCAATTCTTGCTAAGCACTGGGATAGAATGAGTAATCGATTCGTGTCATCAATGATTAATTTCTCCACAATGCATTGAATTGTTTTGTTGTGCGAACAGATGCTTCTTTTCAAGACGTATATGCTGTGTGTAATTGCGTTCTGCGACCCCTCCAGCCACTAGAGGCCGCTACATTAACCACTTACAAAGAATGTATTCCTTAATCAAATTTGTGACACAATTTTTTTTAATCACGGGGTGGGGGGGGGGGCGGGGTTGAAGGATTGGCGGGGTGGGAGAGGGCAAATTGCTACATCCTAGCCGAGTAAATGTACGCGCTGCAGACCTCGTGACGAATTGCTGCATGTAAGGAGGATATCGATAAAGATTTGCCGAGCCATTATACGGCAACGTAAATTGTGCGAGCTGTTTTATTCCTCGCTGGGCGCTGCTGTTTACATGGACGAAGCAAGGCGATGAGAATATCGAATTACGGCATGCGGGTAAATTATAAGAGCCAAATTAATGCGTAAATATGACCCCCGTAAGCAGACCTGGTGGCTCCGCAATGTGTGTTTATGTTGCCGACGTGTATACTATCTTTCTAGCCTTCCATTCCTAATTTATCTGTGGCTTCCTATTCATCCATGCATCGATTTCATATCAGATTTATCCATGCTAAAATAACTCATTGCTTAGCAGTGGAGCAGTGGCGTAAGCGATGAGCACACCGCGCTATGAAGTTGGACAACGGAGTTGGTTGATTCACGGTCACGTTTGTATCTATGTATGTATGTGTGGGTTCAACTTCTTTCACACCGTACGTTGCCAACCTTGCTAATCGGAGGTGCGGGGAAAGGATAACAAACTTAACACAAAAAAAGCATTTGTAAAGAAGTGTGTTTTCAATCTCGATTGAAATGTTGCACGGCTCGAGTGGCTTCCTAATATCGGCAGCAAGAGCGTTCCAGACGGCCGCAGAAGCGCATCTGAAAGCGCGCGATGATGCGGTGACCGCCGTCTTTGTCCGATGGCTAAGCCAAAAGCCGCCGCTGCGAAGATGGCCGAAGTTTGCGTGATGGTGTACGCTCCTTGACGAGTTCGGGTATTGTGGTGTTATTTGTGACAAGCACTTTGTGTGTAATGAATGCGATAACATGACTATCCATCTAAAAAAGAAAAGTGTAGTCCTTGATGACAATGACGAATGTGACCATGAGCATCATGCAGAGTTGCATCGCACTTCCCACATTTGTCCCACCAACTAAGCCGGCGCACGTCACTGGCGAGTGATATCCGACCTCGTCCCCCGAGTCTCGCATTCACCAACCCAAAATAACAAGAATGATTAAGGAGCATAAACCGTCAGCAAATACTGTGTGGTGCATTACCAGTTAAAATCATTACATTACTGAACATGATTAAACAAGAATTCACAAAACGAATAATACTGTAACTGTGGACTTTCAATGTATTGTAGTATTGCCAAATCTCAGCGACCTTCTTTTCTCAACAAGAATTCCAGCCCCGATACCCGTCACCTCCTGTACTGTCGAATGACTCCAATTCACAGAGCAACGATCTGAGCTAAGTCCTGCAAGAGGATAAATTCTCCAATCGCGGAGCAAGCAATTGGGAGACAATGGGAATTGAATGAGTGAGATACTGGGATCGTGTATACCACCACTGTATTAGGATTGTGGTGACGCGGCAATATGTTTAATAAGTTCGATTTTTGCACTTATACCTATTGAATCGTGCACGTGATAATTTATTATTTTTTTCGATTCGCATATGCTGTATATAATGGGGCGCCACGATGGCGAGATGCTAACTACTTTGCCTGGTATACAGGAGGTTGTGGGTTCGATCCCGACCCTGACGCCTGTATAAAACGGAGTTTGTATGTTCTGCCCATGGTCACGTGACATTTTCTCCGGTTTTTCTCTCCACATTTAGAAACATGCGTTTATAGTATTTGACAGCTATAAATGTGCACATGATAAGCCACCTCGGTGAGCTATAACTTGTGGCAATGTCTATTTTGAAATAATAGCTATATAGTGGGCCTTAGCTAGTAAAATAAAAAATAGGTTTATAGTTTTTTTTATGTGTTGATGCCGTCCATTCATTGCGATGTAATACTTTTTATTATTTTTATTTTTTATTACCGAATTGCCATCCTGTGACGTGACGATCATATTGTGTATTGTTCCAGACCGATTGTATACACATACGCATTGCATGTACAGCACTTGCATGTGATGCTTTAATTAACCCATAATGAGAGCCTGCTCAGACTAAAAGTCTCATGTTCGAGGGGGAATGTGGGTTACGACAAAGCAATGCAGTCAACAATCCGTGTGAACAGTCTCAACATGATCCATAATCTCAAATTCAAACACCTAAGCAGTTACCCATAAATTAATTAGAGAAAAAACAACAACTAATCAACACCTTCGTAAACAACACTGTGGCCTTGAATGCCAAAAATAAATATAAAATCGGTGATGTTTTAGATAATGCCCCTTCTTCATAGCAGCATTCATTAATCTGTAGACAACAAACGAGTAGAATTGCACTTAATTTCCCAATTTCATCCAGAGTTGTGGTATCTTCCAGTGGCCGTGGATGGATTAATGATGATTTACAGCAAAGCGCCAGTCTCACTTGAGTGAAACTGGTTTGAAATGGATGCTTTGGCCACCTCGCTCTTGGCTTTTTAGACTCCCAAGTTTGCATTCATTTCCGTGTTTAAAATTCTACCCTTAAACGTGCTGCCAGCTGGCTGAAATGTCAATAACTTGCTTTTGCAACGAGATGGGAAAAATGCAATACAATTTGGCTTTATAGAGTGTCAAATGTATCTCAGGACGCTCTGTGGTCGTGACAGGGTAATACAGAATGAGAGACAGTTAGGAAATACGCGTATATTTATTGACACACACACAAATAAATGCACAGCGAAATATTAATTAAAAGCAGTAAAGCGGTGACGTTTAAGCGCAATCAATCATGTGCGATCGAGATCGGTCGTCTAAAGGTTGGATTTAAACAACCAGAGATTTGAAGGCTGCGGGAAGGAGGAGAAACGGGGCCGAACCAGACTGTGGAGCAGCAGCAGAAAAGAGTTGACCTCCTCCCCCACCCCGGTACCCCGCTTAAAAAAAAACAAGGTGCATAAACCAATGAGATGATAAGTGGAGGCTGGTATTTGCCGGCGTGGGGAACAGCGGGCGGGAGAGACGCTCATGGAGAGATGAGATCACAAAAGGTGAAGTCACTGCAAGGCCGTGGGATTTTGAAGACAGTGAAAAAGATTTCCTAGTTGGTGCACGGCGAAAAATGTTCCGTATCCTCACGTTTTGTTTTCCTCTCATTAAACCATAAATGCCAACGGCTTCTGGCGGCCGATGTCGCTGGCAGTGTTTTTCGCGACTCACCTTTGAGCGGTTGCGCGAAGGACGCGTTGATGTTGTCTTCATAAAAGCCTTGTAGCAGCGGCTGTTCACAGCCGACGATAAATGTCGATAACTCGATATAAACAAACCACAGCCGCAGCGGTGGCACGGCCATGTGCAAGCGAGCCACGCGCAACCGCACGCCACCTTTCGAGGGATTACCGCTTCGTGGAAATTCAGCCGGTTGAGTCGATTGCATTGTATTGCCAGATATAATGTTACCAATCTAGTCAAGTCCCCGAAATTGCATTGCGCGTTCAATTTCTGAGTCAACCGCACATGTATCGACATATGTCAACGTTTGTCGGCATCACGCTGGGACCTAATGAGCGCACTTGGGTTGTCTATAGCCCAGAGCGCTAGGCTCACGATGTGCAAAATTGAAAGTGGGTCTATGCAACATGCCCAAGTTAATTGAATAGACATATTTTTACAGATTACCACTTATCTATACATACCAGGCATATAACAATTCACCCCCCACCCCTCAACAACCACCCACCCTCCCCACCAGCAATTTGGTGAATTGCGTGTCTCTTCCACTTCCACCCCCCCCCCTCCCCCGTCTTGTGATAAATGTAACATTTCGGTTGCTTCCCGTTTGTCCGGTCTATCGTTCGTGCAGTTTTGTCCACTTCCACGTGGAGTTGGCCAAACGTTCCAATTGTAGGGCCACAGAACTTTGGAAATTTGTTGGTGCAGTGCCAGTTCCTGGCTGCCTCCCCACGCCTCTGACTCACACGACACAGATGCGCGTTTGGCGTGGCGGAGAAATCGAACTGAGGCTGCAACATTCATAGCACAAGGCGCTAAACTACGCACCACTGTGCCACTGCTCCATGCCGTAATGTAAAAAAAGATTCATAATCTGCATTATTATTATTTGCATGTATTAATGATTTTAAGAATAATTTTTAAATGCTGAATTGATACCTGCTTAATAACATACCAAAGTGGTAGATTTAAAGCTTTCGTGACTGCAAGGATCCATACTCTTTGGTTCTATTGGGTAAAGTCATGTAGGTAAAAAATAAAGTAACGAAAATCACGACGTTTTGGCCACAACACAAGCGGCCTTCATCAGGTGAAGGGACGAGACTGTATGGAGGATAGCGCTGGAGTGAAAAAAAAAACAGCTTAAAGGTCGTGATCTGAGCGTGGTTTTTTTTTTCACTCCAGCGCTGTCCTCCAGACAGTCTCGTCCCTTCACCTGATGAAGGCCGCTTGTGTTGTGGCCGAAACGTCGTGATTTTTGTTACTTTATTTTTTACCTACGTGACTTTACCCAATATAACCAAAGAGTATACCAAAGTGCTTGCGTCTGAAAATAAGTGCACAAATATACAACGATCCCCAAGTATTGCCTTTTACAGACTGTGGGGGCAAGCGCTGCGTTTGAGTAACCTAGGTAGGCCAGCACGGTACACGAGGCGGTGCTGTATATGGCACCATGCCTCACTGCCTTCGTCTCCCAATGGCTGACGTTCACAGACCACACTGCACCAGGCACACATTGAAAAAGCTGAGTTGACCAAGGGAAAGGCCCTGGGATCAGTTCAGATATCATGGCTGGGAATCAAACTCTGGCTTCATGTGTTAAACACGCTATGGTACCGCTCCTCAAGTAAGTGCACAAAGACAAAGATCCCCCGTGTAGCCTTAACATACTTTTGGGACAAGTGCTGTTAGCGAGCACCTATGAAGGCTGCCATGACACACGAGGGGGTGATTGGCCAGTACCACGCCCGGCCGCCTTTGTCTCCCGAGTGGCGATGTTTACACACAGCACCAGGTAATCATTTGAGGCTGTTGACCTAGGGGAAGCCCAGGACCGGTTCAAATAATCGTCATCGGTGTTGACCTAACCACTACGCCACCGCTTTCCACATAAGTGCACAGACACACACGTGCAAATTAATATAATAAATGCACAAACAACGAATGTTCATTGATTTGAATACAAAACCCAGCAATACAAAGTGGGTGCGCCGTTACTATGAACCCAGCACATAACCGCACGTGTGTGTATAAGGCATCGTGTGATCGCTCAACTCACCAGAGACAGCCTTTGTGTGCCAAAATAATTGCTGAAAATGTTCCAACTTATCTGGAGCCGTTAAATCCAGTGACACGATACGCCGTGAGCATTCTCTGGTGGTAACTAATGCAATGTGGATAATTGGCAGAAATATTGTAACATAAATACGCACACATACAATCATAATCTAGAATGTATTAGTAAAAAAAGGTAATGTAAAGATTATTGTAGCAAAATGTAATGTAAATTACATGTAATGCAAATTCATCTCATGTTATAGTAATGGGTAAGTCGCACATTTAAACTATTCAAAAGTGTAGGGACATCTTTAATACATGAACAGAAGTACGGATTACTTGTGTAATTATGCTAACCATTATGTCTGAGCAAGAATGTGATACATACTCGATAAAAAAAATATTTTAGTTATCTGTGAAGACTGAATCAAAACCTATTTTCAAACACAAAGAATTGTGTCTATTGACTACAGATTATCTGAGTGCATAATTACGTCGAATGTATAAGGATTAAAAAAAAGTTTTTTTGGCACGTTATAATGTAATTTGGAATGTGCGAAATTGAAAATTTTATTTTAAATGATTTGTTAAATTTGATGTAAAAAATGCCCGAAAGATTTGGTAAGGCTGATTTGCGCACATTTTTTTAATTTAAGAAAGCACTTATATAATGAAATGCATTCAATTAATCCTCGGTTGAATGTAAAATGTTTTGATATCACCGTTAATATCAAAGTACACTCTTACACAATTGATAACTTCATGAACGTGTGTATATACTGTGCGTTGTGATGCCTACATTATCCACGTAGACAGCTAAGGGTGAGTGCTGCAAGCAACAACAACAACACCCGGAATTCGCCACTAAGTGGTGGTAACGTCACCACGGCGCTTGTGCCAAGCTAGGTGCACTTTGAGACCACGTGAAGTATCGAAGGTTCGCTGACACGAGGTCACGGGACAGACCCGGGTGCCATGGGTTGACTGACCGAGATGACTGGCAGATGCACCCAGCTGTGCCCTCACGCACCATACCAGGTACTCAGATTATGGTGAGTTGTGAGTCCAGCTTGAAATAACAATTTCTACAGGTCTTATGCATTGCCTAGAAATTCACTAGGGTTTCTGTTATTACAGCACATTATGTGAGTTACTAAACGACCACTTATAATAATGATAAATGACAACAGGATAGTCCTGCATTGGGATGTTTTGCCAGTTACTGTACATTAATGAATGCTTAAACAAGTAGGAAGAAGCCACAATGGCTGGAGAAAACCCATGCACACAAAGGGGATAACACTCAAAGCTTCTCAAAGCTATGTTCAACCTACAGCCACACCCCACAAATCCAAGCAGTTTGCTTGAGAGGTCATCACTGCCAGGCACTTTAGCTCGTCTTGATTTGAAGCTTTCGTGAATGCAGGAATCCATACTCTTGGTTATTTCGGTAAAGTCACGTAGATAGAAAAAATAATAGATCACGACGTTTCGATCGCCACACAAGCAATCGTCTTCAGGTATGGAGAGAGGAACAGGCTGCTGAAACAAGCCGAGAGGGGGGGGCGCATCGGGCAAGAGGGTGGGGGCTAGAGATTGTGCCTAAGCGAGTGGGACATCCAAAGATGAGAATCGAAATGGGGGGGAGGGTTGTGGTTGATGCGAGAGCTGAGGAGGTGGCCATTGTATAGTGAGAGATTTGCAAGTCAATGTAAACGAACCAACGCAATGGTGGCTGTGGTCGTGAGACATCCAGCTCGTTAGACAACGAGGGACAACGCCACATCGAGGGAAGGAGAGAGAGACACACACCGAGAGACACACCCACGCACAGAGAGAGACACACACAAAGACACATATAGAGAGACACACACAGACAGAGAGAGAGACACACACAGAGACAGAGAGAGACATACACAGAGAGACACATAGAGAGAGAGACACACACACACCGAGAGACACACCCACGCACAGAGAGAGACACACACAGAGAGACACATATAGAGACACATATAGAGAGACACACACAGACAGAGAGAGAGACACACACACAGAGAGACAGAGAGAGATACACAGAGAGACACATAGAGAGAGAGAGACACACCTAGAGAGACACACACAGACAAAGACACACAGAGAGAGATACACACAGGGACACACACAAAGACACACACAGAGGGACACACCCAAAGAGAGACACACACACGGAAAGACACACCCACACACATGGAGAGACACACACACACACAAAGTTACACAAAGAGAGAGAGAGAGACACAAACCGAGATAAACACACGCAAAGAGACACACAGAGAGAGACACACACACAACAACATCACAGCCAGTTATAGTCTGCTAAAAAAACGAGAGCCACTACCACATTTAGGGAAAGAGGCAACCTTGGCTTTGTTAGTGAGACATTTTGCCCGTTAATGTAAAGACATTAAACTTGGTAATGTAAATTGGCAATGTAACTCGGAGAGTCGGAAATAACCGCTGACAATGGTAGGTAGGATGGAAACATCAACAACCATTTAAGGCTTTACCTGGTTCATAACGTCCTTCCAACAATCAGTTTCAAGGACAATGCATATATTATCATAATATGTTTTTGTTTGCGTTTCGACTGCAGGTATTGTGGTTAATGCAGACATGAATCCTTGTAAAAAGGTTTCAGTTTTGTTGCCAGAAAAAAGGGGAAAAACCATATAATTACCTTAACTGGTTGTTGATGTTTTCATCCATCCATCCTACCTGCCATTGATTCGGAGTGAGACAGCAGAGGTCTCACTCCGAATCAGTCGAGCGGCAATATATTTTCATCGGTTGCGTAACGCTGTGTGGAAGCTACCTGGTCTGTTGCTCCGCACTAAGCTTCAGGTCTTCTCGGCCACGGTCATTCCCTCCCTTCTCTATGCTTGCGAAACGTGGACCCCCTTAATGGAGCATCTTCACCGGTTGGAAACATTTAGGCTGGCCTGCCTACGATCCATCCTGGGTTTAACCAGGCTGGATTGTGTGAGGAGCTCACAAATCCTTGAAAGATCTGGGCAAGGTCCCATCGGTGAGCTCCTCCGGCAGGCAAGGCTGCGTTGGCTGGGTCATGTAGCCTGCATGCCCAGCCACCGCATGCCGAAACAGCTTTTGTTCTGCCGGATCGAGGGGGATAAACGGGCGCGGCACGGGCTAGAGAAGAGATGGAATGATGTGGTACAGGAGGACGTGGAGCTGAGTGGACTTGCCGATGACTGGTACCAGCGGTGTCAAGATCGGCCTCTGTGGAGGAGGCTCGTGAAGGACGCTACTGGGCAGTTGGAGGCAGTCGCCCTCCAACAACAACGGAGAGTGGAGGAGCGACGCTCAGAACAACGAGCGGAGCGCCGGGTGGCTAAAGCACAGCAGGTTGGCACAGTAGGGGGCACAGGTGGTGCATCAGCCACTCATCTCAGTCAGTCGACCCGTGGCACCTGTGTCTGCCTCGTGACCTCCTGCCCACGGGCGTTCGACACTTCACGTGGCATCAAGGTGCACATGGCCTGGCACAAGCGTCGTGGTGACGTCACCTCCACTTAGTGGCGAATGGCGATTGTTGTTGTCTCTGTGTGTGTGTCTCTCTATATGTCTCTCTGTGTGTGTGTCTCTCTCTGTGTGTGGGTGTGCCTCTCGGTGTGTGTCTCTCCTTCCCTAGTTTGTTCCCCTCGTTGTCTAACGATCTGGATGTCTCACGAGCACAGCCACCGTTGCGTTGGCTCGTTTACATTGACATGCAAATCTCTCACAATACAATGGCCACCTCCTCAGCTCTCGCAGCAACCACAACCCTCCCCCATCTCAGTTCCCATCTTTGGATTTCCCACTCGCTCAGGCACAATCTCTAGCCCCCACCCTCTTGCCCGATGCGGCAACCCCCTCCCCCCCCCCCTCTCGGTTCTATATATAAGGACTTGTTTCAGCAGCCTGTTCCTCTTTCCCACCTGAAGACGATTGCTTGTGTGGCGATCAAAACGTCGTGATCTATTAATTTGTTCTACCTACGTGACTTTACCGAAAGAACCAACGAGTATACTTTAGCTAGTGTCAGGCTCTGGATCACTCTTCATACTTCCTCAACCGATGGCACATCAGCCAAACACTCACAGGGAGTGGCTACTTGCTCAAATATATGAAGCACCGCAGGCCCAGCAAGTTCACAACCAACTTGCCCCATGATGCTCTCTGAGCCGAGGGGTTGCTCCTCCCACAAGACCTCACAGGCGCGACCAGAAAACCTACAAACCTGTCCCTGGGAGTGGGGGGTCGCAGATCGGATCACCACTCTTTCAGTAAAGCCTAGTTGTCGCCATGGCTCTGCGAGAAATTATTTGATGCAGTTTCCACCATCCTAGCAACCCACGACCACCGTACATCCTTGCTAAGCCACACGGCTCTCATCACCTGTGATTTTATAAATATATAAAACTATATATTTACAAACGTACACATATATACAATTATAATATTGGGTATCTTCTTTGGTTCTTTCGGTAAAGTCACGTATAATGAGAATAAAATAATAAATTGATAAAATAAAATAACACAATAATATTTATAATGACTTTTCCGAAAGAACCAAAGAAGACGAATCCTTGCAGTCACGAAAGCTTTAAATCGAAAAATATTGGGTATGTAATGAAAAATGCAAAAATGTTCACTTCATACTACCGGAGATACAAAAATAAAATTTGATGGTTCGGAAAAACGATATCACGAGTCGGCATTAATGCGGCACAAGTCAGAGTGGACAATTTGCCAAATAACATCTCAGTCCTGTGCAGTTCTCCGCTCCTTTCTTTTCAATTCAAGACGATGATGCTCAGGAGCAAATCCGATTTTTATTGGCGTTGTTCGGCGGTCATCCCTGAATTCATATCAATTTAAATCCGCTTTAGCAAAGCGTGATTTAGAGAGAACAGCATTGGAAATGACAAGTATTGATTAAGGTTCTGTCTCTTCACTGCAGTGACTGTGATGTTATTCAGACTGTATTTGAGAAGCCATTAATTTTAAAGAGTTCCAAACGAAATTCCTCCTCTCTGCATGCAGTACACAATGACACTTCTTGTGGACCTGCAAAAGAAGCATACTCGTGTTTATATTCAAGGCCTCTTTGACAAAGGAACAACCTTTTAATAGCACATCATGGCTTAGTCATCCATTCATGCATTAGACTTGGGCTAAAAACTGCCGCTCAACAGTATGATAATAATTGTATGCTTAGGTTTGCTTCTCTAACCTCATTGCATGAATAAATAAATAAATAAACACGTGTGGGTTTTTTTCAGTGATTGTCCAATGAGAAAAAATTACATTTCATCTCTTTTACAGATTACAAAATGGGCACCAAAATCATGTTTCACATTATTTTCACATCCAGACCCAGAGCAGGGGCTTCCTGAAATATTATTCCTACACAGAGTGCGTCAGCGGAGACATTAAAACGGTATCTGTTTCAGCGCCCACCTCCACTTTAATAATCCTTGCGGCAGTCACATCAATCTCTCCCATATCTTTAAGCAACATCCCCATTTTTGCGATCATACTCCAAGTGCGTCAATGCACCTTTAAACGGACTGTTTTGAAATGTCAGTCGTATTTCAGTTCCCAAGAAAAAGTGGATGACAATGTTTTAATTCTTTGTTATACGGTATACGTCAAACATTTCCTTTAAATGTCTACGTGGCTGGTGGGTTGCTTGTTGTAGTCGGGCAGCATATGGGTACGTGCGTATCGCTTTGTTTATCTTGCCAACAAGGCCCCACTGCCTTCAGTGGCTGTGATGCGTTTTGTCTACTCATTGAGATTAACTGGTTATTGTATGATTTTCAATAAGGACTCGCATTAGGTGCCAGGCCATTGTAAATAATACAATGGCTAAATGGTGGTACCGGAGTCAATAAGCCGAATGGGCTGAATTGTTGGGGCAAGGGTAAACAATGTTGAACTCATTTGCATAACCTTCATTTTAATGACCTCCCAAATGACACTTGATGGCTGTGGTTGTGAGTGTGATGACTGTGGTTGTGAGTGTGTTGACTGTGGTTGTGAGTGTGTTGACTGTGGTTGTGAGTGTGGTGGCTGTGAGTGTGGTAACTGTGGTTGTGAGTGTGGTGACTGTGGTTGTGAGTGTGTTGACTGTAGTTGTGAGTGTGGTGGCTGTGGCTGTGAGTGTGGTAACTGTGGTTGTGAGTGTGGTGACTGTGGTTGTGAGTGTGGTGACTGTGGTTGTGAGTGTGGTGGCTGTGGTTGTGAGTGTGATGACTGTGGTTGTGAGTGTGATGACTGTGGTTGTGAGTGTCATGGCTGTGGTTGTGAGTGTGTTGACTGTGGTTGTGAGTGTGATGCCTGTGCTTGTGAGTGTGATGACTGTGGTTGTGAGTGTGGTGGCTGTGGTTGTGAGTGTGGTGGCTGTGGTTGTGAGTGTGGTGGCTGTGGTTGTGAGTGTGGTGACTGTGGTTGTGAGTGTGATGGCTGTGAGTGTCATGGCTGTGGTTGTGAGTTTGGTGACTAGCGGTTAGCGCTGCACTTTCAACCCGGCGACCCGAGTTCGATTGCCGCTCACGACCAACACCAGTGACGATTATATGAACCGGTCCTGGGCCTCCTCAAGGTCGACACAACCTCAAATGAGGACCTGATAGAATGTGTAAAATCCCCACTGAGGAGACAAAGGCGACCGGGAGTGGTGCTGGCCACTCACCCTCTCGTGTGCTGTGCCGGTCTTCATAGTTACTCTCTAATAGCACTTGATCGCAACAGTCTAGTAAGGCTATATGGTGGGGGGGGGTTGTGACTGTGAGGGTGTTGGCTGGGAGAAGCCCTTTGCTGTGGATGTAAATTGTTTGAGAAATACGTGACCTGCCGTGACCCTGGAATTAAAACGCTCTTTGAGTTAGATCGCTTAAATATAAATGTCGTTAAACCCACCACCACCCGATACAGCCAATTTTTTTACGTAATTGAAACGTGCCAATTCGTTATTAGTAAAACACACCGGTGGGTTGGAGAGTAAACCCACAATTGTAAAATGAGTAAACCCACAACAAAAACCTCTTTTATGGATAATATTGGTCGCGAACGCCTCCGTGTTAAACTAAAACGCTCCTAAATTTTGATTTAAAGCTTTTGTGATTGCAGGGATTCATATTCTTGGTTTATATTTTTATTATTTTATTGTTTCCCTTCTACGTGACTTTACCGAAAGAACCTAGGATATAAAACGCTCTTCTTTGTGAGCAAACGTCTGGGAATTACTTAAGCTCTGCTCGTACATGTAACTTACAAATGCACATACAGATAAGCCGGCTTGTTGTGTAGATGATGACGTTTGCAGGCTGTACCCTCTTCATTTTATCTCTCGCTTGTCACAAACTCATTTGCGCACTCCACTGCTCATTGACGGTAATCCTCAAAAACGACGAAGCCAACACAACGGACCTCTCGTCGGAGAACTAAGCAGTCCGCTATTAAACGACAATAATACGCAGCGATCTCAGCAAAAAAACAAAACCCATTAAAAACCATAACGCAATTTAATTGTGTCTCGTCTGTTTAAATGCCGTCGGTGATGACAGCTTGCTTGCTTTGCGAGGCTTGTAATTAGGACAGATTTGATCATTACCTGGCAGTTTGGAGGGCTGCGAGGGTGGCAACCATCGTGGGTGGATCGTTCTGCCAGGTTGTCGGTGCCAGCCCCATGGTGCGATTGGCTATTATATCATCGTTTAGTTGTCAGCTGTTTTGTTGTTTTTGCAGCGATCGTCGGCGGATACGGGAGTGTGTGGCTACCCGAGACTTGGCCACCGAGGAAGGTGACTCGTCCACTGTTGCTGGACGCTTAATCGGGCGGCTCAGAGACCACGGCGCGAATGTCCCGAGTTCAAATATTAAACTTTCACAGCTACTTTGGATGAAAACTGAGCTCTCAAGTTTCGTTAGCTGACACTGTCAGTACAGCACCACTCCGAACTTGCGCAACACAATGGTCACGTTCAATTCAGTTTGGCAACATTTCAACTCTGAAAATGAATTTTTTTTCCATTTTTGGCTGTCACGCAACAAACAGTTCTCTGTCGCAGATGCGGTGGGGAAGGTGCTGCCTGCAAGTTGGACAAAAACTTTCCTGTTGAAGAGATCTCACAAGCACTTGCGTGATATCTCCTTTTTTTACTGAAGGTGATTCATTTGCTCTGTGAGATTTACGAATGGATTCTTTCTCTCATGACATAATGCCGAGAGCACAATGGGGATAACAATTTACAGCCCTTCGTCAATCTTGTAAAATTTTCGTCCTTCCCCCACATCTCCGATTAGCACGGTTAGCTATGTACAGTACTAAAGAGGCTCAACGTACAGCCATACAAGGCCACACCATGCCGTGTCATTCATGGGGGTTTGTTTGACCTTGCTTTACAAACACATCGGCAGTGCACGTTGGTAGAGAAAGGAGGATTGGGCGCAGGCAAGGAACGGTTCAGATGTCGCTCGCCACTGCCGTTAGCCTTGGCCAGCAATGGAACTCAGACTGCTGGATTCATAGCGCAGTGCACTAATCTATGCCCCACCGCTCCATCCCCAATCGGGATAATATCAGTGGGGAAAAAGACAACATATTAAAAAAGAATATGTGCACTGTATCATGTTAAGGGGGAGGAGGACACATCGTGTATTCATATCTCTAGTTGAAAGGATATCACCAAAGTATCGGTCTCCGAACAATTAATTAAATTTACGATTACCTTCCATCCACATCATTAACATCTGAATATGCCGTGTGTGCGTGTTATGTACGCAGTTGCTTTGTACTCTGGTTGAAAAAGGAATATCCAGCCTTTGTGTGCATCGGAGGGGGGGGGGGGGGGGGGGGGTTGAACGCATGCATTCATTCATGCATCGCATGGATCGCAAGCTCTACGTGTGTATGATCTATAAATTAGTTTGTTCGAAATTCGGCTTCGGCAATGTGCTTATGCATGCACCACGTGTGCATCCCCTAGTATGCGCGTGCAGTGGCGTATCACATATTTAACAGGAGCCAAGTGCCGTTGAGCATCGGACCAAGAGCGGCGCTGTATAAACCCTGCGTTTTAGCCTGCAGCACGCGCGCTCGTGAAGTCCACAAGGCAAATGAAGACAACGTCGGAGGGCGCCGATGCCGCGCTTATTGCAAGGCCCATTCTTCATGTTTCGTGATTTGTCTGGTAAAAATGCATTGACGGTAAAATGGAGCGCGTTGTGTTCATTTTGAAAGGGGAAAAACAGAAAAACGTACCACATTTGGCAATAGCACTGTGGCCCTGTAAAGAGAAACGATGTGTGATAGCTGGCTTTCCAAGCAAAGGCAACAGAAGGGCCATTGCTTGAAACGTCGCCTATTGTATATATATATTTTGTCACAATTCTGGAAAATCGCCTGATGAAGCTGGTCGTAATCACCAGCGAAACTTCGCATTCAAATTCTAAATGTTGCGGGTTTACTCTCCAACGCACCGGTGTGCTGAAGTAGTAACTAATTGGCGCGTTTTGTTTGAGTGACGAACCGTACTCATTGGCTTTGTCGGGTGGTGGTGGGTTAAAGACACATTTATATTAATTAAAAAAAAAACTTTATTATGGTGATATTTTATTTCTTTGAAGGATTGTTGTGTATCTTTTATTTATTCCTGATTGTGCTTCACTGCCAACGCAGCAGCATAACTAAAATATTCGTTGAATTTCCGTGCTAAAAAAGATTTGTAATTGGTGCGATTGTTCTCACCTTCAATTTGACGGTCTTAAAAGAAGCGTGCATTCACACATTGGGCGCAAAGGCACTCTACACACATGCATTTGTATTACGATCATTATTACTATCATTTAATGAGGGTTTTCAAAAACAAGCACAAAGAGAAAAAATTTCAGGATACGCAAACTTTCAAATGCAGCAGCAGCAGCCCCCGGCAACGATCTGGGACATAATAAATAAAGCAAGTGAAATAACTGCTTTTAGAACTTCTTTTTGTGTTAAATGTTTTGCCCTTCCCATGCACCTCCCATTAGCACGGTTGGCTACGTACGGTGCGAAAAAAGTTCAACACACACACAGCACCTCCGATTAGCACGGTTGGCTACGTACGGTGCGAAAGAAGTTCAACACATACATACAGCACCTCCGATTAGCACGGCTGGTTACGTACGGTGCGAAAGAAGTCCAACACACACACAGCACCTCCGATTAGCACGGCTACCTACGTACGGTGCGAAAGAAGTTCAACATGCATGCATAAACTGACGCAGGTAAAAGAGGTATACGGACTTCGTGGCTATCACTTTATTGTTCGTCTCAACCAGCAGCTGCCATCTCTTTGAGCAACATGTCCTGCGCAATCCTTTCAAGTCGGCGCTGATGCCTCTAACTCGCGCTTTTATGTTCTACAATTCACGCGGTCCCCTTTGCTGTCTCGCAGTGTAAACTCCAAGCATTTCTGTGTCTATACCGCGGTGGGCCACAGAGAGCAACATCCATGCCACTGTTGTGATTTGCGATGACACCCTAAGTCCCAGGTCATGGCACTGCAAACAGTCAGCTGTACACCACAACAAACATGTAGGCACCTCCCTTTAAAGGCCTGCTGCTCCACCTTCACACTTATCTTCATTACAAACACTATCGCACGAGCGTATGCATCCATCACAGTCCAGTCGAGAAGGAAGCCTTTTTATTAGAAGCGTACGTGTGTGTGTGTGTGTGTGCGCAGTTGGGGAGCGGTAGCGAGCCGAGTTCGATTCCCGCTTGCGGCCCAACACTCGTGACGATTATCTGAATCGGTTTTGGGCCTCCCCTAGATCGACTCAGCCTCAAACGAGCCACTCGGTGCGGTGTGTAAACATCGCCACTAGGGAGACAAAGGCGACCCAGCGCGGTGCTGGCAACCCACCCCCCTCGCGTGCCGTGGCGGTCTTCATCGTTGCTCGCTAACAGCACTTGCCCCAACAGTCTGTTAAGGCTACACGGGGGGGGGGGGGTATTTGTCTTTGTGCGCCGGTGCATGCATGGGGAAGGTGGTGGACGAGGGGGGGAGGGGGCTCAGAAAGATCTGGGGAGATGAAATCCCACAGGCGCCCGCGCGCGCGACCACACGGCAGGGTCTGCTTGGCTCCACCATGGATCAGCTCCAATGACACCCCTCTCAAGGACACTTCTGCCATTTGGATACACTGGAGAAAACAATTGTCTTATTTTTCTCTCTCTCTACACACGCATATATAGATATAGATACGTGGCTGCATGACTGTGTATGTATGCGGCTGTTGCTAGGCTATTTCCACTTCGCCACAATTTATTCTTGTTCATTTCACACGTGCACAAGTGGACACCTGTGTGTGTGTGTGTGGCGGTGCAGTGGCGAGCTTGGTGACCCAAGCTGAAATCCCATTCACGACCAAGAGCAGTATGTTAACTGGTCTCCTAGGTCTACTCAGCCAGAAAACGGGTGCATGGTGTGGTGTGTAACCATCAGCACTTGGGAGACAAAGGAAGCTGGGCGTGGTTTTGGCCACCCACCCACCCACCCCCTTGGCAATACGAGGCACCGTTGTCTTTGTGTGGGGAGTTTGCTGGCATAACGATGAGCGCACGACCTTACGAACCCGGCTACCGGGGTTTTGATTCTCGCACGTGGCTGACGTCGCTGGCAAGCGCGATTGGAACCTTGTGTTCTGTTGCTTCTCCGAAGGCACCCCGCCGGCATCAATAGGTGCTCGCTGACACCACTTTGCTCTGACGGTCTACAATAAACAAGCCTTGGAGGGTCGTTGTCTTTTGAGTATGCGTGTGCGTGTGTGTGCGTGTGTGTGTGCATGTGTGTGTGTGCGTGTGTGTGTGCGTCTGTGCATGTGTGTGCGTGTGTGTGTGCGTGTGTGCGTGTGTGTGTGCGTGTGTGTGTGTGCGTGTGTGTGTGTGCGTGTGTGCGTGTGTGTGTGCGTGCGTGTGTGTGTGTGCGTGTGTGCGTGTGTGTGCGCGCTCCGAACCCAGCGACCCGAGTTCGATTCCCGCTCACGGCCAACACCGGCAGTGACGATTGTCTGTAATTGGTCCTCGATCTCCCCTAGGTCGACTCAGCCTCCAATGAGTACCTGGTGCGTTGTGTAAACATCGCCACTGGGGAGACAAAGGCGACCGGGCGTGGTGCTGGCCACCCACCCCCTCGTGTACCGTACCGGCCTTCAGAGGTGCTCGCTAACAGCACTTGCGCCTACAGTGTGTTGAGACGACACGGGGGATCTTTGTCTTTGTGTGTGCGTCCGTGCAGCCACAACCTATGTCTGCTCCGTCCCCCCCCCACCGCTGCACAAACAGAGTCCCCTACTGCACCGCTTAGCCATGTTTTCCTGTGTGCCCTGGAATTACGCCACCCATTTGTCAGCTTTAATTACAGCGGAGCTGTAACTTTCGCACCCAAAAATGATGCGCCAATTAGCTCGTGGACCGTGCAAGGCAGTTAAATGCCCAACAAAGAGAAATGAATTCGGCGGGCCTCTATCAGCCTGTCTTGCCACGGCCGCCTCTGAGATTTTAATTGTCTGAACCGTTGGGTTACGTGCTGATAGCACCACTTAATTAACTTTCACCTTGCGTGGGTAGAATTTAGCGGTGTCACACGCTACACAACACCGCAATGAAGCAAACCTTTTTTTATTAATTGTCTTGCCCGGGGGTGACTTGTGGCAAGCAGATGGTTTTCGGGGCATCACCTCGAAGCGCAGCTCCTCTGCATGCACGCGAGAAAGAATCACCATCTGTCCCTTGAAGGGTTCACAGAATCCACACGCGAAGATTACCTACTAAGGAGGTGCAGCTGCCCCGGTTGAAAATGCCCCGAGGGATAATTCACGGACCGCCAGTGCTAATGGCAACAATAAATGGGGCAATGTGAATGCGCTGGGTTTGTGGATCAGTCAGAGTCGGAGCCGGTGCGCGAAATGCCTTTACCTGCAGGAACAACAATAATAACAACAGCAGCTGCTGCTTGTTTGGATGCAGCACAGCAAGTAGGTTACTGACGAGCGGGCAGATTGTCCTTAATCTGCGTCGGGGGTTTTATTCGGCTCTGGGTTGTTATTTACCAGAGCAGTGTTATTCGCTGGGTTCGCATGCTTGGCTGCGTACGGTGCCAAAGAAGTGAAGCATACATACGTACATACATAAGCTAGGGACATCGCCCAAGATATGGGGAAAGATGCTGACATGGTTAAAGGCACAGCCCTGCAACGGCTTGCTCACGTCACCGCTGGTGGACGGGCCTCCACTAGACGGCGCTATAGAGAGCCCCCTGCCCCCTTTCGAGAATTCCCGTTGGCCAGACATGTTGGCAGAAGTGGGAGTAGCCACACACCACCAACACATGAACTGCAGGTTGACTAGCCGTGGTGAACCCATGTTATACTAATGGGTGGACAGAGGCGGAAGTAGATTTAAGGAGTTTGCACCATTGTTTCAGATCGAAACGTCGCCCTCGAGATTGCAAGTCCGCTACGTTAACGGTAACACCGCGGGGAGAATGCTTATAACAATTGAGTATTTAATAGTCAGCTTACCCCCATTCTTAAGCTATTTCATTCGTGCTGCACTGCTTTGGACAACCACTGGCTGAGTCAATGACGATACAGATGACTATACAGATGGCTATACAGAATATCAATGATTCAACCGCTGGCTGAGCCATTGATATTGTGCATGGTCATTGGTCAGTGTCAATGACGCGCTCAATAATGGGGCTAAAGGTAACCATGTAGAGGATGGTAGGTCAAAAAGTCAAAGTGCCAAATCACATCTTGATGATTCAGCTAAAATACATCCCCTTGATTATTTGTCTAGTTTTAATGGAGACGTACATCGACGTATGGATGATACCGACCGTGTGAAGTATCGGCCAGAAACATGAACATTGACAAAGGAAATGTAACAAAAGCCGGGACGGTTCCTGCTTGGAAATAGGCACGAATATGAACGTATGGAGATGAGAACGTGCGCAAGGTAGATGCATCGCTCATAATGATTGTTAAGAAAAGTAAGTGGGCTTGGGCAGGACGCGTTGCGAGTAGGGATGATGGCCCGTGATAAAACTAATGATGGAGTCGCAGCCGAAGGAGGTAACATCCAAAAAGTACATCCACTGAAGAGACGGAGTGATGAAATCAGCACTTTGGGCAGGAGTTTGATGGATTGTTGCATCGTGCGACCATGAAAGATTCTGATGGCTCCGAGAGGAATTTTATACAGCAGTGATCAAGATGTAGGCATTGACACGTTTCTTTTTTCCATCTCCACATTCAAACCGACCATGGGTCTTGCTCATCTCCACTGGCACCCCTGAGCCAGAAGTGGTAATTCCACATTCCTGTGAGAAGGGCCAATCTCTCAAAAGAACAATCACCGCTGACCTCCCACTAAGCCGTGCTCATGTTCATATAAATTGAAAAGCTGTAAACTTCTGACGTTAAAACACAGGAATATTGTGTATATACTGGGATGCTGGAATGCTGAAATGTAGACATTTCACGTATTTCATTATGAATTCCTGTTATATAGCCTTAAACACTAAATCCAGCTTCCAGTGCCGGTGGGTATTTTGCATAGCCTTTCCATAATCTGAGATGTGCTATCTGATGTAACGTTTAACCCAATCTTAACATTAACATTTTCAATTTAGTGTCAGGTCATAAGTCAGACCCTGTGCAAATCCACACCTATATATCACGGGAAAGAAAAAAAAAAATGCTCCAAGTTTTATTTGCATTTTTTTTTATCAAACCAGATGGCTTTAACCAAATCAAAGAGGGTTTGGGGGTAAAGAAAATATACATCAAATAAACGAATATTGCCATGCATACACATTTAAAAAATGAAATGCCCTGCTCATGAACACGCATCTCTCCGCAGTGAGATGCCGCAACGCCGTTCATTCTGTCCCATGCAAAGTGCGACGAGCTTCCATATGCAGGAACGATGCGCGGCGAGAAAGGTTATGGATGAAGGTCAAGCACATACCATTACGCAATGCGAAGTAGTGTGAAAAATAAACCACCATCATCATTCATAATGCGACCGCATTGCCTGCCAAGTGTTGTAGAGGAAGTCATGTATACAGTGTATAACTAATGTGCATTCACCTTGATGAATTTCCCACAAGCTGCTGCGCGCTCGGCATATGGATATGGAATCAAGCCTCGCCGCATGGCTAAGATTCCTTCCCTTTTTCGCAACCCCGTGCGCGCGATGCTGACGGGAGCCGCGTGCAATGATGGAGCGCCCGACCGCCTCATGCGTCCACTCGTACCCCTGATTCCTTCCGCCTCTCTCTCTCTCTGTCTGATGTTCTCGCCCTGTCCGTCGTCGCCTCGTGTGTGTGTGTTTCAGTGTGGGTAGCGGTGAGCACGCTGCGCTTACGAATCCCGCGACCCGAGTTTAATTACCACTAAAGGTCACCAGCACCAGTGACGATTATCTGAACCGGTCCTGGGCCTCTCCTAGGTCGACTCAGCCTCAAATGAGTACCAGTGGCGATGCGTGTAAACGTTACCACTAACGGCCACCAGCACCAGTGACGATTATCTTAACCGGTCCTGGGCCTTTCCTAGGTCGACTCAGCCTCAAATGAATACCAGTGGTGTAAACATACCATGGGGAGACAAAAAGGCGACCGGGCGTGGTGTCGGCAACCCCACCCCCTCGTGTGCCGTGCCGGCCTTCATAACGATGCTCCCAACACATCAGTTAAAGCTATACTGGGGGGGATCTTTGTCACATAATCCAATTTGCGACACAATGAGGTTGCACAACGGTTTCACCCCAGGAGGCGTTCAGCCCGACTCTCCGAGCGCTCCCTGGCACCCCCCCCCCCCCACACACAAACTGTCCACCCACTTTTCAGACCAAGTCGTGAATTGGCTACAGCCTCGTGGGTAAAACGTGAAAATGCCAGTGTGGGTAATGACCCACTGAACGTGGCGTCATATTAAATGGCAAGCGAATTAATGGCAATGCAACATTCGCATTTACTCGGGAGTGGTTTGGTCATCGTGTTCGTTGCCGGGTGACAAGGAAGGCAGCTCACGCGATGTGGGATACGCTCTCGAGCGCGTGAAGTGGGATACCAACGATGATGACAACGAGCCGCCGATCTCACATTTGTGGGACATCTCTAAAGCGAACCGCTGCGCATTTATTCCGTAGGCGTATTTAACCATGCTGGGTGGGTGCTGTGATGGATCGTGAGTTTTGCTCACGGGTAACGCTAACATCATCAGTTGTCTCCCTGTCCGTGCGAGCTGCGCGACAGCTCCTCGAGCAGAGAGCGCAGTGCAGAGCCATTATAAATGTGATTCCGCTATTTGGGGAATTTGCACGGAGTATGGGGGACAGGCTTGAAACGTGTTTCATCACTAAGGCAGAGAGTAGAACACAACAATGGCTTAGCGAGTCCCATTACTTTTCAGAGCCGGCTGAGAATTAATGTCATTTGTACGTGTGCGAGCAAAGCATGGCCAGGCGGTATCTCCCTCTCGATGATTACCGCGCGTTATCCTGCGTCCTTGAGTTTCTCCTCACTTTGAAACCCCACAGCCAGCCTCTTGCCCCCCCCCCCACTCACCCATGCTGCAATCGTCGGGGTATACAGAGCCACGCACGCGAGATTGCCCTCCCGCTTGCACCAAGGTGTACAGACATCCGAAGTAAACAAGCAAAGAGGGGGGGGGCGGCTTGGCACGTGTGGCATGGGGGAGTGGAAGGGGGGGGCGGGAGTTGGATGTATTGGCAGTGGCTTTTCTCGTCTCTGACTCCCCCCCACCCCGTCCCCTTCTCGACCGTGCCCCTCTGCACGCCGGTCACCACCAGGCCGCACGTGGTGGGAGGCGAAAGGGTGAGGAGTTGGTTCCGGGGTGGGGGGCTAATGGTGGGCGCGCAGCCCCCCTCCCTTTGCTGCACACGGCCAAGCTCTTCATCACTGTCAGGCCGGCCTGCCGGGCGCTTGGAAACTGATGTCCTGTCAAATTCCGCATCCCCTAACTCAATCCGGCCAAGTAAGAGAGAGAGAGAAGGAGATAGACGGAGAGAGAGAGAGAGAAGGAAGGGATGGCAGAGAACAGGAGGAAAGAATGCATGCAGGATGAGAGCATGCGCACTCAGAGATGGAGGAAGATTGGGACATTTCAGAAGATGCGGAGAGACAGAGAGAAATAATGTGGAAACGTAGCAGAAGAAGATGAGAAAGGGGGGGGGGGGAGGGCGGGGGGAGAGGGATAAGGAGAGAGGGGTTAACTGAGGGAATGACTTGACAAAAGACAGACACGGCCAGAAAGAAGATGGAATGTGTGGGAGAGGCAGGAAACATGGGAGACGGGGAGACGGGGAGAGGAGACATCGCTGTCGAGAACTGAGAGATGGCGAAATGCCGAGAAGGGGTTGGAGGGCTGCCGGCACGGGGGAGGAGGAGTTGAGGGGGGGGGGGGGGTGGAGAGACGGGGGTAGCACTGAGGTCGCTCCTCCGTGCGTGCTCGCAAGCACAGTCCCTGTGTCCGTCTTGGCTCCCATTTTCATTCGCGTCCTCGCCACGTAATTAACCCTCGCCACTTCAAACATCCCCGAAGCCGCGCTGCTCGCGTGCAGCCCCAGCGTGCGACGGCTGGCAGGCGATGGAGGAGAAGTGGCAAATCTCATTACGCCTCGCGGCCCAGACACCCAGTGCCACTGCCACTGAGCGTCCTCATTTCTGCTCCTATCGTGGCTGTCGGTCTCGATTTATGGCGAGAAACTTTGTGCGCACAAATATCAAAATGTTCTCGCATTGTTGTATTTGAAGCGGATCGCTCGGGCTACGGGGGATAACAGAGCCAAGTTGCGTTTTGTGTAAGGAGGCGGGGGCTTTTTTTCTCATCTTCCACGAGGAAGACTCGAAACGCCAAGGGGGTTAATGAGACGTAGGGCGAGCGGGGCGAAGATTGAGAGTCGTGGGGAGTCCGAGGTAAACATCCGTCAGCGAGCGTGGCGCTTTTCACCTGTCTTCCCGTGTCTTCCGCTCGCTCCTTCAGGACCTGCCTCGTGCATCTCCAACCGGGCTGCGATACGCTCTACGCATTCGTCTCTTTCTCATTTTCACCCCTCCTGTAACCTTCCCCTTCCCTTCTCCCTCCACGCACTCACCGCACACCCGCTTGCTTTGCCCCCCCCCCCCCCCCCCCACTATCGCCACCGCCAAACAACCCCCACTCGCTACCTGCCCACCACCCCGCTGTGGCCATTCTGCCGACCACCACCACCCCCCGCCCCCGACCGCCCCCCCCCCCGCCCCCCCGAACTTTAAATTCGGCCAAAAAAAAAAGGAACACGCAGTGCCACAAGCAGGCACGCAAAGCAGCCGCCCTCCCCCTTCGCCGCAACCCGCCACTCCCGTGTAACGATGGCCGGGAAAGGCGAGGAGGATGTTCGGCAATATCAATGAGAGCGGAGAGGGTGAAAAAATGCCCGCGGTCAGGACAAATTGGCCTCGGCGAGTTTCGATTTTTCGCACACGCGGCGCGGTGCCTCGTAGCGCCAGGCCGGTGTTGTGGCGCGCGTCGTGACCGCACGCACGCACGCACGCCTTTAGGAGGGGACGAGAAGGCTCGCCGTGGCTTCCGTGAAAGCACCCGGCGATCCGCTGCGGCGATTTCAACTTTCCTGACGCGAGGTGCGAGCCGCGTCCAATTGCTGTTGTGAACGACGTCACGACGTGTGCGACTGCATTCAAGCTGTGCCATCAAACTCAAGTTCCTACAATTTACTGCGCGCGCCATCCCCCACCTCCTCCCAAAGCACTTCCCTCGCGGGCAGTGTTTACGCGTTTAGCGACCGATCCTCTCCAAAGCACCAGAACCGCACCGCCCAGCGCGTCTCAGCCAGTGGGGTCCCTTAACCCGAGGTGCACCACCTGGCTATGTAGGTGGTGCACCTACCAACACGTCAACTTTCGCTTGCGCACACAGGCGGCTTGAACTTGGGGGGGAGCGTCAAGATACTCAAGTGCCCTGGCCAGAGGTGCAAGCTGAGTGTGTTGACGTTGGAGTGTCAGCCTTAGGCAATATATATATATCTGAACTAATAATAATAATAATTCTGCACAAAAAAAACTCGATTTACTCTGTGGAATGTAGTTTTCACTCTTTATTCTTTGCATTAAACGAAAAGTATCCCCCCGCTTTAATTTCATAGCAGGTCTTCTTGGCAAAGCAAGCACGCAAGCAAGAGAGTGATGTTGTCTCAATGGTCGCTCGCTCGATTATAAATAATACATACCAACTCATTAACCCACCGTGTACGGACTTGATTGCCACGTTGTAGCTGTGTTCGTTTCCTCACCATTTCCCTCCCTCTCCTCTTGTGCTCGAGCCTCATACCACCTCCATTGGCAATGCGTTTCTTATTTTTTTTCATTTGACCTCTGATGACGATAACAGTCGCACAATTCGTGACTCATTTGGTCATTTGTCGGGCACCCTGGGCCAGGTACGATCGATTACATTCACTCGAAACGTCCATTTCCACGCAGTCTCAAATTACGACAATTGCGCACCTGGAATGGGCAAATGCGAACTAATTTGGAAACAAAATAAAAAATAATCCCTCACACCGGTAGCCCTTTGCCGAGATATGGATTTTTTCGTTCGCCACAGGGCTCTGTTCTCCCTGCTCAAGTGCTTGCCCCAATGATTGCCAGGATTCACACTCATTAGAGAGCCAAATACAGCCTCCGCCGTGAGACCAAACACTGCTCTTATGGATCTACCATGCGGGAGGGAGTGTGAACTCGAGTAAAAGGCTGCATCGATGTACGTTTACACGCAGGCTTTCACAAACGTCAAACATTTTCATAGACTCCAGCCTTTATCAATCCACCGACGATTGAACGTCTTCCCACTGTGTCAGACATGAGCATTCGTTTAATCCATGCTTCACCACGCTAGTCAGTATGAGTTGGTGAACGGAGAGGAATGGTAAGACGCCAGTACTGATGTCACTTGCAACTAACTTTATGTTAGCCGTGGCCAGGAATCAAACTCGGGTCGCCTGGTTCACAGCGCAGCGCACTAACCACTGCACCACGCACCACGCCACTCCTTCTAATGTTGGGACGCCACAATATACAGGGTGGTCCAGACGTTTTGTGAAACCCATTTAATTATTTAAAACTTGACACAATGGGGGTGTCAAAACCGAAATGAATAAGCAAAAGAAACAGAATATTAGGGGTCAATTATTTGGGGGATAGGGGGTCACAAGACAATTGGACAACCATGTAAATGACATGGTATGAGTAAATAAATAAAACATCGTTTAGGTCTACCCTCTGGTTCCGGGCTTTGTTTGTGAGTCTCTGGGAGGATGGGTACAACCCCAAATCGGTGTTGAAGCGATTAGTACTCCGGACGACGTGAGAAGTATCTCCACGCGACGAGAGACCAATTAAGGTAAGAAGGCGAAACGTCGAGGGGAAGATGAACGCGGTGGTGGGGCTGGGTAAATGTATGTGCGTTGAACTTCTTTCGCACCGTATGTGCCAATGGGGGTACAGGGGTAGGGAAGGGGGCAGGGTGCTTGACAGATGAGGCATCTATGCTTCATTCAATATCTGTTGGGGAGGTTGGGGGGCGGGGGTGTAATCTATGTCTGAGGGGCGCTACGGTGGTGAGATGTTAACTACCTCGCCTGGTATACAGGAGGACGTCGGTTCGATCCCGACCACTGACTCTCTCTCTCTTGCCACGTGGTCGCGTGGATTTTTCTCCGGGTCCTCCGGTTTTTTTCCCCCTCCACATTTAGAATCAACATTTCGCGTTTCGAGTATTCGGCTGCTGCTATAACTTGTCCACGTGATAAGCCGCCACTTCGTTGAGCTATCATTTGTGACAGCCAGGTCGCTTCCGCAACAGAGAGCTGAATAGCTCAGTGGGCCTCGTAAAATAGTTTTACGTCGGGTGTCCAACATGGCTTGGTAATCTTCTATCTGTCCTCTCGATCTCGTGTTTATAATAAGATTTAAACACTGGCCCTCTTGTCACCAATGATAGTCATGGCCTGGCATCCAAATTATGGTCGCCAGACTCATCACTGCACAGCCGCTCCCCTCGTTCGTGCATATAGTACATAACTGTCGAACAGGGCCCAATCATCCGTGCTGCCTTTCCCATCGCAAAGTAGCACCTATGTGCGCCCTCTGGGTTTGACAGGTCTCATATACGCCCATAATAATGGCCTTTAAGAGGCGTATCTGTAGGCAGTCACTTTGTGTTACACATGAGTGTGGATGCGCAATATCAGTCATCGATTTAAAAGTAGCTCAGAGGCTGTTGTTATTAATTATTATTTCACTTGTTTACCCAGGAAAGCCACACTGAGTCTCAAGACCCTTTTTCGGGAGGGACCTGTCGGGTGTTTCACAAGCGGAGGGTGATTTTGCTGCTGCTGCTGCTGCTGCTGCTACGTGTAATACAATTTAGGATGTTTGGTCTAATGGCAGTTACGGTGATATTGTACGGTCGTTTTTGTCAGCTTTAGGAGGAAACCCATACATAACAGGGGGATAACATATAAACTCTACACAGGAAGGTGGCCCGAGTCTGGAATGGGGCAAGTATCTCATTTTTATGATGTGCACCCTACTCCGTGCTCGTTAACCGCACCACCCTGGACACTTTACAGGATTGAAATCACGGTTTCTGTGTTTTTAAGTGCGCGTGTGTGTGTGTCATTGTCTTT
This sequence comes from Petromyzon marinus, assembly GCF_048934315.1. Lineage (NCBI taxonomy): Eukaryota > Metazoa > Chordata > Hyperoartia > Petromyzontiformes > Petromyzontidae > Petromyzon > Petromyzon marinus. The sequence goes on along the minus strand of NC_133691.1, from coordinate 3,689,203 downwards.
GTGTGCCTGCGTCTCTCTGCGTGTGCCAACTGTGCCACTTCGAACCCAGGACTTTCTTGCTCTGCGCCACGAGTGTTTCCATTGCGCCACCCTGCCTACCCAAGCAGTTGTCTGACACTGGGAGTTGCATTTTGTCATGGCAGACCCGGGTTAGGACAAATCGATCGGAGCAGCACCCGGCTTTACAGCGTGGCAATTTAAAGGTGCATGTTTAAACATCATAGCGATCACATTCATAGCAGCAAACGTCCATGGAGTGCTGAAAATGAAAACTCACTATTTAATAACATAAACAGACAACATAATTTAACATAATCACGATATAAAAGTGCAAGCAATAAAGTTATGAAGCGCAGCGTCTAAAAACTGAAACAGAATTAAACATATAGCCACACTTTACAAAATACCTCTCTGATATATTACACTCAACAAAATTATTCGCCGGTTCATATCTGATCAGTCGTTTTAATCAACCAAAACTGTTCTCCGTATATACTTACCCACTTTACTGTGCATCAAGCACCTCTTCCACACCAATACGTAAGGCGCAACGCGCTATAATTTCTTTTCAATTATAAAATGAGAAAATAACACGCTGCCCTAGCAATGCTACATTAATCCCTTGCCACGTCATCGTTTCCGAAAGGCACAGGCTTCTTCGTTACACCTATCGAGCAAAATAGCTCATACTTCCCGGCTTTGTGGTTAAACGGCAGTGGCGTGCACATGCAAGCAGTCGAGAGAATATGATGAGATATTGCCCACTTATCGCTTTTATATCTCTTTATTAATTATAAAATTACTATCATTTGTGCAAGCGTACGCACAAGGCACGAGGGTCGACAAACGCTTGCCGTCAAAGATACGGAAAAATGTTTTTGGAACAAAGAAATGGGACGAATCTAATAATGCTTCGCGATCTCATACCGATCGTTAGTAAAACGTTTAAATTCCAGGAGATGTGCATTGCATGTTAGACATCAGAACATTAACGTCCCGTGAGACTGAAAATTAATTTTATGAGCGGGGAAAAAAATAGTACCCCGAGGAATCGTATGATTCGGGGGAGGTGGGGGGATAAGTTCCATGGATTACCTTTAACATTTTATTGGCTATCTCTACCGATCAGGGATTTTGCCGGGTGAAGGCTTTCTGACTTGCGTGATAGCATTTGCAAAATATCAGTTCGGCTGTCGTTTTTTAACGATTGATGTCATCAGCACGTGGCTGCCGAGCACAGACTTTGCAGCGGAGCGAACGTCAGGGCATTGCGCAGAAAGATGGCCCTCGTATTGTGTGCATGCACATTTAGCTCTACAGATAGCCCAGCTTAAAGAAATATGAAAAAAGTACACACCAACGATCGAGACATATATTTCAGAAATTGTAATTTTTAAACTTTCCATCCGTTTATCATAATGCAACACCCATGGGATTCGTTGTCGGTACACCAATATAAATAAGCAACACCAAAGCTGCATTTAAATCATGCGAACAAATATGTCCAGTAAAATATGTAATAATGCATGCCGTAGCCCTTTCCAATCTGTCGTTTGAAGAGTTAAAATTTCGAAAGCATCATGTTCTTGTATTATCACTTGCTGTTGATAGATAGCAAAAGAACAATAGCTCAGCCAAAACTTGTTATTCTTGACGGAGACTCAGTGATATACAAGTATCCGGACATCCATATGCGGCATTTTTAACGTTATCAGTCTTTGGCCCGACTTAGGGAATATTCAGCTTACAGCTAAAGTAAGATCCACAGCTGGGACACATAATCTCCTTTACAACGCGGAAACAGCATTGGGTTAATAACAGACACAGCTGGGCATTGCCGTGGTCACTTGTGCATAATCAGCATGGTACATTAGGTCGTTTAGACAGAGGGAAAAATAATAAAACAGCTTGTGCAATAGCAGGGCATTTTAGGCTTGCGGCTATTTTAGCTGGAGTCACCTATAGTCGGATTTGCTCACGCGTTAGCTAAATAAGCCATATTGCGCTCACATGTGTGCATGCTTGCACCCACGAACAAAGACAAATACCCCCCGTATAACCTGCATAGGTTTTTTTGGGCAAGTGCTGTTAGCGACCACCTATGAAGACTAGCGTGGCGTGCGAGGGGGTGGTGTGGACACAACATTTGCCCGGCCCCCATTGTTTGCCCAACGCTGATGTTTACAAAATGCACCAGGTACTAAGTTAAGACTGAGTCTACCTAGGGGAGGACTAGGACCGGATTAGATTCTTACCACTGATTGAGCCGTGGTTGAGAATCAATTTCTGGTCACACGGTGCCTACCCACGTGTACAACGACTACCTCGTCCACCACGAAGTGGTGGTGACGTCATTATGGCGCTTGAACCAGCCTTGGTGCACTTTGAGACCACGTGAAGTGTCGAATGCTTGCTGGCAGGCGGTCACATAACACGCTAAGATAATTGGCAGACACGTGTTTTATTTGTCCGATACTCTGCTTATTGTTTGTGAGCATGACTCCTCTGCCATCAGTTATTATTGTTCAACTGCCCAGTAGCCTCAAATTGTTACTAGCCTGGCACTGCCTAATAGCGTCCTTCACGAGCCTCCTCAACAGAGGCCATTCTTGACACCGCTGGTACCAGTCATCAACAAGTCCAATCATCTCCATATTCTTCTGCACCGCATCAGCCCACCTGCTCTCCAGCCTCTGCTGCACCCATTTATCCCTCTCTATCTGGCCAAATAGAAGCTGTTTGGGCATGTGGTGTCTGGGCATGCAGGTTACATGACCTAGCCAATGCAGCCACTCGCCTGTCGGAGATGCTCACTCGTGAGATTGTGTCCAGATCTGTGGGCTCCTCACACAATCCTGCCTGGTTAAACACAGGATGGACGATAGGCAGGTCTGCCTGAATGTTTCAAACTGGCGCAGATATTCCTTCAAAGGCGTTTTTCAAGCATAGAAAAGAGAGAGCATAACCATTGACAAGAAGATCCAGAGATTGTTATGGAGCGCTAGGGAAAGGTCAGGTAGCTTCCACACAGCATTAGGCAGCTAATGAAAATATGCCACTCAACCAATTTGTAGTGAAACCTCTGTTTCCAAACTAGAGTTGGCCATAAGCCCAGGTATGGACATTTCCCCGTTCTCTCCACAACAGTACCATTATTCATGGGGAGTTGAAGGGGTGGAGTATTTAATGAAATAAAATATCCAGGCAGGTGCTTTATTTTGGGGAGGCTGACTGTAAGGCTCCATCTCTTAGTGACGCACTGCAGGTTCAGCATTAGCATCTCCAACTCCTCAGTGTGTGCAGCAATTACCAGATCATCAGTATATGTACCATGTTTAACTTATAGACAACCATTGCTTGACTACACTTAGGCATCAATCAACCTCCCATTGTATCGCTATCCGATAGAAATTCCTCAAAGTGCCAGAACCAGCGGACATCCCTGTTGCTACCTCCCATCCTCATAGCTCTACGTAAGCCAGCCTACCATCATGAAGGTCCTTAATAATTGTGAGAAGAGGGTCAGGGACCCTGAAAACACGAATAATAACACAAAGCCCTGGCCTATTGATGGAATTATAGGTCTTGATCACGTCAATAAAGCAGGGGTGTAGGTCCCGTTGACATTTCCTACACCTCTGCTGGAGCAGACAGAGAATATAATAATACATTACATTTGTGAGGAACATTTCATCCGCAGATTATTAAAAAGGTGACCACAACGGCATACTTATAATCCTGTGGAATCTGTCCTGTGGACCAGACGGTTGTAATTATGTGATATAGGCCAGCCTGCACACAATTGCCATTCCCTCAGCAGTTCGCTTGAAATGCCATCTCTGGTGCTTTGCTTGGTCTGAGGCTCCGGATCACCCGATGCACTTCCTCAACAGATGGCGCATCAGCCGGCCAAGTACATGCGCGGACGTGAACAGCACGAATGCACGTCCCCTCATGCACTCAAATGAACGCACGCGGGCCGTGTTTAGGCGAAGGCAACACCTCAGCACGAGTTCATTTGAGGATACGATCTGACAATGTACTGCAACTTCCGTGGATTACGCTGGGATTATGGAATGCGCCGGGCAGTCAACATTGGGGGCCTTAAGGGCCTTGTTTACATGAGCCCGATGGACATGTAACAGCATCGGTTGAGTAGCGACATTCCTCTGGTGGCCACTCAGCTTGCAAACATGGAAATAATGTGTGGCTTTTGGCTGTGGCGGCTACCTTCACGGTGCATCGAGCTGCGATGCCCTCATGCGCGCAGACGTAAGAAAAAACGCTGACAGAAAGGGGCAAGTGGTGGAGTATTCGATGTTTGTTGCAGAGATTCGCGGTTTCAGCCTAGTGGCCGCCCCGGTTAATATCGCAGCTGTAATTAACCGTAATTACGTGCCATCTGCTTCTCAGTGGATGTCAAATAATTATATAATCAAGGTCCAACATTTGGCAAATTAGAAACATTCCTTGAAAAGTACTTAATTGGGAAAAACCACGTACAGTAATTAACATCGTTCCCTACTGGAAGACTATACTTTCCTGTGAAACATGGGCGACCCGTGGCGAAATGTTAACTACCTCGCCTTTTATACAGGTGATCGTGGGTTCGATCCCGACCCTGATGCCTCTATATTTGGAGTTTGCATGTCTCTCTCCCCGTGATCCCATGGATTTTCCTCTCGGTCCTCAAGTTTTTCCTTCCACATTTACAAACATGCGTTAGAGAATCTGGTTGCTATGTATTTCCATGCAATAAGCCACTTAGTTGAGCTCTCATTCGTGGTCAGGTCGCTTCTGAAAAAGAGCGATGTAGCTCAGTGAGCCTTAACTGGTGAAAGAAAATAAGAATGGCACGGAACATCAAATTTGTAAAAAATAATCAATGACTCTTCAACCCTTGTTTTGTGGCTGTCCTTGTAACAGTAAAATATTCCGGGTTAAGGTCAAAAACACAACGCCCGCTGCATTTGAGCACATCAGTGTCCCGTGCGCGAGGCCACATCAAAGCACGCCTCCTGAAAATGCACAAAAAAAACCCCTACAAAACACCGTGCCACATCAGTAGAGACTGCTTACATGAATTAAAATGTAAAAATTACGAATTTCGCATTTTTTTCCATATTTTGTTATTGTTCCTTTATTCCTTTAACCGCGTTTCTCACGTGACGTCTGCCACCTCGGCTCTTCCCACGCCCTCCTCCCTGAAAAGTTTGAGAAACAGCTCATTTAGTCGGCGGCGTCCCCCTGCGAGTATCGCTCTCGCTGTCTCTCTCTCTCTACACGTGAGCTCTGCTCCTCGATCGCATTGCCCTCTGCGGCGTGGTACCGCGTGGCATCTGCTATGCCACGCGGTGTTGGAGCGCCGCACGCACCAAAGGCAACGATCACTCCCCCCCACCCCACCCAGTATAGCCTCAACAGACTTTCGGGGCAAGTGCCGTTAGTAGAGAGTAGCAGCAGCACCTATGAAGGCCGGCACGCCACAGGACAGTGGGGGGGGGGGGGGGGGCAGCGCCAAACCCCGCCACCTTTGTCTCCCCACAGTGGCGATGTTCACACATCGCACCCGGTTCTCATTTGAGGCTGAGTCAACCTCGGGGAGGCCCAGCACAGGCGTACACGCGCACACTGCCTGGGAGGCCCCGAGCCGTCAATGGGGGAGGCGGGGGGGGGTAACGCAACCAGGTACGGCAAAGATGAATCTGTTTGTTGTAATTCATTTAATTAACCTTTTCTCTCGCCCAGCTGGGCTGAAAACTGTTTGTTGTATCTGGCTGCCCGGTGGCTAACAACTGTTGATTATAAATGTCTGCAAATGTTTTTTTGTTGATGGTCAAAATAAAATCGGTCAATTAATCTATTCAAAAGCACGCACGCATACATGACAATTACTGCTTTCCTGTATCGATGTTTTCTTCTGCGAATATGGGTAAAACATTTATTTCAGCTACCAGTTGACAGTCCACTAATTGATTGGAGTCCGACCCATGCTATGGCAGTGTTATCAGGGTTGTTTGACCATACTTCACCACGCTGATGAAGGAGTAGTGGGGGGGGGGGGGGGAGTTGTGGGTGCTGGTTTGGCTGGACTGGTTCAGATGATACTTACCACTGATATTGGCTCTGGCTGCGAATCAAACTTGAGTTGCTGCTAGCTTTCTCGCACAGTACGCTCACCACTGCTCCACCATTATCCCCCTCCTCTTGATTGTGCTATAGAGGTGTTCAAATTTGTATTTAGAATTCTACGACAACGCAGGGTGAACAGAGGTATCTGTATGATTCTGGAGGGACAATAGCTCCATCCAAGCAAATAGGGGCCCTTTGATTCCATGTGACTACGTACTCGCTTCTGCTATTGTAATGAGGCACACACTCTGTGATTTCAAAGCTCGATGTATTTGCTCGAATCAGCGGAGCATTCAAAGTCCTCCATTCTCAAAGAGTATGCTGGGGTTGTCCTTAAACATTTGAGGCAAGTGCTGTTGTTCCCCGCCTTTATTTGCCTTTAAAATGTGAACCAACGAATAACACGAACGGCTCTTTGACCAGGTAAATATTTTTACCGACCAGGTCAGCCTTCAAATGTACTGAAACTTCGCGCGGAAAATAAGCCGCCCCGCCCCCCCCCATATTGTACAGCAATTTAGTTTGACATACATAGAGTAAAAAAAACAACGGTGCTCGTAAACGATTCAAATTAGTTTAAGGTAATCACGTGTAGTTTAAAATTAAGGCGTATGTATCCTGATAATAATAATTATAATAATAATTATCAGGAGTGGTCTTTGTCAGCGTTCTACTGGCTTTAGCCTCACATTACACCGAAAATTAATTTCTTTACTGATGATGGGGAATCCTATAGTTTGTCTACATGTGTTTAGCACGAGGGTCATCACAATGAGCATTTCGTCAATCCACTGGTGGATAATAAAGGCCTCCCCAAACTCCCACCGTCTCTCAGCGTGCTGCAATGTCACAATGCAACTGAGAGCCTGGGGGTTGCTCCATCTTCTCGTTGCACGTCCTCGCAGACGCGCTGCATTCCTATTCCTTCACGCGCGGGTATCTGGCGAGCAAGTGCTGAAATATCTGAATTCAATTCAGAACGATTGGGAATGACCTTTCTAGACGCCGATGCGCCCCTGGTTTTTACGCCACCTTACACCTTTACATTGTACCAGCAGAGGTGCTCACGCAAATGGCCGTCCACGCTGTCGACCACTTTGCAACGGTGGCGGCGGGGAGGTGGAACGAAAATGCTGACTGAACTTAATGATGTGGCAATCAAGTGCTTGAGTGATTTGGATATCGATCCGCGATCGCAAAAACGAGAGCCCTCATAATCCAATCGACCTCCAGTCCAGAATGTTTGGAGCCCAAATTTCGCCCCAAAAAAGTTTTTGTACCTTCCTAGTTGCAATATTAGACTCGACTATGTACATGTAATAATACGGCGTTTTAACCCTTCTCAAACACCATCATTTACATCGGTCAATAATGAGTATGTACTCTGTATCTGTGTATCAGATGAGAAATATTGGAAGCTGGATACCAAAGTGAGCGGTGAGCTGCCAACTGAGCCATTGGGGACTTTGCTTGGTAACGATGGTCGTCTAGGTCCACCTTGCAGGACGCATCTTTAAAAAAAAATCGCACACTGTCAACTTGAATGAAATTTTTTATATCGGAATTCGAGACAGGTCATACGTGCACACACACACAGCACGTGGCGTATTGGTCACATAAACTCCACAACACGACGCAACAAATGTTATTATTAACGCAGTTAAACCCTGTTCATGATGCCCATTACCCCGATGAGCAATCGCGAAGCCCATGATGGATGCCTGCTCAGCAGAGAAGACAGGAAAATGAACGCTCTTAATCAGGGCCAATGCTGAGTCGGTGAACGTGGATAAAGAGTTATTAAGTTCTGGGTTTTTCATGGAGAGTAAAAAGAAAGGCAATTGTGTTCCAGAGGGCTTCTACTAATTTTTATTTTACCAGCTATTGTAAGGCCTACTGAGCTACACGGCACTTTTTCAGAAGCGACCTAGCCACAAATGGTCGCTCAACTTAGGGGCTTTTTGATGCGGAAATGTATAGCAGCCAAATACTCAAAACTCGTGTTTCTAAATATTGGGAGGAAAAATTGGAGGAACCGGAGAAAAATCCACGCGACCACGGGGAGAGAGACACGCAAACTCCAAATATACAACAGGCGTCAGGGCCGGGATCGAGCCCACAACCTCCTGCATACCAGGCGAGGGAATTAACACCTCGCCACCGCTTCTCTCGAGGTACAGTAGCAACATGGGGAACTTAGCAGTGGCGAAGCACGCTTGGTTATCAGGCGAAACACCGATGGCATTTTTTACGTAACTCTCTTGTTTGGTTACCACATTTGGGACGTACCCAACATGTTGTGTGCCATTGCTCCTGCTTTCCAGTAGCAATTAAGCATTATTTTGAGCTCCCTAATGCTCAAATCGTCTGTGTGGGCGTTTGTTTTGGCATAATAATTCGTTGCATTTAGGTGTATGCCACGTCAATGAATATGCACACGTTAATTAGAAAACAATATAAAAAATAATGTTTTCTGATTTTTTTCGAGCGATAAATAATTTCACATTCCAAATTAATGGGCTTCTTCAACATTGATTCCAATTTGTCATAGTTTTAATCAAGGAGGAATGGCTTGTTTTTAAGGAGAAGACGAATTGAGAAGTTATATTTCAATGGGCGAGAGGGGATGTGGAGGGGGCTGCAGTGGTGGAACACTCAAGTGGTGAAAACTCGCAATGCACATGAGTGAGCATAATTCAATTCCACATCGGCGGTGATATAAGAACCCTTCCTGGTAAATCAACCACAACAACTGGCTTCATCCAGCAGTGGATTGCCTGACTATAAATCTGTGAATTATAATCATGAGTGGATTATATTTTTCTTCAACGACAGGCAACCCCCATAACGTAGATGAAGCTAAAAAAAAAGAGCCGAACCTTAGGTTGGTGTAAAATACGTGACTTATAATAGGATTAGATTTCTCAAACTCTTCACGTATGGACACAACTGGGTGGCCGCCATCGCAATAGTTAGCACACTGTGCCCTGAAAGCAGCAACTTGGGTTGGATTCCCAGCGTGGTGAAATGCGGTCAAACAAACACAAAGCATGGAGAGGCCTTCATCCAGCAGTGGCAAAACATAAAGGGCACATTTATTATTATTATTATTATTATCAATACAAAAGCTTAATTTCAGCCAGAGATGTCTGGGGGTGAGCACCGGCAAACATTTGCCCGCTTGGGATAAAAATCAACGAGAAATCACGCGTCGACTCTTACAAATGCAACACATTTAATTGCGACGTACACTCGCAGTGGCAAGTTAAAACAAACGTCTAAATGGTGTTTGCTCAAATGAGCATTGAGGCGGTGCTCATGTTCTCTCTCTTTACAGGCCTAAACCAGTGGTGGAAATTCCACATTCTTGTGATGGGGGGGGAGGGGGCAAGTATATCCGCACGACAACCACTGTCGACTCCCCCCCCCCCCCACCCACCTACAAAGCGATACAAATTTGATTGAATCTGGAGAGATGGCGAGCCGAGTCAACCGTTTCCGCAACCCGGACTTGGAACTCACAAACTTCTGATAGCGAGCCGATCGCTGCACCGCTGAGCCACCTGGTCGGGGCTCGCTGGCCGAGGGTGGAAGCGCGCTCCAGAGAAACCACGTGAGTAGCGGGGCGGGGGGAGGTGGGGAGATGGTCACGCATGCGGGCACCGACTGGGGACCCAGACGCTCTTCGGGACGTGAGTGCTGCAGCTGAGCGTAGTGAAGTGTGGCGGGCGCACGCCACAGGCAGCAGGGCTCTCCGCACGTGTCAGGGAGCCCCACCACCACCCCCTCCCGCGTGGCACAACTCAGAGGGGGCCAGCCAGCGCCGCGATGCCAGCCTCGTTACCCAACGCGCAGCTGTACCGATTAGCACGGTTGGCTACGTACGGTGCGAAAGAAGTTCAACGCGGCGCCCGCGGGCAGGCACGCGGTGACGCACGCCCGCGATCCAGCGACGCGAGGATTGATGGATCGTGCAGAGACGGAGTCACCTGTGCGACATAGACACCCCATGGGACAATGAGATGGCTATAATGGACAGTAAAGAATGTTGGTTTCTCACCCATCTGCTTGGAGCTGTGGTTGTGCCTGCCAGAGGTATCCTGATGCACTTATTCGTTGACCTGATATCTGTTCTTTACTGATGATGATAATAATAAGACTTGTAACGCAGTAAATATCGCAAATACGACTCAAGTCCGTGCGACTTAGAGGCGCAGAGCCCAGCTCGGAGCAACTGAAGAAGCTCGCCGGGGAACAGGTGCATCGCCTTTAGGTGTTTTAATGAAGCAGGAAGATTAATCGACGCTGCGGCGTATGCGAAGGGGAATTGTATTTGTTAGTGCAGTGGTTAGCGCGCTGCGCGATGAACCCGGCAGCCCGAGTTTGATGACTGCTCACGGCCAACACCAGTAACGGATTGTTAGAATTGGTCCTGGGTCTCCCTTAGGTCGACTCGAATGAGTAGCTGGCATGGCGGCGTGTAAACATCGCCACATGGGAGACAAAGGCGGCCGGGTGTGGTGCTGGCCACTCACCCACTCCCTCGTGTGTCGTGCCGGCCTTCATAGCCTTAACAGACTGTTCCTATAGTCTGTTAAAGCTTTGCGGAGGATCTTTGTCTTTGTATACATATACATTGTAAGGAGTGCATTATCATGATACTTACTTTCACAATATATACAAACAAGATTATTGAGTTAAAGTTACGGGGTGAATCATCAGGGTTTAAGTACATGTTTAACAACTCGTCCCACCGACGATTTGCGAATCAGGTTATGAATCGATTCTTTTTAAACTCATTTTTTTAATCATCCCTTTCGTATTATTGCTCAGTTGTTGTGAGTTGCTTGTACGCTTTCACTTTCTCGCCCACTAGCCTAAAGATAACGTGCGTTATAATTGACACGAATCATGAATACCCAATTACCACGCGTACGATTCAATTCATTGCGAGCGTAAGTATCGATTTTCTATATGTTAATCAATGGAGAGTGACACGGATATTTCCCTTAAACAAAAAATGTACCGGTGCAGCTCTTGCTGTGATTTCTGGCTCACGCCGCCGCTGCCAGAAGGGTCTCCCGCTAGGGAAAGCTGAAGCGAGGCCCCCTGGAGAGTATTTCCATCATGATTGTTGTTTTATTTTTAGATGACAACCTTAGGAATTACACTTTTGGAGCCATGTGTAAAGGAAAATGCGTGGCATTCACCCACACTGCCCCCCCCCCCCCATATTTCAATAGCGTGCATGCAATCCTGGTAAAAGCCACCGGTTGTATAATATGTCACCTCGTCTTCGCAGGACAATCATTAAAGAGTGGTACTACAATTCTCCGAGTTTTCAGGGTCAAGGAGATACATTAAAACTGTCAGGGCAGCCAGGTCCATTTCTAATTAGAGTAGGACCTTTAGAATGAGTCATCGCCCATCAAAAAATCGGTCCATTAGTTTGGTAGTCAGATACGTTCAAAGTTAAGCGAACTGATTTATTAATTATCTATCAAGCAGAAATTACGTTCTGAGAAGTTGGACAAAATGCCCAATATATAAGCAGATTGCACAATTAAAAAAATATTATTGTCAAACCTATGCCATTCCGCTGCTGGATGAAGGTCGCTGCATGCTGTGTCAGTCATGTGGGTTGCTTTAACCATACTTCACCACACTGGTCAGTGAAAGGTAAGCACAGAACCAGTTCAAATATCACGTGCCACTGACGTTGACCCACAGTACCGAGGAATTGAACTCGGCTTGCGAGGTTTAGTGTGTGCAGTGTGGGCAACTACGGCACAACTGCACATGCATACGACCGTTGTATCGTGAAGTGTCATTGTTATTCCACACAATTTGATTATATCACCCGATTTCTAAAATGATGTATTTCACAAAAGCTTAAATAACAAACGCACACTAACAATCCCGTATTGCACGCGATAAAATATCACATTCCTGCACCGTTAATAGAGTATTAATTGAGTAGTAAGCATGTGTGACACATGCACGCACTCTGGAATATTAACAATTTCGCAGAAGGTGGGATTAAAAAAGCCACCATTTAATTTGTAGGTGTTTTGTACACTGAACTTAAATACGTACCAATTAAACCGAGGTAATTTTCAAATAACTTTGAGCTCTATATATTAAATCGAGTACGTATAATTGCAAATATGTGTCGTTTAACTATTAACTATTGGTAATACTGTACCGACATCTAAGCATGTAAATGATATTGCCGTTCATATAAATCATTGTGTCCTTGTTCTCTGATGTTACAAAGGCATGTAAATAAGCGCATGTAAGTCTGAATAATTGTTTTTTTCAATTATCGCTTTCGACCACACATCTGCCCCCAGCTGCCTTCACCAACCCAAGCAGACTTGCTTGGTGAAGTATGGTCAAACAACTCCCATGACCAACACAGTATTCGGGAGCATTTATCCAGTTGCCTATTGACAAGGGGCTGTAATTATTATGGAGAGATATAATGCACGTGTAAAACTACAAACCTGTCAAAATCAAAGGCCCCCATTTAGTCTTAAGGCCATAATATGCAGTCACTGTGGCAATTTAAAGACAATTATGCCCGGCAATAATCATCGTCAACACATTCACTTTGAGCAGAATATTGCAATTCATCGTAGTAGTAGGACAGATGGAATTGTGTATCGGCAATGCACGCAAAGTTTTTGGAGAAATGTGATGAACGGTGATCATTCTACAGAACACACAACCTCTGGGTAGCCATGAGACATTTGTCTCCGATCTAATTGGAAGTTTCCAGCGCAGTTGCCTCCTGGGGGAGCGGTGATCAGATTTGTCCACATTTGGGCAACGACATTTCTTACAGTGTAAACCTGTGGAGGCAACTATTGTCGGTGACCATCGCTGCTAAAGATTGCACTCACATTGCCTAATTTTATCATGGCATTTAGAGAGCGAGGCAACCACTCTGGACGCCATCACACATTGGTGGCGGTGAGCCTCAATGCTGGCCTTGCGTTTTATGGCGTATTGCGCCAGGTAGTCATTTTAGGCCGAGTTGACCTCGGAAAGTTTCGGGTCCGGTTTAGATACCAATTACCAATTGTGCTACTTACACATGGTCAGGAATTAGGTCTGATTCGCACAACATTCGCCACTTTGTGGCAGTGACGTCACCGCAGCGCTGCTAACCAGGCGAGGGGCATTTCATGGTCACGTGTTGTGTCGAAGGCTTGCGGGCAGGAGGTCACAGGTCAGGCCCAGGAGTAATTGGTTAACTGACTGAAATGTCTCCCACAAACACGCGGACGCACGCACGCGAATTGGTGTACACACACAGAGACTAATTAAAGTATAAAACTTTACAGACACGAACTGGACGCTATTTAGGTCACAAGTGGTTGATGTCGTGTGGGAAGGTGTTTATGGGTAATTTAGGTATTTAAAGAAAAACATTTCCTTAATCACTGAGTTTTACAAAAGCATACATTAAAAAAATTACAGAAAAAAACTTCCCAACTAGTAATGCATATTTATCTTGGCTGCGCTGTTTTTAATCAAATGTATCTATGGAGCTGCGATAATTTGGTCTCTTCCGAATAGTTAGTTAAGCATTAATATATCACGCAGGTGTTACTCTCGGCTAATGTTCCAGCATACAGCAACATGTTCAGCTCACTCTATCGCTCACTCGCTCGCTCGCTCGCAAAAATGTTATGAAATCCTGGTTTCGTATCAAGAGAGCGTTGGCTGGCAAAGCCAATCACTCGAGTGCAAAATAGGGCCCCCGTCGTCAGTACCAGGTCGGGTTGAAGAGGACATGGGGGTCAGCGTGCCACTTTTTTGCTACGCTGCAAAGGGGCTGTGAACGAGCGGGAAAGGCTGCATTTTGCTGCAGGCTTAATATAAAATTACAGGAGCTGTAATTGGCTGCCTCTAAAAGGCTGCAAAGGGCACGTGTCGCGGCGTGAAGGGCAAAGACCTCTTCTTGGCTCGGGTACCCCCACCCGCGTGCGTGCCACCCTCGCCAATGTGGTTCTGCATCAGGTGAGAAAGTTTTGTCGTACGTTCTTCATTTGTAATGTGTTGCACGGACGTGTTCATCACTTGCGGTGCGTGTATGGATTCGTGCGAATATCCGCGCTCGCGGGGAGAGAGGGAGCACGTGCGTGTGTGCGCGTGTGTGCTTGAACGAATAAATCTGTCCTCTGGTCCACTGTTCACAGGCCCAGGTGCCACGCAACTCATTTTGTGCTCAGCTGAGGGCAGCTTTCTCTCATCTGGCGGGCGCAAATTCCCAGATGGTTTAAATATGCTCTATCATTACGCCCTCTACGCTGCAATGTCTGCGGCCAACCGTCAACTTGAACAAATATGCAAAGCAGGGATGTGGGGTCCCGCCGCAGTGGTGTGCAATGGCCAGGACACTACATGGCATTGGTGCCAGCTTCTTGAATCTGTCTCAAACCTGCGTCCACCCGGTGGGGTAAATGGGGTTCACCGCAGTTAGTCGACCTGCAGATCAGGCGTGGTGGGGTAAAGCATGGGTACTCCCACCGCTTTAAAGAAGACATCTGGCCAGTGTGTAAGAGTAGGCCAAATACCCTTTAGAGAGTATTCCCTAGAGCTTCCTCTAGCGGAGGCCGTTTCGCCAGGAGTGGTGTGAGCAAACACTTTCAGGGCTGCACATTTTTATATTTTTTTTATTCAATTCCTGTGCAGGTAACTTTGCCAGCCAGCAGTGGAGTGTGAATTATCTGAGGAGGTGCAAGAGAGCTTACAGTTTGAAGTAGCTTTTTTCCTGAAGCAACAATCATCAGCCACGTGGTGAGATGTCAACCACCTCGCCTGCTGTATGTTTGGAGTGTGCGGCGTCTCTCTCGCCGTGGTCGTGTCGATGTTTCTCCGCATCCTCCGGTTTTTCCCTCCACATTTAGAAACGTACGTTTTGAGTGCTTGGCTGCTCTACATTTTTAGGTGATAAGCCATTTCGCTTCTGAAGAAGAGCCATGTAGCTCAGTGGGACTTCACAGTGTTCAGTCAAACGTCATGAAGAGACACACTCGATTTGCACTGTCAATGAGTGGGAGTGTTCTATTATTTTCTGCGTAAGCTTAGCGTGCACCCGCTCCACACTTTGACACCTTTTTTTTTTAAAGCAGATTGCAATTGCGCGTACAATGCGCAGCTAGTGAAGCCCGATTTGTTGTGTGAAGGTTGAGGCATGGGTAAAGTCTCTCGTCACAAGAAATTATACGGAAGACAAACGCTTCCGCAAACGAGCAGACAGATGCCTCCTGCTGTGGGGAGAGAAGGTGTAAGAAGGCTGCGTGACTTCACGCCCAGATGTTCCGAGCGACACTGGGACACAAGGGCCTGGGGGATGTGCAGTCTCTCAATCGAAATCCCTGAGCGTTTTAATCCCTGGAAACCTCTCCTGCCTTGCCCCGGTTCCAGACACCTGCACCTGTGCTTTCAGACCCCCCCCCTCGCCCCCCCCCGTCCCATCTCAATGAAAATCCAAACGACATTCGCGTGGTCTTTTTCCCCTTGTCCCCATCATGCTCAACGGGAATAACCCACGAGCACGTACACTACCACCACCACCACCACCACTTCGTGGGTGTTTTGTGTGTGTCTGTGGTTGTGCCCTATGGTGGTAGTGTGTGGAGAGCGGTGGTGCAGTGGTTAGCGCTACGCTGCGCTACGAACCTGGCGACCCGAGTTCGATTCCCGCTCATGGCCAACATTAGTGACGATTATCTGAAGCGGTCCTGTGCATCCCCTAGGTCGACTCAGCCTCAAATGAGTACCTGGTGCGGCGTGTAAAAACATCGCTATTAGGGAGACAACGACGGCTGGGCGTTGTGCTGGCCACCCACCCCCTCGTGTGCCGTTCTGGCCTTCATAGGTGCTCGCTAACATCACTTGCCCCAACCACCCATATTATGGAGTCCGTTAAGGCCATACGGGGGATCTTCGTCTTTGTGCCGAATGGTTTGGACGGCGCGCGGTACATATCGGGCAGAGAGCCCGACGCTCGCAAGGGTAGCATCTCGATTTAAGGTCAACCGTGAAAACTTGCTCGCAAAAAGAAAAGGATCGCGTGAAATTTAACGAAGCGGTTAAGCGGCTCGGAAGTCAAAGGTCAGAGCACTGGGCGGGCGCCACTGAGATCCAGGTTTTTGATTTCAGGTTTCAGGCGCCCGTAATCAACGAAGATTCTCGAGTGCAGTGGGCGGATGGTCTCGTGGATGGTCTCACGGCAGTCACTGGAGAATGTCAGCACACGCAAACAAAATGCCACATGATTTTACACTTAAATCTTGCTAACCAGCAGCTGCGATAATTGGAATTATTGGATTGACTAGCACGTGAAGAGCGTTTTATCTGCGAAGGGGCATCTGGGTAGCTATGCCCCTTCGTAGCGCATTTGTATTTTTTTTAAAATGCACTAGAAGGGATCTCAAAAGCAGATCTCTGATATCTGCTTTTAAAGGTTACTCCCTAACACAGGGTGAAGCATGGCTGTATAAAACCTCTGGATGGACACTCGGTGTCATGATAATGGTGCCAATAGTACAATCACAATAACACTGGGGGTGGGGGGGAGACCAATTATATATTTCATTGACACTTGATGAAGAGTGATTTAAAGAGTATAAAAGAGCAGTGTCTTGTGTTTAGAGGCCCATTAAAGTGACTCTCAAAGTGCTTCTTTGGAGCCATTTAGCAGGGTCATCCTCTGACATGCCGTGTGTGCTCGCTCTGCCGATATATATTTTAAAAAATCGCTGCAACAAAAATGTATTCGCCTCATCACCTGACTCGAATGGAACAACTAGGATACGAACAATGATGCGAACCAAAATCACTGCCGTTATAACAAACATAATAAACTTGCTGTGCGCGGCATATCCAACACCCGTGGGATGTGGCCGGGCCGCCCAGATGTCAGATCGTCGAGCTGAAATCCTCCAGGGCTCCAATGCAGGCAGTCACCCGGTGATGAAACTGAGTGAGTTGACGTCCTCAGCCCGCTCACCAGACAGTGCGGCTTTGAGAATTTAAATAAGCGTTGGACTGCATGTGCTTCGAACGTTTACTCTCGTAAGCAAAGTGGGCGGGGAAAGTGATTTCCTCCTCCGTGTGGACCAGAGGTTAGCTCTGAGTCATCCACTTCCGCGGGCCATTGCCGAACACCGCTCTGCGATGGATCCAAACGGGTTGGTCATTTCACGACACGACACCGATCGAACGATTGGAAGAAAAACTGGGGGGAAATGCCCCCCACCTCCTACCCCCCTCCACCCCCACCCCCCCCAAAATCATATATTAATAAAACGATACGTAAAAAACAAAATCCACTCATGATATATCCCCACGTGGTCATGCGGCCGATTCAGGAACGGCACTAAACAAGCGTGACTGGCGGCGCGCAAGCACACGCCTCATCCAGGGCTGAAGCAGCTTAGGCTTGAAATGGCTGTAAATAAGCCTTTAGAGACCACCTTGGGAAGTGGCCTCAAAAAAGTGGTAATTTACGACGCTTTCTGAACATGGTCTGTAAACTTGAGCGTCGTCGTGTGCCCAAAGTTCTGCGCGATCCTTCCCCACCTCCCGTCTCCACCCACCACCTCGATCGCGTCATCCCGCGGGTGTTGGTGTTAATTGGGCGTTACAATCATGTAAACGAAATGCACTTAAATGTAATAATAAGAATACATTTGTATGGTGTATTATCAATACGCGTGTAGTGGATTAACACGCGCATACAGGGGGGGGGGGGGGGGATGGTAAAGACGCGCGAGTTATGGACAGTGGGGTTAACGTCGGACAGGCCAGGTGTGGCGGCGGGTTAACTGTGCGGTAATGACGGGCCAATTAAGCCGGGGAGCGATGCACGGCTGTGATTGTCTGGGGTTGTTGTCAAGGGCGGAGTGGCGCCTGAATGTCTGGGGATAGAGGGGGGAAAGTAACACGTGCGGAGGAGGGGGGGACGCGGGGCGTCGGGGGCACGCGGCCTAATTGATTTGTTGGTAATGAGAATGGGGATATATTTGGGAGACGGGAAGAACGAGTTGAGTTGTCGCTGGGACTGGAACGAAGCAGGTCGGGGAGAACCCGGAGCGAAGACATAGGAGACAGAACAGGCTAGCAGTAGAGCAGAGACAAGCAGAGAGAAGCAGAGACAACCAGAGACAGACAGAGAGAGAGACAGAGAGAGAAGCAGAGACAAGCAAAGACAAACAGAGAGAGACGGAAACAACGGGAGAGAGACAGAGATACAGCGTGAGACAGAGACGGAGAGAGGGACAGAGACAGCGGGAGAGAGACAGAGACAGCGAGTGATGAAGAGAGAGAGAGAGGGACGACGCAGAGTGACAGTGAGGGATAGGGGAGGAAGCGGAGTGAGCGAGACGGGCGGAGCTCGGCGAGCGAGCTGCGGCTAAGCGGAATGACGGAGTCACAGACGCAATGTGAAAAGTCACAGACGTAATGTGAAGAGTCACAGACGTCATGTGAAGATTTGTAATAAAAGTGGTGTCGGAGAAAACAAGAAAGTTGTCCGCGTCAAGTCGACCACTACACGTGCGTCAACAGACGTTCGCGTTCAGAATATGTATTCGTACTGGAAGAATCCGATGAGCTATAAAGCTCTTTTTCACAGGGGTCAGAACGTTACAACTACAATACAATAACGCGATATGAATGCAAAGTATAGAGAAGGTAAACCAATCGCTTAAAAAATATATACAAATACAACTCAACTATGTTTTATCTTACCATGTAAAGCCCACTGAGAAACAACTGCATACGTCAAGAAATGTATAAGGAAACGTCAAATAAAATACAACGGGGGTTGTCAATAAACCTTCCCGGGCCTGCACACGACTGCTAGCCGTCCAACAAATAAGTAATATTTTTTTAAACCTTTTTTTAAAACACGCTTTTATGAAATGTACCGTACGAGTAATGCAACAACTCCACGACTCCAGAAAGTGGCCCCGAAGCTTGCCATAACGTAAGGGGCCGTGGCCGATCAAAGCCAACGTCAGTTGACCGTGGATAATTAGACCCAAGCCGAAACATAAAATAAAAAATAATGTTTAAAACTATATATTTTTTTATGATAGAATATAGTGTTGTCATTAGTATGACATAAATATACCAAGTTTGCAGTCGATACCACATTGGGAAGTGGGTTAAAATTGAGTTACAAGATTTGAGGATACAACGAAAATGACACCAACGACGACAACAACAACAGAGTGAGTTAAATGAAAACGTGTAAAAAGACACATTTGATGGGACCACCATGCCCCAATTATATATTTGTCTTAATGAAAACTATTCTCAGCCCTAGTATCTGCAACCAGTCTGCAGACCACCTCCCATGGCATGCGCATCACTGGTTGCAAACCACATAACCTGGAGGCCACAGTAACTAGCGCACACACGAAACGTGAACTGCAGATAGGATTAAAATTTGATAAATTATTCAAGAAACAATATATATGGTCGGTCGTATAAAATCTCATAAGGTGGAACCTAATTACAAAAAAGCCACGGGAAATACACAACCACCCTGAATAGTCAAATATAGGCATACGTGACTCTGACATGTGTAGGTTGACAATGTCCAATTCTTACCGTGCACAAGTAAAACTATGATCCAGTTCTCTCTCAAAAAATAATTATTCTCAAAGGGCTCTCATCATCACTATGAGCCGTGGTCTTTCCACTGCTGGATGAAGGCCTCCATAAAGCTATTGCCATCCCTCACGCAATCCTACGACGGCGCGCATCATCTTCCTCCTCCCGCACATGAGCCGATCCAATCGCTCCGTCTCCACGGTTAGTGTCCTCCTTAGCGAGGTCTCGCCATTCCATCAGCAGTCTTGTTTATTGGCCTTCATACGGACCAGCGATGTGCGCTGCTAAAAATAGGAGTGCATCTCTTCATGCTTCCGCGTGCAATTTCAGTTTTTGTTCCATTTTCGGTGTCGTATTAACAAAAACCATTTGCGACGAAGGGACGGCTACACTGAGATTGCCTAAAGAGAGTGAAAACACGCTCATCAAAAGCCGAATAAGTCAGGGGGGGGGGGGTGGTGGGGGAGGAGGCACTCTCACCAGGGCCATTCACAGCAACATTCGAAGGTATTTGACAAAAATTGGGTGAGAGAAAGTATGGGTCCTCGGCTAGTTTTAAATAACAGTCCACCAGTAATATCAATAGGTTTTTTTTTCTTTTTTTCCCAGAAACAATTTCTTTAACAATTTGTAAAATAATTTCCCTAATGTAAAGGGGCTTAACACGGCAAGGCTTTAAATATGCATTGTATTCGTTCGTAAAGGAAATAACGGAGCCTCGTAGTCCCAATTGACTGGAAATACGGTCAAGAAATAAAAATTAAAAGTCGTGCAGTTACTGGCCGAGCCAAGATCATCAAACTTGCTACATCATAGCACCCTCGTGGCCCAGTGGAGCGAAGTTTTATTTTTTTCTTCTCCTCCTGCCTTAATCAACCCGAAGGCTTGAACCTTGAGATCACAGAGCTGCTGGCTCAGTCACCTGACACGGTGCATTAGGACCGCTGAGCCTTACGGCCGTCCTGCATCAGAGGCGACCACAACAACATTTCACTCATTTCAAGGGCCACA
This sequence comes from Petromyzon marinus, assembly GCF_048934315.1. Taxonomy (NCBI): domain Eukaryota; kingdom Metazoa; phylum Chordata; class Hyperoartia; order Petromyzontiformes; family Petromyzontidae; genus Petromyzon; species Petromyzon marinus. The sequence continues at coordinate 3,668,422 of NC_133691.1, read as the reverse complement.
AAGAGAGGCGGAGCAGATTTTAATTCACGTGGACACGCACTTGCAGCCTCAGAGGCGACGGGGAATGGGTCCGTCTGTGTGTCACCCCCCCCCCCGCCCCCCAAGAGCAGAGACTTAATATTTCTAACAGGGACAATTTGCGATGTGGTAGAGGCGAGGGGGAAAGTGGTGAGGCGAGCAAACTATTGGGGAGCAAGGACGAGGCCTCTTGCCCAGCATACGCATTCATTCTACCGTCCACCACCACCCCCAAAAAAATAGTACCCCACAATGTGCATTTGTGCATTTCCATCGGATGTATTAGTTTGATGAGTCCGTGCATTGTACTTCCTTGGGAAGTCAATAGTCCAGTCATGGTCAGCGTGCGCGGCGTTAGGCATCCTGTGGACTCGTTGGAGGAAATTGCTTATCACGCTCGTGATATGCACGTGTAATCGTGCTTGTGAGAATCAATTATTTGAACGTTTAGCGAATCGTCGGCAAATTATGTGCTAACGGTGGGTGGCGGCGGTGGTGGCGGTGACGCAGCACACCTCACTGTGAATCTGTTGACCGGATATCATCCTAGGTGCTTGATATGTGAAGCGATCCTGACGTCTTCCCTTCACCAACTTACACTGATCAGCGTGGTAATGTCTCGTCAAAATATTTCCCCGTTAACAATATGGCAAGGGGAGACCTTCATCCAGCAGTTAATTGATTAAACAAGGCCTCTAAATTGTTATAAATATTGTTGTACGTGAATGTTACGTTGAGGCTAATGCGGCAGATGAAACTGTACGAATGAGAAATTATTTGATGATATTGGAAAACGAACTGTACATACACGTAGCTATAATTTGTTGCAATGGTACGTCGATTTGATCAATGAAAATTAATTCATCAGCTCACGATTAATGCAGCGAAAAATACTTGCAGATAAACAATGATTTGCAATCTGTCTACGTTGCGGGTGACCGGGTCACGCGACCAGCCGTATAAACTAGAAGCGGCACTGTGTTCACCACGTTGTTAAATATACACGAACGTTGTTGCATCCAATCGTGACCCTAAATTTTGACTCTGAATCGTGACGACAGTTCTCATTGAACTGCCAGGGGGGGGAGGGCAATGTTCGCCACCACACTGTGACTACTCACACCGCTGACTCCGCCACTCAAGGTGGGATCTGGGTCTAGTCAAGCCTCTTGATTTCTTATAACTAGTCAGTCAAACCATCTCACTTGATGAGCACCAAGGTCGGTATGCCCCAACTCGTAGCCGTGAATGTTTAAAACAACTCTACGCGTGTCGGTTTTAGTCTGTCCAGGTATGTGTGATAGAAAGTGCGTGGAACGTGGGGCAGGAATTTCGTGACGTGATCTCCATTTGCAATCGGTATCTGAATGGCGACATGCACGTAGATACTGTCAGCCTGAGGATGAGAACCTTGCGTGATGGGCGTGTCCACCACTACAACTTGGACGAGATCTGCAGTCAAAATTAGTATTGACCGCTGTAAACTTTGAGTTTAAACTAAAAACTAATTTTCATTTTACCAGGTAAGGCCCACTTGAGCTATATAACTGCACTGGCCTAAATATACACGTATCCTGAAACAATGCTATTTCAACCCCGATGATACTTGGAGAGCTGGATCGAGTTCAAAATAACTCACATTGTGACAGACCCAATGCAGAAGATCCCTGGATTTCATCTTCCACGAAGCTCATGGTCCACCTTAAATCACATCCACACACACCATAGCAGATGCGGATATCTGATGCACAAATGGGAAGAAAAAACCATCTCAGCATTGTGCGACTGTGGTCTTCCAGAACAATCCACAAATACCAAGGAGATATCACAGCGATACACTCCGCTACTCCTGACGCAGTTGTCTGGCTTGCCCACCTAAATGTGGAATTGCAGACGTTGCTCTACATCTACATCAGCCATATGAAAGAAGAACTGACCTAAATGTATGTATGCTGAACTTCTTTCGCACTGTACATAGCGAGCAGTGATAATCGGAGGTGCAGGGGAAGGACGACAAACTAAACACAAACATCAGTTGCTTGTGAACAGCTCTTGCCTTTGCAGATTAAAAAGAGGTAAACTGGGTAGTTGTATTTAAATATACTAAGTGGATATTGCCCCTGTATTTCCAAATGTACTGAAATAGGTAATAAATGTTGTTAAATGGTGTGTTCTCATCTATTTCCCGTGCCCCCTGCTTATTCCCCCGGGGTGCCGGTAGTTTTAAAACCAAATGCCCGTGGTAACAAAAAAAAATGAGTAAAAAAATCACACGATTCACATTATTGGAAATGGAAAAATCTGTCCCCATTCTCGCATCCCCCTCTCCGCCACGCCACACCACCCTCACATCCAAGCACCTCCCATCCCGTCCCTAACACACTCGCACCCTACATTCTGCTTTGTATTTTAAAATGAGGTTCCAAGAACAACTGCGGCACACAGGTTAATTTCAAGGTTATACGCTCACCAGAGAGACTATGAACGTATGTACGTACGTATGTTGAACTTCTTCGACACCACACGTAGCCAAAGACGCTCATCGGAGGTGCGGGGACAACACGCTAAACACACAAATCAGTGAGAAAAAAATGAGTTTTCAATCTCGATTTAAAAGACTATGCATCTGCAACGCACTAAATTGTTTTTAGATTGCTGTATTTATTTACAAGCGATTACCGTTGTTACTTCAACAGATGTGCATTCACCAATGGTGATGAATGGCATTTTTTTAAGAACAAGATATTTATTGTCATGTTTATGTCGGCTCATTATTATACTTTTGTGTTTCAGTAAAGTCACCCCAAACATCAGTGATGTGCCCTCACCATATTTCATGATTCATAACTAAACATGAGGCTTTATATTTAGATGTGAGCTTAGCTTGTGCGGTAGTTTTTGGGTTTGATTCTTAAGGCCCCTTGTAGCTCTCTGTGTGTGTGGGTGTGCGCCCATTATAAAAAAAAATGTTCCCAACAAACATTTCATCCCCCAGTGGCGCTGTGCTATCACACAGCAATGTTTACACCGAAAATAACGGCGACATAATTATTCCGTGTGACCGCGGGTAGGGCCACTAGCTAATGGTGGCGGTGGTGGCAAAACATGTATGGGCGTCAACGCCATGCAAGTCAGTGAACATTCATGAAAAGGTCATCACGGCTTAAGCCGTCAAATCCGCTACACCGTCACTTCATTCCTTCTGCGACTGCTGCTGTACTCTCCAGATTATTGTTCCTGTAGTTTAAAAGCAAATGTGGACGGGTCGATCTTCATAATCCTGAAAAGATGGTACAACAGTCGGCACATGCCCAGCAAGGAGCAGCTTTAGTATACTAAAACTAAACTTATTCTATATCATTGTTTTTACTAGGTAAGGCCCACTGAGCTACATAGCTCTTTGTCAGAAGTGACCTGGCCACAAATGATAGCTCAACGAAATGGATTATCACGTGGAAATGTATAACAGCCAAATACTCTAAAGGAATGTTTGTAAATGTGGAGAGAAAACCCGGAGGACCCGGAGAAAAAATCTATGCAACCACGGGGAGAGAGAGAGAGACATGCAAACTCCAACTATACAGGCGTCAGTGTCGGGATCGAACCCACGCCCTCCTACATACCAGGCAAGGTAGTTAGTAAAAAGAGAAGACAAGGTCACATCGCAAGAAGTTTTCACTCGGCCGATCGAGGAGACTCACTCGGATGCCGGCACACTGACACACACACAGAGACAGACAGACTGGCGCTAGCGGTCGTCCGCTTCGTTTACAAGAGCACGCGCGACCTCGCCATCCGGGGCGTCGAGGCGGAACCTACCGCGATCGGCCGAGCAGAAGACGGACACGGCAAGGCGCAGCGAGGATAAGGGACGAGAATGTCGAGAGCTGTGAAAAACCCGCGCATCCGTCAGTCCGCCTAGCGTCGCGCGGCAGAGTGCGGGCACTCGACACGAACGGCGTTACACTAGCAAAGGGGCCTTCGGGTGAAAAGCGAAATGTTTGAAACGGCGACTTTGTGGTGCCAGGACATGGAGGTGTTCGTTGCCTCGCTCTAGTCTTTGGAGTGTCTGCAGTGCCACCTACACTTGCTGGATGTCGATCACGCTTGCAACAGATGTATTTACCTTGATACACTGCGGTGCCGGGATACCCAGTAGCATGGTACGGTGATACATCAAGGCCACCCTCTTGTGGTATTATATTACTTTTCGCTGGCAAGATGAATTTGACCACAACACAGGCACACAATGGCACGCTATTGGATGGAGCACAGTTGGATTGGGCACGTTTCTTTCTTTGCAGAGACTCCAAAGGCACCCAATCTTATTAAAATCGCCCAGAGTGTGCGCGCGTGCATTCGCGTGCGTTGGCGCGTGTTCCTCGCAACATCACCTGACTTTTGTAACGCATAACGCCACGCCAAAAACAATTAATCACAACTTTTAAATATATATATATATCCCAGGTTAGAATACGTTAACCTTTGCAAACGCTATATTACATATGCGGGTGCTAAAAATAATTGCTTCTTAAATTGTCGGTTGTGTTGCTCTTCTTACGTGGCACGTGGCAGCCGACAGCGGTATTACAAAGAGCAGGAAGAACTAGTAACGCATTTATTAATCATGAGCTCATACGTGACAAATATAAAGCCCTTCCCGTTTCAGTGGGTGTGGGATTTAGGATGACACATGTTGTGGGGCATAACTTTTAAGTTCTTCCACAAGAGTAAGCCGAGTTCTCGATTCACAGCCTATATTGCTCGGCTGGTTTTCCTTTCACAACTCTGCAACAACTATCGGATGGGACAGCAGGATTAACTTTCACTCCTCCAAAGAGCCACGGCATGATTGCAAAGATGGCACCCTCTTGCAGACTTTTAGTCATTCACCATACTTACCCTCGTCGCTACCTAGCCGGGCTACCACAGAGATAAATGTCATAAAATCCTCAATAAACGTCAAGCCAAATTCGCTATGTCTCTCACTCTCTGTCCCTTTCTCCCTTCTTGTATTACAGGGTTGAGGGAATAAGAGACACTTTTCAATTCCTCAGCTTAGCAGAGGTAACGCGCAGTCAGTCAAGCACCTTTTTGGATTCAGTGTTCAGACTACTGTGCCTCGGCACGATGCCATCATTTGATGAAAGGCTCCCTGAGCTGTCACCGTCTCTCACCGTTGATACAAACATCCATCGAGGACAGGGGCCTTCGTTGCAAGGCCCGCTGGCCACTGGCCACCCCTGGTGGCCTTTAGTGCGGCCCCCGATACTACACAAATAGTGAACACTCCTCCCACCATCATCATCATCATTGTGCTGCTGTCAAACCCAACAATGGTTTCACAATGTGTGGCGGCCCTTACACCGATGATGTCTTATTGGCGAAAGTGTCCTCCCCTGAAAGTAAGTGAAGAACACTGATCTAGGGACCTGCACATCAGCTGATTTAACTGCTCCCCGTCCACGGCGGTTGTCATCTTAGACACATTCCCTCCTTAGACTGCAAGATAAGCACTAAAGCCAGACAGAGCTACTTCCAACAATTTTGGAGATCGTAGGCGGTTTTGTCATTATGCCCCTGTTGATGTAAGGATTTCTTAAGTTTGGGCAATTATTTCAAACACTAATCAAAAAGTTGTCTAAGTCTGGCCCAAAGCTTCCTTGTTCTGGATTATGTGAGACTTGGGAAATAACTTTTAACCTTAAACATTCTATAGATAATTTAGACTTACACATGTGCATCGCTGCTTCAATTGTTGTGTGTAAATGAGCACCTGGTGTGATGTGTAAACATTGCAAACGGGAAGAAAAAGGTGGCCATGTGTGGTAGTGATTGTTCCAGCCTTTACAGGTGCTCGATAACAGCACTTGCCCCAACAGTCTGTTAAGGCTATATGGAGGATCGTTGTCTTCCTTGTGGGGAGCGGTGGTGTAGTTGTTACGGCCCTGCTCTATGAAATGACCTGAACCAGATTAGTGGCGAATATCTGTACGAGTCCTGGGCCTCTCCTAGGTCGACTCCGCCTTAAATGAGGACTTAGTGCGGTGGTTAAAACATCTTAGCACTGGGGAGACAATGGTAGCAGTGGCCTCACAACTCACTCGTGCTCTACTGGTCTTTATAGGTGCTCGCTAACAGCCCTTTGCTCAATTTGTTTTCGTGAATGCTATATACGGGAGGGGGGGAGGGTGGAATCTTTGTCTTTGTGCATATGTGTGAAGACAGCTCGTGCTCGTCCACTCATTTACGTATCCACACACATACATAAATGAAAATGCAAAATGAAAGTGGCAATAATATTTATCGGATGTTACGACATGGCGAGAATTACATCACAGCATCATCCCCAGTGACGTTGAATTTAAGCTGACGTGCAACTTGTGAGAATTGTGTTACTGGATGTGGAGAGAGTACAATGAGGGCATTACTGTTTGAAAATAACCTAATCTCAGGAACAATAACACTGCCCTCAATGGATATAAAAGGATATAGGACTTATATCATACTATAGACAACATTGGGGCAATGGCTCTTGTTCCATATCTATATGTATTTTCCGTTTAGTACAGAGTTATTGACGAATGTGCTGAGCTGTGTTGTTGTTGTTGCGTGTACACCACTGCCAATGCATTATGACAACAATAAAAATGGCTCATATAATTAATATCTGTCCCGTTTGCCGAATATTGCAAAACATTCGACACCTAGAAAACAGGAGCCCGACATAATTAAACAACTTCGTAACCATTTGGAATATGGGTCAATCGATTTGAATATGTCAGTGCAAAAGATAGGGGTTTTCAGTGATGATATATTAACTCTATTATATAAATGTAAGAAAAAAAGAATCTTACGACTGCTTCATTATTGTCGCGAGGAAAAAAAAAACCTGACAAATAAAATTAAGATAATTACCGAGGATGAATGTGATTAATGTGACATTTATATGACGGTCAAAACATTATGCAAACAAGATAGTACGCACTGATTTACAGTTACGACTGCACTTGATATTTCAATATGGTCACCCGTATTAATATATTATTCATGTGACTTTACGTGATTTGCATATTAATATGGGGAGTTGTATTTCAGCCGAACTCTAAGCTGATGTAACTCAACATGTATTATAAAACTTTTTTGGCTGGCCTCGCAAATAGCCCATGATGTATATGCATATATTTTAGAGATAGAAGCGTCAGGAGAGGAACGTTAGAAGGTGCAACGCGTGAGATAGATCATTTAAGCCTGCGTGTAATTATTTTTATTTTTTTTGCGTGGAGCAAAACTTTGAAAGTACTGCAAATGAAGATTGTATTGCTTGGAACTACACTCAGAGACAGAACGCGGACAGGAGCATGACGAGCAATGACGATCACAATCATCCCGACGCTGACCTTTGCTGCCGTTTGCTGCCTTTCAGACAAGCTTTGCTCCAGAATGTATCGAGATTCTCATTCCGAACGAATGAACATAAAGATACGAGTAGCTAAGTGGGCCTGCGCAGGACCCATACTAATTACCTGAAGGGACCAACACCAATGGTTGAGACTGGTGCTAGGAACGACAGCCAAACGAGTCAACGTGTCAAGAGAGAGGGCGGCCGTTGTGGACACGGGGCGAAGGTGTTGCGTTATCGCAGAGCCATATAACAGACGGCGACGGAGTGGGAAGACCTTCATGCAGCAGTGGATAGATACTGGCTCATGACGACCGACGATGATGACGATGATGGCGCGGTTTCAGAGTCGTCCATCCGGCGGAGCGAGCGTTGAGCTCAGAGGATTTTTTTTTTGTTTTAGAATGGAAGGGAGGGGATTGAATCCGTCACGAGCATCGCATTCTGCCCGGCACGAGCCACATCGGCAGAAATGAACGCGCTGGGATAACGCTCAGCACGTCCCACGCCGCATACATCTCGACAAATCCAGGCGTCATTAATTAAACTGGTGATGTGCACATTGTATTGTACTTACTCGCAGTGCGGGAAAATGCGCGCATTCAAGCCTATTACCTTAGCGTGTAAAAAAAAAATGTTACAGTCAATAAAAGGTGTGCTCCGAAATGCGCAGCTTTGAGATATTGCCTCGCATAGCTCGTGTAAGTGCCAAATATGGAGCCTTGTAATGTGAATAAATTCAAGTCAATCATTTTGGTGCTGTCCGTCCCTCCAGGCAAATAGGTTTTAACATGTGAGAAATATATATACGGGCTCACAATTGAGTGTGAAAGGTTGTGCGCCATTATTCCGTCGCATGCGGAAAACATTTTAAAAATAAAACCGAATTAATCCTCACCCTCGCCCCCCCCCACCATCCCCATGCAGGAATAAGGAGAACTACATAAATAAATAAAGGTTGAAGATGCACTGCCATGGACATTGTATGGCTGGTTCAAGTTAAATAGTATAACGCTCTTCATTTTTAGTATTCACGCTGAGGAATATGAATATGAATGTTTTGTTGTTATTTTGGTGAAGCTCGTTTCATCATTTTCATATTTCTGTAAGTGTCTTGTTATAAGACCTCATTTGTGCTGTTGTGTAACTGATGTCTGTTTGATGCTGCTGCTGCTTTGTCAGTAGTACTACGAACGAGTGTCAGTGCCTCAAACGTCGCCGCTTATATTTGAGCAAACTGGTGTCCTCCTTGTGCTTGTGCGCGCGACCTCCACCGCGCTACAAACTCGGTGCCCAGAGTTTGCTTGCTCTTCATAGATAACATCGGTGGCAAGTGTTATCTAACCCGTCCTTGGCCTCCCCCAAGTTGACTCAGCCTTAAATCGGTGCCTATTCAAGTGTGCATACGTCAGTGCTGGGATTACAGGTGTGGCGAGGTGTTTGTCTGACCACACAAACCCGTCATGCACCATTATAGTCTCAGTAGGTTCTCACTTGACAGTGCTCTGCCCGACAGTCAATACGGCTATGGGGAACCGTTGTCTTTGCGTGTGTAACCTAGCCTGGCACAAACACCGTCTCTGCCAATTCGCGGCGAATGGCAGTTGTTGTTGTTATGGTTTGTGACACCAGAAGTGATGAGTATCTGAACCTCGTCTTGGCCTCCTAGCGGTGGACTTAGCCTCAATTGAGTGCCCAGAATGGTGGTGCGGTCAACATCAACACTGGGGAGACAAAGGCATCCAAGGTGTGCAGGTCCTGTCCACAACGTGCACTTGCATGCCACTCTGGACTTAATAAGTGCTTGCTAGAAAAATACTTGTCTCACGCGTGCGAGCGGGCAACACTCTATCCCATACAGATGGAACAAATGAAGATTAGTCCACTCTTGTTGTACTGCCTGCCCCCTGTCTGTCCAGGGGTTATGTCACCTCCTTTAAGCCTGCGTGGAAGCGGGTTTTAACAACGCCCGTGTGTGTAATCCACCAACCCTCGTTGGCTCCACAGTGCTGGATTACAGGCCACGTGCCTAGCCACCACCACGGCCTCCCACAAACACCTACGCGTATTTTTTTGCATTATTCTATTGGAGTTGAATCTAACATTTCTCAGTTTTAGTTGAACGCGTGCAGGATTTCTATCGTCAGCGGTCAAACCCCACTCGAGCATAATCCTGTTTAAGACGCACGGTGCGGCTTTCGGCCATTCGCACCGTGCGTAATTGTGACAATTTGAGTTGTCTAAACCCACGCGATAAACACATAGGCACACTGTAATGGGCAAACGGATTGCGCTCCTCCACAGCGGTGCACATGACTCGGGAAAAAAAGACAGATGACGAGGATTACGAACAGGCAATTGGGCTCCACCGCTCTTCAGAATAACGTCCGCACGGTTTAACGCCACCATTAACATGCAATGGTAACAGACGGATAAAATTAATTTCGTTTTGTAAAACACGAGCGCTCGGCGCTTACTGCAGCGCGGTACATTTATAGGCATAAACAGAAGGTTGTGTTTCAAGGATTAGGGTATATTCATGCATTCAAGACGCGCAGGGAAACCCAGGGTGATCGTTATCCAGGGAAAAGGATTTCCTTTATTGCATAGAGATGCATCTTCTCTGCCAGACAATGCTAAACGACCAACACGTAGGTCCTGAGATTCAACACACCCTCTGGGTAAGTGCTTGGAAGAGATGGACTGTCTCGTAATGCTATTGGGACGTCACCTCTGATTGCCGAAGCCATGGTGCTGGGAGTGAGTGGCTTATTAAAAAAAACCTTCCTTGGGGTGATAGAAAGCGCAGTGTTTTATTTTTGAAACCTGATGTTCGAAGGGTCTCGTTCAATTAGAGTGTAAATGCTACCCCCCCCCCCGCCACCCCCCACCGCCCCATCCCCCTTTGTAGAAATTGAGTAAAAGTGACAGCGTTTTTTTTTCCTCTTCTCTTTTTAAATAATTATTTGAGGACAGATAACGATCAAAACGATTAAATAACGAGGCGGGCGCTTGCAAGGTTCAAGCAATTTTTTGAAAATGTAATTTGATCATCAAAAGCAACTAATGCATGCAAAAAGGAGAGATTTTTTTTCCCCCAATAGGGAATGTGGACTTAACACACAAAACTGAAAAGTGCACGGAGAGATTGGATATACACTAAGGGGAGAGGAAGAGAAATGCATTGATTTGAGCACAAATGCAACTGGGATGTCATCGTGTCGCTCGAGAGGATGCTGGCCAATTGACTCGTGACAGAATGGCAGCCAAAGCACAGCGCGCCAAAGGTCTCCACCATCGTGGAGATGGAGCAAGGAGACCAGCTCCTGCACAGGAGTGGCATCACCAGACCGTGTGGTATGGGAATAACATGGGGATGCCTCCATTTAGCAGTGCATTGATCATAGCTCTTGACGATGACGATGGCAATGTTCGTGTGCATCATGTACGTACTGCAACATTGTCCAATCATTACAGCTCAACGTTTGGGGTGGTTTCACAAAGCCAGTTGGGTATAACTCGTCACACCCACTCCATCGCTATATATATACATTCATTATGGTCAAAATATTTTTTTTATTATTATTTCCCTTCTACGTGACTTTACCGAAAGAACCAAGAAGATGAATCCCTGCAGTCACGAAAGCTTTAAATCGAAATTTAAATAAAAGACATTGAAAAGATATCAGCCCTTTGTCAGCCCCTTACTGGACCAAAGCTCTGTTGGTCACGGGGGCTATTGGTCCATACTTCATGCCGGTCAGTGCAGGTTAGCGAAGAGGAGACGCCAAGGACAGGTTAAGATATCACTCCCCGCTGATGTAAACCACGGCTGATTTCAACCAAGTTACAGTCCCATTAATTAAAGGGACAACCATTGCGTACCCTTACGCAACATCCATGCATCGCTCAAACATGTTAGCACTCACCACTGTTAGCTGAATGCTGACATTAAAATTGGTTGCAGCATATAGCTCGAAGAACATAAACTCCATGGGTGGCATTAAAATTCCCTTGGTGGTCTCGGCAGGTTCTTGGATGTACTGAGTTATCTCCCAATCTGGAGCCGATTGGAATTGGGGCGTTTTGTACCCAACACAACGGCGCGCACCCCTAACAGGGCACGGGTAGACAGCGAGCGGAGCCTTTGGGGTTCGAGCCAGCAGGCTTGGCCACGGAGGCAAGAAGCCACGGCAAATTCCTGAAAGAAAAAAAAAACACTTTAATAGAGGCACACACGGCGAAAACGTCTACGAACGTTACAAACTGACGAGATAGTGCGTTGCTAAGAAGGATGACCTCTTCACGTGGGTGAGAATATTTGATACTTTATTTTCACACACAACACATGCGTGTCATTGCTTGCCCGTTACATACAGTATGGTGCGAGCAAAATCACGATTGCAACAATTTAAGTCCACCGTGAAATATCAAAACTTGCGTCCGGATTTCATCTTCTTGTGTGCCCTGTGCTGGGGAATGAGAGGGAAGGCGAGGCTGTGAGAAGATGGTACTGAGTGCGACCATACATATTTTAAATGTTTACATAGAACCACTCAGAGCTATCTTATAAGTCCTGTGTGTGTGTATATATATGTTGGGTGTTTTTTTATTTTTAGGGACAAGCCAGACTTTAATGGCACAGCCGTGTAATTACATAGATCCGAATAGATTAGCCGACAGTTATGCTGGGATAAGTGCAGAGGCAGTCCCAAACGTGGGTGGTTTTATTTGGTTCAAAATTACTCGGAAAGAGAGAGAGTGGCAATTCTCGTTTAGGCTCCGAGCAAAGGATGTAGGGTGGAACTTAATTTGTCTCTTAGAAAATATATGAAGTAGGGTGTCGCTGGTGAGAACCAGCGAGCTCTAAGTTTTCGGCAATAGGAATACGGCGCTAATTTCTTGCTAGACTAGCCCTGGAGTAGGGATTTTTGGCATGAGCTGCTGCCACTCGAATACAAGGTTGAACTATCTATAATAATCCCATATTATTGTACCCCATATTCCTATAATCCTATAAATCATAAAAATCACGAGGGCAGAATAAGGTGAGATGGGTGTGGCTGGGTGCCAAGATAATTTCGGAACAAAGAGGAGTCGAGTTCGGTTCGGGGCTATTTCCGTAAAGCATGGCGTCAACTAAAGATGAATACTTTCGCGACCATTATTATTGGTCATGATAACGTTTTTTGGGTTAGATCATGTCAATGCTAGAGAGCGATCCCATAACATTTACAATTTTGTGTACGACGTTTCGTTCGTTAATAAAATCAGTATCATCAGGCGATTGTCAGTATTGTGTTGAATGCATTAACCTCCCTGGGTTTTTCGCACTTGTTAGGCTCACAGTGGTGACATGACCTTACCCTATTTAAGATCAAAAACTGGAAGACTTATCCACAATTCTTGTCGTCAGCACACGGGCTGATGATGCCAATGCAAGTGTGCTTCAGTGCTCGTACTGCTGTGATTCTGCATGTACCCCACCCCCCGACAAAGCAATTGTATAAATTGTCCCCATTTTGGCACCGTGATTCGATTCAGGACGTCATAATTTTTCCGCGTTGCATTGTCTTGTTATCGCCATCTCATTTGGCGTTGCTTCCAATTTCCCCCCCCCCCCGCCCCATCTCGCTGGTGTAGTTTTGCTCGCTCCATTAGCTTAAATGTGACATTAGCATATCGTTTGCATGATATTTGCATGAATCGCGAAAGATCGATTCTCAAGCAGCACAATTCAATGTGACGCATGTGTGGTGTCGCGAGCGTCGGAATCTTATTTCAGTCAATGCATAAATGCGCCATTGCGTGCCTGCCTGTAATTGTGTAATTTAAAGAAGGACATTTCTCAAATGCAATCTGGGAGAATGAAGGTCGCCTCCCGTGGAAGTGTTGTCTACTGCCGTGTCCACCCCGCGCCGCATGGCGTTGATTGGTGATCACGGCCATTAGTCTTCTACAAGGTGAACGGAGCCTGCAAAAAAAAGCACAGTGATTAGGATGTCTCACAGGGCCACACCCTCTCGACAAAAGTAACAAAGAACGCCGTGAAGAATTGTAAAATGCACGGGTTGCTGGTAATGCAAAAAAAACATGTTACATTTATTTGATTACTTTCATTAGTCATCCAGCTTGACAATAAGTTGTGAAAATGACTCAGCTGGTCAGAAGGGAGGTCTCATCGCGGCTAACAAACCAAAGCGCGTTTCGCAAATTGTGGAACTTGCAGCGCACACAAAAACCTGTCACCGACACAAACCTGCCGACGCTATTGTCCTTGCAAAGTGATAGCTATCATGGTTACTGTCATTCAATTCCGCCCTGCATCTTGATGCATAATTTTGCCTGGAAGTTTATTTACTCCAGCGTCCGTCTACCGCTGATTATGGGCCCATCGTCAGAAGCACCCCCTGACAGAGACGGCTACGTCCAGTGCATTCGCGAACGGAAGCGTTCGTGACATTTTTGGTCTCGCGGATTTCAATCTCAAAGGTGATACTCTGCCATCGAAATGACCCCGGGCAAATGTTTTCCAATTTACAAAATAGGAGAGAATTCTGAAGGGTAGTGAGATTGAACCAAAAAAATGCTTTAAATCATTAATCGCGTGTGAAATATAAAGTACATTTTTCACAGAATAAAAATATCAACTTTAAATTTAAAAAATGCATTTATTCCGTGAAATAAATATGAAATACTGTACGTAGGTTTATATTCATATGTGGAATGTACAATGTTCTATTTAAAGTGGAGTTTATTTGATATCGCAGGTCAAAAACTTTTAAAGCAATCTAATGGATTATACATTGTTAAGGGAAACCTCACATTGGCATCATTAAGAGCTGTATTTCCTGTATTATTATTATCATCGTCATCATCAGCCTTGACCAATCCACTGATGGTTAAAGGCCCTCCCACATCTATCGCAATTCATGATGCAATATCCACCCGACACCGTTCCCGCACCCAAGCTTATTTCATTCCTCCATCTCCTTCGTGGATGTCCTCACCAATGCATTACGTCCTTTAACAATCGGGCGTCATACAACCTTGGGACGTCGAGTCAGTAATGGGGGTTGTTGGACCACAGTTTCTCACGCTGGTCATTCCCGGGCTGTGAAGGGGCCCAGGACTGGTTCAGATATCACTCGCCACCGACGTTAGCCCGTGGCCAGGAATCAAATCGGCGTCATTAGAGTTCACATCGCAGTGCATTAATCACTGCACCACTGCTCCTGTATAATGTATGTATGTATGTGCACAGCCCTTGTGTAAATCCACGACTAGATGCGGCATTCCCTTCGTCGTGCGTGTCATTTGGGGTTATTTGACCATACTTCACCACACTGAGGTTTGTTGAAGGCTGTGTACATAGAAGTGAGAGAAAAGTAAATATTGTTGCACTGTGGTCTTTTGTAACCACAACTTTATCTGTAGTCGATAACCAAATCACCCAGCATGCTCCGTATCTCATCACATCTCAGAAGCTAAGCTAAGTTGAACCTGGATACTACAAGGGATAGGAAACCTCTGTGACAACGATGTATATAAAAGTAATAACACAAATAATTTTCAGTCAATTGTTTGCTGGATGAATTGCAAAAGTTGAACGAATAGACTTTTATATATCTTACGTATGTATTCCAGTGATACGTTTACCTTTCCCATGCTTTGCGCTCCTATCGTGTTTTTTGTATCGTCTGTTGTTGTAACGTTCTTATCCGCCCCTCCTGGACATCTCTGAAGAACAGCTTCATAGCTCATTGGATTTCTCCAGAATAAAGATTCTGAAAGTTAAACCGAAGGCGTCGATTGACATTAAGTGATGGGAGCGCTGCATTGAAAAGGTAATAGATTCTACGATCTTTTCACATCCCGATAATTTCAAGCATTTCATATTAATCTGAGAATGCCATTGACGAATGAGCTGGATGCTTTCTATATGTTAACATTTAGGATAATTAACTTTCACTGCTATTAACACTAATTCACAGGGGTTGATTTTGCTAATTCGATATTTTATCATTATTATCACCTTTGCAACTTCAGTGACAATACCGTAAACATTGACAGTGAAGAGTAAATTAAATAATAAATATTACTTTCAATTTTGATTTAAAGCTTTCGTGACTGCAGGGATTAATATTTTTGGTTCTTTCGGTAAAGTCACGTAGAAGGAAAACAATTAAATAATAAAAATAAAACAATAAAATTATCACGACGTTTCGACTGCAACACAAGCAATCATCATCAGGTGTGAAAACCACGGCAAGAAATTTTGAAAAAAGTGGCGGTTATTTTTAACGTTAGCACCACGGAGAGCGATTTGACAGTTTTTTCAGATGGACGAGTCCATCTATGTTCGGAAAAGAGGAAGGGGGAGACGGAAATAATGCATGCCGTCTGAAAGCCACCGTAAGCGTGAACAATCAATTAAGACCCTAAATGGTTTATCAAATCCTTCCAATGATTGCTAAGCCAGAATCCATCTTCTCGGTTGAAATTGTCTCTGTGTGTGTATATGTGGATAGCCTCATGAACGAATCTCTCATGGTAGCCAGATGGCTTGCAAAGAACCTCTGTCTTGGAGAAGTCAAGGTCATGTGAGCCTACTGAATTATAAGTGATCTACCGTGTTTTACGTCTGCTTTGTGTTCACGAATCCGGTCCGAGACATGTCAGGCCACCAAGATTATACGGCTTACCAAAAATACATAAAGTAGATACACCCCTTCGTCCCATACCCGGTACGCCCCACAAACACGTCAGAGAGTTGTACAGCACAGCCATGAAAACCCGCGCAGTAAGGGGCCGTCCATAAATTACGTCACGCACCTAGGGTGGGGGGGGGGGGGTCAGACATTTGTGACGATGTGTGACGAGGGGGGGGGGTGAGGAATGTGACGTCACATCAAAATGCGCAACTTTAAATATAAATAGACAACACGTTTTACTTATATTCTTGGTTATTTCGGTAAAGTCACTTAGAAGGGAAATAATAAAATACTAAAATTAGAATTTTCTTGGTGTGGTTTTTACACCTGATGATGATTGCTTGTGTTGCAATCGAAACGTCGTGATAATTTTATTGTTTTATTTTTATTATTTTATTATTTCACTTCTACGTGACTTTACCGAAAGAACCAAGAATATGAATCCCTGCAGTCACGAAAGCTTTAAATCGAAACGTTCTACTTAATTAAATAGACTTTTTTTAACAAATGTTTTCTCCTACAACATCAGAGTGCAGCGCCACATTAAATACACACTACAATGACAATAGTTTAAAGCGATTTGAAGCATGTTTTATATTTTTTTTGGGGGGGGGCAGAGCTTTGTGACGTCATATTGAGGGGGGGATCTGACTTTTTGTGACGCCGTGTTTACGGGGGGGGGGGGGGGTAAAAAATCGTCCAAAATCGCGTGACGTCATTTATGGACGGCCCCTGATATGCGGTGCAAAAATGACAAAACTAGCATTATTTATGATAGATATGGCTGTATTGCTACCTAACATCAATGGAAAATTTAATTTTGCAAACACTTGAACGAAGACAGCTAAGACGACATTTCTATTAAAAGGAGTTGACAAAATTCGTTTCTCTCACCTTGTGATGAGTTTGTTTTCGCACCTCCCATTGGCCGCGGTTGGTCACGTGCGGTGCGAAGGAAATGTAACACACACAGAAGTACAAGCAGAAGATGAGTTTTTTTGCCAACGCAAATAATCGAGGTAGTTATAGTCACTTTAAATTCAGCAAAGTAACAAAAAATCGTGGGTAAATCGAACGTGCACACAGCTGTTGAAGCAACAACAGTTTGCTGTGTGAGCAACTGTCGCAACAACTGCGGCAGCATTCGGCCGGACTATGGAGAGTTCTCCATCCATTGATATTTTTTTTTACATAAACCTTCGCAGCCGTATGCACACCCACCCGGTAAAAGATAAATACGACTCAAATACTGTAAAATAATTATATGCAAAGGTGGGCATTGTTTAAGGCCGACATATACATGGTGGGGGGGGGGGGGGCACACACATTTTGCTAGATAAAAGTCCAACGTTGCTTTTCCTTCACACGAACTGTGTCTGCGCATATTTTACTCCGAGGAAAACCTGTGCTACGTCGTCCCTTTGCTTAATTTGAACAATGACTTTCGTGAAGTTTGTGCTTGTGCATATTTCCACTGCATTTGAACGTGACTAGATGTGAATGTCATACTGTCCCTGCTGTGAGGCCTCTACACTAACACACTTAACGGGGTGATCCAACTACCGTAGACACAAACAAGCTCACAAAATGTCTGATTTAATTACAATACAAAAAGTGGTATCCGCCTATTCCGCATGCCAGAATCTGTTGTTGTTTTTTTTGGCACATGTTCTCGATGTGCGTGAGCTGCAAACAACAACAACACAAATCCGACACCAAAATGAACGAATTATCATTATTAATCGTGGATCTTCTCTCTACCTCCGGCATGTTTTGTTCCGGGGTGACTTTTGCGGTGAAAATGTTCGAGAATCCCCCGCAGATGCAAGAGGGCAGAGGAAGTTCAATGCTCTACACAGATTTGAATATAACTCATAAAACCCCAATGAATATTCATCACCCGAGCCGAAGGTGCAACTCCTGAGCGAGGGACTTTAACGATACCGAACCGGCCGGGCTTGATGAATTGAGTGTAATACTTTAAAGGGTTAATGGATGGGCTGGTCTACTGAGAGCTGGTCATGCCCGGACGCTGCTCTAATTAACGGGGATGGGGACGGTGCGTTAATCAGCGTTGCACCGAGCGTCGTGGTCCGATGGGGTGGTGCCTGTGGCTTGCACCACCGTTGTGTGAGGATAAGGTGGATTGGTGTTGGTTGACGAGGCGAGAGAGGTGGGAGGCGGTGGGGCGTGGGCGGCTGGCCGCGCCGGGGGGATGAAAGCTGGCAGGGATAGAGGTGGTGGGGGGGGGGGAGCGAAATAATTCGAGGGAGATGAAGGCAGAGCAAGACATTTTGGAGGACATTAAGTCAGCGAGACACAGATTTGGTGGGGGGGGGAGTGTGCGTAGGGAGGAGGGGGGGGGGTGATTATGTGACGGCGGGTGTGATGACGTCATGGGAAGAAGACGGAGGGTGGTTTGTGCGTTCGGGCAGACAGGAGGTGGAATTCTGGGGTCGGTTGCTTTTGACGGTGAGATGGGGGGGGGGGGGGATGAAGGGTGGCTAAGGGTGGGAGCAGGAGGAGGCGGGAGAGATGGCTTCTGGGAGAAAGAGAGGAGGTGCGCGTGGGGTGGGGGGCAAAGTTTGAATGCGGGTGGGCCTCTGACCAGAACGAAGGGGGCTTTGCCTTTTTGACACCGGTCATTCCCCTGGAAACCAGCGGATGGTCGTTACTTTACTCCTCATCCATCTGAGTCTCCGCGGTTGCCCGGCCCAGCACCCCCCCCCCCCCAACCCCCGGCACCTCCCACGAGCCCCCCAAATTCCACCTCCCACACACGTACCATCATTCCAACACCCCCACCTCCCCCCAAGCCCCTATCCTCCCTCTCCCCGCCTGCCCCTCCTCTTCTGCTTCTCCCCCCCCCCCCCCCACGTATCATACATAATTCATCGAGGGGGTCAGTGCGGCACGCGCGCGCGCGCTGCTCAGATTTCCCAGGATTACGGCACAAGTCTAACAGCTGCCGTGCTCATTCAATTCCATACAGCGTCAACTGCATACAAATAGGGG
This sequence comes from Petromyzon marinus, assembly GCF_048934315.1. Classification (NCBI taxonomy): domain Eukaryota; kingdom Metazoa; phylum Chordata; class Hyperoartia; order Petromyzontiformes; family Petromyzontidae; genus Petromyzon; species Petromyzon marinus. The sequence continues at coordinate 3,649,273 of NC_133691.1, read as the reverse complement.
AGGAGCAGAGGCAATTTACTCGACCATTTTTTCTCGTTTTCCCCTCCCTCCCTCCCTTCACCCTTTCAACATTAGCTATGATTGCAGTTCGTGGGCTGGAGAGTATATTTTAATGAAATATTTAAATTGAATTGTCAATCTAGCCCTTTTTTTTGGCTTTTGCACCCAATAAATTGCACCGGGTAATATAACTGCGGGCAGTTTTAAGACACCGCTTTCTTACAAGTCAGGGCAGACTGATATTCCAGACACATCTTAGATGAAAGTACACTGAAATAGAAACACGTAAAATATATTTTTCGCTACATATTTATTTCAAAAACAACACGGCTCGGGAAAATAATGCACGGCGCAGTCTTAAATACCATAGACTGATTTGTATACAAAGGAATTCCCACTGTAATTGTATCAAAGAAGAGCTTTGCATATACGCTCGTGTTTGCGTAATCAAAATCTGGAATTTACGTTTCCTAAATAGACGGTGCAGATGCTCACTTCGACAACACCCGGGCATTGTCGACAGAGTCGCTGTTACGACCGCTGACTGATAAGTTGCGCACAGATGCACCAATGAACGCAGGTTTACTCTCGTCACTGACACGTTCAGTCGCAACGGCGACTCTGGCCCATCGGGAATATCTGAACCGTTCGGCTTTAACGCGGCTCAAAGGTTGGATAGGGGCCTGCAGTCTTGATTCCCAAGAGGGGACTTCATAAACCATCGGCTGCACCATTCGCATTATCGACGGCAATGACAGCGAATGACGAACCATTCGACCCTATAAACACCATTGATTATGGCTGCCCCCCTTTTATGCAGATTTACATATTTTAGTCGCATTCTGCAGATTTCCACGTTTCAGCTGCCGGAAAAAAAATATCTCTAAAACAGTGGCGAGACACGGGCACGTCCGTTTGTGAAGAGTCGTGCGCATTTGTACCTACGTTTTAAAATGTAGACTCATCAATATTTCGTTTTATTTGTCTTTTGAAACTTCTTGAACGATGAAAAGCCAAGGCTTTAACGCGGCTCAAAGGTTGGATAGCCAAGGCTGTTCATAATTGTTGTTTTTTTCGGCACACTCAATTATTCACTGCAAAAAAAACCGCGTCTCCCAATAGGAATGCCCCATCAAGGGTTTTTTTTTTAATAAAAACAATAATTGGCTTATTTCAACGTCGTGCTTTTTTGCGGTACTGGAGCATGCATCACATGCAGCTAAGTACTGCATCGCTGAATGATTGCACAGCGGCAGTCCAGCTGGTACCGCTGTACGATTGCACTTGCAGTAATTGAGTATTAAGGTGAATTTGAATGCGGGTTTGCATTAGACGTTAAGATCTTGCCCTTATCACAGCATGCATGCTGGGTGTACTCACTCTCATGCAGCAATCTACTGAGTGATGTATTTTACATGTGTGCATTGGTGTTATTTATACTCCGCGTACACGTGTGTGTATATTACACGTTGGTGTGAATAAATGCGTTCATAATATGTTTTGTAATGCATGTTTGTTCCCCCCTCCCCCCCCCAGCACAAGAGAATAATCTGCATGCCTTGTCACAACAGCACATACGTCTAGCACCACTGCACAACAATGCCATTAATAATTACTCTAACCAAGCTGCTGTGCAGAAATTGTTCATTCATCAGTGTGCTTCACATCGCTGAGAGTGAAGGTGCAGGTGAACGATTTTCACCGCGTTTGAGGTCATTAATATCACCGAACATGACCGATGACAAAACTTTTGAGGCTTATTGCCACATTATGAGAGCAGACAGCGGCTGCTTCGGAAAGCCTATGGGAGTATCACTTTGCCTCTGGCTGAATCATCTGTCGGAGAATTTTTAGAGTTTTATTTTCTATATTTTACATTTAAGCTTTACATTTAGCCAAATAAAGGTTCATCAACGTCAGGGCGTATCCATTACATAGCAAATGAAACGCACGCACGCATCACGTAACGAAAGCCGTGCGTTGCCCTGGAAAGGAACAGAGGACAACACAGAGTGGGCAGTCTCAGTTTAGCGCCAACAAACACAGCTTTGTACAGGCGCACCACGCAGACGTGCATGCTTGGAATTTTAATGAAAAAAACAGGAAGGACGTACACGTGTATTAGGGCACGCACTCGGGTTAGAGACGTCATATCGACCGTCACGAAACGTCAACGGGAGAGGGGCAGGGGCACAGCCGCGAGAAGGAGTGACGGGCCGGTGGTCGAGACTAACAATGGGGTGGCATCCAAAGGTGGGGGAAACATTTGCACGGAGGTTACGTCTACCCGGCAGATGAAGCGATGAGATTGGCTCGTGTGCAGTTCATAGATGGATTGTCGTGTTGCCAAGGCCATGAGAGATCGATGACGATGGCTTAGAGAGGCCTTAATCCAGCCGTAGATTGATCATGGATGATGATGATGACACATGATACGTAAATATATTTATTTATTTTCATCGAAGCTAGGTGCGGGCTCGAGATATCACGTTGTGACGCACCTGCACACACCCTCAACACCAGCCAAACCGCTTATGAAGAATAAATATACATTTATAGTTGTTAATGAATCACGGAACAAGTTGTCACAACTATTTATAAGATTTTGACTTTAAAACTGGTCGGCCTTTGGCAAAAAAGATAATATTTTCAAAGCAAAAAAAAAGTGTATTTTAGGTAGAACATGTTGTTTTCTGTATATGAATGTAAATGAACACGTTGATAATGACTCAGTGTTGTACATCGTATGCAGCCACGGCACCAATCTTCTCTCGATGCAATTTGAACTTCTATACTCTTGATATTTATTTATTTATTTACGGGGCGCCACGGTGACGTAACATTATCTTCCTTGCTTGGTACGCAGGAGGCTGGGGGTTTTACCCTGACCCGAACGCCTGTATATTTGGAGTTTGCATGTTCTCCCTGTGGTCGCGTGGATTATTTTTTATCCGGGTCCTCTGGTTTTCTCTCTCCACATTTATAAATATGCGTTTGGATTACTTAGATTATTTGGCTACTATAAATTTGCACGTGATAAGCCACTTCGTTGAGCTATCATTCGTGACCAGGTTGCTTCTGATAAATAATCTAATAGATCAGTGAGCTTTTGTTGAGGACAATACAAAAACACGTTTTTGTGATTTGGTGACCTTTCCTCTACTTTTCACTCCTATCATGTTTTGTATTGTTTTTGTTGTTGTAACTTTTTGACGCACTCCTACCGGACATCTGTGAAACAGAGATGTATAACTCATCGGATTCCACCAGTATAAATAACGATTCTGATATGGTTAATTACAGAGGGAAAGCAATTAGCATAAAAAATCAACTCATGTGTTTCCGAATGCTTTAGCTGTGCGAACCTCATATATGTCTACAAACGCACACACTATTTGGTATGCACAATAATTATTAAAGTATAATTTTCATTAGCAATGCCCACAGCTGTAATATATATCCACTGACAATGTTGCCTCAACTCTACTCCCTGTTACCGTGCTTGGTGCATTTTTACGTTTTCACCCAAAGCCATTGAATGGTGAAATTGAGCCGTGGGTTAATTTGTATACGAGTGTAAAGATAAGCAAATACGTGAAAAAGTGGCTTCCTCGGAGGGTGCTAGGTCTGTAGGTCCGCCGTTTGGTAATTAATCACGAAGTATAATATGTTTTTGTAAAAATAATAATCATATTTAAAGGCTCTTAAATGCGCGGCATTCACCTTGTTAGGAGAGGCATGTTGTTGTACGATGTTGTGAGGGCTACACTGCAAACAGTATGCGTCATTGCAATAATGTACCCCAGAATTAGGAGTCAGGCCAGACTATCGGCCAATGTATGGAGAGACACATGCCCATAGATAGATAAATAGTCAGTTTCCTTGCCAACTTTTGAGAATAATCATCTGGGGAGGACAGCCGATTTTTTTTCTTTCTTTGATGGGTGGAAAGTCAGGGGAATGTGGAGGAGCTGGTGATGGTGAGTAAATCTATGCTCGACTGATTTATTGGCAAGAGTGGGCGGGTGTAGAGAAGGGAGGGAGCATGGGAAATGGTGAGGGAGGTAAGGATGTTGGGCCTTTGACTGGTGTCTAATCAGAATGAGGTTTTTTTGTAATGATCACGTGGAAAGACTGTTTCATTTTCACTTTTTTTGACCGACCCTCTTTTGTGGATTCTGGACATGTGGGGGTCTACTTAAGCCCATTTGAATTATGGGTCAAGATGCACTTTATAATATTAAAACACGTGTTTAGCAATGCTCTTAATCAAAGGTAAATAGGATGTGGTATGGAAGAAGAAGAAAAAAAGTATGCGGTTTTCAGACTTTTCATACACATTTACCGAACACAAACATTTACAATTGATCTAATATCGGCATATTGTTGTCCTTTCCCAGCACCTCCGATCAGCATGGTTGGCTACGTACAGTGCAAAAGAAGTTCAACATATGTACGTACGTGGGCATAAAACTACTGGTTGTTATTTCATGGTCGTATTCACTGTTCAGTAAGTGGACTAGGTCAGGACAAGTCATGATGGTCAGGTGATCGAGACTAATGATGGAGTGGCAGCCTAAAGAGGATACATCCCTCAGAGGTATGTCAACCGAATGTTGAACGTATTTCGCACCGTACGTAGCCAACTGCGCTATTAAGAGGTGCGGGGGGGGGGAAGGACAACACACTAAAACAGAGAAAGCAGTTCGAACGAAATTCCGTTTTCAAACTGGATTTAAAAGTGCCATAGCTCGCAGTGCCCTCCTAACCGTGGAGATGGAGCAATGAAATTGGCTCATGCACAGGTGCCCGATGGCTCTGTGAATCGCGAGACCATGGGTCATGGCCATGGTGTGCGGAGGCCTTCATCCAGCAGTGGATGGAGCATGGCTGATAATCATAAAAATAATGGTTATGGTTATTATTTGCAAACAGCTGCTGGTGTAGAATTGGCGGGTATTAAGGGAATTCAAAGTGAGCTAAAGCACAAAGAGCAAAACTCCATACGTAACAATAAAAAGAGCAGCAGGACATTTAATGTACCGACAAACTCGTATCAACGAAACATTTGACAGAATAATTTAAAATAATTTCCCAATTTTAAAGGGCAATTGCACTGTTTTACTGCATTGAAAATCACTGCCGATGCGCAACCATTCGCGTTTACTCACCTGCCACAATGCGCTGAATGTTAAGCCAGCGGCGAGGGTGAGATCGGCGGTCAACATTGACATTAGTCCAATCCCAGCAGGGCCAGACACCCTCCGTGGTGGAGGTCTCCTCAACGTCACCACAAGTCGTGTTATTCCACAGCGCTTCCCATTTGCTTCGCCACTGCGTTTTCCTGCTCCGTGAATGTTCCACCGTTGTACGTCGTAACGACCCAGCGGACACGGCACAAGTTTGGGGGGGTTTGCAAAGTGGTTTTTTTTTGAGCCAGAAATCTCTCAGGCAATCCCAAGGGATCATGCGGCGTATATCTCCAGTCCCTATAGCCACAGTTTCAATGGAAAAAAAAAACCAAAGTCGCCATAAAATGTGTAAAATAATGAAAGAATAAGAAAATCTAGGGCGACCGTCACTAGTTAGTGGATGAAACTTGCCGCGAATAATTCCCGTTCGTGTTTGTTTCACACGTAGCTCGTTATCCTCTTTACGTATTAATTGGTCGTCTTTTTTCTTATTACAAATCAATAGCAGCGGAAAATTGTATTTTTATTATAACCGTAGCAATGATATCGTAAGTACATCTTATTTCACGGTTTTTATTTCATTTTTAAGTTAGAATATTAAATCGGGTTACGTGGTTCAATGTTATATTAAATGAATCCGACCACTGTGCTTTCAGGGTATCGAATGAGATGTTTCAATGGGGAAAGTACATAGTGCATACCTCAGGAACACACAACAAAGTAAAAATGATGATTGTACATCTTGTGTCCAGAGGAAAAAAAAATAAGTTTCTGAGGTAAATATTTATCCATGGCCGCGCGCACGGACATCGTGATTAACGTTTGCAAATTTAAAGAGGAAAACAGATGAACTCGTGTTTACTATTGCTCATTGCTTGCAGATCACCATCGCAGCTTGCCGCTTGTCATTATATATGAGACTCATAGCCAGCAGAATCATGCCCTGTTCACCCTTCCCTTAGAGGCTTCTCACAACAGAATCCCAGTGGGATTAGCGATCAGGCACAACGATGTGCTGAAGGCAAGTGTCAGATTGTTTTTATTTATATATATATAAAACACACCATCGGAAAAAAATAATTCTGTGAAAGAGTAATTTTAAACTTCAGAACACACCTGCCAAATCCACACTTCTCCGCTTACCCATCTTCTCCAGCACCAGGTAGCAGACACGTTTACAAAGTTATTATCCCAAGACAAACCACTTGACATGCAACTTGAAACAGTACTATGACATATCATGGTATTGATTGTGGATCAAAGTAACCGGCCTTGGGGCAAGACGTATCGCTGAAAGGTCAAGACTCATTACAGAGTGGCATCAAAGGAGGGATGCATTCCGGTATATATCCACCAAGGAGATGGAGCGATTAATTCCAGAGTAGATCCAACAGCGGATAAATCATGGCCCATTACGACCATTTATTTGGGGGGGGGGGGGGGAGCAGTGGTGCGTTGATTAGTATTGCTTCAGATTTTTTTCGATCTTCGTGGGAAAAATATAATTTTGTGAAATCAAACAAGTGACAGCAAAACTTTATTCTGTGGAATAACAATCGTAATAATGGGTACAATGTTTCCCATTAATCCCCAGTGGCCCAGTCGTTATTTCACTGCACTGTGAGCCCAGCAAGCTGAGTTCAATGTTGTTGTCCGCAGCTGAGGTTCGTGGAACGTGACATCTGATCCACTCATTGCCCCCTTAGCTACCCCGCTGGCATCAAACCACGCTGACCAGCGTGCTGAAGTATCGTTACCACAATTCCCGTGGCTCTGTATGGAGTAGTGATTCCTTCACCCAGACGTGGATTGGCAAAGGGCTGTAAGTGATTCATATTACCATATGTTTTTTTTTCATGTATCCTTTGAAATATTGCGCGAAAATGAACAAATTGCAATTTCAACAGCTTGCGTGATTTCACAAGACTCTCGATAGATTACAACTTTTTTTTTCTGACTAATCAAGCTAATTTAAATTTGTGATGGCTTAGGGTCAATTAACATCATCGCTCACCGCCTTCCCTTCACAGTGTTTTCTCATAATCCCTGAGGCCACGCTCTCATTCTCCTCGCCAATCTATACACATGGCGTACTAGGGAAAGCCAGTTATGCAGTTCAATTGTGGGTTTGTTCAAGAAGGCCACAAGACCAAAATCTCCCACATGGCCATACATACAGACTGTTCGAGCAAGTGTTGTTAGTGCGGTACAAGAGGGAATGGTAGCGCCAGCACTATGCCTGGCAACCCTTTGTCTCGCCGATGCTGATTTTTTTAACACACCACACCAAGTACTAATTTAAGGCGACAACAACAACAACAACCGCCATTCGCCACTAAGTGGCGGTGACGTCACCACGACGGTTGTGCCAGGCTATGTGCACCCTGAGGCCACGTGAAGTGTCGAACGCCCGCTGGCAGGAGGTCACGGGGCAGACCCAGGTGCCACGGGTCGACTGACTGAGATGACTGGCTGATGCACCACCTGTGCCCCCTACTGTGCCAATCTGCTGTGCTTTAGCCACCCGGCGCTCAGCTCGTTGTTGTGAGCGTCGCTCCTCCGCCCTCCGTTGTTGTTGGAGGGCGACTACCTCCTACTGCCCAGTAGCATCCTTCACGAGCCTCCTCCACAGAGGCCGATCTTGACACCGCTGGTACCAGTCATCGGCAAGTCCACTCAGCTCCACGTCCTCCTGTACCACATCACTCCATCTCTTCTCTAGCCCGTGCCGCGCCCGCTTAGCCCCCTCAATCCGGCCGAACAAAAGCTGTTTCGACATGCGGTGGCTGGGCATGCGGGCTACATGACCCAGCCATCGCAGCCTTGCCTGCCGGAGGAGCTCACCGATGGGACCCTGCCCAGATCTTTCAAGGATTTGTGAGCTCCTCACACAATCCAGTCTGGTTAAACCCAGGATGGATCGTAGGCAGGCCAGCCTAAATGTTTCTAACCGACGAAGATGTTCCATTAGGGGGGTCCACGTTTCCCAAGCGTAGAGAAGGGAGGGAATGACCGTGGCCGAGAAGACCTGAAGCTTAGTGCGGAGCGACAGACCAGGTAGCTTCCACACAGTGTTACGCAACCGATGAAAAGATATTGCCGCTTGACTGATTCGGAGTGAGACCTCTGCTGTTAAACTGGAGCCAGTCAAAAGCACACTGCCCAGGTATGGGAAACTCTCCACTCTCTCCACAACTGCCCCATCACCGATTGGGAGTTGTGGGGGTGGAGGCGACACACACGCACGCACGCACACACGTACAATAATTTCTGAAAGTCTTTGGACGCATCATTGATCGAAAAGTATTCGCTGAAGAAAAAAATATGTTTATGCCGAGTGAATTTTAATCAAAATACTGGAATGCACGCCAATTCCATTATCCGATGCATACTATTTATATAAGAGCATGAACAAAGTAACCTTGTGATTATCACACAATGTGTGATGCGCTAATGGGTCCACAGCTTTGTGCATTCTAGCCTGTGGACACATCCAATTGCAAATCACTTAACGAACTCTAACACACATCCCTTTGTTTCCACGTTTCATTATGCGATATCATACACGCAACTTAAGCTGGACAGAAGCTGGTCACACCAAAAAAATGGCAACAATTTAATCTAAATGCACTTCGTGAACTTCACAATGCTCATGACCAAATCATCCTGAATCTATGCAGGCTTTAAACCTGGTTCGAATTTTGTTGAATACCATGTGTTGTAGGCTTAGGCTGTGAAGCGGTAGTAACAGTAATGGATTGCTGAATCTTATCACCATCGAGCTCTGAGCTTGACCCTTTCATTTGCGTGGGGTTTTTTGCAAGCTGTTACATTTTTACCTCCCACATGGAGCCAAACACTCATTCATGGAATGGGACAAAACCCCCAATGCAAGGACCTTCTTCAAAACGCATCTTGAGGCGAAGTTAGGCTTTCCCTGGGTAAATAAATGGTCGAATTATTATTAACATTATTATCATTATCACATCGTACTCATTATAACAAATGCACTGGACTGGATGTCCTAGTCTGTGAAGCATGGACATTCGGAGTCAAAACAACTCCATTTAGCCGTGCTGCCAGTGAGCTTGGAACCAAGACAGCACAGATGCCCCGGTTGGTGAGCCAGCTTTGCTTAATCCTTTGTGCGGCGTTTGTTTGTTGTGTGTGTTTTTTTTATGTTTGCCACGCACGAGCCGTGCGAATTGAAAGCAGCGGTGGCCCTCGGTGTCGCTCGTCGCGCGCGCCGCCACATCCGTCCGCCAGGCTTAGAAATCGTGAAAACTTCGCCAACAAGAAGAAGGAGGAGGAGGAGGAGGAGAACAATCTGAGCTTTGCCGTCGTTGGCACGGAGGCAAATTCTTCTTTTCATCGCGCAACCATGCGACGATGGCGCAGTCGCGATCGTGCCCATGCAGGTAGCCGTGAAAACGCATCCGCTAAGCAATTTACGAGAACAAAAGGTGCAAGGAAACGTAAACATGACGAGGAAAAGGCGCGCGTAATTTTGCCATAGTGCGTGCAATACACGCTCGGGTGTCATTGTTTGAAGAGGCGTGGCGGTGGGGAGGGGCACTACAGAGTCAATGTATAAAACATAGAAAACCAATGTTATTGTTGACTATTCAGAAGGGGGTCTAAACCTTCAGCGGGGAGGGGGGGGGGGGCTCGACCCCCTACGGCCCCCGCCCACCTCAGAATCAGGAAATGTATTTCCACTGGAGGAATCCTATGAGCCATAAAGCTCTTTTTTTCCAACAGATGCTCAGTAGTCACAGATGTCCACCGAGTGAACTGGTAGAGGAGTGCACGTTAGAGCACTGCGCCGAGCACCTCGCCATATGAGTTGAATTCCTGGCCTTGGCTAACGTCAGTGGCGAATAATATTTGCCACTTGTCATGCCCCCCTCCCCAACCATCGTGTTCTTCCACCCCTCACCAACTCACATTTAAGCAACATAGTGAAGTATGCATGTTGAACTTCTTTCGCAGCGACCGTGCTCATGGGAGGTGCAACTCTGGTCCAACAATCCCCATGAGCAACACGGCATGTGGAGGAGGCCTTCATCCAGCAGTGGATCGATAAAGGCTGCAAACTGTTATTCACTACAGGATAAAGTTGATGTCAGAAATAAATATTGTACTCGTCTCTGCTGCCTCGAAATCACATTGCACTGTTTGTTGCGAAGGAGTCTAATTCGCTTACCACGTTATATGTTTTTGCCTGCATTACGTATTCCATCGTAATCCTCGACATTTTTACTTTTGGTCGATAGTGAGATCGCATTAGCATTTTAATTTCTTCCAGATATGCTTTAAATGTTTGCGTGGTTTTAAATTAAAAGCACACAATTTACAAGATGTGCGTTTTGGTATATTTTACGAGGCTCGCGGAAAATATTCACTTATTATTAATTACCGATGCCCGCCACGTGGAGCTAGTTAACAATTGGCACGGTTTTCAACGCCGCTGCACGTGGGCGCACGCGACTGTGTTTGAGTCACTCACCTCCGTTCATTACCCAGCCGCGGCTCCGCCACTGCGAGGGCATAGCGCGCTCGTCGTTACAGCGTGCGAAAGTTTGACCGCCGATTTTGCCAAAACTGTGTCAGCAAGGTTGACTATGTATGGTACGAAAGAAGTTCAAGAAACATACATAAAATGGTCCCGTGAATCGGTGAATGTATGCCTTCATGTCGTAGCCTCAATGTTACAATTTACATACGATCGTTTTAATTAGATCGTATTTTTTTATTTTGTTTATGAGTAAGCAAATACGGTAAGCGGTATTTAAAATCCAGGTTTTTTTTTTTGGGTCACAATAAGCATGCATAACCTACGGGTTGGGATTAGGTAACCTCGTCGCGGCCTCCAATGAAGAACCCATTAATCTTACCACTGCGAACATGCAAGCAAATCACTGTGCACGCACACGCGTGGCGTAATTCCCTTAAGCCGAAGCAAGGTCGAGGTGTTAGGATGGCTCGTGGGTGCTGGGCGCGGGGTCAGCCAGCACCACTGAGGCCTGCGTTCAACAGCGGTTTCAGCCGCCCCTGATTAAACTGGGTCCCCAAGTAAGAGTGACTTGATGGACTCGCGCACGGGTCAACAATGAGCGCACACAACATAAAACTGTCACGTTAAATTTGGCTTTTCACTTAATTTTGGCTGGGTATGTAGCTCCGAGAAATAAAAGCGTCGACTCGATTGCCACGTGGCGAACATTTCCCGAGTGGGCAGGTGGAAAAAGTGCAGCGCTCCCTGAGAGCATGGGTAAGAGGCCTCTGGAAGGGATCTCGGAAGTAGTTCTGTGATACCTTCTTCTACAGGTCACTCAGTCTTACACAAGGTGATGCACCGCTCTTTGAGCATTCCAAAGGGATACTTTATTTCATGACATGCCAACAAAAAAAATGTTAAATATATTTACACGTGAAATTAACCAAAGCATATCCACTCTTAAAAGTAGCATTTCCAATGAAGATTTTTCACATCAGACAAGCCAAATATTAAGCAAGTCAAGGAAATGTGCAGCAGTCTTCTTGTTCATATTTAATCCACACGTCTTTTGGGGGCTTCAGATTTTCTGATGTCAAGGATAGGTAAAAACGTCGGACCAAACTATTTTTGAATTAGCAAGCACTATTCAGAGAAGTAGTATTGATGCCGAAGATGACGCTTTGAATTCAGCAGACATTCCACGTTCAAAACAGCGCCAAACTTAGCCAAGCGACAAGGAATAAATAAATAGAAACCTTACATAAGTGGAGTGGCCATTCTGCCTTCGCACAGCAAATATATGGTTCCCTCCCTGGAGGTAATACAACATGACTTGCTGTGTGCATAAAGATACTTATTTGTTCCAACCCTACCTGCATGATACAATATTAAAGTAATGGAAGCCTGATATACATAATAATACTAAAGTTTGTGTTCGAATGGGCTGCCCACTCAACTCACTGCCCGGCTGGTGAAGTCCGCAGCATTTGAACCACGTCGTGTAATTAATGCGCCCAGGTAAGAGAAGTGGGTGCAGGTCCATTGTCCGTCGGGATAGATCTCGTGTTAACATGATAATGGAGCTCGTCTATCCGCAATTGGGTTGACCTTACTCGCACGGTATTGACGATAATTAACCTTTTCACCGGTGGCGCTAATTCTATGCCACCGCTTGTCGCTGGTGCAATTCTTTTTGTTAATATCCTCGCTTTCATAATCTCGGAACGTAAATTAGCAGGCAGGTTTTGGTGTCATTATATCTGCCCGGGTTAAATGTCACTGTTTTTTTTTTAATATACCACGGTACGCATGTTTTACATTAGCGAGCAGGCGGAGGATGGCGTTACATATAATCGCTGTTTCGTTGCATGACATGGGGAAGGGTTAAGCGTTGTGTGCACAAACCTTTGTGTGATGGTAATGAGCTGCGGTGCAGAGGGTCCCTCCATCTCCTTTGTTCTACAATGTGAACCGTGACTTACTCTGGGGAAGAAATGCAGAAAAAGTTCACTTTCAATAATGTACACACACGGTTTCAAGTCGAGCAGTTTGCTTTGAAACCCAGCTGGTGAATATATATTTGCGTTTAAAAAAAAAAATTTATCTAGAAAGTTGGACAAGTTGCGAGCCATATTTAAACAGCAAAACAACATCCTTAACAGGGAGAATCTTATGGAATAAACATAATGTTCGAAATTTTGGAAAGCACTGCATACAATACTTTGAAATTGTCACTGTTCGGAGTCACCATATAATCTGATAACTTATTTTTGTTTACAATGTGGTGAATGGTAGCTCCTCTAGTGGCTGTAGGGATTTTCTTAAGTAAATCAATATGACACATACCCGTGCTGATTTTTTTTATTACCTGTATCATGAGTATCAATTGAATTGATGAATCCATTTATACCCTAAATTATGTGCGTATAAAAATGGCACCAGCATTCCAGCTCTTGACAATTAATCTACAAATTCAAAGTAAGATGCGAGAATGTTCCAATTTGTTTCATTGCATAGGATGACAGCTAATATCCCTTTTTATTGAATGATATGGAATGTGACATTTGTACATGGCTACACTTACATCGTCCTGAATATTCTGATTTCATGATCTCTCAAGCTAAGCAGATTTTTTTTAGCCTGGTTAGTGCGTTCATTGGTGATGGCCAGAGCGTGCCGTGGGTCTGTCGTGGCAGTGCTGAGTGTGACCCCCTCATATACAGCACGGTGCGGGATTTTCTCTCAGGGTTCTCTGGGTTTCTCCCACATGAAATCAGACTCTTAGGAGCTGCTTGGCCAAACATCTCATGGCAAGGACCCTCCTGGAGTCATGAGTCTCAGTGAGGTCTTCCTACAAATACTACTATTGAGCTCCTAAATGTCCATTGAGGACGTAGAAACATCTGGGAGAGACACTTTCCTCCTCGAGTTAAAAAGGTTCCACATGTTTATTCCTCGTTCAATGTAATCAAGAGGTAACACAAGTGATTATTATTAACGTAGACGCTTCAGCAATTGTACATTCCAAATGCAGATTCGCATAGTAACATGCAATATATAGGACTGTCCATGCACACATTCGCATGGTACATGCAATATATAGGACAGTGTTCATGCACACACTCGCATATTACATGCAATATATAGGACAGTGTTCATGCACACATTCGCATAATACATGCAATATATAGGACAGTGTTCATGCACACATTCGCATAGTACATGCAATATATAGGACAGTGTTCGTGCACACATTCGCATGGTACATGCAATATATAGGACAGTGTTCATGCACACATTCGGCTAAGTGATGTAATGCGCAATTACGACTTTTTGAATGCACCTTGTGAAACTTTTAAATAATGCAGCTCCTTCTATCATTATACATGCCACACACATTAAAGCACACGAGAAACTCGCTTTGTCTTGTGCATTTCTTGTTATATTGTATTCTGGCAGACGGCATTAACTATTAATGCTTAATAAATCAGTCGCTTTGTTAACGTTTTCGTTACGCAACAACCTGGACCCGATTCTTTCTATTTATCCAAGGAATTAAACGAAGGAGTTTGTTTTTACTCATTAATGGAACCTTTAGCGGAAAAACATTTCTGCGATGCTATCAATGATACGCGCGTGTGCGTGCCCCCCCCTCCCCCAAAACAATTAAAACTCCGCTGATCAACAATTCAGGTTCTCGGGCGGGAGTGCGATTGCCTTTTTCTCCCGGAGCCTCACGGTTTTTTTTGTAGGTTTCGGAGCTGGGCGGTCGTCCGTGACTTGAATAAAAGTGCAGCGGCAATTGGCACTTTCGCTGCGAGATAACCTCCCGTGTCTGGGACGGTGTGCGCAGGACGGGGGTTAACGCGACAACACGGCAAGCAGAAAGGCTCTCTCCGGGGACACCGCGTGTGGGTGAGACAGATAGGATGATGAACAACAATGAGAGCGTTAGGACCCTGAGACTTTCCTTTCACTAACCGTGGTTGGGGGCGTGTTCGAGGGCCCCAGGGATTGGGAGCCCGAACTCCGTTTCGTGCATTCTGACTTCCACACTCCCCCCCCCCACCACCACCACCACCAATGCATTTAGAGGATGTGAGAGTGGATACCGAGCTGTGATTTATCCGAGGCCAGATTCATTCATGTTTTTTTTTTAAGCAGGGCTACAAAGTGTAGATTCATTTCTCTCGATGGGTGACAAGTCGAGCGCAAGCACTTGCGCAGCAAAGTATTTTAAAATTAGCGGATTCTAGACGATTTCTTTTACTCATTATCAGTTTGCAGGATTACAAAAGACGTTCGTATTTATGCCGGCAGAAAAAAAAGTACCCAGGAGTAAGGATTGCATCACATCTATAACTATTTATTATAGGCTCTTGAGATATTTATTTTTCACACGCATATATATTTTTATATAAATATATATGCGTGTGAAATGCATGGAATTTTTTTTTAATATTCATTCTGTGTTGGCACTTTCATTTATGTATATATTAATTTAAGTGTGATTATTATTATTATTCATTCATGAAGATATTTACACACATGCAGTCGGGTCACTGGTCAATCCCATTGCACCGGGAACTGTTTGTCGACTTGCTTGAGGATGGAATGAAATCGCAGCACTCTTTTATTATGCGCCAGTTATTTATTTATTTTAGCACAGGAAAACGATATATAAATTGGACAAAGAGAGCAAGCCCTGCAATCTTCAGTGGAAGAAGTTGTGATTGACAACTACATTTCTTGAGAATCAATTCAGCTTCTCGCCGTTTAAAATCATCATCATCGGACTCTGTGCTCAGGCATTTGCCATACCATCTGTGTGCCTCCATCACTTCCCAGGCCTGTCCTCTCTTTTCTAAGGCCACTGCGACACCATATTTTTTTACTTTGGTTTTTCTTTGTCTCTTGGTCTTCTTCCCTGTCTCAAAAGACCATCTTGGTTCAATCGGTTTCCTCCATCCACCTCAAGTGACCAAACCACTTTAGCCTCGCCTGCTCTCCCCTTGAGAGCGGTTCTCTGTCTCCTGCAATGTCCCCCGTGTGTGTGCGTCTCTCTCTCTCTGTCATCCTGTACAGTCTCGTTGTTACCACCACGCTTAGAAAAATTCACGTTTCCGCCTCATTCATAGAGACCATGTTTCAGCAGCATATGCCAGTTTTGACACGTGGTATGATTTGCACAGGACTCCTGTGCACTTCTTTGGCGCCTACCTCTTATACACAGTCCGCTTGTGAGTTGACAGAGGAGCTGTTTTCTCTGTGAAGGCTGCCACTGAGTTATCTGCTTTGATGTTCTGAAAAGCCATAAATGAGCAATTTATGGTTTTTAGCAATTTATGCCAATTTAAGACCTCATTTCGTTTCATAGACAATTGCTGGGTCAAGCACTCTTAGCGAGCTCCTAGTAATGCCGGAATTTGCTAAAGAGTGGCTGGTGTGGTCAGCATCGTGCTGGTCAAGTCGCCCAAATGCCAACAATGACGGCCAAGCACGAGGCACCGGTTCGTACACCGTACGAATCGATCTGTTGGAGGTGCGGGACCAGGTTCAGATTCCATCCGCCACTCATGTGCTGCATCGCGGCTGGGAAATGGAACCCAGGTCAACAAAGTCACGGCACCGTGTGGCATCCATGGCGAATTCGCTACCGCTAACATAAACTATTTACGCGTCCACGATGAACACACACACACACACAAATAAAATGAGTGTCCATATACAACGAGGCACACACACACACACAGATGTGTTTCTGCATTGGGACTGACCCCACAGCCGGCGTGCCCTTTATAATGATTAATGGATGTGTGCAATAATCATTTGTATAGCATCCCTTTGTTGGTGACCCGGCGACCCCGTGCTGCCTTGTCTCGCCACTCAAGTCACTCCAGCGCATTGGGACGGGATTATTCCAGGTCAAGCAACCCTGAGTGCAATCGGGAGAGGGCCGATTAATAATTAAATAAATGGGCGAGCAAGTTGTTTGAGCCACGGAGGGATGGGACCGTTGGACGGGAATAAGGTGAAGGGGGCGGGGGAGGTGGTACGGATGTGGGGGGAGGAGGGGAGGTGTGGTAGAGTGGGTGGGGTGGGTGGGTGTGGGGCGGGCAATTGCGTGAGCCAGTGGATAAAAATTTATATATAAACGAGGAGATGATCTACAAAATAGGATTTCCACTAAGCAGGTTTGTGGCGGTGGCAGTGGTGGCGGTGGGCAGTGCTGAAAAAGCAATTGGGGTTGTAATGTGGAACGCAATTGCATCGTGGTGTGTGGGGGGGGGGGGGTAGATGTGATGAATCAGAGCTTGATTTTATTGAGGATTTTTTTTCTACCGATTGCTTTTTAATTACTCAAAGCAGCCAAGTCAAACCAGAATGATTGTCAGCTTCAGGGGCAGCCGTGGGGTTCTCTTTCCGGGTGCTCCCTAGAATAAGGCAGCGATAGAGCCTCCAGCTACAATATTCTACATCAATAATGCATGCAACTCTACATTGGCGTTCACACGTCCATATATTTACATGAAAACGTGTATACGCGCGTAGACAAATATCCCCCCACGTAGCCTTTGTAGACTCCTGGGGCAAGCGGTGCAACTTTTATTACGGCTCGCAATGGAGCAGTGTGGCAAGCACCGTTCCGGTCGCCTTTGCATCCCCATTGGCCGTGTTCCATTCCATGCCAGTGGCAATCCGTTCAGAAGCTAAATGCCAATGTCGAGGTCTGCTAGCCACGAGAGGGCTTCAGGAGAGAGTGTTGTTTGTCTTTATATACTTCCGAGAGATATTCATTTTACTCCTGCGTCAAGATACGGGCATGCCCCGGATAGGTTTCCGATACCGATCGCCACTGACGTTCGCTGTGACTTGGGAGTCAACGTCAAGCCACCGGGTTCGTAGTGCAATGTATGTGTACACGTTGAACTTCTTTCGCACCGTACGTAGCCAACTGTGCTCGTTGGAGGTGCGCTGACCACTGTGCCACTGCCGCCCATACTTATGTAATAAAACAATAATACGTCATACTGCCTGCCGATCTATTGGATGAAGACCTTCCCGTGCCACGTTGATCGAGGGCCTTTATTTTTGTTTCCCATGCTTTGCCGTGTTGGTCAGCGAGAGTTCGTGAAGGGTGTACTGGTGGTGCAGAACCTGTTCAGATATCACTCGATGCTGATGTTCGCCATGAGCCCGAATCAAACTGAGGTTAATGAGATCATAGTGTAGTGCATTTACCACTGCACTACCACCACTACTAATACCACCACTGCATACATAAAGACAGAGGCTAATTTAAGACAATTAATAATATTATTTAATGTCACTGTCGATGAGATGTTGAATAATAATAATGATATGTAATAATTATAATAATGGCATGTTCAGGGCAATTGGCCAAAGCTTCGATTTTCACTTTTAGGATTAACATTAACAATACAATATAAAAGGAACACGTATTATCATTATTATTATTCAAATTAAGCAGTCAACGCACTGCTGCATGCAATAACTGCATTTCAAACCCGCGATCCGTGCGTACACTCGTACATATTTAAACGGTTTTTTTTAGCAAACTGACAACATTAAAGATTGACAAATGGACCCCCGACGGGCTTCAACGATCCCTGTGCACCCACCAGGGCCCCCTTTTAGCCACTCAACCCCCCACCCCCCACTGCCGGAGTATTTTTTCGCGAATAGGTAACGTCACCCCTCCTGTGTGGCGAGGCATGCGGTTTGGTATGTCGTTTACAGGCGCTCTCTTTTAACACCGGGCGAGTGTTTGTTCAGGGTTTCGTGAAATGTGAAAGAAGTGCCCGTTCACCCGTGCTGCTTGGAGTGAGGGTGAAGGAGCGATGAATATAATCGGCGGTGGGTTGTTTCAGAGGGTGTTTTATACTTCCTGTGGAAAGGGGTGAGCAACATGCCGCATATTAGTACGATAAATCAAATCAGAATGCTGGCCATTGTGTTCTTTTATTTATTTTTAATAAGTTATCCTTGCTAGATGCGAGGTTTTTTTTGTTTTAAATGCTAAAGAAAGGAAAGGCTGTGTTTCTCCCTCCCCCTGCCCCACCCTCGAAATGAAATAAATAGCTTCAAGAATAACAGACCAAGTAAATTCCGAAAAATATTTTTCCAAAAGTTATGAGAATTCTGGGTACATCCATCACTGGAGAATTCATTCTCTCAAGCATCAAAGAGACCTGCAAAAGAAAGGGTATATGTTGTTATTTGAACAAGTTTTTATACAGAGCATTCGCATTAGCTTGCCGTGGATTTTTTTAGCAGTGAGACATAAATCCGATAATAGATTAAAAACAAAAAAAATAATGAATAAAATATGTGCGGGTTACGTTACATCTAAATAACACAACCCTGAAGGCACGCTCGCGAAGAGGATATTCTATAGATGTGATATAACAGTCATAAATCACAACACCACGTCCGCGCATTGGTACGGAAAAGGAGCAAAAAAAGAGTCAAGAGTTAAGGCAATCCATGCAGAGAATGCGGCGATATTAGAATGGGGAATTGAAAATTCAATATTCGGGTATTGTCCATAACGGAGTGCCGTCTGAAAATCATAACCCAATGCAATATTTTTTGCGAGGATGTACGGCGGCGGCAGGACGGTAATTTGGAAATGAACATTTGCGCTCGCTCCGTGCAGAATCGTCAAACGCGGAGGGACAGAGACGAGTGTAGGTGCAGGACTGCAGAGGCAGCGATTTGGGGACAATATCCGTACATAAAATGCATCGCTTTGTAAACTGTGTCTACCATTCTGCACAAGGATCCATTGATTTGCTCTCAGTTGTCTCTCACTCTGTCGTGCTTTGTACTGTGTTTGCAGTCCCGTAAGGAGACCGGTTCAATTCCTCATGATCCGGCGCTCATTTGCAAACAATGCACACAATGCCCGTATTCACGCATCCCAGAATCTCTCCTGCAGATTATATCCGTGACACTGCCAATTAGTTGAACAGCAGGGCTTCTGATCATAAGTTAATATAAAATCTATCTTGCCGTCGTTTTCCTGAGGTCAGTAAAATGCTCACGGTTAGATCAGCACCGTTTGGTTGGAAGCCAACAATGGCAGTTCCTTGAAACAAATGTTTCCCGTCATAAAAATGTGGAATTTCAAACAAATAATTCATACTCATCAATCTAATTAAGCATCGCAGATATTTTATTTGAACCTAAAGGAAAAAAACGGGGTGTAAGTGGTTCAATAATGTAATTGCTTCTTGCGCTCACGGCTGAATAATCAACTTTGCAAGGCTTGTGCATTTTGCCACCACTATCACCTGAAAATGACACAAAGCATTACAAATAGTGCACTGTCTGCACTGGTGGCCAGAATAATGCTGGCACACGACAGACTACTCTCGGCAACACTGTCATGGGATCGTTGACATCAAAACAAATGAGAAGGCAGCTTGCTGACCCCACCACGTTCCCACACTGCGTGTCACAGAGGCAAAGGTTAGGTACCTGTAATTGCTTGCTCGTGCCACGGCTTGTATGAAGACCGACACTCGATGGAGCTTTTAGAGAACCCCTCTAAAGGGTACTTCGGCCTACTGTTTCACGCTGCCGAGGCGTCTTGGAAGAGGAGAGCAAAGTCGCACTTGACCCCACCACGCCAGACGTGCCCAGTGGCCAGCTTCTGTGGGCCCTACTTTGCCACGTGGACAGAGGCAGGGGAATTTAACAAACCTGCCCTGTTGTTTCAACTGCCGCGCTTGGAGATCGAATCGGCGACCTCTGGATTGCAACGGTGCTTAACCATGAACAGAGGGGTCGAGGTTGAATTTGAACCAACGACCCGTGAATCCGGAGCCGTGTTCACCACGAGGCCACCCAGCTGACCTAAATTCAACTACAGATGATTTTGGTTTCCACCCCATGCTGTTTTTGCTGGTATATTTAGAACGATAATTACTTCCCAAGTTATGAAGTTCAATGCGGTGTCTGCCAAGAAATGGCTATAAAAGCACACGTGCGATTTGAATCACATTGTTGTTTTAACCAGAAGCAATTGAGGGGTGAAAAGAAGGGAGAAACTCCCCGAGGCCCTGTGCGCTCCCTCCCCCTCCACCCCCACCCACCTTGATTCTGCCTACAGCCGAGAGGTGCCAGCCGAGAGACACGCGGGGTTCCATCTAGCAGGGGTCCGTCTCGCAAAACAAAGATGACAGCGAGGTCGAGGGGTCCAAAGCCGCCCGGGCACCGTTGGCGCGTGAGCGCCCAGATAAATCAGCTGGCGTTACGGCGGTGGCAATAATCAAAGGGTTTCGGCTGTAAGAGGAGACGCGGCATCACAAACGCACGGGACGAGAGACCAAAGCGATTCTTTGGCATTCAATCACATCCGGGGAGTGGGTGAGGTGGTGGTGGTGGTGGTGGGGTGTGTTGGCTGCGCATGCTTGAGCAGGTAAAAGTTCATGTCAAGGGGAGGTTTTGAGGTGACGCAGTGGGGGCCACTTGCCAAATGTGGGAGAGGAGACATAACGGAATATATAGAGCAAAAAAATTATAGCCGGAGATAGAAGAAGAGGTTGGGGGAGACGGTGGGGTGGTGGCGGGGGGGGGAAGCGTGGAAATTTTGTGCAGTTACTGCCACGGAGACAAATTGCCAGCAAGGGAAGGGAATTGGGAAATCCAGCCGGCTATAACGGCCGATTACTAGCTAGGCGAGGCACCTTTCCGGGCAGCTGAGCGTGGAGACTCTCTCCCCCCGAGTACCCCCCCCACCCCCCTGCCTCCAATTCCAACAGAGGAAGCGCTGCGGCGGTGATGATGGCCGCGCTCCAAAAAGTCCGCAATGCATTTGCGATCACACAAAAGTCTTTCATTGGTAATGTTCGTTATTACTCAAGTAATTAAACGAATAAATGTCCGCGATAGCGCGTTTGCAGCGGTATATAAGTGCGGATTTAAATTTTAAAAAAAGCTCAACACCCGTCAATAATCGTTCCATTATAGGAAAAAAATGTATACAATAGGCGAACAGCTCTGTGCCATGGCCCTTCTTCATTGCACATAGATCATCCATGTGGGTATGAAGGGCCATGTTATTGATGGATGTGTTGTGTTATCACAGTGCATACACAGGATGGCATGTTCTATGGTCTGCTATATTTTCGTGTTGTGCTCGTTTTCTATTTATTGATTTGGTATTTCCCCCACCACCAATTTATTCCAATTGTGCAACCGGCGTCATAGTCATCTACATCATCTCCTGAGATGACGAATCCATTTGGAAATCTCCCAAAAGCACGGTGAGTGCCCCATGTGGCAGAGAAGGCCTGCGGGAGAGCTTTTCCACAAGGCTTCTCTGAAAAGCTCATTCAAGTTGCCTTGATTATAACGGGAGAGGGGGTTATGCCTTCTCGTGTAACTCCGCAATGAGATCGGCCGTTGCAAGAGAGTCGCGCCGGCGTTTTGTGGTTATAGTTCGTGCAATTTTTTTGCTATATTGAGTACAAAAGCTAAATGCATTGCGAAGGGCCTTCTTTTGTGCAGCAACGAGCGACTGGGCTGAAACCCCTCAACTTGGCACACTTGAGTACTCGGTTCAATCGCGCGTAGATGGAACTTGTAATTGACCCCAATGATCTCAGCGGCTT
Source organism: Petromyzon marinus (assembly GCF_048934315.1). Taxonomy (NCBI): domain Eukaryota; kingdom Metazoa; phylum Chordata; class Hyperoartia; order Petromyzontiformes; family Petromyzontidae; genus Petromyzon; species Petromyzon marinus. Next base: position 3,626,939 of record NC_133691.1, on the reverse strand, counting down.
CCGCACTCTGACCTCTGAACCGCCCGGTCGCTAAAAAAAATGTATCTTCACTATGAGTGTTTTTTTTAAAGTACAACTGATAATGTTTATGAATATATAACACATTCTAACACTTCTCAAATAACGATCAGTCCCGCGCTGGCTATCGTTTATTTTATTTTGCTTTGTTTTCCTTTTATCATTTACTTATCCATCACCCACCCCTGCATCTCACCCCCTACCCCCCCCCCCCCCCCCACAAAGCCCTCGCCCCCCCCCCCCCTCCGGTGCCTCAAATGATTTCACAATTTGACATTTGCACGCCCTTTTGCGAAATTGCATGCATAGGCATACAAAGATCAATAGATCATGTTGTAATGATCTCGGTGCAGAAAATAACTTAGCGCATGGAGCGGAGCCGTGGCGCACACGTGCGCTGAATACGTTTACGACACGCGCGTGCCCGCCCGCCCGCCCGCCAGAGGCGCAAACGGAAGCTCGCGCAAGAAAAAAAATAAAACTCCGATTCTGTCGCAACGTCTCCGGTTGAGCGCAGTTGGCTACGTACGGGCCGCGGTAAGAGGTTGTCGCGCCCGTTCGTAGCCGTTGGCGGGCAGACGCTGCTCTCGAGCCTGTTTGGGTCCGCACGTTTTCGTGAGGTGCTTAGAAAGGGCACCCGCGCGTAATCGCGCCCAGGGCAGCTGCCCGCAAAGTTGACCGACAGAGAGACAAGACACAGACTTGCGTCTTCACTCATGTTGTTGTCGTTGTTGTTCTTGTTACGATTTCGGCGTGTTTGTTATTGTTACACATCTATACCCTCGAAAATCTATTTTTTTTGCAAAGGAGTGTTTGGCTGAGCCAACGCTATTGGAAATATCTCACCATCTGTGCCTCTTTCGAGTGTGTGATTTAATGTATTTGGGAGAACACGAGGCATTTCTGAAAAGTAATGTTCAAACAGGGAATTGGAAATGTAGCAAATCTCTCAGTGGTGTAAACTCGCAGCTAGAGGGGGTGGGGAATAAGAAAACAAAACAAAGCAAAAACATATAATTATGCGAAGATTCTCACAATAACACTATGGTGTAACATTGAACAAACTAAACATTAGCATCTACCTGGATCGTAAACAATATTTTCTTGTTAAATTTCCATATCCGTTTTAAATTTCTGCTCTACAGGCTCATGCGCGCTCATGAATTACCATGCTGCATCACCACATTTAATTCGAGGGGGGTTGAAGGTTTTAAACAGTGGAACCTCCATTTATGGAGAAAAAAACTCATATTCAACATCTTTACTATTTAATGGAAAAAAATACCCCCAATAATATATTACAAATGATCTATTGGAATCAGGTCATGAGACAAGGACATTGTTGATATGGAATTCTGCAGATAGCAGTGCATCATCCTGTGTTAGAGCACAAGCGACAAAGCAACTTAACAAGTCACTCCAATTAGCATTTTTTAGATCACAGAAACACAGCCGTTTTAATGCTATCTAAAGAGTATTTGTCACGTGCCAATGAAGCAAAATGATGAAATCTCGGATCCAAAACACAGTCAAAAATGTTAACGAAAACCTATACAAAAACATCACATCGTGGTTTTCTTCACACAGCCATTGTTAGACCAACACCACTAGGTAATTTTAATCACCGGTGCCTGAAACCCGGTGGGCATGGACCTCGACTCAACGCTCCTCCAACCCACTCAGCCACTTTGGCCACCTTGCGTCAGCGACCACGGCGCGCTCCGCGCACAGTTCACCCGGGGAGACCGGCGACTCAATGGGGTAGGGTCAAAGCCACCCCGCCGGCGGCTGTGACATTTTTTGAGCGTTGATGAATGTCCTCTTGCCACGTCCGAAATACCCGCGTTGGCCTGCGTCTTTTTGGCTCGGCGAGATTGTTTAATGAACGCAGCGTTGCCATTTGTGGGGCTCGTGATATAAATTGAGTACTCTGTCTTGCAACCCTGAATATTTGAATACACAACGGTATAGCGCCAGCGGGGTAGTGGTAGTGCAGCGGTTAATACGCGGCGCTACGAACCTGGCAATAATGGGTTATATTTTTGGACTTCGGCTAACATCAGTGTTGAGTGATACACGAACCAGTCCTGGGCTCTCCCTTCATCGACCCACATAAACCTGCATTGTGGAGTACAATCAAACAACCCCCCCTCCCCCCCCCCCATTGCTGACAGGATGGCCTTCGTCCTGCAGGAGATTGACACAGGGGCTCTGAAAATTATTGTTCATTATTAAAAGAGAAAAACTTAAACAAATGCATTGCTGGATTATTTATTTAAGTGTCGTATGAGCAACACCATACATAAACCGAGCACCTAAATGCAGACAGTTGCAGATATTCTCCATAGCACATTTTCTTTATCCCAGTGAGTGTTGATGAAAACCCCCAGGCATCTTCTGTATTATGTCCAGATAGCGTTTGATGGGGAGCCAAGGGCATGACCACATCACACCCAATAGCATAGCATCTGTACGGCGTGGGAGGCCGGGGGTGGGGGGGGTGGGCGATGGCGGGATTGTAAACAACAGAGGAGGGAGGCTATGTTCTTTTTTGGACGGAGTCCCACAAACTGAAACGAAGCCATTGCTTAAACCACTCGGCCTATCGCTCCGCCGTCCTTCCCTTCAACCCCCATCATGGAGGAGAGCCCACAAACAAGTTCCCCGGAGGGCCTTGGCGTCTCCCCGGCCATCCAGGCGCTCGATCCTGCGTGGGCCGAGTCTCCAAACGTAGCTCGGGAAGTAGCCGTTGCAATTAGAGGCGGCTTGACCACGTGCGCCATGCGGTGCAGATGTTTTGAGCGTTAGAATCGTCTCGCAGATGGCGTTCGTGGGAGAGGCGCGCGCTCGCTCGCTATAATTGGCGGGGAAAAGATGCGATCGCGTTTGTGCTCGGGGGCCTCGCCATTAAAGCAACAATCAACAAAAAGAGAGCAGAAAAATAAAATGAAAAGAGGGAGCTAAATGACCTGCAGAAGATTTCCCGTCTGTTCGGATGGGAAAGTTTTCCGCTGAACGCCGTATAATGCGGCTTTAAAGTTGGGTGCCCACGCAAAGTGCATTGCTCTCATCGGTACATTGCACGTTTAACTCTGCTCCCGACAAAATGCATTTGCAGGCTCGTTATACTCCCAAAAGGAAGACCGTCTTATATCCTGTGAACGGTGGCACGCTCGAAGTCGGGTGGGGAGGTTGCAGAGAAAATCCTGCGACCTTTGAACCGACGCATTGCCCGATGGGAAAGCTTTGGGTTGAAGTCAAAGGGAAGAAGGTAGATCAGGAGCGAGCGTACTGACGCAGGTTGGTAACTTACAGCCACTGTGGCATGCAAAGGGTTAAGATTATAAAAATGGGCAAAATATAAAATGCAGATGTAGTATGAAAAACATTCAAACATTAAAATGCGATATTGTCTGTAATGCTATTCTGTACAATACTATTAGAGCAGTGACTAAATATCCCCTGGAATGATGATAGTGCAGCAAAATACTTTGTTTAAATCTGTTTCTTAATGGACTTTTCTGTTTGTTTTTCATTAAAAAAGAGACCTGAAATAGAACTTGACAGATGCTTTCACTTTTGACCATGAATGAACAAGTAATGCTACACGTAGGCACAGACTTTGGAAATTATCTATTGAAGACTCCACTACTGGTGTGGCAATGTACATAATGCAAAAATACCTTGCATATGCATGCACCGATGCCTAATGAAAATGCTCTGTAAATGGGAAGAAAACTAACTTTTCTGTTGCTCATAATAATTATAAAATGTCTTCGTGATTTAATTCGTTTGTTTCATGGTAGCTGTACATCTTTATTTAGGGGTTTCGTGTGATAATTTTTCTTTCACACTTATTTTGGTACATTTCAAATGAGACTATATTGTGAGACACCAAGGTGTACATTATAGTATTTAGATTTTGTATATATGTAACAAAAACAAGACTTTAGAATGAAGGTGCTCTTCACTGTGATGAAAACAGCCATTTTCCAGCATAAATCCCCGTAATAATAGCCATTCGGGATCTTTGAGATGTTAAAAAAAACACAATAGGACCCATCATAGGGGGCCTGCATAATTTCACAGTGTACATTTCAAAATTACCGAATCAGCCCTAAACGTGCCAAATACATTTGGGTCTCGGAAGCTAAGCAGGGTTTTGAGCCAGACTAGGACTTGGATAGTTGACCATCAGGGCTGGTCCCAGGTGTCAGAGGCATGAGGCTGTGAGCTGTGGCCAGGAGATGGCCAAACGGAGTTCCCCACCCCATCCCACAAGTGGTGGATTTTTGGGGGGTTTTCCAGTCTCCTCCCACATTTCCAAATATGTACTCATTCATATAATTCGTGAACGCGTTTCAATCTAGATCCCCGCTGCCAAAGAGTCTTGAGACTCGGTGAGGTTTTCCCGAGGACACTATTGCAATGACGATTACGAATTGTGGGTAACTATTAATATGTTTTTAATTACTATATTGTTATCATAAGCTACATCACAGTGTGCCCTGTGTAACGGGCGGCCTTAGAAGAGACCTCTTGGCCAACTACTGACAGGAAGGGACCCCGTGCCATCGGCCCAGCTGAGACTTTTGTGATGTTCTTTTGAGGACGAGAATTGGACTCGGCCCAGCTTTCTTGGGTTTGTTAGCATTAGCACGAAGGTCAATTTGCTTAACTTACGGTTCATTAGCTTAGTTAAGCATTAATTGCGGGCAACAGCCACGTCAATTGCGGCTGCGGGGTTCTCGGCGTTAGCCATCGTGAGCGAAACATTGAGCTGAGCCGCGGGCGCACACACTCGCACGCACGCACACACGCACACACACAACCACTGCGACATTGTCCTGCGTCGTATGGGCGTGTTGCTGCTGAAGCTACAACTCACAAATGAACCCCAGCGGCGTGTATTGGCACGCCCAACAGTTTCAAAAGACTGTGGACGCCATGCCAAATTGGGTTTCGCCGTCTTGTTGAAACAAATCAAATGAACAGCTCCAGGTGGAATTGGCACCGCTTGTATTGTGGTTCTAACCAGATGTATAACTCCACAACACGGAGGGGTGGTTTAACCCTTTCTGTACCGGACCTGTGCCGTGATGTTCAAGAACAGAAGTCGGCAACCTGCGTTTCCAGCGCCCCATGCGGCTCTTTAAAGACCGCTCCGTGACGTCATTCCCCAACGTGAATTGCGGCTCTTTAAAAATTGAGTTTTTTTTATTGATTTCGAAAAAAATGGCTCTTCTTGCGATGTTGGTTGACGAGCCCTGTTCAAGAACAGCTCACGGACGAACGCATGCTATTTTGATTTTGTAATTTTGTATTTCGAAGAATAAGACGTGAGTAACACGAAGTAAAAGCTCTAACGATGGACGTCGAGTGAGTTTCGGTTGTGAATGTGCTTAAAAAAAAATCAGTAAAAGTCGTTAATGTGCGATGGTTTTCATTCTCCGTTTAAGAGCACGTGTGAATTCCACTTTGGCTGTAGTTGGCTAAACATATATCCACAGAGTATGCTCGATAACATAATACTTGCACGTTAATGAGATTAGTGAAGTAGAAGTAATTAAACTCTGTGCAATTAGTTACTGCGATGATGTTAAGAGGCAATTTTTACTTAAAGATCATTCAGGCCATCTATTAACAAACGTTGCAATTATAACAAGAACGAACTAATTCTCCGATAATCTCATGCTTGTCCTTGAATTAAATTTAGGAAAATTCGTTACAATGAATGTTGCATAAATCGATAGACAGTGTTCATTATTTAAAATCCAAGGTACGTGGGATTTGGGGCGATGCCATTGTGTCATGGTCAGCACGCGGGACTTGCAATCCCGAGTTCACGGCTTTCCCTCTCCCTGCCTGACATTTGAAACAACGGGCAACTTCCCTCGCCTTTGTCCACCTGGCAGCAAAACACAGGGCACACCGCAGTCGATTGACAGATCGCATGTGGTGGGGTAAGGTGTGGCTACTCCCATCTCTTCCAAATATTCTCTAGAGCTCTCTCTAATAGATGCCCTTCCGCCAGAAGTGACGAGACCACGTTATCTTATTTGGTTCTTTCGGTAAAGTCACGTAGAATGAGAATAAAATAATAAATTGATAAAATAAAATAACACAATAATATTCTCACGACGTTTCGGCCACAACACAAGCGGCCTTCATCAGGTGAAGGGACGAGACTGTCTGGTAGGACAGCGCTGTCCTTATTTTATTTTATCAATTTATTATTTTATTCTCATTCTACGTGACTTTACCGAAAGAACCAAAGAAGATGAATCATTGCAGTCACGAAAGCTTTACATCGAAATGAGACCACGTTAGTTGCGGTGCCTGCACCTTTAGCGGGCGGGTCAGGCTGGCGCTGTGGTGATGCTCGTTTCTCGCAACAGGAATGACTCCTGACTCGGGCACCTTTTTGCGTCCAGTTTTGTACGTTCTCCCGCTGTCCTGCATGGGTTTCCCATAGGTTTTCTAGTTTCCTCCTAGAGCTAAAAATAAAAATGTAATTGGTATTGGTCAAACATCTCTTTGCTGAAAAAAATACCTGAAAATTACGCAATTGAGATAACACGTAGCAACAACAACAACACGTCTTTTGAGACTCAGACTTTCATGCGTAGACAATCATAGTATGACAAAAAAAATTACGTTGGATTTGTATGTTGCCCTCTGAATGTCGTCACAATACCTTGTGAATAATAGTATTGTCGTTAGTATTGTTAATAGTATCGTTATTTTCAGGACATTTTTCATTTGCTTAGAAACTATGTCATAGATAACAAAGTTAATCTGCATGTCTATGAGCAAATCTACTCAGTTGGCAGTAAATGTGTTTAACATCCCAAATGCAAATGCACTAATGAAAGCAGACAAAGAAACCTGGATCTATCGATCCTGTAAGTAGACCATTGGATGTGGGGGTCATGACCAAATTCTGAGAATTAACGGAAATTCATTCATTCCCTAGATTTCCCATTGCCGGGGGCTTTAATGACCCATTTAGTCCATGAGCTCATCCCAGATATTTCATTTGTCGGTGCCACCAGATGTGGTATAAGTTTAGTGGCTCTGCTGCCGCTGTATGGTCAATGACAGTGAATTGTACAAAAAAAACTATTTGAGTAGCGTTGATCATCAAATAACTATATTTTCATTAATATTAGCCATATAAATAGGTCTGTATAGCGAAAGTATTGTTACTTTAGATCAGAGGTGGTCAACTGGTGTCTCCAGAGGCACATGTGGCTCTTTAATCCACCCACACGTGGCTCTATCGAAGAACATACCACTACAGTAGTAATGAATAATGAATGAATGAAAGTTGTATGATATAATATTACATACACACTTGGCTCTTCGCAGAATACATGGGTACGTTGTGGCTCTTGGTCTGTTACAGGTTGGCGACCCCTGCTTTCGATGGTACCGATTTCTGCTCTGGCCCATGAACGAAACTATTTGCTAAATCGAGATGGGTGATATCTCATCCAATGAATGCTTGATAGACAGGTGACACTCCACAATATCTCCATGTGACAACTTGATTTTATTGGCTATTTCGGGTGGTGCAGGGTAACAGTTCAAGCATGACATCATACCTACACGGACTGATCGAAAATCAACTGATTACGTATCAACATATGTTTATAAGCACGTGGAATATATATGCACATATATTTTTGTTTCAACTAAATTATTATTTATAATGTCAGATTTAATTATTATAAACACACACACAAAATATGACGTCGCCTACATTTGACTACATAAACAGTAAGAAAAGACTCTGATAATCGTGTGTCGTTGAACGAAAATGGGGCAAGGCAATTAAGTAAAATATACCGCTCCACAATTGGAACAATCAGGTAACGTGTTTACTTTCGCTCGTACACTTTCCATCATTCTACAACTTCATATCGAGCTCTCACAACCCAGCCCACCGCTCCATCTCCTCTCCACGCTTATTGTTTGGCCTCAGAATTCCTGGTCGGTATTTCCAACTCGTCTGCTACCGACTGACAACGGTGCTCAGTCTCGATGCTGCCCGCCCCACCACCACTCGATCCAGGCCACCATGTCCTTGGTGCTGATTGCACACCCAACACGCACACGCCCCGGGTAGATATTAAACCCCTGGCACATTCATCCACAACCCAGGGGCTCGGCACCTCGTCGGCATTCCCTCCCCCCCCCACCCCCGTTCGCAAACACCCCACGGGGGCCCTGTGTTGTTTGTCTGTAGTTCCCGCAGGATCACTCGCGTCTCCGTCGCGAGATGTAATCAATTCCTCCAGCATCGTGTGAAAATGTACCAACTCGCTCGTTTTATGTCCCGCGTAACTGCGGACCAACGCCGGGGCGGGCGGGCGGGCGGGGGGGGTGAATCGTTAATATTACACGCGCGTGCACAGTGTGGGACTAATGCAAGCAAATTACTTAATGCGTTCAGCAACGCAAAATCTAAGACTGACGGTTGCATCTAACTACTCTTGCATGCTTGCCCTTTGCTTTCATTGTTTTGCAATAGATCTTCCACCACGGCGGTGCACTGAACGGACGAATGGAGTTTCAGGATCAGAGAAAGGCCGAAGGCGTTTGTTTGGCATGTCAGATTTCATATCGAGATGTCTCAGCAGTAGGGCTGATCCAGCGCAAAGATGTGTTTTATTATCTACACAATGGCAATGATTCTACGCTTGGCAGCGCGATACAGGAAAAGTGCCTTTGCACGAACGATAGCATCAACTTATAACACTTATTTCGCGGCGAATGAGGGGGGGGGGGGGCACTAGGAATAGATTTACATCTGTGCACCCCTTTGTCGAGGCCATTATAACAGCACGCCGAATGCACGTTGGCTCTTAACGTCGAAGCACACCCCGCGTTAATCTCACACGGTTTCCCACTGCGCGAAGCTTCCTCGCTACCGCAGTGGCTTCCGCAAGCAATCCCACGCGTGCCAGGGCCGTTGCCTCGGGGGTGGGGGGGGGGGCTAAGCCACCCTGCTGAAGGTTCCCCCTCCACCACCACCCCACCCCCTCCCCCCCTCATACATTATTACCGTCTCGTCAAGTCATGGTGATGGGGGTAATACAGTACTGCAATAATGATGATGGTGGTAATAATAGTGATGATGGTGGTGGTGCTGGTGGTAATAATCATGGTGATGATGGTGGTAATGATGATGTATGTTGAACTTCTTTCGCACCATACGTAGCCAACCGCGCTTTTCGGAGGTGTGGATAGTAATGATGATGGCAGGGGTAATGCTCATCGTTGTGATGATGGTGGTGGTAATATTTTTGGTGATGGTGATGATGCTGGTGATGATGATGATGGCGGTGGTAATGATCACAGTTACGATTATGCCGATGATGATACCGATGATGGTTATAATAATAGTTATACGTATGATGATGGTGGTGGGAATGATATTTGATGAAGGTGATAACAACGATAATGATATTCTTGGTTCTTTCGGTAATTCACGTAGAAGGGAAACAATAAAATAATAAAAATATAAAACAATAAAATTATCATGACGTTTCGACTGCAACACAAGCAATCATCATCAGGTGTGAAAACCACAGCATGAAAATTTGAATTTATTTTATTTTATTATTTTATTGTTTTCCTTCTACGTTACTTTACCGAAAGAACCAAGAATATGAATCCCTGCAGTCACGAAAGCTTTAAATCAAAACGATAATGATGATGGTATTAGTGATTGTGACTGTTGTGCTCCCCACGACCCTGAGTTTGTGTGTGCCCCCCCCCATCTCTCTGAATCATGTTTGCCCTGCAGGGTTGGCAGGTGCAGAATCGCTCGTCGGTCTACATCGCACACACACGCCGTCGACAAGAGCCGGGTGTTTCGGTTCAAAAAATGGCACGTGAAATAAAGCGGAACCGTAAGCGATAATTATTTGGAAGCCCATACAACAATAAAACAAACCTGTTACAGTCAAAAATATTTGTCAACAAATTTGAAAACAAAAAAACGCGTTAGACGGGGACTAAGATTATGGACAGGGTTTTGTTGTTGTTGTTGTTGTGTGAGGATCTCAAACGCATGACAAGCAATAAATGTACAATTCCTGCCTGGCTCTCCACCTTTCTTTGAATCGTTTCTCGGGGCCAATATTTCTCCAAGTGTTTACTGGAAATATGATGCAAATCTGGGCTCCATTACGCAAAGTCCAGAAGGATTGAAAAGAAAATGCCTCTGGGAGCCCACATTTATTATATATATAGTGTGTGTGTGCGCGCGCCCGCACTAACATTTGCACTTACACGCCATCTTAAAGGAACCCACAGCATACGTTATGACATTATTTTAATTGCTTTCAATTGAATTCGCAATGAGTCAAAAAACAAGAAGAGCCATAAGGACACGCCTACTCCCCTGGGGTTGGATTAAAGCTCAATAGACACCTTTTATACTCATTGGCTTAAACTCGGTGATTTGTGGGAAGACGGAAACGTGCTTTCAACATTTGACACATTGTACCACTATGGCCAGCTATAAAAAGCATTGGTCAAAGCGAATGCCACCGCCAACCCCTTCCGTCTCTACACATATACCACACCTCCAATTAGCACTATTGGCTACGTACGGTGCGAAAGAAGTTCAACAAACATACAGCACTTGCCGATTAGCACTAATGGCTACGTACGGTGCAAAAGAAGTTCAACAAACGTACAGCGCCTCCGATTAGCACGGTTGGCTATGTACGGCGTAAAAGAAGTTCGACATACGTTCAAACAAAAAAGCAATGTTTCATGCATCAGCCCACGGGCTTTCTGGAACAATGCGATCGAGCAACGAGTAGACCCTCGACCGGATTTAACCTTCTGGGCCTCATCAGGAGAATCAGCCTGGTTCATTAAATATGTTTGGATTACCAGATGTAATTGGAAAGAGTTCTCCATATAAACGAGATAACTCCATTATGTCTGTCCACATATATTGAAAATATATAGCTTTAGTCCTTCAGCCTTTAGGCTTCCCAGACTAAACTTATCAAACGGTATTTTTTGAAGCAAGCTATTAAAATCTGGACTGTTTTCTGCATTAAAGTGTGGAATGGGTTGGACAAAAGATCGCGATGCATTTAAATTGGGGGAGCGTCGAACTCTCTCCAACAAAGTGGGTAAAACTTAGTGGCAAGGCAGCTCTGCATGGCAACTACGCGACCTGCACAGATAACCTTTTGCAGTTATCTTCAGCTCAACTACCCCCACTATCCACGGCTGGCGCAGCTAATTTGGGCCGTAACTTCAGCACGCAAGAGCTGGGCACTTTATTAGCGGTGCTGTGATGCCTCAGCATCGCTCTCTAAGGAAACACTCCCAGCCGCATTGCAGTCGGCAGAAATTCGATTTAAAACCTGTAAACGCTGGACTTGGGAGCGAGCGAACCAACATCCTCCGAGCCCACCTTAAGGACTTTTTCACTGAAGGTGCTTGAGGCACTGTGGGACTTATCATATCGGAGTGAACCTGATGCGCCAAAATTAAAAGCCCCTACGTGTTGACCGAAGAAGTAATGAAATAACAATACGCCCGGTGTTCACCCCTGCTTACGAATCCGCGGTCTGCTTGCAGAATGAGCCGCGGTCTGTACAGGATGAATGGACTGGGTGGTTAACTGTCCATCATAACCTTGCGTGACCGCAGTGGTGATGTTAGCCCATTGGGGAGCCCAAGCAGGAATTCTCTTTGGATGACCAAACCATTTCAATTCAAAAAATCCGACTGAGATGACAAAAGAGATATTAGGCACGAGATATAGATGCAGTTAGATACTAAAAATGTACACAAGAAGAGAGTTGTAGTGAGACGAGGGAAGACAGATGCAGACAAGACAGAGATGAGAGAGGTCAAATTGATTTAGATTTTGCTGTTGATTTTCGGTACAGCTGTGCACAAAAAGAAATACATTAATTGTGGACAGAAATCCACCACCACCTGCCTGACAATTGACAATCGGTTGCTACAGATCGAAGTTAATGGAGGTGTTGGTCGACCAATCCTTAAATTGACCTCGACTCTGTTAAATGTCGACAGTAAGTGCCCCTCTCATCCTCGGATGGAGTAACGTGGAGAAGTCTTGCGCTGGCTGTTTCACCCAAAACAATCCCGTGGCTCGGTCGGGAGAATTACATCACATCCCTGAGTGAGCTATGATTGATGATTGGAATTTAAGATGATATTTGATGCCCCCCTGTGTTTGTCATGAATCCAAGGGCCCCTTTTTAAGATGCTTGTTTGGCGGGGGCCTAAGAGTTTGCTTGGTTTGCTTATGCCTAAGTGCCCGCAACGGCACATCCGTGCTCTGAACGCTGTTTTATCAGGACTCGTGAATTGCAACACTCGTGGCATGCTGATTCTCGCTCGACATTAGAGCGAGCAGAAAAGTGTCATTTTATTTTGTAAGATTGATCCAATTGCACGTCCTCTGTGCCCAAGCCAGCTTTACTCGTGATTGCTTAGGCATCACGGAGTGATGTACTGCTTACTTTCCAGATTTTGGCAATTCGACACTAATTTGATGTAATTTCACACTGCCCGCTATACATTTTTGCAAGACGGCCGCTTGAGTCAGCAAAAAAAGCTCATCGGCTGCTTTCTAAGTTTGACGTGAATGTGCTTCGAAAGTTTCGTGCGAGAAAATTTGCTTGGTCATGTAATTTTTTTTTTAAATGTCTTTTTTGTTAAATTAACAATAACCAAAAAAGCCAAATATATTTAAAAGAAAAGCCTCTGATATTTGTTTTTGGGGATTTTTTTTCAATCTGTCCGAAAGATAGTTTCTTTTGGAAGTTTGGAATTTCTCTATAAATTATACCAAAAAATTATATATACCAAAAAAGTTCTGAAGCCAATTTTACAAAAGTTGTACTGCAGAGCATTAAAGCGTTTGCGCATGCATGTTTGCACACATCCAAGCCTGATATGGAATGTCTTAAGTACTAAGGATTAGCCTGTCATATTTACGTGCTATCTCAGTAACCTACATTTTGGTTTAAATGGCATTCCAAGTAACATGGTTTTACCAGAGTTTTGTCCCACATACAAAATGTGCTGATATGCAAATTTCTTTTCCCGCTTTTCTGATATGAATTTAAATTCTTCCTTTTGGAGTTTGAAGGTACACGATGCAATGAAAGTCACATCTGCACGCGCGCGTGAATACAAATACCAGACGTGGTTATAACATTTGTGGAACGAGACACTGAAAAGTTAAATCCACTCTGACATACTGTAACACGATTCACACTCAAACCCCATTTTCACAAATCGAAGATGAATTCATTTCTATTCTTTCAAAGCTAAATCCCACTCTAATTATGAGTCTGTGCATTATTGAAATATCCCATAATCAATACTTATTGGCACACACTATACATATTTTACAGTCAACTATATATTATGTGGATATCATACAGTCAACGGTAAATTTTGCAGCATAGGTCGCTATGCCAACAACATCGGAAGTGGATTAACAGTTAACATATTCACTGCCACACAAACTCCATTGGCCAAATAACGTTCATGGCACGACCACGTGAATGAACAATTGACTCCAATTGGTGCTGCGATCAAGAGCAATTAAGCAGGTGACGATGCATTAAGAGAGACATTGAAGAATATTCATTCTTCAGCTCATGATGGATGCATTGACTCACGTTAGGAGCAGTGCTTTCCGCTGCATGTAATCGGTTCACTTGATCCCTCCAGCCACTAGAGGCCACTGAAATTATCAGGATCACGATCTCCAAAAAAATATTCAAAGAATCAACTCGCGTCAGTGAATCACGAGGAGTTAATAGAATTGTTCGTATGTTGAACGTCTTTTGCACCGTACATAGCCAAAAAATATACATATAGCACGGGAGTATACATTGCACGAGTCCATCCACACATTTTTGTAGATTTGTCAAGATGAAATGTAAGCTTGGGTAAGGTAGCAAAACAAGAAGAACAGTTCAAGACCATTCCAAGACAATCCGTTTCTTTTATTACATTGCACTTTATAATTGAAATATAAATACCATGGATACGGTTCAGAGTTTAAAATTGCCATTGCAAATGTGGCTGCATATTGCACTAATCTTCTGTTTATGTCTTTTGCTTGTGTATGTTCTCTATCCAAGCGTTCCTCTGTCTCAGCATGTAATCTGCAGCATGGTTTTGACAACCGCATAATACCATTCAATGCATTCAACTCTCTCACATATGGTGAAATAATAATAAAAAAAATAACTGTACATCCCTTAAGAAATGTAATCAAACCTCACAAGTTATTCCAATAGAATTCTATCGGACTACACACACACGCATTTTAAATTGTAATGCAATCCTGCAGAACTGTCCTCAAACATGTATTTTTATGGGCGGTAGTTTGGCAAGAAAATCACACACCCACACCGCCGCACACCCACTCGTACAGTATACCTACAAATTGCTTAACTGAATCCTCGGATGAATTCCGCATTAAAATCAGGTGTAAAATGTGTTGTGGCTGGCAGTCGGGTTTAACGGTGCATTATTTCCCTTTATGGCTCCACGTGTCCGCCGGCTTAGCCCTGGCTGCAAGGAGCCCATGATTTGTTGGCGCACTGTGCCGCAACAAACACAGCCCAACGGTTAATTGTTTTCACGGGACGCGGAAGGGAAAAAAAAGACATGCCGTTGTGGTCCGTAATGACCGAGTCGAATTTTTTCTTCTTCTTCTGCGCCTAACCCCCAAGACACATGGCAAACGTGTGCTCTCACACAAGCGGAAAGATCCCCCCTCCCCCCACTGCAGCCTCAGCAGGCTTGTTGGGGCAAGGCGCTGTTAGCGAGCGCCTATTGGGGCAAGGTGCTGTTAGCGAGCGCCTATAAAGGCAGGCACGGGACACAAGGGGGTGGGTGGCCAGCACCACGCCCGGCCGCCTTTGTCTCCCCAGTGGCGATGTTTACACATCTCACCAGATACTCATTTGAGGCTGAGTCTATCTAGAGGATGCCCATGACCGGTTCAGAAATGAGTTACCGATGTTGGAATCGAACTCGGGTCGTGCAAGGCACTAACCACTGTGCCACTACTCCCCACGAAGGCACACACAAACAACACCGCACATGTACGCAGCACATAGGATGGATTTATTTTGCAGAGTAAAAATAGTCAGAACTTTCCTTTCAGCATTTTGAATGGCACAACAGCTGCCATTCATCACCAAGTGGCTGGGATGTCACGATATGGCTCTTGTGCCAGGCTAGGTGCACTTCGAGGCCACGTGAAGTGACAAAGGCTCATTGGCATGATGTCATGGGGCAGAGGAAAATGTTTTGGATTCAGTGACTAGGATTACTGGCAGATGCATCACCCACATTCCCCACTGTGCCCACTCATTGGGCCCAATTTATATGGCTATTTTGGCCATCATTATGCCACTTTCTTGGCAGAATGATGGCCGTTTTCGCATAAAATATTGGCCCCATTCCACATTTCTTAATTCACGTGGGGCCGATCCTGCACACAGAAACGGACCCATTCCACATTTTTTAATTCACGTGGGGCCAATCCTGCACACAGAAACGAACCAATTCCACATTCTGAAATGCACGTGGGGCCAATCCTGCACACAGAAACGCACCCATTCCACGTTTTTTTTATTCACGTGGAGCCGATCCTGCACACAGAAACGCACCAATTCCACATTCTGAAATGCACGTGGGGCCGATTATGCACACAGAAACGAACCGATTCCACATTTTGATATTCGCATGGGGTCGATCCTGCACACATAAACGCACCCATTCTACATTTTGAAATTCACGTGGGGCCAATCCTGCACACAGAAATGCATCCATTCCACATTTTGAAATTCACGGGGGACCGATTCTGCACACAGAAGCGCACCCATTCCACCACTGCTCACGTCGCAATTTCGCAGTGGCCCAAAGTGGGTGGGGTTATGGGCACAGTCTTGGTGCAGATTGCATCAATCTTGCGGTGGTGGTGGCGGTGGTGGCGTAACTCATGTGTGCCGAGCACCGAGAGGGTGTGGCGACTCATTCGGCCATCGTTCACGTACGGTTTGGCTCATCGGTGGTTTTCGAGACTAAACTTGGAAATGAGTTGTACCCGAATTCAAGCTCCAGATCCTTCTGTCAGTCTTTTCTATATTATATTCCATTTATATATATAATAATACACGTGTCCAATAACACGTGTCTGCTTAAGCTTCCTCTATCTGAGCAAAGTTGCGGTGCGGTTGTTAGTGCACTTCATTTTGAACCGGTAGGCCTGAGTTCAATTGCTGGTCAAGGCTAAATTGCCTGGCGGGTGATATATCAGCCAGTAATGGGTTCTCTTTTCTTTACTAACCCTCACTCACCAGCATGGTGAAGTATATTCAAAACGACACTGCTGGTGGATTCGCTTCTATGACATGTGGTAGATGGATATGCAGGCCATATGAGCTAACCTCTGTGTGGCAGTCTGCTGGAGTAGCCCACGAATATGGCTATTTCCAGATCTCTCATGTATCTGTGAGTCACGAGATAAAAAAAGAAAAAGAAATCAGGATGAATCACTGGCATACCAACCTGCATTTTTTTATACCAGTTCAGCTCTTGCTATCAGAGGGTCCACATTTTTCAATAAATTCGAATTAACGGCATGACCATGCCTGAGAAGATCCAGAGCTTTTGCCGCGGATTGACAGTCCATGCAGTTTTGCACACACCGATTGTATTTTATTTTTAAAGGAACGCACATACGCACAGATACAAACCAACAAAACAAACCCAAACAGTGGCGTGCCTGTCGAATGTGCCAGGGGGTGCAACTGTGACAGGGGCCCATGGGCCAGGGAGGCCTAGGCGCTGGGCCACAAAGAGTTGGAGGAACATGACAGGAGGCCTCATTTCATTTCCTTGCACCAAGGCCCATGCCAAGCAAAGCTCTGCCACTGAACCCACATACATCTTCAAAGGGACATCACTCATCCTTCCCCACTGATTGGCCGCACAATCGTTTGGCGAGCAGCGGGCAAAAGTCAGAATGGCTCGCACACACTCGCGTATCCCTCGCTCCACCAGCGTTTAGGACCATGCATCACCGCGCAGGCTTGTAGAGCTCTCCTCTGTGTCGTTATCAAGGCCACGGCAGACAAGCCAAGCTGTCACATCTGCTTTTCTGACACCACGTGCTTAAAAGAGCATGCATCAGTGCACGCCCTGATCATGACAAGTGCTTACAGCGTACAGAAAATGAGCGTGCAGAAAACCCAGCGGACAACAATGCGGTTGTCGGTTTAATTAGTTTCTGAGAAATGCACGTGAACTCTTTACACCTTCCAAATGTCTCTCAGGCATCTCTCACATTGCCCATTGCCATTGTTTCAAGACTATGCCCTGCATTTATAGTTTCATTTTTTTTCTATATATATTGCACTGATTTTATCCCTCTACGATTCAATTGCTTTAACCTTCCTGCCACATCTCTCCCCCCCCCCCCCCCAACAACTCTTGATACTCTTCATATTATCTTATGGAACTCTGATGCTGCAGTTCAGTATATTTGATTTCTGAGTCATAATGTTAAATGCGAACAGAATTCTGACAGCAGAGTGAGGAGAAGACTTTTGTTTGTCTTACACGTCTGTGTTTGTTTATCTCATGCATTCACTGGCACACACGTTTCCAAAATAAAAATTCGGAGACTGAAATGAATGTTTTTTTTCCATATTACATTTTGCATAATGTTAATAGTTCAGGATGCTGCCGTGGCTTAATGGGTAGCATAATGGACTTGCAAAGCCAGAGGCTACTGGTTCGATCTCCTGGTGCGGCAGTTGAAACAATGGTGCAAGTTTCCCAAAGCCACCACCTCTGTGCACCCAGCAGAAGAAATGGATGCAACAGAGTTAGTCGATCGGCAGGTCGTGTGTGATGGTGTAAAGTGTGGGTTTTCTCATCTCTTCCAAGACATTTGATCCAGCTAAAATACCCCTCTCGAGATGCTCTCTAGTTCTGCCTCGACGCTCTTCTGCCAGCAGTGGTGCGAGCAAGTAATTACTGGGCTGCTCCTTTTTGTATTTTATGAATAGTTCACTGGGTCATGATAGCAATAAAAATGACTTTGCTCTCGTTCATTCACTGCACGAATACGACCGGTGTTTGCAAAATGCATCGCCGATGGCAGATGCCTCTTTACGCATGTCTGCACAGTGGAGCTGACTCTCGTGCACGCAGGAACATGCAAGATGCGAACACGGTTCCATCTGAACCCATCACTAACCCTATGTTTTGGCAGATAGATCTGTCTCATGGCCGAATGTAGCCATCATCAATCGTGAATTTTGAGTGCTCTTTTAACAGCTTATTTTGAAAAACGGCATGTTTCTGGTTCAGGATTTCAGGTCACGCGCTTTGTGGCCATAATATTGTACCATGAACCTTGGGTAAAGACCCTCTCTGTAGACCTGTGTGGGAAGCACAACAGCTTAATGCGTGGAAGGGAATGAACGATAATCTCTTGTGTGCAATTGTAACCATCATCGATCAAGGTTGCTTCTGCTCTTCTGCTGCTTCTATTGTCTGAAATTCCCTTTCTCTGGCTGCCTGCACTGCCGAAACCCTTACTGTGTTAACGTCTAAGGTCAAGACTTTTATTGTTCTTCCGTATATGACCCCACTCTCTCGCCAAAGTGCCTTCATAGGCACTTATACCATTGTCATCTCCTTTCTATCCATCTTTGCTTTAAAATATACCCTCTTCAAACTTCCTAGTTGTGCAAGTTTTCCCAACGTGTACATAATCTTGAGATGTGATTGCAATGCGATGCAACATGAATCCAAATTGTATTGCATTGTGTTGTAATGTAATGTAATTGGGTCCCATTTATCTTAGGCCAGACATGGAACAGTTCACAATTATGAAGGTGATGCCAGAACACAGTAGCAACTTTTATTCATCATTATTCAGGTACCTGGAAGTGATCTCCATCACTGCTGGCTGCATTACTCACTCGCAGATACAAACCGAAATCTACCACTGCAGTTTTAATATAATTTTACCTGGAATTGAATTCATTTTTTGGGGGAAGCAATAACCATAACACAATAAAACACTCACCCCGCCCTTCGGCACACAAAAGATCCCCCGTGTAGCCTTAACAGACTGTAGGGGCAACTGCTGTTAGCGCGCACCTCTAAAGGCCGGAACGGCACACGAGGGGGTGGGTGGCCAACACCACGCCCGGCCGCCTTTGTCTCCCTAGCGGCGATGTTTACACACCGCACCAGGTACTCATTTGAGGCTGAGTCGACCTAGGGAAGGCCCAGGACCGGCTCAGATAATCGTCACTGATGTTCGCCGTGAGCGGGAATCGAACGCGGGTCGCCAGGTTCGTAGCGCAGCGTAGCGCTAACTGCTACACTACCGCTCCCCACACACACAAACATACTCAAACAGGTACACGCATGCACACACACACACGTGCGCGCCAACATCGTCATATGGATGTACTGTGACATTAATTACCTTGCTGCACCTTTTGGCAAAGCTGAGAGTATTAACTACGAGCCTTAACTTAGGGCTTTTCCAAATTAATTGCATTTTGTGAGGCAGCTAAACCTGTACATTGCTTTTGCGGAGGCTGGGGATTTTTTTATTTCTTGTGGATAGAAATTAACTCGCATGCAAATATATTCATGTGCAAACAAACATCGACACACAGTGACACTAGCACGCACGCATGCACGCATGGTAGTAGGCCATGTGCTAGAGACATAAATATTTTGTTTGTGCCGGATATGACCACTTCTGGTATACAACAAACAGATTTACACATCTGGATATCCACGTGCTACTTGCGTAGGCCAGTTGACAACATAATATCACAATGTGTTCGCATCTTTATATTATCGCATGTGTAACAAGTGATAATGGATGCTAAAATGCAACGGGATCAGACATTTAAAGAAAGACGAACTGCTCTAATATTTAGGCGCTGGGTGACATCAATGGGATTTTTTCTATCATATTCTGGATATGCAAGCTAAAAAAAAACAAGCTTCAAAATAAGCCCCGGAATGATTACGATGCAAAGCTTCATCCGAACAAAAAATAAAAATGTAACCACCGATTCACGTGCAGTCTTCGTGATGAGGGGTGCGCACACATATACAAGCCACGCACAGCGGCACGGATTTGTTTGACTTTGAGGCATCGCGTGTAGTTGCACGCGTGTGTATGTATGCGTATAATCTACAAAAGCCACTCGTGTCTGCTTATCCGGATTTAACCCAAAGTTAAAACTGCGGGCAATAGAGACTGCTATAAGCCATGGAAACCGAAGCCACGGAAGGGGGGCTCAGGGCATTCCGCCACGCGCTCAGCGCAGATTCCCGCACAGCGACACGCGCGCTAAGCTGACGTCCGTTAATGTTAACATTAAGGAGCATTTGGCTTTAAATCTTGCATACGTTTAAATGGTGGCCATCACTTTTCACGGGCCGCAAGAAGAAACGTTCGCCGAGTATTCGGTTGGGCGTGAGCGTTCAATGCAAGAGTCGCTCACGTATCAATATTGTGTATTTATATTTGTACCGTTTTATGATTTCCCCTTCATTTAGTGACGGGGATATTTCCCAAACCATCTTAATAACTCAGCAGCGTGTTGCCTTCTGAAATCTATTAGGGTTTTATATTTTTTTCTAAGTGACCGTGGAAGTGCTGATTTTGATGAACGCATTAATTTAGTTGCTGTTCTTCACAATTACTTTTTTATAACAACTATAATTTGCTCGCAGCGTTGTTTTATAAAGCCAAGGCACCTGCTCATTATCAGCGTGAAAGTAATTTTTGCACCCAATTACGATCCACCACTCATTTTTCGGTCACACAGAGGACCGCTGCGCAATGGAATCATGCCGCCTGGGCTACGTGCAGGGGAGACTTTTATTTTCTTCGCTCAGGGGTCAGCTTAGCCACTCCGAACCTCAAAATCACCGCCATGGTTTCCCGTTCTGGATATGACGAACGAGTCTCGTCGACTGTGAAATTAATTCCGACGTTTTTATTTTGTCAAGCACGGAATTATGAACGTGAGTATTTTTATGTGTGTGTAATCACAGCGCAGGATTTCATCCTCAACAGCTCATTGTTGGATGCAGGGCGGACGGAGTAGAGGGAGACCGAGCCGGGAAGGATGGGGCGGAATGAGACACGCAGACAGGGGGATGTGAATAGAGAACAGGCACAGAATCGGAGCACATGGGGAAAGAATATCCGAGCAGCTGATTCCATGCAATCACGAGACTTTTGACTAAAGAGAAGATGCACGTCTGTGGGTCTCTATCTAAGTCTCCGTGTGTGCATGGATCATGTAAGGGCATAATAGTCAACAAGTGTGTATGTAAGTCTATGGATATCTATGTGAGGAGAGGCACAAAAATGTAAGTTTATGGATTATGTGGGAACGGCTGACCCCCAGATGCCACAGATGGACCTTTAGCTTAGCAGACTAAGCTGATTGCTGCTGCAGAGGCATAGCTACAATCAAATGAAGGCTGAAAACGCTGTCATGGCTACACTCAAGGATTCGCACTTTGACGAGCATCCATCGGGTGTAACCTGATTTCTTTGTTGTAATGTGAAAGCTATTACAATCGTACAACGCACTGGACAGTATTGAATGCCATCGCAAGAATTCGCTTCTAAAATGGCCAGCGAAGGAGAGCAGCGATGGAACAGAGGGGGCAGATGTCCCATAAAATGGCCCTGTTGCACGATGCCCGACCGCACAAGGGGTTACTTTTATTAACCAATGTAGAATTTGGGGACACACGGGAAGAGTCACAGGGATGCCCCCCCCCGTTAGTGGCAGTGGTCGAGTGTTGGCAGTGCGGCTGAATGAATTCTCCCCGCAGCGCGATTGTTCCGCTCTCACTTTTTTTCCTCGCTGTGTTTTGTTTTTGTTATTGTTGTTGTCACGTTGGTGACCCGGGTCGCTCTAGCCAATGAGACAACCCTGGTCTCGTAGGGTCCTCAACCCGGTCGGACACAGCTAAACTAACAGCGAAGCAGCTTTATAACCGCGACCAGCAGCGCGAACTCAAACCTCTCAAATAACCTGTGCCGGCAAACAAACCGCTGCGGCCAGGTTATGGCCACATTGATATACACACGTGCGCACGTGGGCACGTCATCTAGCCCAGTGCACAGGCTGAGCCACTATCTCCGTGCCCCCCACCCCCCCCCCTCCACCTTCATGCAGACAGCGACCTGCATTCGCCGTCCACCAGGGTCCAATTGATCGCCAGCTCCGGGCGTCTGAATGGCCGTGAGAGAAAAAATAAACGTGGCGGCCAATTTTGAAGAGTGCAATGCCGTTTTGCGCGTACTCTGCACTCGGGGAGTACAGGCTCTAACCGACCGCCAACGGGTGTGGTCGATAGATTTAATGTGAACGGCACAAAAAAACCCCCCTAAACAATCAAATTAAATGTACTACCTTGACGCTCCCCGCGTGCAACCACACGCGCACGCACGGCAAAGTTTCGTTTAATTTCCTCCGCTGCTTGTGCTGCACGCTTGAAACATTAAAAGCCAGCGCACTCGCGCTCACGCACACATTAAACCTGTCACGCCAGGCCGATAATACGGAGCTCGCGTGCGGGAATGAGGACGTTATTAAAACGGAGAGCGACAATTTTTTTTTTGGCGGGGGGGGGGGGGGTTGGAGTGACACGGAGTCAAACCGCCCCTCTCGCGTTCTCGTGGACCCTGGCAAGCACATAAGGATAATTTGGTTAGGTTAATTATGCTAATCAGAGTCAAATTTAATTAATCTCGTTCGGCAATAAGATTATTTCATTACACGAGCATGTTTGTGTATGCAGAATGCTTTTTTGGTGAATTCCTCTAAGAGAAGAAAAAAAATGTTCACTTGATCGTTTTAATTATCAAATGCATACAAAGAAACGAATCAAACACATGACCACTGCTTACCTAAGGCTCAATGTAGGCACTACAATAACCGGCGCACGTGATATTAAATTTAATTTCATGGTTTGGTTAAGGTTTTGGTCTTAACATCAATAGCCAATGCCAGATTTAAAAGGAAAACATGAAAGAGTGAAACAAAAAACCTAATCGCAATCACACTTGGTGGTGATTGATATATATATAAATCACCTGGTAGTGCAGCTAATGTTTTAAAGGGCGATTTGTATGATGTTCTTGCCTCTTTATGAATAGATCTTCTACAAAAAGGCTCAAAGGAATAGTACATAATACTCCCATTGTAGGGAAAACAAGTACAAAGCCACCCTGTCCCATAATTTAATCTCTCTCCCAGTTTTTCCAAAGCTGCAGGTGAGAAGGCCTCACTCATTGAAAATTGCCGAAATCAGTTCCTTTGTGTTTCCAATTCGTCAACCTCCGTTCACCCCAATTCTTAACGGAGCTTTTGTCTGACCCCAAATTCTTGTCTCAGCCACAGAAATGACCCGAAGAAATACCTCCGATTATTACTGCCATGGCCGTCACAACACCCACACAGGACCTCTCTCCTACGCATCTTAATTATAGCATTACTGAAACGTGCTGTGCCTTTCCCCCCCCCCCCCCTCTCTCCTCCCCCAGCCAGCCTGCTCCAATTTCTGACACTTAAGAGGTATAAATCGGGTGCTGAGCTAACAATTGACAGGGCAGATCAATACCGTGTACATAGAATGCATGCTTATGTGCGCTGATGCTTGCATCATTGTGAGACTCTCCCAAGGCAACAAGCCTCAGTGCCAGGAAAGCCATTTCAAGGCAGCTCTTGAAATGTTAAACATTTAAATGCTTTGCGCACAATTCCACGTGGCCATATCACAGGAAAGGCAAAGGAGCGGGTAACAGGCAGGACCAGACTGATGCCCCATTGGACAACAAGGAAGCCACGTTGACATTAATTATATTTTATATTGTATACCTACGTGACTTTACCGAAAGAACCAAAGAGTATGCATTAATTATGTCACTCTGAGTGTAACAGGAGCTGATGATTATCATAATGATCATAATAATCATCAGCAGCCATGGTCAATCCACTGCTGATGAAGGCCTCTCGAAGCCTCGGTCAACTCCTATGATCCCACAATGCTGATTCTATCGCTCCATCTCGTCAGTGATGGTCCTCTTCGACGTGTTCCATCCTCATCTGCCATTCCGTAATTATTCTTGAACATTCTCCTGCCCAAGTCCACTTATTTTCCTTCACAGTTTTGATGACATTTTAAACCAGTGCATGTCCTCTAATCCACGTCTTCATATGTTTATCTTTGAATTTAATTCCAAGTATGCGTCCCTTCATGCTTCTTTGCACGTTTATTGTTTTGTCTGTTTGTTCCATTTATATTTGTTAAGTAGCCACGTTTGTGAACAATCTGTCAAAGCTCGTGGTATGGGCACTGATTCCTTATCCAGTGAGTCTCAACATTCCTCTTCAGGGAGATCCTGCATTTGGATGTTGGGCCATTCGATTCATGAGTGTTTAGCTAGTGGGAGGAAATCGGAGTATCTGGAGAAAACCCACAGATATCTGAGGGGGGAGGGGGGTGGACTTGAGGGGGGCTAACTCAAAGTTCCACACAGATGAATTCAATTAATTGCTATACTATCGTCTTCTGGCCACCTCGAAGCCCAAGTCTACAGCACACGGTGTTCCCAGCCAATTTTCCCAATCCAGTACTAACCAGGCGCAAGGCTGCGTAGCTTCAGGGGTCTCCGAGATTTAACTCAATTCAGGATAAATTGCTCTTTCAGGTGAACATCATTCCATGAATAAAACCAAGCCATCTGTATCACGCAGTGTTATTGTTTGTGCTGATGGTACCCATAAATAAATTAGATCAAAGTTTTCTGCCTGCAAGATTTAGCGACATCACTGCATTTGTTTTAACAGGCCTAACTCTGTTGATGACACCAAAAAGATCGAAGCTGATTCAAAGTGCACATATGTACACGTTATGCTGAGACATATTATGTTTTGAAACATTGCTGTGGAAGGCCCTTTGGATGCAGGGTAAAAAATAAAATTAATGAGGAGATATGGATTTTAGTAGTTTTGTTATTTGTATGCCACAGTATTACCGATGCATGATAGCTTACCAACGTAAAAAATATATACCTGTTAATAATGTAACTAGCGCTGTGTTCGCATTGATCAATGTTTGTTTTAAGGCCAATTAATGACGAATGTTGCTTGAGAATATCTTAGTTTGATTGTAAAAGCCTCTGCAATGCTTTGCTGATGCCCAATAATTATCTGAAAGGATGTAAGCTGTCAGCAAGTATTATGCATTACATTTTTAGTGGGCCGCTTTTCAAAATTTAATCAGCAAGGAAAATGTTCTCCAAGACTATCGCATTCCTGCTTGTCATTTGGAGATATCTTTCATGAAATAATGATATTGCCTAATTCCGGTTACACTTTTAATATGAATACAGGCTTTTAATATCATCATCATCATCATAAGAGTAACTCTCAACATATTAAGTGCAGCTGGAAACCCCATGCAAATATCCTTACATGATATTAGGGTTTTACTGCATTCATTCCAGATCAGCGCTAATTTCACAAACTCTGCAAAATGATTGCACAGCTCCATTAAACGTCCTAAAATACATGACCTACTTTCTTCTCATGCACGGACTGCGTTGGGATTCAGCTGCACGGATCACGTTGTTTCAAAACACGAAGCTTCTCGTTACCTGCCTAATTATGCTGTCGGCACCGCTGATGAATACAAATCTTCGGTGGTGAAATGCCGGTAATACACACGAACTGCTGCCTGTAAGAGTTACCCATGTTTACCCATAATGAGTGCGCCTCTCTCTTTCTTTTCGCGGACCGCTAAGGACCATTCGGCCACAATTTTAAGGAGCAAACACAAAATTAAATTTAATTTATATTTTCTGTCTCTCGCAAAGGTGGCGTTGGGGGGGGGGGGGGGCGTGATTGCAAGAGACTCCCATTCCTGCAACCCGCTGGGATGCCTAAATCAAACTGGATTGGGTTTTTTTTTTCACTACCACCCCATGCTTTTTTTGTCTTTGCAACAAACATTTTTTTTACGTCAAAATGTTTTGTGTTCGCATGCACCTGTGATTATTCTCTCTGAAACAACACGCGCGCACAACGGGTCACTCAAGAAAGCCTCATGCATAGGTTGTAAGTTACGGCCGTTTGTTGATCTACTGCTAGAGGATCGCCTCTCATCACACGCTGCGTTAGTCGTGGGGGTTGTTTGACCATTGTTTAACACGTTGGTGAGTGCGGTTTGTAAAGTCCAATACTTGGCCATATACTTCACACTCGTCCGTGCAGTTTTTAATATCCAGATTTTATAATACCGTACATTTCAAGGCAATATGATTTATATAATTAAACACATATATCTTGGAAAAGGCCACCTGGCTAATAATGTCCAGATTAAAATATGTTGTATCTACAAGAATGTTTAATATATATAATTGTATATGTATAATAACCATTTCATTATATTGATTTCATCAGTCCCGTGTCTGATTGTCTGCCGAACGGCATCAATTTGCTTGATATATAATGTATAAGTGTCTACACACTGCTAAAAATAACGTGAGCACAACCAAACCTGCTACGAGCAAAGGCCAGCGAGGCATTGCGGCGTGGTGGATATTGCACAAAAGCCGTAATGTGACCTTGCAATAAACTCTGGGCGGCCAAAAAAAAAAAACAGCTGTTACTGTGGGATTGTCCCAGAGTTCAGGATCCCTCAGATGAATGACCTTGCTTCGATTTATGCCTCCTATATAACGAGATTATGGTGTGGGCGCCTGCTCAGTGCCTTCCCATAACCTTGCTTTGCTTGCCAGTTTTTTTTTTGTGTAAGCGCCGTTCTTTACGACCGCTCCTCTTTGAAATGGATCACTCCTGTACACCATTCGGCATTGACATTGCAAGTTTTTTTTTTAGCGCTGCGTTCATTGCTTATGATTTAGCTTGCAATAATGGCATCGGCTACTTGGTGGCGAAACGGTCTGATAAAGGGCGGGGTAGAAAGCGTAAATCAGGCGTGGATTGTGGGCACTGCCACCAATAGAGGACGGGGTAGAAAGCGTAAATCAGGCGTGGCTTGTGGGCACTGCCACCAAAAAAACTATACTTTTACAGGCGACGACCCCTCGCGTGCAATCTGTGTTGATTGATGCCGGGCCGTTTCACATTAGTTCACCTCTGTGTGTTTAAATGGGTGCAACCTTAGCCCTGCGCGCAGCCACAAAAAAAGAAAAAAAACCGCCCAAGCCTTCGGGAAGCCATGCCCACCTCCGCACTCGTAAAACGAGGATGGATGCTGGCATTAGCAACAAAGTGTCCCCGCTGCATTGGAATCTTCCACACTCATCACCTCCACCTGCACTGCCATCACCGCCAACCCGCCATTCGGGACTGCCCTCGCGATGACACACACACAGACACACGGGGGGGGGGGGGTAATGGGAAGGCGACGCGATTTGCGGGAATGCTCGGCAGCTATTGGGGCTCGAGTGTAAGTTAATATTGGCTCCGCCAAATATTTGTTTATACCCCGTTTCCCCAGAAATAAATATTTGTACTACCGGGGGAAGGAATATTCATTCCCTCCAGTGAGCATTGGTCCCCCCCACCCACCCCTACACGCCTGTAGGGGTGCTGCCGTGTTGTGTAATGGTTATCACACTCGGCTTGCAATCCAGAGGTCACCGGTTTGATCTGTCAGTGCAGCAGCAGCTGAAACACTGAGAACGTGTTTTGAATCCCACCACCTCTCCGTCCACCCAGCCATATAATCGGGTCGAGCAAGTTGATTGGTAGGTGACGTGTGGCCTCTTCCAATTATTTGTTTCTGGTCAGTGTGGAAGAGCAGCCAAAAATACGCGTTAGACTAGAGGTGCTTTCTCTCGGGCTCTCTTGACTTGATGCCCTCCACCGTCAGTTGTATTAACGAGTGATTGTAGAGCTGCACATTTACCTTTCAATCTTGCATAGACTTGCACCCCAAAGGGTTTGCATGGATACAGACCTGCGTGCAACAACAACAACAACAAACATTCCTTTGTTACAAAAAAAATAGGCCAGTACAAATATTCAGAATATAAAAACGCGGGGGAGACGCGTATTGTCTAACACCACCACCAGATGCGAAGCAAATGGGTTGGGGCAAATGGTTTCGGTGTTTGGGCTGGAACCGTCGTCTCGTCGCATGCGCGTGTGGGTGGATCTGCATTATTGCTCACCGCGAAAGTGTTCGGCATTGCACGCGAGCGCAGCGCATCGAGATCCTGCGGTTTGCTTGCTTGCTTCATGAAGTGCGCGCGCGATGCCCACATCTGCCGTAAACGCACAGACATTATTACTATTATTAATAATAAAAAAAACTAATTAGGATGGTTTTTTTTGTGTACCTTAAATATATACATATTTGTTTCCCTTAGCGGCTATCGGGTAGAACTAAGTCGACCCTGCAGATGGACACGAGCTCTACCTTCGCAAGTTGTGGACACTTCATCAACGCACCTTACCTCCCAACCCCCAACATCTCCCGTCCCCCCCCCCCCCCTCGTTCCACCGCTGTGCTTAGCATGCAGCTCGGGTGCCGCTATTTTGACAGAGTCTAAGCAGCACTAATAACGTGCACGGGAATGCAGCGAGGCAGTTAAGCATTTGGAGTGGGTGGAGTTATGGACACATGTTTCCACACCGATGAGCTATCCGTGCCCGTTAATTAGGAGGACGCGCCATTGCGCAGATTGCTAGCGATAGCCGCTGAGTTAACCCGTCGACGAAGCTGCCACCCTCTTTCATCCCCACTGCGTCTCACCATCTCTCTGCCTGTCCCTCAGCACGTCCCTCTCTCCCTCTCCTCCCTCCATGTCCATCTTCAACTGTCCCCCCCCCCTCCCCGAGCTCTCGCTCTCTTTCTCTCTCCCTCCTCTGCCATGGATCTGCTGTGTTGGCTGCGTGCCGCCACCGCAAGTGAAATTGGAGGGCTATCGATTTCCTTCTCTGCGCTACAAAGGAGACGCACACAACCGAATAGGGAATGCCACAGTGGATGGACCGCTTTCTTTATTTGAATTTTCACTGCAAGGCCAGCATAACAATTGGATTTGGTATTTGTTGTTTAATTCTTTCCGCTGCGATTTTACGAACGCGTCGATCAGATCAACGCTGCGTCGTGGCGGCCAGACACTTGTTTATCCCAGAGCATCTCCTCGATCTGAAACCACGCAAGCTCTGGGTTGTGGCCCGGCTATGGAGGGAATCTTTCCTTTACGCTGGGGCCCCAAATCCAATTTGATTTAAAATGTTTTTGTTCAGAAATGTCAAAACAATTTTCGTTTCTGTCGAACCAAGACAGAAGCGCATTTTCTAAAAAAGGGTTAATTCAGAAAAAGGGAAAAATGCAGGACCCATACGACTCTTCATTTAAGCAGTCCGCTTTGAGAGCAGAATATTTGGAAGCCCGAGATGACATTAATGTAACTCCCTAAACGCACACTGTATTACTAAACCCACGGTTGGACTCATTTGTAAAGCGCTGCAGACGTGTTCGTCGTAAAAATAAAAACACAAAAGAAGAAAAAAACCCTGCGTTTAGTTGGAGGACTGCACGAATATCACATTGTGTGTCATTTGATAAATTAAATGTGCTCGATCTTCGCACAGAATACAAATTTACCCCTTTTGAAATAAATCACTGAGAAGCAACCAGCGATGTGTGCTTTACACAAAAAAAAATTATTGTATTGGATTGCTGTGGAGGAAATTATTCCTTTAGGATCTAGAATAATCAATTTACAGTCCATTAAGAGCAAACGCATGCCCGGGAGACAGCAAAAGGATTGTTTTTAAGACCGGGCATTTGTTAGACAATTCCTTTTTTAAAATAATTTTCAATATTATATGGGAATATAATAATAAATCGCGACACATACTGAATTTCCATCGTATAATGATATACTCAATGTGTGCATGTACACATGGCTACTGTGACACTTTTAGGAAGATAACCACTACACTGCATTTAATGGACTCTGGGTTGAATATTAAAAAATACAACAATTTGATTGAATCCCTATTATTGTTACTTTACATTATATTTAAACTGAATACGTACATCAGAGGCTACATTGTGGATAATACAGCACAGTGCAGCTAAATCGAGTTGTATTGTACTTATATATGTTCCCACGACCATGCTCCCTACCTTTACAACACGTGCTGACCAGCGTAGTGAAGTATGGTCAAATAAGCCCCCACGACCCACACTGTCGTGGGGCTGCCATCATTCAGCAGTGCATTAACAAAGGGCAGTTGTACGTGTGGGCGTATCAGTATATATATACACATGTACTTTAATACAATAAAAAAAGTACTGTTCACACACACGCACGCGCGCCTGTGTACGCGCAAAACGCTTTTTTGTTTCGATAAGTAATTACTTTTCAGGATTTTGCTCTGAAATTCTCTGGCGGCACGACGATGCGGTTTGGGGATGGGTGTCTTATCTGATTGATGAGAAGCTGTCAGTCTACTTCGGACACCCGTGCCACACGCATCCCGTCTCATTCAGCTTCACCTGACACCCCGCCATCCATCCCCTCTGCGGGGATGTGGAGGGTTGGAGAGGGTCGGGGGGTGGGGTGGAGGGATGTCCTCAATCCACCCCCCCTTCCAAATCCTCGCCATCACCTCCGCCTCTCCTTCCGCACCGGCGAAGGGAACTCAGTGGCATGCCTGTGAGGCTTTCCTGTTTGAAAAGAATCCCCCAGTGTTTCAAGAAAAAAAATACAAGAAATGCATAAAGCGGCAGGCGCTATCTGTGGGGTTGTGACCAAGGCGTCGAGAATTACAATGGGGGATTTGCCACCAGTAAATCAAGACGTTGTGCAACATTCAAAACGACGTGAAATCTGCATGAGCCGGCTCAAAGTCGGCATATTCTGCGTCTGATTTATGC
This sequence comes from Petromyzon marinus, assembly GCF_048934315.1. Lineage (NCBI taxonomy): Eukaryota > Metazoa > Chordata > Hyperoartia > Petromyzontiformes > Petromyzontidae > Petromyzon > Petromyzon marinus. The sequence goes on along the minus strand of NC_133691.1, from coordinate 3,595,877 downwards.
GGGGACCGCGAATGTATTTAACTCAGCGGCAGTTTGTAAACGCTCGCATTAATGCAAAATTAGAGAAACGGAAGAATGTTGTTCGGCAAGTGGGGGGTAGAATCGGGTAACGTGTTGACAAAATCCTGAAGCTGCCAGCCTCTCATCGTTTCTCAGCCGTCATGAACACACACACACATACACACACACAAAACCCCACACACATAATTATACTTAGCTCTAGTTGTTTGGCCCATCATCATCATCATCATCGCAAATCCCACGGTGATTTATATGGCCAGGCTCCGAGATCCACATTTAAATTCGCTGAGGTCGTCTCGCTCTACCGGCAGCCGTCCCAGCCACGGCCGCCACCGCCAAACAACGACCTTCAAGGCCTCGCCTCCTCCATGACAGAGGCGCCGTGTGCCGTGTGCACGGTGGATGTCGGGTTCCCACTGCTGGGATTAAACTCTGAGAGATAAACGCCCCCCCCACCCCCAGCTCTCTCTGCCTTCGTCCGACTTCCCGCCTCTCTCTCTTGTATTTCTCTCGTATCCTCTCACTGTCTGTCAACCGCGGACTCTCTGTTCAGTTGTCCGTGCTTCCATGCAGTTTTGGTTTTTTTTGGTCTCACCATCGAACAACAAAGACGACGGCCACCGCATCGCGCGCTTTCAGATGCGCTTATGCGGCGGCCGTCTGGAACGCTCTTCCTCCCGATATTTGGAAGCCATTTAATGTATGCACTTTTAAATCATCTAGGTTTGAAAAGATTTTCTTTGCAATTGCTTTTTGTGTTCAGTGTGTTGCCCCTTGCGCCGCACCTCCGATTAGCGCGGTTGGCTACTTGTGATGCGAAAGGAGTTCAACATACATACACATGCGTTGTCCCTGTCACACGAGAATACCTCACCGAGTCGCAGGTATCCTGTGTTGGGAAATATCCCTGCTCGAGACGATAACAATTACAATTTGGAGTTCGTTGTGGTAGCATCTGTACGGAACTGCGTTGCAAGGAAACTGAGTGGCTTGGATATTTTGCAGCTCAGTAAGTTTGCATGTGAGATAGAATAAAAAGGCATGGATGCAACCGATGCATATGTAGGCAATATCCATGTGAATAGATAGATAAGTCGGCTACTTACTGAATTCTCTGCTGCTACCCAAATGCCCTGCTCCACAATATTTTCTTTTATTAATAATACAAAAAATAGTGCCACCCCGATTCCATGCTACACAAAATTACGTTCGTGCAGTCCACAAAACCCAGATTCGCAGCAGTGAGGCAGTAGATTGCTTGCTGGCACTCCCAGGAAACAGAGAGTGCCAGTCACTGAGCCCAGGGCTAACACAAATCCGAGCATCACCTCCCCCCGCCCCCACCCCCTCAGAAAGCTGCACTGACAAGCATGATGAAGTATGGACATAAAAAAAACCCGTGACTGACAGCATGTGGCAGGGCCTTCATCTAGCAGTGGATTGACAAAAGGCTCAAATTGTGTGACGCGAGTTTAACTATATTATTATGCAGTTCGATTTAAAATACAACCTTTGCGGGATCAAAAATATGCAAAAAAAAAATCCCACCCTACTTTTCTTGATGTTCAAAGGAGGTACCCGAGTTGAAATGGAAAAGACTGTGTGGGGAGATTACGTTCAGCTCCACGGGCTCTCTGCTGAAGCTAGCACGTGGCTTTCAGACCTCGACATTGGCATTTTGCTCCTGAGCATATTGCCATATGTGCAAGAATAGAACAGTTCAATTACCACGACTTTTAGGGGCGCAACGGAGAGATCAACACTCGTCATTCACGGCTACGATCCAGATTGCTGAATTTAATTTTTAAACATGGTTAATAGATGCTAGGTAGGATTCACCGTGCACATTAGGCAGCTGCCTGTAATGTGGCAATAAGCACCCCACCTCAAGGTAAAACAAAGGTAAAGGTGAAGCCCTGCAATTGCTCACCCACGCCACTGTGACAGGAAAACCCGCCACTGGAGTGAATGAACCCCCCTTTTTTCGGGGGGCATAAGAGGGGGTACCCACACTTTACCCCGCCACATGCGACCCGCCGACTAACTAACTTCAGAGCACCAATCGACGTTGATGGGTGGACAGAGGCCGCCGGGTGTAATGTCAGAAACCTGCCCGGAATTGAACGGCGACCCGCTTTGATTCAAGGTCCGGTGCGCTAATCATCGCACCACGACTCCTCGCCCGGCGTTGGCAATGAGGTGGCGGTGAGGGAGAGCTCAAAGCCAGTACGGTCGCGACACAAAACCTCAACCCGAGCGGCAAGGGCTGCAGGTTTGCTGAGCTCGCCACGGCCGCAATCTCTCCCTTTCTCTCTCTCTCCCTACGGCCGAGCCACCAACCACAACACGTGCACCCCCCCGCCCGCCCGCCCATCCCCTGCCCCGCCACGGACTGCATACACATCACGGCCGGACTGCCCATCCATTACCTCGCTCCATCCAATTTAACGGAGAGCCCGGGTAGCGGGGCAAATTACTGCCGGAGAAGCGCAGCCATCCTGGGAGCAATAGAGTTATTCTGGCCCCATGCTAATGTGATTAAGGCTGTGCTTCAAATCCTAATGAAACCTAAACCGATTGGATCTGGGAGGAGATGAACGGCTTTGTTTAACATGCTAATGACTTGGGCTCAGGGCAAATGGCAGGGTTTATTTCATTTTATTTATTGTTATTATTTATTTCATTTTTCTCAACATTATTACGGAGGGTTTTATTGTTTTATTTGACAACTATAGATGGGTCCGCTGAGCCAGCGGTGGTGGGGGGGGGGGCGCAAACTAGCAGATCCGCTAACTGGCAGCGCTGAGTGGCTTGGCGGTGCGGCGCCTTCGAACTGAGCAACGACACGAAGCGATTTGGACAATTTCACTCCTGCGAGGCAACGAATGATCTCGGAGATTAGTGGAAGAGGGAAGTCATCCAGGCCGCGGACATTAAGCTGTCAGTATTAACCGGTTCACACTCCTTCCCAGTAGATCGTAGGCTGATTAAAACCTGACAAATTTACTCGCCAGTGCAACCCAGCTGATTTCGGTTCAGCGCTATCAATCCACGTGTCGTTTATCCTTCCTTGCGTTAAACTATATCTACCACCCAGTGTTTCACATTTCAAATTAAACCGGTGGCTCTTTTTAACATCAGGCAAAGTGGGAATGTTAGTACACTCCTTTTGATTCCTTTAAGGTCATAATTTAAATTTTACGATGGTAAGGTGAATGTGCATGGGCATTTGTTGGCAAAAAAACCTGACAGTTATATGAAAACGTACAGCAAATGCATTTTTTTGTTGCTAAAAAAAAACTCTGCTGTGTTCCGAGGATGAATCGCGTGGATCAACCACGATCGAACATTTACGACGTAGTGGCACCTTCCAAACGCATCGAACACGTGGCAGCAGTTAGCTGTTGGTATTTAAAATCAGGCTTCAGTCCCTCCGCGCTCAATTAATCTGGATATCCCACGCAGATCACTTCCGCTTGTCAACGATTTGACCAAGCGTCAGCATCTTGTCTTTTTGTGTCAGACTACAGTGCCCCTGGGTTTGCTGCTGTCGTGATGCAACGGTCGGCGCGCTTGACTTACAATCCAGAGGTCGCCGGTTCAATCTCCAAGGCGTGGCAGTTGAAACAAGCAGGTCACGTATACTGTATGGTGGGGCGCCGCGGTGCTGAGATGCTAACTAGCTCGCCGGGTATGCAGTAGGTCGGGGGTTAGACTTTGCATGTTTTCCCCATAGTCCTGTGGATTTCTATCCGAGTCCTCGGGGTTTTCCCTCCATATTTAGAAACGTGCATTCAGATTATTTGGCTTAGCTCTCATATGTGGCCAGATCGTTTCTGAAAGAGAGCTATCTAGCTTAGCGGACCTTACTTACCTTGTTAAAAAAAATTGTAAAAATTATAATACGTAATAATTTTATTTAAAAGTCTCGGTACTATCAGCTCTTTCGAGAAATGTGGCCAGAGTGGAAGGGTAGGTCAAACATCCTCTAGTGGGGCTCTCTAGAGCTCCATCTAGTGGCGTCCTTTCTGTCAGCAGTGACATGAGCAAGCCATTGCAGGGCTGAACCTTTAAAGGTACATTTTTTGTGTCAGTTTCTAAATAACACACCACTCAAGACAATTCATTTGCTTGTGGTTCTCCCCCCTTCCGGTACCGTGAGTGATATCCTTCTTCCTGTGATACGTCTCGGGATTTTTTTTATTGGCGGGGGGGGGGGGAAACGCATAACCTCAGCGGTGGCAAGCCTAGCCCTTGCCAAGATGCTGGTCTGCAAAAGTGATGCATCACCGCTGAGACCTGAGAGTTGCCACTGCGCTTTGCGGGAACACTTAGGACCTCTTCCCTTGCGACAGTACAGTTTGCCGCTAATGACAATTGATCCCTGCGGGCCTACCCATTGAGGGCCATTTGTGTGGGTGTTTTTTTTAGTGTGCAAACGGTACATTCTGGAGGTGCCATCGCCCCGTTGTGCCTTTGGCTGGCCGTGGTAGAAGCAGCATTGCTAACGAGGAGCTGTAACATTCACACTGGTCATCTGGCGAAGTCATTTCCTCCCCCCCCCCCCCCGCCGTCTGCCATAGGAAGGTGGAATTTCCAGCACTGGCTCAGGGGTCTGTGAGATAAGAACCACCTCAATGCACATTTGAGCAAGGAAATCACTCCGATGATATATCGATGGCCTATAAACTTGTTGGGCTAGAAATATCACGGAACGGCTTTAATGTATATATTTGTTAAATAAAGGGCCAGCTTGCCAGTTGGCTGGATGGCTGGGTGACTCGGGGATCAGAGCACTGAGCTGGTATTGCTGAGATCCTGGGATTTTAAAATGTATTTTAACCACTCCTCATTAAACCGGGTTCTCAAGTGTAGTGCATTGACAATCACATCTCGATAACCAATGAATACCCCCCCCCCACCCCCCAAAATACATGAAATTAACTTTTTCTAATTTTGATTTATTCCATATTCAGAATGTAAAATGTCAGCAATGAACAGTGATCTTTAGAGGGCGTATAAAAGGGTGTGTAGCCCGACTGTCGATACAGATGACATTTAAAATGACTTCAGATTGTGGCTCTGTGTCTCCATCTTCCATAGACGTTCTCAGACACAGGGTGATGCACTGCAAGCTGCGAAAAGCTCTGAACGGAAATTGCTTCATCTCGTGGCATGAAAGCAAATAGTGTCATGAGCATATAATTGTGAACAAAGCATCCACCAATGTTTAAAGAACTGAGAATATATAGACTTATAATATAATTAATATTTTTTTCAGATTGAAGGTACTATTTCCTGATAAAATACATCTTTTTTTTTCTGCACCTACACATAGCACCCCCAAGAGGGAAAGACATTATTTTTTCGAATTATCCACGGAGGAGAAATTTTGCCTGGCCAGATATTTTATTGAACCGTGGTGGAATTTTAACTGGGCCACATGGGTCAACGCATTGGATCTTTATCAAAAGACTGCTGTGGGATCTTTAATGTCCGAAAAGCAGACAGGGCCACTTTAACACGTGTTTTTTTTTTTTTTGCCAGAGAGAGGGCCTCCTCACAGGGAAACGTAACCTCACGCCACCACAAGCTATTGCTGATCACGAGCGGAATTCTTGCCCCACTGCCAAACCAACATCACTGCTTGAACAAATTTGACTTGTGCTCTTGTCTTTTTTTACAGCCAAAGAACAATTTGGATCAAAACCAGTTTAACTTATATAACTTTGACCTCCACCGTGGATTAAAACTATGGGCAACCAACTGTGAGAAGTTATAAAAAAAATTCGAATACACTTTGTGTTTACGCCCCTCGTAGATCAGGTTTCGAGTGACGCGCGCTTGCCCTGAGAGTGATGAAATGTCCAGCGGAGCAAGTTCCTCGGCTCAACAGTGCACTCACCTTTGGCATACCGAGCGTGATACACAATTCTCAGTCCACACAGACAACCCTACGTCTTGCAAAAGCGTGCCGCATTTGCCAATTACCACGGTTGGCTGCATACGGTGCGAAGGAAGTTCAACAAACAAAACAATCAACACACGTACAAAGACTGCCACGACACGTACGAGATGAAAACTTAACACCTGCTTATGTTGAACATCACCGGCAAGTTGCTGATATAATCCTTGTAGATATGTGAATCAAATAAATAAATATTGATTGAACTCATACACGAAGGATGTTAGTCAAATTAATGTAAGACACTTTTTGACCCCTCTCTACGCTTTTCAGGAAACCATCAAGGTAAGGGTTTGCACCTGTTCAGAGAAATGTGGTACATCCTTCGGAGTCGGTGCAAATGACTAAGGCTCTTATTGGGCCAAGTAATTAATAGTACTCATGAACAAACACTCAAGCAACCGATAGACAATTAGTAATAAATAGGTCGCGTTTGAATAATATACTCTATGAAAAAATGTGCGTCGCTATTGCACCCACGCAATTACGGTCACAATGTAAATTGCACCCAAGGTTATGAAAACGGACTCGGTGATATTGGGGATTAAACGAAAAACCTCCGGACAATAATGGCAGTATCTGCTCAGCATAATCTGAGATCAAATGCAATTTGAGTGCAAGCCTGTTTGACACGGATTGCTCGCCATTCTTCTTTCTCTTGTTAGATACTCTGTGATTGTGTGCGAAATGAAAAAAAACGCGTCAAGGAAATGAAAAAAATAGTGAACACGTGTGCATAGACGCACACAGCCACTCTCCAATCATCATTATCATCTCCGTTATGCACCAGCGCTCGCACACGAGTGCAGTGTTCTTCGTGTGTAATGTTCCTTAGTTAAACATGACCGTGGATATCAAACGCCGAGCCAAGCGAGAGAGCACGTTCAGAGACGATAGCAGCATCTCAAACGTCGGAGATAAATTTTCACTTTTACACGTCCGGCATGCTTCTTCGGAGGAGATGTTCGTTGCAGAAATTCACTCTTTTTTTTGTATGTCAATAGAATCTCAATAAGTTCGACCTTCAAAGATAAAATTTAAAATAGGTGATGCATCGGGAAATGTCCCCTTCTTTACAGCAGATAACTCGTTTTATTGTGATGTGCCGTTCTTAAAGCTGTATAAATGTATTTGGAATTGTAAAAACGATGCTTCATATATTGTTTCAAATAATATAATGCACCTCCGGTTATCATGATTGGCTACGTACGTTGAGCAAGAATTTCACAATACATTCATAGCGATGTATTGTAAATGTTGTAGATTGTTTAATGTTTGTACGTGTGTCTTAACGTGTTTGACGTGTGTATCGCTTTACACCCCAGACAACCCCTTGGTGGACATGATACGCTACCAACTCAAGGAACTATCCAAATAAAATATTTTAATAGATTCATGATTTTAAAAAAGGTAAATTGGGAATTAGTTTCTCCATTCTCACAGCTGCTTCATGCATAACTGCCTTCCGCTGACCCCAGGACAGAGGCCCTGTGGGTTTCAATAAAAGTTAGTTTCAGACACGTTTCTTTTATCCATTGCAGCGCTTGAACATGTGTTTTTAAATTAATGTAATGTGTTCAAATGTTCATAGAATGAGATCAACCAGGACAGTTAGAGGTTACCAAAATGTTACCAAAAAGCAACCAACGGAATTTGCACTGAATGCCCAAGAGTATAATTTAGCTACTCTGGTTTCTCATTGCTGTCCTGTATATTATGCAGACATTTAAATTGCATAATTAGCAAGTAAGCTGAAGATAGACTTGTATGAAGGCTCTACCGTCTATTACCCCATCTTACTAAATCAACAGAAATATCAGTCCGAGAGAAGCAGAAATTACAACCGAAGGACCTTCTTAAGTTTTCACAAAGTCATTAATCTCGCTGCGAAGGATGAGATATCTTAAGGGTGCCTTTATTTCTGCCATTGAAGATGGCATGTGTTCACCACAATCGCCTCTTAACAAGTGGCCTCACGATTGATACAACCAGAACCCTCGCAATCTGTCCCACGCGGTAAGGATGCTGCCACAAACACTTGAATAGTAATAATTATTACAATAATTTATTATTATTCAAGTTATTATAATTTGATGTGGTGAAAATTTGCTGTTATTCAGTTGCGTATGCTCCGTTCGGGTGCAGACACGGCGTGTGAAATTCCTTTGACTTATTCTGTCTCACTCGCCTTACACCGCGACCAAATCGGCCCTGAATGCCCCCCCCCCCCCCCCGGGATCTCATTGGTTGATGGAAGCTAAGCGGGTTTGCAGCTTGGTCAGTAGTCAGATGGGAGACTGCCTAGAAAAAGCAGTCGTGTGTTAGGCATGTTAATAATGCATCAATTTTCAGTGATGCCTCCATTCAAAATAGATTGTTGTGTACATGATAGGTACATTGAATCACCCGTGAAATACATTAATATCGTTTTATTTTCTTTAAGTCATTTGTGATTGGTTCACATAATCCCTGCAGGCGCTGGATGGCCCGCATTCACGGCGATGTGAAATTAAAGGCGCCATCGCAAAATCAAATTTGCAAAACACAAGCTCAAATGACATTTATCAAATCACGAGCAGAGACAAATCACCACACGGCCACCAAGTCCTGTTCACTTGAGGCTGCTGGGTGCCCAGGACATGATGGTACTACAGTAGGTCCTAAAATGTCATTGTGCAGAACTTTGACCGTTCTTGTCCCCGAATATTTGTGGGTTTTCTCATGGCACTACGGTTGACCTCCCGCTTGATAAAAAAAAAACCCAGGGAAATAGAATTGTCCAAAATATCCAAATTCAAAACTCTCTTGAAAGAGTCCTGAGACTGAATATTTCTGGGTGATATAAAGGGCATTGTTATGATATTCATGGATTTCCCTTTTTACATTTTCGCTTGTACTCTATGCTCCCCACTCCACCACACGACTCCCAATTGGCGAACATCTGCAGCCTACGAGACAGCTGTTTATGTTTCTGCACGTGTCTGTCAACTCTTCCCCGAAATTGGCGATAGAAGGCTCGCGAGCGTGGTATTGATTGAGAAAATGGCAGGGATTTTTGGCAGAATGAAAACCAAATGGTGGAATTACATCCTCGGCTGATCAAAAATAACCACTGCGAATAGAGAAACCAACCACCGAGAGGTTGTTTAAGTGGAAAGCCACGTGCTGGAAACATTTCCTCGATCCATATGTTATGTATTGTACCAGTGTGTGGCACGAGGCATCTCCACGCAAGCTTTGTAATTCCAGAGCACTGCGGTTCGTCTTCACATGCAATTCAATGCTATAGCAAGACTGATGTGTGTTTTCTCATCAATTGTCTCTACATTGATTTCTTTGTAATTTCCTGCAGCAAGTGCACAACAATGCAGGGGCCTGTCAATGGCACGTACATATATTTTTTTATAAAACCATAAACAGTCAGGCCAGGTTTTACTGGACACATGCATTCAGACATATACAAGCAATCCTGGTTCTGCCGATGAGACACTGTTGAAACCTGTCCAGAGTTTGCTTGCATTAAACCAATTTTGATGAAAGTATGTACCCCCAGAAGGTCCTGTGATTGATATAAAGTGTAAATATTACTTGTTATGTGAATAAACAGGTATTAGGATGGAGGCATATTGTCTGCTGATGTATTTTGTTGCTTCTGTTCTCCAAAATTATGTTCATTATTTCGTGTTAAATTGACATAAATAAATACAATTATGATGGGAGCTTGAAATATGTTGGGGGTTGAGATATAACTTATTTTAAATTCGTGTGCCCGGCTGCCATCAATACACTTACCTAATGAATTCAAGTAATGCGTGAATAGGGAAGCGCCGGAGTCATGGAGTCATTTTGCCACCTTTTGGTGGAATGATGGTGGCTGTTCCTGTGGAAAATTGAGAAAAAATTCCACATGTTGCAATTCACGGGCAGGCATTCAATACAAAAATGCACGCATCCTTCCACAACTCGTGCCGCAACTAGGGAATGGCCTAAAGTGGGCATGGTTACGGTGAGGTAAGTGTGGAGCCAACGATGGTGAAAGATTTCCAAAAATGTTCATACTATTTCAGGGGTTCGGCTGAATTGGGCTCTCAAGGGCGTGGACTTGTTCAGGTAGCTGAGAGGGCATGGTGGCCAATTCTGGCCAAAGTAATTTGCACTTTTGATGCCTCTCCCTCCAGTCACATTTTACTCTGTATTTCAACGAAAAATTAAGAGCAACTTTATTGCTCCTCTGAACTTTGCAGCAAGCGGTGAAATGGAGGCACGCATGCACATGACGATGATGACAGTGATGATGAAGACAAAGAGGAAGATGATGACATTGATGACGTTGATGACGTTGCTGTTACCATTGTAGCTGCTGCTGATGACAAAGGTCTAGATGATTTTGAAAAAATCAAGCGAGTCCTACGACTCATTTTCAAGAGCGTTTGACACCTGGGGTGAATAACAACGCTCAAAAAGCCACACACGTAGAACCCACTTGCTGCGCTGCCTGCTGTCCATATTCCATCTCACTGGGTTCAGAAATCAGGCGATCTCGCAAAAGGCACACAGTGTTTGCCCCACGGCCATGGCTTATAAATGCTAACCGACGATGCACAGCGAGCGGCGTGAACGTGTGCAGCGCTGCCCACTACTTCGGTTAGGCCAAAGACTGCAGCCAGAGGTGAGGTCACCAAGGTTAATGGGATCACAGCGCTGTTCTCAGCGTATGCTCACCTGTTCACCTGGCAGTGGTGAGACAACATGTCCAATCTGGTGCAAGCTCAAGCTGAGTAGCCACAGGCAAGCCGCATGCTGTCATTCTGTCCCCCTCCTTTAACATTTTGCTGACCCGTCCATACTGGACATCTGTGAAAAAAAAAGCGTCATAGCTCATCGGATTCCTCCAGTCTAAATAAAGATTCTGATTCTGAACATGCAGCTCAGATCACACCTTTACATGGGGTCATCAGGATCAGAATATGTTTTTACCCAGGTAGGGTGGGGTGGTTGCACAGTGGTGCGCTGGTCAGTTCGTTGCGCTCTCACGCTGGAAAGATGAGTTTCACACCTGGACATGGCTGGCAGCAGTGGCGAGTGATATCCAATTTTGGTCCTGGGCCAATCGTCACCAACATTCCCTGACGAGCGTTGGGAAAGTACGGTTGAGTATGGTGAAAAAACGCCCATAATTGACAAGGCACTGAGAAACATTCGGCAGTGGATTAAGAGAAGGGGCTGGTTTCCTCTCACGTGTACAACGCTCAGTTTAACACCGAGGCTTTCGCGACCAATATCATCCATAAGAGGGTTTTTTTTGGGTTAGATCGCGTAAATATATAAATGTGTCGTTAAAACCCGCCACCACCCGACAAGCCAACTAGTAAGGGGTTGTCACGTAAACAGAACGTGGCCAATTCGTCACTAGTACAGCACACCGGTATGTTGGAGAGCCAAGCCACAACATTTACAAACTGAGTGCGGCGTTTGGCCAGTAATTACAACTAGTTTCATCAGGCAACAGCCAGATTTGTGAAGTACACAAATCTGGCGACGCTCCTTAAAAATTGAAGTCGTCGCACATCGCAATGCATGACCCTCTTTAAAAAGAGTACTGAGACTCGGTCAGGCTTGCCTGGATAAATAAGTGACACGTGATGCACGGCACCACTTTCCTCAGAGGAAAACCGTAAACAGGTCTCGAACATCATTTGTAGAGATTGCTTTCTGCTGAGTGGCTTACGGGTTGCCAATATAAATGTATCTCAGAAGGGAAGCCCACGTGACATTTTTTGTGTATTGTCCAATAGGAGCATTTTTTGTAAAGGTGGCGGCTGAGTGGATCAGAGGTCACGGCACTGAGCCAGCAACATTGAGGACCTGGGTTTGAATCCAAGCCTGTGTGAAGAAACAAGGTTTCTCAGTTGTCGTGGATGTGTGGTCTCAGCCACAGCCACAAAATTACTGCATGCAAAAATGATGACGGTACATTTGTTGCAACGATTAATATGGGAGAATTTGAAATATCAGTTTCCCTGCCATGCAATAAACATCTCTCCACAACAGGGCGTGTGGAAAAGTGCAGAGCCCCTATGGGGGATATCACCTGAAGCAATCTCAGAATGAGTTCTGTGATATCCACTTATCTCCTTGCGAGAGGTTTCATTGCGCCATGTGGTGAAACGAAAGCGCGTTTGTAAAAAAAAATGTTGAACAAGAAATAAGAAACTTTCCTTATGGAAACATATATGGCGATGATGAAATGTATTTCTCAAAAAGATGACAGTGATCGACGATTAATGTTACGAATTGTCTCAGAATCGTTATGTGTTATGTAAAGCTGTATAATATGCCATATGCTGGACGTACGCAAATAAAAAAAAATATCGAAATATTTATGTTCAGCAGCAACTCCTGACAGACAATTAAACATTGCATGGGACAGATGTCCATATTTGTTCAACTAAAGAGCCTTCCTCTTGACTCAAGATGTCCCAATTAAGTCTGCTATGAACGAGAACCATGACATTTGCAGCAGCAAAATCACACGCGGCAATCGTCATCATCACAAAAACGAGCACGCTGTTAATTGTTTCAGAATGTAAGCTAAACTAAACTTTACATTTTTACCAGCTAAGGCCCACAGAACGCCATAGATCTTTGTCAGAAGCGACCTGGCCAAAAATGAAAGCTCAAAGTGGCTAATCACGTCGATATCTATAGCAGACAGATACTCTAAATTCGTGTTTCGAAATGTGGAGGGGGAAACCGGATAGCCCAGGAGAAAAATCCACGCGACCACGAGGAGAGAGACATGCAAACTCCAAATATACAACAGGCGTCAGAGTCGGGATCGAACCCACGAACTCCTCCATACAAGACGAGGGAGTTAACATCTTTCCACCTTGGTGCTCATGACAGGCACTTTGTAAGTTGATCATAAAAACCGACATGCCCTCTGTGTGCATGCGACATACAAGTGGGTTAGCGGCAGGCTCCATTTCGAGTGCGTAAATCTCTCTTACCGTGGGCCACAGAGTACAAAGTTTGGCTCTCCGCTGTTCTCACCAATCAGCTCGGAACACAATTACACCACACTGTAAGGTCATTCGCTTCGTCTTTGTCTCCGTGACGTGTTAATATCAACTTGTCGAGAGGAGCAACGTACGTGACTTGTAGCACACGCAGTGTCTATTTATCTTTCTAGCCGAGTGCAAAATTAGATAATGTGCCCAGCCTGCATGATCTGCTGATTTGGTAGACATGATATGTTTCACTTGGGAGGAGCTGGAAAGAGCACTGTAATGGGCTCTTGGGAAAAAGCTTTCTTAATTCATTCACTTATATATCAATTCGTGACACCAACCTGAGAAATTTTAAAAGAGACAACATGGCTTTTAAAAGACAAATTGCTCGTTTCTCTCCTTGAATTACAGGGTTGTTAATTACTTCGTATTATTACTATGCGTTTGATGAATTACAAAGTAATTTACAAAGCAAGATGACAAATGCCAAAAAAAAACAACAACACGAAGGGGATTTCTGGAGCTGTACCAACGCTGTCTCGTGAGACTGCCGCATAGCGCACACGCTCGCGTGCGTTAACGCGTACGCGCCTTCACGGGCGCACGTACGCCGACACTGCACGCGTGCGTGCACGGAGGGGGCCATCAGTTTCCCTTCTCCCCAACTATCGACACTTGAACACTCCATCAGCGCGGGTCGATATCGCAGCATGCTTGTATCAGCTGTTCCTCCGCAGTGCAATGGGGATGTTGGCTCGCGTCGGGTAGGGTCGTTGCCGATTGTCTGGGCTGCCCGCGTTCGGGATGCTCGGTTTTTTTTTTGGTTTGGGTGGGCGGATGATCTCACATGGGTTTGGTTATGGGGGTTCGTTTCGTCAGGAGGGTTTTTGGTGGCGCTTGTGATTGGTGGGGTGGAGGATGCATATTTGGATTTACAGGGCACATACGCTCAAGGTATGGACCTATGGACCGGCTGAGGCTATGGATGAACCAATCGACGTGCTGGGGACATGGGTACACAGGCTGAGGCTGTGAACCTGTTAAAAGGTAGCACAGGCCAGCAGGGCATGCTCAGTCCGAACGATTGCTATGTTTTAAAGATTGATCACTGTACATTACACGAACATTTATTCATCGACACTACTGCAAACACGTGTGAACTTTCTGTCATTACCCATACTTCCTTGAGGTTGTCCAGGTAACAAAGGACAATTGACATGACCGGATTGTATTAATTGTATTTGGATGGAAGACTCTGTGGGAATACAATTTGCCGTATGCTTGCGCTGGCTACTCCGGTTGCCCCTCGCACGTGTCAACACGGACATAAATAGAACTGGCCAAATATCCCAACGCAAGACCCTCCCGTGACACAAAAAATCCTGAGACTCATTGAGGCTAACAAATCACATAATTGCACGAATGACGTAATAAAACAATGTAATTTGGAAAAACAAATTACATCATTATCATCTTTCCAGTGCAGGACCCTGTGGAAACATACTCCTGAGACTGAAATAAAAAAGGCTTTCGTGGATTAAGGACGTTATCTAATAGTGTCCTCTCATTCCGTATATACTTTGGATAGTTATATCCGCGTGTAAAACAAGTGAATGTATTTTCGCCTGTGAATTTGGTGAGTCTTGAGAATAGAATAGTCAATGCTCTTCCACCCCCAATAATTCACCCTTGCCCCGATCACTGCATCTCGAAAATAACAATGCCAGACGTTACTGAAACAGAAACTTGAAGCTACGTAAAGCTTTCCACGATAAACACACGTTTTTTTTTTCTTTTAAATTACGGCTCTTTGCCAATCCTCTGCTGGATGAAATCCTCTCCAAGCCGCGCGAGTTTTGTGGGTTGTGTGACCACACTTCGCCATGCTGATCAGTGTGGGTTGGTAAAGGCTAGGGGGTTGCCTCGGACTGGTTCAGATCATCATCTTTATCATCACTGGCGATCACTTGGGGTCGAATATGATTGTCCTCCTGGTGGGTCCTGTTTGTGGATCTTCAGATGGCTGAAGAGGCCGATCCGAGAGCCGCAGATACTGTTGCAGTGTGGGCAAGGGTCACGTGATGGTGGTGGATGATGGTTGGGCCTTCTTGGTGGTAAGCCTCACCTTGCGTTGTTGGCGCTTTTCCTCTGCGGCACGGTGAAGATCTTTTTCGGAGAGTGCGACCCCCCTCACTCAATGGGAACCTTGGCCGGGACTCTAACTCATGTGAGTGGGTTCATAGCTCACCGCACGAACCCCTGTACCACCATTTACATCATAAATAATGGGTGGCTTTATGAGATGCTGCCGTAGTGAGATGGCCAGCACACTGGACTTGCAATCAAGAAGTCCCGCTTTGATTTCCCAGCATGGCAGTTGAATCAATGGGCAAGTTCCTCCAATGCCCTCGTCTCTGTGCGCCCAGACGTCTGAATTGGCGCACCAGAGTAAGTCGGTATTTTGTGTGTGATGGGGTAAAATTGTGAGGACTCCCACCTCTCTCAAGGGGTTGGGCCAGCATGGAAGAGAAGGCCAAAATGCACTCTGTACGAGCTTTATAGAGATGCCTCTTATGGAGGCCATTCCAACGGCAGTAGCATGATAAATAAATTTCCGTGCTGTACCATTATCATTCGTATTATTCAAGTATCTGCTCTTATTAGCCGGTCTGCTCTGTGTTTTTGTAAAGAGTATTTGCCTTGCTACAGTTATTGTCAGAGTAACCTTGGTGCACCAACATCTGAATCGATTAATTAAATGTGCAGAGAGCAAAAACCTTCACACGAAACAGAAGCATGAACTCAATGTTGAATAAAATGTAAATGCAGGTTCTTGAAATTTCCAGGGTCAAGGGTCCCTTTTTGTCCAATAAATGAACATGCATTCTGCCAATAATGCATTGACTCCAATCTTAGCAGTCACCGTTATTGCTAACGAGTGTTAAATGCAGCAACTCCAACTGCACACAACTACCGAACAGCGAACACAATGTAAATTCTGAAGTTGCACAATTATCTGAGAATGGTACATAATCTAAGTTTATATCACGAATTACCTGGCATTGTATCTATGATCTTACAAGTAAGATTGGCTGTGCGCGGGTGGGCATTTATGTATTTCATTTACACAGACAAGTAATTGTGTTAACACAAGTAACCGGAAGTGTTTTTTTAATGTACATTTGTATTCACGCTGTTTGAACCACTGAATTATTGAAAATGTGATGTCACATTTAGATTAAGCACCCTTGAAAACCTTCAGGTGCAGAGTAGGCCTTGGTTTTAATTCATACAAAATTTTCAATTCGAAATTTAGTTTCCTAAAATGTTTCTAACCTTGGGGGGGGAGGGGGAGGGGTGGTGGATGGGCTTAGTCAACCGCAAAACATAATTCAAACTCACAACCTTCCAAATTGCGAGCCACTCTCTCACTCACGAAGCCACGAGGCTGGATTTTGATGTCAGCCATGGCCCGGGAATCAAAATAATTGCCCTGAATTCATAATTCAGTTTGCTAATAACTCTGCAATTGCTTCCTGGATACACATATGTAATAGACATACAAAGACAACGACAAAGATCCCCTGTGTAGCCTCAACAGACTGTTGGGGCAAATGCTGTTCGCGAGCACGTATGAAGGCAGACACGGTACACGAGGGAGTGGGTGGCCAGCACCACACCCGAAAGCCTTTATCTATATAGTGGCGATATTTACAGACCGCACCAGCTACTCGTTTGAGGCTGAGTCGCTCTTGGGAAGGCCCAAGACCAGTTAAAATGTTCAGCACTGTTATTGGTCGTGAGTGGGAATCGCACTCAGATTGCTGAGTTCGCAGCATAGTATGCTAACGGCCGCGCCACTGCTCCTCACGTACGTAGAAATATAAACACACGCATAAACACGCACATACAAATTCATGTGTTGTATATCATAAACCAACTCAACGAAAGCATCTTTTTCTGTCTGTCAATGGTACAAAAATAATTAATGAATTCTACCTGCCAAACTATTGATTATACATTCAATTATTTTGACACACTCGGCCATTTGTCTGAGCCAGACATACTTTTTGAACCCCTGGATAATATATAACATGGATACGCTGATTTATTGTGAACATACACACGAACACATCTAAGATAGAGAGAGAGAGAGATGCTCACGACTCAGGGAGCAAGTAATGTACATTCTAAAGATGTTCTAGATGGGCTAGAACGCTGTCATTTGGCACGTATATTTTGTAAGTTTTTGGTGGATTTTTAATATGGGTCCTCTGCTTTTGGCCTCCACATATAGAATTTACGTAACGTGTTTAGATAATTTGGCTGGTATAAATGTCCACATGATAAGCCACTTCGTTGAGTGATCATTTGCGGCCTGGGCGCTTCTGAATAAACGCTACATAGCTCAGTGGGCCTCACCTGGTAAAATAAAAAAAGGTTAGTTTAGTTATAGCCAGAGGTGGACATGTTGAATGTAGAAGCTCCTGTATTAAATCGATTTGTCCTGCAACCCATGTTCACTGCTGTTTCCCCTCTGGAAAAACCTCACACAGTACGCATAGGGAACCGTTCTGAATAGTGGCGGTACACATATGGGGAGTTCTGAGAAGTGCCGCATCTGTAGCAGAGCGTTGGAAATCGGCACACTTTGTCCATCGTTCACAGCTCGAAACAAACAACAATGCTGAATGTGTTCCTTACAAAAACTACAGCCTTAGGTCGATTGGTTTTACCCATAAAGACAGGGTTAGCGTAAAGTTCTAAATTCGTTCAAATTTAACACCTTACAATGCAGGTTACTCAACAATACCAATATTTGATTTGCGACAAGATTATGACTGAAATATTAATCAACCGATGGGAAAGCAGCAGAGCATGCTGTCCCACCTGATGACGGACGCTTGTGTTGCGCCTGAAACGTCGTGATTTATTTTATTTTATACCCACGTGACTTTACCGAAAAAAAAAACAAAGAGTACGGATTCCTGCAGTCACGGAAGCTTCAAGTCAAGATTCACGTAGATAGGTTCAAAGAAAATAACAAAAAATAACAAACAAAAAACTACGACATTTCGATCGCAACACAAGCGTTCGTCTCTCCTTCCTCTTGTATGTTCTACCTGATGACGAACGCTTGTGTTGCGATCGAAACGTCGTAGCTCTTTCTTATTTTTTTTTATTATTTTCTTCGAACCTACCTACGTGACTTTACCGAAAGACCCAATGAACATGAATTCCTGCAGTCACGAAAGCTTTAAGTCGAGATCGTCGTCGTCATCATCTGCGTGACGCCCGTTGAAGTGTCTGGCACTGCGATGACTCTGGCTTCAGGTCTCTCAGCTTTGGTATCCCACGCAGGCTGTTGACTATGCTCACCTGATGGTTGCCGTGTTGGCGGCAGGGGTTACACAAGCACAAATTACCAGAACTCAACACATTTGTCAATATCACCGCCTTAAAAATGGAAAAAAAATGACAGGTGATGCTTGGGGCATGGCCCGTTGTTTCATCTCTCTGGTATAAAGGAGAACCATTTCTCGGCACGTCAAAAACAAGGAAATTGGGTTGTAAATATATATAATAGCCGACGTTTCAAGCAATGGCCCTTCAATAGGGTAGAGATATTATGGGCCACTGCTCGACATGTCGCCCGTTATATAGATACATTTTGACACGTGTCTACACTTGTGCGCGTGCGCGTATCTGTATTTCCCTCTTCGGGCATTATTATCGATGAATGTGTTTGTCTCAATCAAAAATGAATTGGCCACAAGATCATTTTTATGGGCTTGATGTTGAGATGGAGCGAGAGTGCTGCTGCTGCTGCTGTAAGCTCGGCGTGCGAGGCACTGGGGGAGCGGGCGGGGCGGGTGACGACTGGATTCCAGACGAAGCTCGGAGCAAGGTTTCGCATTGTCTCCATTAGCGGTCTGGAGCACGCGAATACGCACGGCAGGTCACATGAGCGACGTAGGCAAGCCAAGATGAGGTGAGAAGTGGAGGGGGTTATGATTTTTTTGTAGGTTGTTGTTGTTAAGGGATGGACACGACCTATTTCTAATCGCTCATATAATTGCAAGCATTGCCTCTGGCCCAAGTGCCATGTATGTTGACGGGGCCTCTTGTGGATAACATGCGTGACGCGAAGGAGGTCGCTTTCTGAAAATCAATGTTAATAAATAAAGGCGCGGAAACAAAACCAAACAGAAAAATCCTGCAACAGATGTATGATAAATCAATAAGGTGGAAGGGACTTTCCAAAAAGTAAAGGGAAATGATGGAAGACGATAAATATACTGAGAACACAGCAAACATAGTAAAATAACAACGAGGCATATGCAAGCACGGATGTGATTTAGTATGCGCACATCTTAATAACCAAAACGCCAACATGTATACACAGGGTTCATGTGTGCACACGTGAGGTCCATTTATTGACAAAAGAAGATGGAACAAAAATTGTATAAATGCACAAAGGGTGCACGGAAAGGTGAAGGGCATGAAGAGACATTCATCCAACAGTGGATAGATCATGGCTGCTGCTGTCGATGATGATGAGAAAAAAAACCACACACACATGTATGTGTTTACAAGTTGCCCTATTTTAACCAAAATATATTTGTTTTGGATCGGCTTCACCTTGTCGGGCTCATCAGCAGAGTCAGGCAAGCTCAACAAACACCGTTACTTGACCAAAGCTTGGACCTAATCGGTGACAGGGAGCCGGCAGCATACGTGGCTGGCAAAATGTTCGCCACGGTGGCGAGATGTTAACTCTCTCGCCTAGTGTACATGAAGGCCGTCGGTTCGATCCCGACCCTGATGCCAAATATATGGAGTTTGCATGGCTGTGTCGGGTCGAGAAGGGTTAAACGACACGCCTTTTTTACACTACCTAACCCAAAATTAAACAATTATGAATCACTGGCATTATTAATAAATAATGAAAGTAATACTGGCCCAGTATTTCGGCCAGTCATCGCATCTTCATACTTGTGTTCGTGGAAAATGGCAACTGTCGTCAGAAAGATTTCATTCTGCACCAAAAATTCCTAACGGAAATGTGCCCTTTAAAAAGCCAGGACCATAATTACTGCACGTTAGCCCGGTTGGCAAAGTGCTTTTCATGCCTGTGTGCCCTTGCACACTCTGGTCTCCGTGAATGTCACCTGCATTGTCGTGTGAGCCATGGGGCTTTACACTACCCGCAGTGGGCAACGGCAGCTCACCCCAGTTGGACATGCACAGGGGCACAGCCTATCTGGCTGTTGTCGGACATCTACGAAAAAAGAGCTTTATAGCTCGTCGGATTCCACCACGAAGAATGAATAAATATTACGATTTCCGATTCTTTTTGGCGTTCTCTGGTCTAAACACTTTGAGACGAGGCTCTAAAGAAAGCTCCCTTCGGTGTGGACCAATCAGTTTAAAAGACAATGCCATACATGATCAGAGCATGTTTTTGTTTGCATCTTCACCACAAGTACTGTGTTGTGGTTAATGCAGAAAGAATTCCTTGCAAAAAGTTTCTGTTTGGTGTTTTAAAATCTGAACACAACTGTTTCATTGCCAGAAAGGGTAAAACCTATTCTTATATGGTTCTGAAAGGTTTGTCTATACAGTGCTCCTCAGAGACATCCACAACATTTTGGATGTGTTCCACAAGGTGATATAAAATTCTGTTTAAACTGACAAGAGTACCTTTATACACACAGCAGCGCAACAAACATTCGTCTCCGCACTCGGTACCCAGTAGCTGTGTGGATTTTACATGATTATGCCAGAGTGGAACACTTCTTATCCTTGCAAAGTGGAGGGGAGAATTTCACGGATTCATTTGTGATGTAAAAAAGTAAAATAACCCCAGGAATCATTCACGAGTGAGACACCGCCAACTTCTATTAAGGTTTGGCGGATGTGCCGTTGTCGAGAGAAGTGTAAGCTAAATGGACCTCCAATCACTGTCATAGACATCTGCTAGAATTAGCACATAGTGGGCCGCTGTGTATCTGTATTTAAAGTATTTATTTAGCTGCTATAAATGTTCACGTGATAGACCACTTCGATGAGCTATCATTTATGGCCAGGTCGCTTCTGAAAAAGAGCTATAGAGATCAGTGGGCCTTACCTGGTAAAACTAAAACGACACTTTTGTAAACAAATATTTTTATTTTACCAGGTAAGGCCCACTGAGCTATACAGCTCTTTTTTCAGAAGCGCCCTAGCCACAAATGATAGCTCAACGAAGTGGCTTATCACGTGAAAATGTATAGCAGCCAAATGCTCTAAACGCGTGTTGATTCTAAACGTGGAGGGGAAAACTGGAGGATTAGGAGAAAATTTACAATATGAGACCTCCTTTGCCAGTAACAAGATATAGTAATAGGTTTTACCCTTTTAACTGGCACAAAAACTGACACCTTTATTCAAGGCATCATGTTTGCAATAACCACAACACAAGCAGTCAAAATGCAAACAAAAGAGACAACTCTGATAATAATATGCACTGTCCTTGAATTTGATTGGTCCACACCCGAGACAGCTTTTCTTAGAGCCTAATCTCCACTGGTGTTGGACCAGAAGATGCCAAAAGACGTACAACTCAAAAACAGGTGCACTATCAGAGTATTGAGGGCTCGGGGTGAGCATTTACATTATGAGACCTCCTTTGCCAGTAACAAGATATTGAAATAGGTTTTACCCTTTTAACTGGCACAAAAACTGACACCTTTATTCAAGGCATCATGTTTGCAATAACCACAACACAAGCAGTCAAAATGCAAACAAAAGAGACAACTCTGATAAAAAAAAATATGCACTATCCTTGAATTTGATTGGTCCACACCCGAGACAGCTTTTCTTAGAGCCTAGTCTCCACTGGTGTTGGACCAGAAGACGCCAAAAGGTGTACAACTCAAAAACAGCGCAATACTCTGATAGTCCAACACCAGTGGAGACTAGGCTCTAAGAAAAGCTGTCTCGGGTGTGGACCAATCAAATTCAAGGACAGTGCATATTATTATCAGAGTTGTCTCTTTTGTTTGCATTTTGACTGCTTGTGTTGTGGTTATTGCAAACATGATGCCTTGAATAAAGGTGTCAGTTTTTGTGCCAGTTAAAAGGGTAAAACCTATTACTAGATTAGGAGAAAAGTCCACGCGACCACGGGGAGAGAGACATACAAACTCCAAATAAACAGGCATTAGGGTTGGGGTTGAATCCAGGCGAGGTATCTCACATCCTGCCACTGTGGTGGCCTATAAAAAAAATTTGTTGAACAGTTTTTTTTTGTATTCTCGGCAGCAAGCCCGGGAACCGTTTGTGGGTAGGGTACACTCTGACTTACACAGTGTGCCTGTGCCTCTGTACCCGAGCATGGAACGCAAAGCAGCAGCAGCATCAGCAGCAGCATTAGCGGTGTTGTGGGCATCGGTCTAACGTTCGTTTTGGCGACGCTTAAGGGATGTCCTGGTGATGATTCACACGTTCGTGGAGCGGGGGAACTGCCCGGGAATGTTATTTATTGAGTGTCAAGCGAGCGGCAGGGCAGATGTGTGATTCGACTGCTCGACGAGACATGTTGCGTGTCTTAGATCTCGATTATTGGGGAACGCCATTTAAATAACAGGAGGTAGACAAAGCCTCCTCTCTTTTTGTGATTTCATAATTTGTTATATTAAATTCAAAAGCCTAAGGCTTCGTTTTAAAAATTAAAGTACTCCAACAAGAGATAATTATGCGCCTTTGGTCATGCAATAACGCCTAGCTGTTGTTTCACTGATTTATTTGCCGATCATAAAGCTTGCTGTGATGTTGTCTGCTTCATGTTCTTTTGAATATACACTTCTGAGTCACTCTCACATCATTTCTCGGCTATTTCAATATCCAAAACTTGAATTTTTTTTGACACGCTCTCACATTCAATGAAATGTGAGCCAGCCCAGATTGGTAACTGGGCAAGTGAGCTCAGCCGGTATTCCCACAGCAGCCCTACGTGCACCGTACGCAGACAAACGTGATCATCGGATGTGCGGGGGAAGGACAAGAAACGAAACACACAAAGCAGTTCTAAGGAAATTCGTTTTCAATCTAGATTTAAAAGTCAATAGCTCGCGGTGGCTTTCTAATATCGCAAAGGAAGAGTCTCACAGGCCAAGCCTGCACCAAGCGGGCAGCGTAGCCTGCTTTTAGTGAGCCACGTAGCTCACCATACTACGGGACACTCTTGGGATGAAGTCGTGACCTCACAAGAGTCAACACGTAAGCGAGACACACGGCCAATAGTGTTTATTTTGGCCTTTTTAAAAAGACACGGCGAGAAAATGTACAGACTACATTTTAGTCTGGAGTAGCATAACCTAACCCATGCGTGCATTAAACCTTGTTCGAACGGGAGATCATGATTACTTCCCTCCTGCCGCTGATGGGCGAGGGAGTGAAGGGGAGGGGTTTCTACTCATGCGACCACACGGCTCTGGAAGTAACGGGGCAGAGAATGAGCCGTGCAGGGAATTGTTTTGGAATTATCATCGCACGGCTGGGGTACAATTTCTAATTGTTGTGGAAATGTAGCATTTGATGACCAATGAACCCTCACGAAAGACACTCAACTGTTTGAAACCTCAAAGCCACTCGTTTCTCAAGGCCAATGCATGCAATTAAAGTCCAATGGATGAAATGGCATTCAAATGTCTGAGTGATAAAACATTATATTTTTTTAATGTATTGAAGGAAAATTCGACGTAATCTTTGGTCAAAATAAGTGTGCAGCGATTACATTAAGATACACGCGATTGCAAGGTAGATGATACAAGCACAGGATCGTTTTCATTGTCATGTTTATCCAGAAGAGGACAGAAAATGACTGAGAGTAAATGACAATGCTCGCATATATCAGCATCAAGGATGGCCTCAAAAAAGTGCATGAGGCCATTTTCCTGAAATTTGTGCGGTTCTTTTTTTTCCAATGTTTTTTTCTTAATGCCCACGGTGATTGAGCAAAAGTTATTTTTTTTAAAGTGATTCCGGTGCGGAGGCACATAACGATGGGCAATGAGCACTGCCCAATTCCCATCAGCCCTGAAAGACATTGGGACACCCAAAAAAAAACTATGCTAAGTAGGAAAGAATAGCGTTGTCGTTGAGGGAACCATTTCCCGCGCGGTGGTCACGAAATCGCGCAAGGCATCCACTGGTACGCCAAACGGGAGAGTGTTTAGGGGCGGCTGAAGCTGGGGAAATTATTATTGCAGAAATAGCCTATTACAGCATTGGCATATAATCTGAGCTCTGAGGGCCGCGCAGTTATGCACCCCCCTGAACTGCGGCCTAAACGTGATGGGTGATGATGCGCCCCCGTGCCCCTTAACGGCATTCCCCACCGTCTTGGACAATGCAATGAAAAGCAAATGGCAAAAAAAAAATCGTAGCTAGCTGACTCCTTTCCCGCGTAGGTTTTCGCAGTTGTTGCTGCAACGGCTGTCTGGAGTTGGTGCCGCGTGCTGTGCATCGTGGCGTCCGGCCGCCTCGTCGTGCCTTTGAAAACTCATTTCTTGAGAACTGCTCTTTTGTGTGAAGTTTTGTTGTCCTTCCACCCGCGCCTCCGATTAGCAAGGTTGGCTACGTGGGTTTCGAAAGAAGTTCTAAATGCACACATTCATACTGCCTGCTAGGGACACCTTTCAGCAACTGCATTGAACTGAGCCGAATGGAACCGATTTGCTCAATTGGGTTCGTGAAGAAGCGCCCAGGGCGTGAAGCGAAACGTCAGACTTCATGCCAAGTAACGCCTGGTACAAGCTTAAAACGCATAGGAGGGCTGGACACACTGGCGGGGCCAGTGTGGGGGGGGGGGGTGGCACGTGCCCCCCCAATGATCCGATCGAAATCCCTACTTTCGATTGGATCATTGGGGTTTATTGGTAATAAATCGGCATTTTGCGACCCCCACTGCCACTCTGTAGCATATTATTACGTGCCAGGGACTCTATGAGATAATAGGACAATAGTCTGAGTCCATAATTGGTACTAAGTAACGGCAACGCAGTTATAAGTGACTCAGAATTGTGCGCAGTTGCGTACACAGAGTTCACGACTTCCCTGAAGGCATCAACACCCCCAGCGAGCACGATGCCGATCACACAACGCGGTTCGAATTCGACCCTCGATCAATGTCTGTGCCATCGCCGCACACGCGTCAAATAAAAAGCAGGGACAAGTCCTTACTTACTAACAACTCCTCTATCATTTTTAATTGCTGGAGGGGTTGCCCCCCCTACGTGAAAATCCTGGCTGTTCATGATCTATGTCTGTGTGTGCGTGTTTATTAACACTTGTACAAAGATCAGGCATAGTCAGTGTAATGTGTAAAGTGCAGTGTTTTGGAACATCCATATACTCACGTATGTTGAATTAGTACTATTATCTTAAATTACGTGCACCCAGGAGATGGAGCAATGAAATTGGTTCATACGCAGGCACTAGATGGAAATTTCGCATCGCAAAACCATAAGAGACAGCGGCGGGCTTGGGGAGGCCTTCATCTAGCAGTAGATTGATCATGGCTGATGATGAATTGATGTTCACGGCATTTACAAGTGTACCTACGCAAGCATATAATTCATTAGAATTGGTAAAATCATTAATTACACACTTGTGTGGACTACCTGGTGGCAAAGAGAGGGCATCGCAGTGATGGGTTCTTGCATCAATAAGTGTGGAACCTTGAGAGTTATACCCCATCATGTGCGGGAGGGTGTATCCAGGACATTTTTATTGCCCAGACATCAAACATTCCTTAATAGAATTCGCCCAATATCCCAATGCAGGAGCTCTCGGGAGAAAAAAAAATATTGAGACTCGTCAATCCTGTATCTGGACACGTAAAATTACATCATTATCTCCCCAATTGCGGCGCACTCCTGCAAAATACTTCTGAGACTCAGTGAGGGGTACATGGATGAAGGGCAGTACCTCATGCTGTACTCTAAAGCAGTGTGTACTATATATATGTGTGTGAATTCATTTCCATATTGAATTGGTCAAAGAGACTCAGAATAAAATATTCAATGCTCTCCCACCTTCAATAATTCACCCTTGTGAGCTCACTATTCATCTGTACCCTCCCATCCGCCCACGAGTCTCCCAAACCCCCTCACCCATCCAATTAAATTTAAATGACAACATCATTCAACGCTCACTCGGGACCAGCATTTTTCCTCCGCGCGTCTGTGGAGGCTTGCCGCGAACTCTTGAAACTTGCGGACTCCACGCGCCGCGTTGACCGGGCCGCACGAATTCGCAGCGGCGTCTTGAACATGGCAACGGCCTCCGAATTCGCACCGAAATCTCAACGTGCCACATTTTATTCCGACAGAATGGGGAAAAAAAAAAGATGAATCACGAGGTGTCGTCCGCTGGGAGAACGTGTGCAAATTAGGTTTGCGGGGTTATTTTTTTTCATGGAAATATATTCGTATTATTCTGTCTGGACCTATGTTTACGACGGACTCGCAAGCCTCTTGCGGGAAGGTGTGAAGGCGTTCGCGCTGGTGGAGGCAGCGACGCCCACCAGGGGGCCGTGCGAATTGCGCGAAATTAAAAACGTGCGCCCAAATCCTAGAAGGCTTTCCAGAGTGAAATCGTTCATGAATAGTAAAACGCTTTCTCAAAATGTTATTACATGTCCCATTAGCAATTAGCGGGTTTTTATATATAGATTAACATTTTCATTATTTTATATATATTTTTTTTATATCTGTGTGTGTTTCTCCACATATAAGGCAAAGTTGTGAATATGTGTGTCTGTTCAAAATGTTTAGCATACTTCCCGACATGCAACAAACTTAAAATTTGCCATATGGGTACTTTCCAGACGGTACACCATTCAGAAATTATAAAAATACACTTTTTTTGGGGGGGGGGAGCTCAATAATGCGATTTTCTTGCACAGCAAGTGAGCTATGACGTAAAATCTGTCACGTGACCCGCACATGTGGAAGCGTAACGCATTGTAGTGTAGTGGTTAGCGCTATGCCGCGCTACAAACCCGGCGACCCGAGTTCGATTCCCGCTCACGGCCACCACCGGTGACAATTATTTCAACCGGTCCTGGGCCTCCCCTAGGTCGACTCAACCTCAAACGAGTAACTGCTATGGTGTGTGAACATCGCCACTGGGGAGACAAAGGCGGCCGGGTGTGGTGAATCCAAGTCCTGGGCGAAGCCGGGTAGTACAGCTAGTTAGTTTATAAGTTTAGGGCTGTGACGGCATAGCTCTTGAGGGTGCCACGGTGGCGAGATGTTAACTCCCTCTCCTGGTATGCAGGAGGTTCATGGGTTCGATCCCAGGCCTGAGGCCTGTGTATTTGATTTTTTTCATGTTCTGACCGTGGTCAAATACATTTTTCTCCGGATCCTCCTTTTTCCCTCCACATTTAGATCAAACATGCCTTTTAGAGTATTTGGCTGCTATAAAATAATGCCCACGTGACAAGCCACTTCGTTGATCTATCATTTGGGGCGAGGTCGCTTTTGAAAAAAGAGCTACATAGTAGCTAAGTTGGCCCTACCTGGTAAAAAAATAAAAGTAGCTTTAGTTTCGCAGTATACCTCTCCCTAAACGGTGTGTGCGCAGTCACACGATTCGCCACAGAAACTGACCAATGTGCCATCAACGAGCCGAGCCATAGTGCGTCCTATGAGCCTGGTCGCCTGAGTTCGATTCCCGGCAACTGCAAACGTTAGGGGCGAGTGATATCTAAACTGGCTATGATCCCCCCCGCGCTGTCCCGTATTTTGATCAACCCGTCCTGGAAAGGTCTTCATCCAGCAATGGATTGACAAGAGCTCTACATTATAATATACAGCATAATACCTGACCAATGTGCCTCAGATTCTTTTGAGAAACCGCACAATATTTACTTTTTGGTTCTTTCGGTAAAGTCACGTAGAAAGGAAATAAATTAAACAATTATTATTTTCTTTCTACGTGACTTTACCGAAATAACCAAAGAGTAATTTCTGCAGTCACGAAAGCTTCAAATCAAGCTCGCTCAATATTTGTTTTTCTATTTGCATTAATATTGTGCTTTTGGGATCATGTAGTGAGACAAATGATATTATATTCAGAACTGCTAACGACGGACGATCCACCACGTGTTCGAGCGTAGCATTGGAAGATGATGTCTCAGAACTACTCTTAATTAACAAGTGGCCTCTTTGGCCATTATGGCAGCGCTCCTTTCAATGCCCCACAGAGAGTGTCCCATTGTGAATCAAACCGAAAACATTTACATTCTAAAGCTGGGATTGTTTGCCAAATTAAGGGAAAACACACGTTTAACATCGATGTTGCATGTGCGTTGCAGGAATTGTTGACCAGGCTGAGACCATCAAATCGCTATATTTGGGAAGCCCGTTTCATCAAGAGCGTCTGCTCAGATGTGGGCCCAGGATCTCAGCAGTGCCGATTCAGTGTCTCTGCCTGCTGAGCCACCCAGCCACACGACTCATAGACCCAATTATATACATGCATCGTGAGCATAACCATAAAACTATCAATCAATTTGCAGCATTCGATCTACACCGAATTTTAAGGGACGCTTAAAGTCCCCATCACCTCCCTCGCCTGACTTTGCAACACTGAGCCTGGCTCTGTGCCGTAGAGTCGTGGTTACATATGTCCGTGAGATATTGTACGCGTCACAAATAGCATTTTTTTGCTATTACTCCTCGATATTGAAATCAGGAGTTTGTATATTCAGTGTAATAAAATGTTGATTAATAGCATGTAACAATGGACCACCCATTCAGTGTGCTTCTTTAAATGCAATTGTACGTCACAAAATCAATCACTCCACTTATCCAGTGTAAAATTATCTTGGAATATGATTCTGGTCCACCAAAAATTGGAGGTTCGCAGTTCCCTTTCCAATGTGTTTAATGTATGTGCGTACAAATAAGATGTGGCTCTCACGTATTCCCAACGTGGTCGAGGTTTGCTATTTTCTTTGCGGCCACAATCACAAACGATTGCTGCAATCAATGAGCATTCCCAGTCAGCGCGCACTTTATCGACAGAATGAAACATTTATATTTATTAGGATTCGTCCAAATAACCCGCTCATAGGTCTACAGTCCAGGTGCAGCGTAGCCACTAATTACAACATACAGCTGGGAAGCGAAGGTGATTTAAGGTGGGGAGGGAAATACAGAAAAGACCATGTGTTTAGTATTGTGTTTTTTTAAGATTCCCTCTTTGCCAAATATCTGCTGAAATTAAGTCCTGCCCTTATTCATAAATCATTATACAGTTGCTGACAGGCGACAGAAACTAGATGTAAAAAAAAACCTTGTCCAAAGCACGCGCCAAGTTTAATGGATACATTTGCATACAAACGCGAGTCATACATCAAATACGCATCCTCCCTGCAACAAACCCCTCCGTCCTTCGGAGGGGAGGGATAAAAATGGATTTAATTAACCTTCTTCTATTGACAGCATTCCCAGTGGCAAGCGAAGTTAATTAACAGGGTTCCTTGTTGCTTTCAAGAGTGTGTTTGCGTGCGCGCGTGTGTGTAGGCACACGCGCGCACGCGGATTTATTCCTTCTCTGGGAGGTGATGCGGCATTCCATGGCGAGCGAGAACTGTGCATTCAAATGAAAGAAAATAAAAACATAAGCAAGCAAATGCCAGTGTGGATAAGTTAAGAGAATCGTCTGGTTTGCTGGAGGAAGAAGCAGCCTCTGTCCTCCACGGTCCACGTGATTAATGTGCTTACGAGAAGCTGCAAAGAAGCACAGCGCGATAGGCGAAACAAGATTTCCACCCCTTCCCGAGCTGGAGAGAGTAGGCCATTGTACGCGCCGACTCCCGTGGAGAAATGTCTACTGTTATTGCAATTTTCCGTTGAACACTCCAATGCGCGAAGTGGCTGGGGGTGATTCACTCGGGGGTGGATGGGGGGGGATGCCGACGCACTGAACCCAGTACTCTTGAAATTCCAAGTTAAAATCAGGTAGCCACTTGAGATAAAACCTGGTTTTCACGTGCAGCGAGTTAATGGTCTCAGCTAGGTCACCACCGAGCGCATTAAAAGCCCAGGTTTTTTTTTCTTATTCGAGAAATGTGGGGGGGTTTGCACATTTGGCCTAGCCTGGCTTTGAAGGCTAAATTTGTACGGTATTTGATATGCAGCAGATACAGTGTATGCACAGAGACCACCAGTCACTTGGCTGTACGGCTGTTGAGCACGGTATTGTGCCCATAGAGTAGGCGTCTAACTATTCGTCAGACCATTAACTAATATCAAATCGTAAGACACGCTTTTGAATTGCGTGTGCATGATTTGACGTTGAAGGGAAACAATAATAATAAAATAATAAAATATAATAAAATATATAAAACAATAACAAAAATTCTCACGACGTTTCGACCATAACGCAAACGGTCATCATCACACCTGACGTGTGAGAATTTTTATTGTTTTATATACATTTTATTGTTTCCCCTCAACGTGACTTTACCGAAAGAGCTAAGAATATGAATTTTGCCGTTGTTTCATTTTGGCTTAGAGGAGGGAAAATAATTTGAGGTCATTCTTATTTTTCTAGAGCAACGAAAGAAAATAAATCGAAGTTTTTTTTATTTAGTCTCACAAGTTTGGCACCTACCATGGTCATAGATTTTTTTTTTGCGAAAAACTGTGCAAGTCAAAACGGAGAACACAAAACAATATAAGTGAGACGAGGGGAAATGAGACAAATAATACTGCAATGCACTCTTGAATTTAGCCATGGCCATGAATTGTGACATGCAACTGGCTAAAACCGTAACGTTAGATATCTGGCAAAGAGCTTTGCTTTCATATCAGGTAATGATTCTACATCAAGTCTGGGCCCTGTGCTCCACAACGAGACACAACAGCGGTTTTACCGTCATGACGAATTACATCGTGAAAATAAAACCATCCCTCTCAACGCTTTCAATGGCACAATTATGACATACTCTAATTGGCAAGTGGCAGTTCTGGAGCGAAGGCAGTGAATGCACTTAAGAGCAACCATAAATCAGACGTGGAATAATGACACTTGTTGTGTGGCTAAAGGACGCAGCGCTATGGGATCTGTCCACACGTTTTTGATCTGCGACAATTTTGCCCCTTCCACCCAGCGTGATCTCTGCTTGACTGGCGGGAGCTCCAGTAAACAAAGGATCCTTGACTTGGTCTCAGCAGGGTCCTCTCTCTGCCTATCGAAAGGAGAGAAAAAAAGAGATCAAGAAAGGCTTAGCTTTCTCAGCCATGCACAGACATCCCTCACAGACATTCCACACCCATACATCCTTGGCAAGCATAACTTATTGAAAGCCCAATTCATTACTGCAGATGGTAGTCCTCAAAAAATCTTTTCATAAGTTCAATTTATTACTCGGGGGAAGCCGATTACAAAAAGAGCTCCCATGGTTGAATAAAAGTATTGTTTAAAAAGAAAAAAAAGATCAAACAAAAATAAGGAGGAAAGATAATATATGTGCATAGTTTAATATATACATACATTCTCACGGTTAAATCTGACTCCACACTGACTTATTTTGCATCGTAGGACCGCGAGGAACAGCGATGGTTTTGTGAGGTCTTCGTCAAGTATTGCATCGATCATGGTTGATAACAATTCTGACATTTAAAATAATCTACTGTACTGATAAATACATTAACAATCAAATACAATTCTAGATTTGAAGCTTTAGTGACTGCAAAAATCCATACTCTTTGGTTCTATTCGGTAAAGTCACGTAGGTAAAAAAATAAAATTAAAAAATAAAAATAAAAATAAAAATCACGACGTTTCGGCCACAACACAAGTGGCCTTCATCAGGTAAAGGGACCGGACTGTCCAGAGGACAGCGTTGGAGTGAAATCAGCCAAGCCCAGGTCGCGACCTTTAAGCTGTGTGGGAGGAAACAAAGGCGCCTTGACAAAAGAATTAGCATAAAAATGAGCATGATGTACGTAGGAGGTACATGATGGACCATGATGGACCATGATGGACCAGGCGTAGGGGGGATCATGATGGACCAGGCGCGGGGGGAGGGGAGTTTACATAATGTTGGTGTGAAGGGAAATAAGCAGCTGTGAAAGTTTGGGAAATCACTACTTGAAAAAATATATTGTACCATTGAAAGATGTTCTAAATCAAACCAAACATTAAACTAATTTTCAATCGTACAGTATATTTTTTCAAGTATTGATATCCCAAACTTTCACAGCTGCTTATTTCCCTTCACACCAACATTATGTAAACTCCCCTCCCCCCGCGCCTGGTCCATCATGGTCCCCCCCGCGCCTGGTCCATTATGGTCCATCATATACCTCTTACGTACATCATGCTCATTTTTATGCTAATTCCTTTGTCAAGGCGCCTTTGTTTCCTCCCACACAGCTTAAAGGACGCGACCTGGGCTTGGCTGATTTCACTCCAACGCTGTCCTCTGGACAGTCCGGTCTCTTTACCTGATGAAGGTCACTTGTGTTGTGGCCGAAACGTCGTGATTTTTATTTTTATTGTTTTATTTTATTTTTTTACCTACGTGACTTTACCGAATAGAACCAAAGAGTATGAATCAAATACAATGTGTATAACGTGCCATATTCAGCAAAAAGCTGATACGGAAGCACAATGAAATTCAACTGAACAGAACCAAACGAACCACCTGTGACAATGATCCGAATTATTTTTCTTTAAAATAATGATGAAAATAAATAAGTAGGGGTGTGACAACGCATTAATTCTTACACCTGTGATGCACGCATATTGAGCGTAGGAATCCATTCTTTTTGTATTCCTACATAGTTTATGTAATTTAGTTCACATTATCCCTGCTCCAAACAGAGGCACTACAATTCGTTCTCATATAAAAAAAAAATATCATCGATTCTTGAATGACAATTCATCCAATCACAAATGTGATAAATCGCTATCACACCCAGAGCAGTTATATACAAAAGGTAATAAAAAAGTGCAACTCTTTCAAAGGGTATTCGGCCCTACTCGTCCACGGTGGTCAACATTTTGGCAGTGGTGGTAGCTACCCACACTGTACCCCACCACACCTGACAACCCGATCGACTAACTGTAGTGAACCCATTTATACTGCTCGATGGAGAGGGGGAAAGGAAATTAAGAAACTTGCATCGTTATTTTTATATCCCCCGTCATGATGTGCACCTCCGCACGCAAACACCGTAACGAACATTAATGCGGCGTTGTTCCCATAACTTCTGATCGTGTCGTGAGACACAAATGTCACCACATTGCCAGTGTGTGCGTGCTCGCATGATGCCCGTCTTTTTCTGGCCTATAATTAGGCAGACAAAGGCACAGCCGTTTAAATAAAGACACGTTGTGAACACTAACGGGAAGCAAACAAGAAAATTACTTCTCAAGGGCATACTGTACTTTCCATCCAATCCCCCGAGCATTAAATGAATGGCTGCCAGGGCAGCAATATCTTGGTCATTACCGCAGTTAAAATAGGGCCCATTTGAGTCTGCAGGCCTGATTTAAAGTCCTGTTTCTGAACTTGGAGAGCACACATTGTTGTTGGCTTTTTTTATCTGGAAACCATTTGAGGCAATTTGTATTCTTCTGGAGCAGTGAAAGAAAAAAGCAACGGCATTTTTAGATTTCATCTCGCAAGTCTGGCACCCACGATGCCCATAGGTTTGTTTTGCAGGATGCCATTTTTGTGGCCGGTTTTTTTTGTCCTCAGAAAGGGTTTTTGTGACTACAAAGGGATGTAAACAGCCGCGTGTGTATGATGCACATTATTGACATTTTGCAGCACTTAAGGGCCGGAAATCTCCTTCAATGCTGCTTTTAATGTCCCCGGTATGAACCATGAGAGCTGTGATGCGACACTTTCTCACAGTTATGTTCAAACTCGTGGCTGTTGGTGGCAACTCCTTCCAAGGAGAAATTGCCATTAAAATTTCCAATTTCAGAATCAGAATATAGATTTTTTTTTTTCCCATGACAAATTTTTTACAGATGTCCAGTCATCGGTGGCCAGGCTAACACTGGTGAGCAGGCTAAAACCATCAATTAATTGCACTTACGAACCCACTTTAATGATAACTGGCTGGAACCCATATTCAAATTCAAGATTGTATTGGTGCTAGCTCAGTGCTCTGACCTCTTGAGTTATTTCCCATAGCTGATTTTTTTCGAGTGCCTCTTCTAAAACTATTTGGCTATACCACACATTATATTGACCCATTAAGTTTCCCTTACCCTCATAATATTACTCCAATTACAATGGATGCAGTCACACTGGTGTATTCCTTTGTTGCTGCTGTAGCTATGGGCAATATAACATTACTTTGGGTCACAATAAACCAAAAAACCCACCGCAGTTACATAAGCAGCACGTCTCGTTGTGCCACATGCTCTGGGAATCGCAGGTAAAATAATTAAAATTCGCGAGGCATTAATAAAATTATGCCCACAAAATCTCAAGTGTATTTACCACCGCAGAGTGTGACTTTGGTATTGCGACTCACATACTTCATGTAATTTTTCATCACGGAGATTAAATATTTAAGCAAATATAAAAGTCCTTGTTTAACCCCTTTCCTGGCAGGAACTGCCACTCGACTTTCGCACCACAATGGGGCACTTAGACGCTGTGCCGTACGTAGCCAGCGCAGATGCTATCGCTACTCCCCCCACCCGCAAACACAGACGACAAACCGAGTTGGTGGGAGTCGATAGATATAAGGGGGCGGCCGGGAACAAAGGGACTGGCAGGGGGAGTGGGAAAAGTGCATGGGTGAGTAAGTTGGATATGAGGCACATCCCTTGGTCACCGTGGAACAAACAGGAGTAGCTGTTTCCCGGGCAGCTGGGAGACCACGCAGACAGGAGGTGCAGCTGTGCTGGGATAGTGCCCAGAGAGCCTTTATGTGATTCTGTGCCCCTTTATGTGGGTTTTTTTTCTCCTTCAGCAAGTATTTACCAAGCGATGTTAAGTAATTACAACAAGCATCGTGTTTGCAATTCCTGCTGTACGGTAGACTTTTTTCTCCCCTCTATCGCCGCCATCACGAATCGTATTTAATTCCTACGATTCCCACCCTGGATGATTCATGTCGGCATTGTGATCCCCACGTTAAAGTATACAGTGATTTTAACATGCTCGGGACCGTGATTTTTGCCGTACAAAACTCGTGAAATCGAAAATGGATTTCATTGCAATGTTATCGCGATTTTATTCAGTTATGCTTGGTTTCGCTCATCATAATCAATCATCCACAGCCATGAGCTATCCACTGCTGAGTCGCGGATTGCCCAGGTTGTTGCCATCCTCGCGGTGCTGGATTGCGATGCTAAAATCCATTTTTCTCCACCTCAAGCTGATCTCATGGCTCCATCTCCATATCGCTTGTCTATCATGGGCGTGTCTTTTTGTTTGTTTAATTTGGCTGCCACTCCGACGTCAGTCTCTAACATTTGGGCCTCAACTTTTCTTCCAGCGATGTCTCCTGCCCAAGCCCATTCACTTGTTCGCATGAGTCAATGCAATGTTCCTTATTTGTACATTCTTGATTTGAAGCTTTCGTGACTGCAGGAATCCATCCTCTTTGGTTCTTTCGGTAAAGCAACGTAGGTATAAAATAAAATAAAAAATAAATCACGACGTTTCGGGCGCAACACAAGCGTCCATCATCAGGTGGGGTACATGTTCTCTCTCTGTCAATGCAGTCCCTAGGATGCGGCTCTCCATGATTCTTATTATCAGTGTCCATATTTCTGATCCCGGTCATGGCAGGCTACACGAGTGAAAATGTTCTTCTTTAGGCACATTAGTACATTGCTTTTCAACACCAATTCAACCTGCTCCTGGTTTTTTCTATTTCATCATTTTCATCCTCGTCCTACGTGATCCTCAAGGTCACTGGGTTTATAAGTATAGTGCCCTAACTGCTGGGCCACCACTCTTCCACTCCACTGAATCATCTCAAACATTTCCCAGCAGTTCTTTGCAAAGGTTACTTTGTCACGTGTCTATCGCGGTAAACATATTGCATGGACAAGTTGAACTTGGACCAAAGGGCTTAGAAAATGCAAGTTATATTTTGGGATAGTTTTCACAAATTCGTAGTGTTTAAAAATGCTCACGCACGCATCGACTATGTACAGAACAACACCAGCGCAGTGGACTGCGTTTCATTATTTGATGTGAGCAAACCTTTAGTGAGTGCTGTACGCATGCTCTGTTTATGGCATATTTTTTTTCTCCATTTATCAAACGTGAGTCAGCATTTATTTGCGCCGAATTTTTATGAAAGGGAAATACACATATAAAAAAAACGCGTCGTCAAATTCTTATCCGCACCTCTCACCAAATTAATAAAGACAGGACGGCGTGGGGGGGGGGGCGAACAGACGGGCAAAGCACCCGTAGTCCACACGGTGTGCGGTGGCGGGCGCACACCAGATATGAGCGTACGGCACACCAACACCAGTTACGAGCATTTGCTGAAGGGAAGCTACCAAAAAACCCGAAACACCACAAAGGATATCACTGTGAGGCCATTTCGCGTGCACGGCCAACACAAATCCACAATTGCATCTGATGAATCGCAAGCATTGTCTCTATCCTGACAGCTTTTTATCTCAGTCAGAGACTGGGCAGATTGGACAATGACATGGATGCTGACCTCCTCCATACCCCCTCCCTAGCGCCACCCCTTCCTCAAAAACTCCCCCCCCCCCCCTCACCACGGGGCAAGTCTGTCGCTCTCAAAAGCCCTTTTTTAAACGCAAATTCCACTTGGCTCAGTAGCCAATGGCATGCACAGCTAATGACACAAAAATGGCAGAGTCAAAGGGGGCGATGTCCCCCATCGCTTACAGGAAGTGGGCTATTTTCAAGGACCATCAGACAAGAACGGGCGCTCCTACAACGGATGTCCTTATTTCGTGTTATGTCTGTGTCTGAGCACGCTTTGCCTACTCCTCTGTGCTTGCGAAATGTTGACCTCCCAAATACAAACAACTAAACTGGCATGAAACATACAGGACGGTATGCCTATACGATCCCTCCTGGGTTTAGCCATGAAAATTAAAATAGCACCATTAATGGGCTCCACTGGCAGGTCCGGCTGTGTTTTGGCTGGGCCATGTAGCCCACACGCCGAGCCACTGAGTGGCCAAGTGGTTATCGTTTGACTAGATAGTGGTACATCTTGGCTGCTGTTGTTGTGGTCTGTACATATATATGAGGAAATTAAATAATCTCCGTAATTTTAACAAACTGAGTTCATATTCTTGGTTCTTTCGGTAAAGTCACGTAAACGGGGAACAATAAAAAAAAACAATTAAATTCTCACGACGTTTCGTCTGCAACACAAGCAATCAGGTGTGGTTTTCACCCCTGATGATGATTGCAGTCACGAAAGCTTTACATCAAAATTTAAACTGGGTTCACCTCCCCCCCCCATATATTGCCCTCTAAGCTGTTTATAGTTTCATCTGTGTATTGTACGTACTATTAAAACAAATATTATTTTCAAGAGAACAAATGGTACATTAGTTATTCTTAAAGCCGAATGCTTTTGCATAAATATTTATTTGCATTAATGCAAGTGTGCTCAAGATAAGTGGCTTTTCCTATTCAAGTGCCTCTGAATGTTTCAGTTCGGTAGATTTGTTTTTTTTTGCTGGCTTAATAATTATGGAAAATCATATTTTATATTTTTATGGCGAGATCACGCTTGATATTTTTGCTATAAAATGACCTAATTTAAATGCAAGACATTGTATAATTTTTTTTCATTTAATTTCCATAAAAATACATTTGTGGTCGCGTCAAAAATGTGTCATTCATAGTGAGATAACGAATCATAAATTAAAATAATCTCAGAGGTAAGCACTAACGCCATTGGTACGAAGGAACTGTGAGAGGTGGAGGCGACTTGGTGAGGGCATTCATCCAGTGGTGGATTGACCACGGCTGCTGCTCATGATGGTGATGATGATCACAAATGAATGTCTGGAAATATGAGCACATCGTCCTCATTTAGAGACGTGGGCAAAACGCGGAAAATTTCAAATAGACATCACTATAAATCATACCGAGTGAAGGAGGGACGCGGACCCTTTGTGCCATTGCTAGTTTTGGCACTAAACTCCCGGGTAATTTTTAATGAACAGTGTGTGCATTACTTCAATAAAAAATGCAATCCTAACTAAATGCCCACGTGGCTCGTATTATGCGCCACATGACATGGACATTAATAAGCGATCGTAAATGTGAATAATCCATGTCTCCACTACCACACCATCACAACAAAAATTATTAGTCATTGCAATAAGCTGACAAGCTATTCAATTGATAGAGCCTCCCTCTTTTTCTATCCCCAATCTGTTTCGAGGTGGTTCCGCGTATTGTTCGGCATGCTTTCTGACGTTTCGCTTCACTTTCTGGGAGCTTCTTTAGGAACTAAAACGCGCAGCTCATGCTCTCCCTTGATGAGATATCATTACCGGCTTCTCCTGGTGTTAATGCTCATCGGTTCAACTCTCTGATGTATTCAGGCTATTGTTGTTGTTGGGTTTTCTTAATTTGTATAATCTTCGTCGTAATTGGATGGGTGTACAGACTTACTTGCTGTGCTGCTGTATAGTCTCCGTGTGGGGTCTGCACGTGTGTGGTTGTGTGTGTGTAGTGGAGAGATTGGAGAATTTCCCATACCTGGGCAGTGTGCTCACGACCGGCTCCGGTTTAACAGCAGAATCAGGCGAACGGCATTATCTTCTCATCGGTTGCGTAACGCTGTGTGGAAGCTACCTGGTCTGTCGCTCTGCACGGAGCTTCAGGTCTTCTCGGCCACAGTCATTCCCTCCCTTCTCTACGCTTGCGAAAAGTGGACCCCCCTAATGGAACATCTTCGCCGGTTAGAAACATTTAGGCTGGTCTGCCTTACGATCCATCCTGGATTTAACCAGGCTGGATTGTGTGAGGAGCTCACAAAATCCTCGAAAGATCTGGACAAAGTTCCAACGGTGAGCTCCACTGGCAGGCAAGGCTGCGTTGACTGGGCCATGTAGCCCGCATGTCCAGCCATCGCATGCCTAAACAGCTTTTGTTCGGCCAGATCGAGGGGGCTAAACGGGCGCGGCAAGGGCTAGAGAAGAGATGGAGTATTCTAGATTTGAAGCTTTCGTGTCTGCAAGGATCCATACTCTTTGGTTCTATTCGGTAAAGTCACGTAGGTAAAAAATAAAACAACAAAAATCACGACGTTTCGGCCACAAACAAGTAG
This sequence comes from Petromyzon marinus, assembly GCF_048934315.1. Lineage (NCBI taxonomy): Eukaryota > Metazoa > Chordata > Hyperoartia > Petromyzontiformes > Petromyzontidae > Petromyzon > Petromyzon marinus. The sequence continues at coordinate 3,556,551 of NC_133691.1, read as the reverse complement.
CCTTCTTCAGGTGAAGGAACAGAACTGTCGGGACGACAGGGCTTCAATGAACGCTGCTAAGATTCGTGGCGTCTTTTTAAGCTGGGTGAGAGAAGTGAGGCACCTTGACAAAGGAGTTTACATATCAAACATGACAATTTAGCATTGAAATAGCTGAGGGATTCGCTTGTGACTGGTCACAGAAATAGCTATGTTAAAGTCAAAGTTTACACATCCACAGAGGCACCTAGTACATGGACGCCAAAGGGGCTGCGCTACCCAACTATCATACAGTAAACCGATGTGAAAAAACTAGCATTGAAATAGCTGAGGGATTAGCTTGTGACTGGTCACAGAAATAGCTATGTTAAAGTTTAACACGTAGGCTTTCGCGACCAATATTATTCATAGTAAAGGTTTTTGGGTTAGATCGCGTTTATTTATAAATGTGTCGTAACCCTCCATCACCCGACACGGCCAATCAGCAAAAAAAGTGTCACGTTGACAAAGGACAAATAATTCACTACTTCAGCCCACCGGTGTGTTGAAGAGTTAATCCACATTTACAGTTTGAGTACGACGTTTCGCTGGTAAATACTTCCAGCATCATCGGGCAATTCGCCAGAATGGTAAAGCCTTCGCTTGCTCCCATGTTAAAGTTTACACATCCACAGAGGCACCTAGTACATGGACGCCAAAGGGGCTGTGCTACCCAACTATCATACAGTAAACTGATGTGAAAAAACTGAGTCTAAATTACATCAATATAATAAATGTACTCAATATATTTTTCAATAAGCTGAGCTATTAACAGCAACTGGGTATACACTTCGATGGTGTGAAAAGGGAATTTTAAGAGCTGCGAAAGTTTGGGGTACCACTACTTGAAAAAATATATACTGTACCATTGAAAATTAGTTTAATGTTTGGTTCGATTTAGAACATCTTTCCAATGGTTGCTTAATTTGAAACCATCTTCTCGGTTGAAATTGTGTCTGTGTTTGTAAATCTGAATTGCCTCGTGAACAAATATCTGATAAAAACCGTGGGTTTGCAAAGATCCTTGGTATCGGAGAAAATTATATCGTGATTACCCACAGCGTTGTAACAGTGATCAGCTACGGCAGAAGAATTCGTTCTGCCGTGTTTCAAATCTGATTTGTGCTCGCGAATTCGGTCAGAGACATGTCGCTTAGTCTCCCCGATATAGCAATCACCGCAGATACAACTCAATTTGTAAACCCCGGGGTACTGTAAATCAGGAATTAACATCCTTCACGGATGGGATCAGATCACGAATTTTGTGTACTGTATTGAACCGGACCTGGATCTTGTGTTAGTTTAAAATTTTGGAAATATTTTTAGCAACGCCTGCTATATATGGTAGTGTCATGGTTTTTACCGGAGTATCAAGTGGTTGTTTCTGTATGGAGGGAGAAATAGCTTGGCGGATGGTACGGTCAGAGTATCCATTCCTTTTGAGGACCAGGTGTACATGTTTTAATTCACTGGTCAGGTGGTGTTGGTCCGAAATGCAATGAGCCCTATAGTATAAAGTTTTGTTGAGAGAATTGTTTTGAGCTGGGTGGTGGTGGGAATCAGGTTTCAAGTAGGAATCGGTGTGGGTGGGTTTCCTGTAGACAAAATGCCCCAATGAGCCATCAGGTCTCCTCTGCGGTGATTACTCGCGAACAACACTTGCGCCCAACAGTCTGTTAAGGCTACACGGGGGAATCTTTGTCTCTGTTTGTATGCATATGAGTGTGTGACATCGTGCCAAACAGCATGCGGTGCAACTACCGAAAAATACATTTTCGAGAGCGACACAGCACAACCGCAACAACAGCAAAACCTCTTGGCTACCACGGGGCCTTCCTTTGGTTTCGAGGTTCAACTGCAAAGCAATGTCCATACTGAGACATGCAAACACGCGTCCATGACTGTCGAGCACTTACACTCACTCACCCGCTTCGCTGTCTCGCTACCTTTGTCGCTGATCGTGCTGGTATGCAGAACAATGTCCTATCATTTTTTTTAAGGATACACTTGAACCATTTGAACCCGATATCGCTAAGCTGCGCGATCCTTTCCGCAGCGACTGGCTCGTGAAAAAGATGTGAAATGTCCTTGGACAGACGTAATAACAACACTTGAGTTATAGCAGCAAGTTATCTCCCGTTATCATCATAATCTCAATCATCATCATCGTGTTATGTAAAGACGGTTTGCTCTGTGATTTATGCAGCGTTGCCGCCAAAGCACCCCTTTTTCAGAGCCCAAGGAATCCAATAAGGTGATGTGGGATTATCGCTTCACCATGGGACGGACTAATTTAGCTCGCAATGGCAGAGGACGCGGGGTGGTGGTGGTAGTGGGTGGGGGGGTTCACGACATTCTCCGGGAGGAAAGCTCCCCTTGGCCGCGAGTTGTCATCTCACGCGCAAATTCTGCATCTGCGACCGCCCGCACCGCACAGCGCGCGCGGCGCCTGCCACGTGGAATATTATTTCACACGGGAGAGCGTGCGAGAGCGTGCGAGTGCGCGCGTACAGCCTGCAGGTCGGCAACGGACATCGAGCACGGTCACAACACCGCGTGCTGAGCGCCGCTGACTGCGTTTACGAGCAGGCCCTCCGCTAGAGGGAGTGGCTGTGGGTTCCCGCCGAGAGGATATTGTTTTTGGATGATTATTTCACGCTCGCCGGACGTGTTTGAAGCTCTGGCAGTAGAGTAATAGTATTAATGATAGTGTTGATTTATACAGCCGTCTTTCATACCACGAGAGTTAAAGGCCACTTTCACGCAAGTTCATATTAAATAAAACAATTTACAAAGACGTATGTTGCAAAGACACTCGTAAAATAAGTACAATTTCTTTTTTTAATAATGAGCTGCCAGAATAAACTCAGAAGCCTAAATTATAGGAATAGACCTAAGCCTTGATTTAAAAGTAGCCATAGCGAGTGAACCTCTGAGCCGATTGGTTAGCGAGTTCCACATTTGCAGAGCCCGAAGCACAAAAAAGCAACGTCTCTTTTATTCCTGAGCCACACTTTACCCCACCAATATAAAACTAATAATCGTACGATACGCAATTGAGATTTATGGAGCATATAAGCGATACAGTTGCCATATTTATTTCGTAGAGAGAGAGAGGGGCAGTCGGTCATCGATGGTGGATAAATAAATGACGATTGGAGCTTGGACTTGACCAGGGGACGGATACCAAAATAACAAGAAGAAGATTTTTTTTTCAAATTCGGTAAATTAAACAAAAACCTCAACATATCAAGCGCCGCAAATGCACTGCGTGGTGAACGCACGAGACGGGGGGCCCTTGATAAACATCGGTCACGAAGCAGCAGCTCCGGTAACCGCTGGTTGCCGACCCCTGGACTTGATCAAGGGGCAGAGGAGTCCACAGATAGCGGGGGCTGGGGAGAGTCCCAGACCGCGGCAGCATCGACGGGACCGAGAAAACTCCCCGCGTTGGATTTCACCGACTGAAGGGAGTTGAAATCAGCGCTGCTGCTGCTGCTGTCGCTGTCGTAAAGCAGTGGCAGGGTGTCTGAGACGGAGTGATGTGTTCAATGGGCACAGCTGATTTATTTATTGTTGTTTTTTACTCCTGGGGAACTTATGAGCGCTTGAGACTGTAAATTACTGCACGAGATACGTAATTTTGTTTTAGTGGGAGGGGGGACGGGTGATGCTGGGTGAAATAAATACATATTATATTGCAATAAATACTTTCGGATGCCATTGTCGAGGAAAGAGAAATAAACGGTCAATATATTTTACAAGCTCAACCCCCTCCCCCCCACAAACATGCAAACAACAACAACAACCGCCATTCACCACTAAGTGGCGGTGACGTCACCACGACGCTTGTGCCAGGCCATGTGCACCTTGAGGCCACGTGGAGTGTCGATCGCCCGCTGGCAGGAGGTCACGGGGCAGACCCAGCAGGTGCCACGGGTCGACTGACTGAGATGACTGAGATGACTGGCTAATGCACCACCTGTGCCCCCTACTGTGCCAACCTGCTGTGCCCTAGCCACCCGACGCTCCGCTCGTTGTTGCGAGTGTCGCTCCTCCGCCCTCCGTTGTTGTTGGAGGGCGAATGCCTCCAACTGCCCAGTAGCGTCCTTCACGAGCCTCCTCCACAGAGGCCGATCTTGACACCGCTGGTACCAGTCATCGGCAAGTCCACTCAGCTCCACATCTTCCTGTACCACATCACTCCATCTCTTCTCTAGCCCGTGCCGCGCCCGTTCAGCCCCCTCAATCCGGACGAACAAAAGCTGTTTCGGCATGCGGTGGCTGGGCATGCGGGCTGCATGACCCAGCCAACGCAGCCTTGCCTGCCGGAGGAGCTCACCGATGGGACCGTGCCCAGATCTTTCAAGGATTTGTGAGCTCCTCACACAATCCAGCCTGGTTAAACCCAGGATGGATCGTAGGCAGGCCAGCCTAAATGTTTCTAACCGGCGAAGATGTTCCATTAGGGGGGTCCACGTTTCGCAAGCGTAGAGAAGGGAGGGAATGACCGTGGAAGAGAAGACCTGAAGCTTAGTGCGGAGCGACAGACCAGGTAGCTTCCACACAGCGTTACGCAACCGATGAAAAGATATTGCCACTCGACTGATTCGAAGTGAGACCTCTGCTGTTAAACTGGAGCCGGTCATAAGCACACTGCCCAGGTATGGGAAACTCTCCACTCTCTCCACAACTGCCCCATCACCGATTGGGAGTTGTGGGGGTGGAGTGTCCGATGGTACAAAATACCCAGACAGGTGCTTAGTTTTGGTGGGGCTGATGGTAAGGCCCCATCTCTTAGTGGCAGGCTCCAGTTTCAGCAGCAGCGTCTCCAACTCCTTCTCTGAATGACCAGCTATTACCAAATCATCTGCATACATAACGTGGTTAAGCAATAGGGAGCCATCCCTTGACCGCACCCGGGCATCGATCAGCCTCCCATTATATATGTACCATATGGAGATTCCCCCGGTACAGCTATTGAAGGCTTCACGAACTACGTGGTCTAAATAGATGTTAAATAATGTGGGAGCCAGAGGACATCCCTGTCGCACCTCAAGGTGTACAGGGAATGGCTCTGACTCCCGGCCACGTAGTTTTACCCGGGCCCGCTCACCATCATGAAGGTCCTTAATGATCGTGAGCAGAGGGTCAGGGACTCCAAAAGCACGAAGAACAGCCTAGAGCCCAGGCCTACTGATGGTAGCATAGGCCTTGACCAGGTCAATAAAGCAGAGATGTAGGTCTTGTTGGAATTCCCTACACCTCTGCTGTAGCAGACGGACAGAAAATATGGCATCTGTGCAGGACCGCCCTTTCCTGAAACCGCATTGGGCTCCGCAAGCCTCTCCTCAGCGTGCCTGGCAAGGCGATGTTGAATAATAATTCCCAGGACCTTTCCCGGCACACTGAGGAGTGAGATGCCCCTGTAGTTGTTACAGTCTGTGCGGTCCCTTTCTTAAAGAGGGGGACCACCAGGGCATCCTTCCAATCCTGCGCAACCCGTCCAGTGGTCCAGACTGTTGTTATGATGTGATATAAGGAGTCTGTGCACAAACGCCACCCTCCCTCAGCATTTCACTTGGAAGATCATCTCTGCCCGCTGCCTTTCCTGGTCTCAGACTCTGGATCGCCTTCAGTTCTTCCTCAACAGATGGCACCTCAGCCAGCCACTCACAGGGGGTCACTTCTTCCAATATTTGAAGCACCGCAGCCTCAGCAGGGTCATCCTCACTTTGTGCCACGATGTTTTCCTGGCTGAGGGATTTTCCCTCTCCCAGGACCTCACAAAAATGCTCAGCAAATCTGCAAACCTGTTCCTGGGGGTCGGAGATTGGATCACCTTTTTTCCCCTAATGATGGTAATAGGTGTGGTGCTGCAGGTTACTTTTTTGATGGAGTTAAATAGAGATTTGTGATCGCGGGCCATTGAGGCAGACTCCATCTCCTCAGCAACCCGCGACCACCACCCATCCTTGCAGCGCCTCACAGCTCTCCGAACCTCCGAACGAAGGCTGCGGTAAGCCTCCTCATTTTCTGACGTGGGATTCTGTAGCCGATGACAGTGGGCCTGTCGCTTTTTCTCAACTTTCCTGAACACCTCCTCTGTCAGCCAGGGCCTCTGGAGAGGACCGAACCGCATACCCAAAGCAGCCAATGCAGCTGCATGAGTCACAGTCCTAAATCTCACCCATTTACCCTCGACATCCGGAGGAGTGGGGGACGATGCCAACCCCAGCCACAGGCAATGATGGAATTCTCGCTTGCAACTTTCATCAGATAACTGAGACCAGGCCACTTTAGGTTGGAATGGGGTCCTGGGTGTACACCCACCACCGGAGCGGAAGAATGGCAGGCGCATCTTACAGATGACAAGTCGATGGTCAGAGGGCAGATCAGCTCCACGGTAGGTCCTGGTGTCAAGGACATGGGCTCACATCCGCTGGTCCGTCACTATGTAGTCCAGCAGATGTTCTTGCTTGGACCCGGCATGCATCCATGATGCATTGGACCTCCCCCCACAGCACTGTCCACGACAGAGTTGCCCGTCCGGCACCGCGAGGAGGTAGGGGGTTGTTTTGCCGGACAAACATGCAAACACACACAAACACACACACACTCGCGCGTAATTTAGCCCGACTGTTTATGACGGCATGACTGACGACTTTAGGCCGCCGCGTGCTTTTGTTAACTGCTCGGTGTGTGCCTCCGAGTATTAAGTGTTTTGTCTAAACAATGTCTCTCCGAATAAAGTGAACGGCACTCGGCAGCATCTTCTTCACCTCAGAGCTGCCCACCGCCGCCGCTCACGGATGCCAGACTGAAGACGCGGCTTGCGCCAGCCTCGTGGTGTAGCCTCGGCGTGAAATTATGTTAACCTAGTTGCAGGGTTACACACGAACTCACTATTTCACTGATGTGGTGCATTACGTGCGAACATATATTATGAACCGCATTCCGTGTCCACGTGTATAAAACAATGTTTTGACTCATTAACAGTCAGGTTTTGTTTAAAGAAATCCTGCTGTGCGTACCAGAAGTCAGTGGCAAAAGCACTCCATATATATAATATGTAGAGCCCCATTCAATGCGAAGAGCAGTTCTGCATTGTATACATCCGAGAATTCCAAAGTAGCTTTCTTTAGTTTGTCGTGTTAAATATCGAGAAGAAAAGACGTGTCGATTAAGGTCACGGACACGTGTCCATGACCAAATCAGCGTAAATGTGCCCGAATGCTGTCGGATATTAGAAGCTGAGCAGAGGTCGAGCCTGGTTGAGTACTTCGAGAGGCGAATGCCGTGACGTCACCTTCCACGTGACGCAGGAGCGGGGCTATGGCAGTGCCGAGTGATCATCCCGCTCACAATGCGTCCCTGCGTTTTCTTTGGGCTCACCGTTTCCCATTCGACTTCTCTATTGTTTTTTTGGGTAGAGTCGGCCGTAGAACCCGACATGCATTAATAGCCTTCTAAAAAAAAAAGGTATTGATACTAAGTGAATCTTTCATTGGTAAATGTATGTCATTATGATCATTACTTTTAGTGTAAGGCCTCTTAAACAGCTTCTGTACTTTAAAATGTGTCTCATGGGTCTAGGAGTTATAGCGGCTCGAACGCTAATATGCACCCAATAAATACCACTGTACAGTGCTTTTAGTATTGTTTTTCAAGTAGAGTAACATACGAATACAAATTGTAGAACAATAACCTGAGCATAACGAAGTGGAATTAAGTTCTGAAGCATAACGTTGTATCCATAAACATGAAAGTGCTTTTTTTAAAATACCGAGACGACGCATCTTTTCTTTGTACCCGGGTACTGTCTAAATAAGTGTTCGGGAGAGGAGAAAAAAACCCAGCCATTACAAATTGCAGCATGCCACAAAGCTATCGGCAGCCTGAAATCTGAAATATGATTTTAATTATAAGTAACCAAAAATATATGCCACAGTCTGTAGTAACATGCCAAAGCAAATATGTGCTGTGCTCAATGTTTCGCACTGGTTTTGCCACCGCCTGCTCTTTCCCTGTCACTGCAATGGTAATAAATTAACTCTTTTGACTACAAATCCTACAGCACGGATGTGAAATAGTGCGGCGAAGTTCTCTGTGCACGGCGAGTACCTCTTCCAGCCATGGATCTGTAACCAATGCTGTCCGACCCTTGAGCACAGCGATTTCCCACATTATGGACCCCCGTTGACCACTGACCACACTCAAAACCATTTTTTGTTGACCACTATGCAGTAGAATATATGGTGTTTGGTAAAAAAATATATACATCGTAGTGTATCTGTCGATGGGACCTCTTTTTTCCACTATCAAGTTGATGGAAACAAATATAATAGGCATTATCCTTTCTGGCGAGAATACAGGTATTCAAATTTGTAAACACCGAAATAGACAACCATGTTTACCACAGGCATCACTTGTGCCTGTGGTAAACATGCAAACAAATATCCGCATTGTAGTTGCAGATGTTGCTCCGTCCATTCGTCTTGTTTTAGCTGCCAAATTTACCCTTGCCGCACCGCAGGAAAGCAGATGACGTTGCACACTTTGCCCGAGGACAGCTTCCCTAGGGCCTTGCAAACCACCAGTCAGTGATTCACGGACCACAGCATGGGAACCACCGCTCAAGCAAAATAAATACTTGGTGATGCTGCTGCTGCTGCTGCCGCGTTGGCACGGGTGCGCAACCACAATTAACTTACGATAAAAACAACCCCAACACATCAATTCATTAATACTCATCAATAACCCACCTGTGCTACAAATAAGGACCATTGGCCGAAAAACGTCGCTTCCTATGCACATTATTTAGTTATTTAAAAAAAAATCAGTGTTATTGACGAATGTGTTGAGCGGGTTTTTTTTTGCTCTTTGAAAGGATCCTGGAAAATCGCTGTGACAAAAAATCACTTTCTTCATGTGTGCTTTCGTATGATTTTTTTTTGCAATTTTGTAAAGCGATCATCCGAGATTTAAATACATTAATTTGGTTGCTTATGGCATCTTATTGCGAGGGTCTAACACACCGGTGCACGGCAATCATAACGCATTATTCGCTTTACGCCGCTGCCACCAAAAAGGGCATTCCACATCTGCACTAAAAAGGTCTCTCGTTTCAACACGGCTCGAGGAGGTGGGGGGGGAGTGTGTACATCCGATTAATAATATAACAGAACAAAACAAACGTGTATACACACGCGCTGTTGTTTTCACGGGTGTAAGCAGAACGGCTGAAGGTGCTGCTGAACCACCACGACCCAAATTCTGCGGCATGAATCGGGCCCTACTCCGGCCCACACAAACAGCAAGTTGGGCACTTGAGCTCTGCATCCGTTGGAGCTAACAGCAGCCTTAATAGGATGACCGTGAGAGCAAAGCGGCGATATAAGAGCGAAGCCACTGATAAATTAAACTAAATGATTTAACTTTTTTTTTACTAGGTAAGGCCCACTGTATGTATGTTGAACTTCTTTCGCACCGTACATAGTCAACCGTGCTATATAGCTACTTTTAAGAAGCGACCTGTCCATAAATGATAGCTCAATGAAGTGGCGTATCATCATGTGCAAATTTATAGCAGCCCAATAATCTGAACGCACGTTTCTAAATGTGGAGGGAAAAACCAGAGGACCCCGGAGAAAAATCCACGCGACCACGGGGAGAGCGACACGCAAACTCCAAATATACAGCAGCAGGTGTCAGGGTCGGGATAGAACCCACGACCTCCTGTAAACCAGGCGAGGTAGTTAACATCTCCTAGCCACCGTGGCGCCCCTTTGTAAATTATGAAACGATCCCTTCGGATGAAACGGCTGCTCAGTTGCCAAAAGAATGTCCGACGAGGTGAACAGTTAACGATGCCACGCCGCTGGAGAGCAGAGCGTTATCCTTAACATTTGGTCAGCCGAGCGTGGTGCAGCACTCCTGGTTAATTTAGCACTGGGCAGAAAAAGAGACGGAACAGCTCCAGAAATTCAGAGGTGGTTTATTTTACGGACAGATGGTCGGTCGAGAGCAAAAAATATATATTTAAACGAAAAGAGTTTCCGACGTGTTATGAATTCTGCGGCGTGTTCTGCACTTCGACAACGGAAGGCAGACCCTTCCCGTGGCTTTGACAGTTGGGTTTGTGTCTAATTGGCATAGGCTTTCAATCCATCTAACATGGAATTGAGTGCGCCTACAAGAGAACTTTTTGCTCAGCATCCAACCGGCCGTTATTGCATTAGGGAGCGCAAAGGGTTTTTTTTTCGACTTTGCAAGCCATTAAGAAGCCTCCACTGCTTGGAGCCATTAGCCAACTGAAAGCTTGAAAAATCACCTATTGCTCCATCCATTAATCTTGTTTTAGCTGCCAAATGTACCCTGCTCCACAACGCAGCCTACTTCACTGCAGGAAAGCAGATGACATTTCACACGTTGTGCTTTTAAGCCTATCGCCGCTGGGTGTGCACTGTGATTTTTAAACCCGCCTTTGGCTCTCAGGTGGATTCGGAATTATTTTTTAAGAAGCATTTAGAAAACATTGTTTCCGTGATAAAATTCCTCACGTCCCCAGACAACTTGGCAACCGCTGCGTCGCAGCTAAACAGATGACTAAATAAAAAAGCCCATGGCTACCCGAGTCCAAATTAATTTCATTTATTTATTCGCTGAATCGAAGGTCCCGAGGTTAATTTGAAGTCTGCATTTAAGTCTCCCATCACTCCCTTCTTCATTAATATTTTTTTCTCCCCCTACCCGTAGCAGTACTAGAGCTTACTAGAGCTGGCCACAAAGTGAAATGATATTCTCTTGAGCTTTCCACCAAAGGGCAGGGCAATGTGCACTAGAAGAAAACTGTTTTGGGAATCGCATCCGTTGAACTTCCCGTATCGTCCTTGAAGAGCAAAGTTTTCGAGCTGTGCGGTTGAGTCTGTGCTTCACTCAGTCTGCAGTACCGTACCATGAGCACGGGCCAATGAAGTACAAATTAAGGACGGAGGGCTTTCTTAGTGCACTTGCTCATGGCTGGGCAGAGAACCTGAGACTTCAATACTTTATTCCAAAGGGGCATGAAGCCAAAATATCAGAGGTTGCTGCTCAGTAGCCTGACAGAGCCTCCATCCCCTTGAGCCACCCAGTGGCCTGTGGAGGTAGACTTTCTGTTTTTTTTTATTTTCGTCTGCGCTTAATTTGTTGCCACTGGACGTTTTGGAAAAAAAAACTTCGCTGCTAGGGCCGCATGAATGAATCACACGACAACTTTGTTCTGGCTTGTTATGGCTGCTACATCTCCATGGCTACTGGAAGCAGGCCTGAGCTGTAGGCCTGGGCCTTTCCCAGCCCAGAATGCCAAGCGTGGCTGGTTTCTTATTGCTGTGCACACGTCTCTCTGCTCTGTGTGCTCAGCTACTCCCCACTCTATCCCTTCTGCACCCTTCCCCCTCCCTTCCATCCATTGCCACGGGGAAGCGATCGCATGTATGTTTAATAAAAGCAATGTCAATTAGTTACCTAGTAAAGCCTCAATGAATCTCAATATGATTAATTGCACCCCCCCCCCCATCTTCCCCATGGAGCATCCAGGATGTTTGGCCTATTGCATGAATGGCTGTTTGGGAAGAGAACCGAGTACCCAGATAAAGTACAGTACTATCATCTCTTTACCACCTTCAATCAAGTTGAATATATGAATGGGTTGGGATACACTATTCCAAACAATAATATATTACTGTAGTTGTTTCGTAATTAGTTATTGAATTTTGCCATGTTCTGCCGTATATTTGTTTATTATTATTTAATCTATACGATAGTCGCCGGTGACCACTCATTTCTCTCTCTCTCTCGTGGCTTATGTTATGTCGGGCTCCGGGAGCGGCTTCGCTCCCTGAGAAAAGCGAAGCGCATGGCGGCCTCTGCAAGAGAGCCAACGCAGCCCGCTTGCTATGGCGCTGGCCAGGTGGGGGCTTGCTTGTGGGTAACCGGACTGAGGCCACTGCTCCTCGTACGGCTTGCTCCCCACTGGCCATGGGAACGCGGGCACGTTCAGCCACGAGTCCCCAACAGCAGCATCCGCTCCTAGAATTCAAGGTCCGATTAGGTTCGCCACTGGTCCTGGTCTCCCCCAGGATCGTCCCTTTTTATTATTTTCACACACTTTTACTTAGCCTGCCCTGGGTTTTTTTTCTGTTTATATTCATAGAAATATTTGACGCCTAATATCTATGGATCTACGAAGCTTGAGCTGACATTTTGTGCATCACCTCGTCTCGTGACAATTCGAAATTTCCATTTAAAGAACCGGTCCAGGTCTCGCTGATCCTGTGCCTCATTGTGTTTTTTTTTGTACTAATTTTTATTTTATTTTAATGGTAGCTGTCCTGGGGAGAAAAAAAATCTAAATGCAATACTCTCAGTGAATGATGAGAAGACCCAACCATGACAATAAAATGCGTGCAGGCTGTAAACAACTGTTGCAAACAAATCAATGGAGATTTGCCACATTGTCAACTCTACGATTTAGTGGTCTAAACGATGATAGGGCTGCTCGTTTGAACTCATTTCGTAGACGAGGCCGGGAGCATTGCACATGGAAACAAAGATAAAGAGCCCCCGTATAGCCCTAACTGACTGTCGGGGCAAGTACTGTTAGCGAGTAGCACCTATGAAGGCCGGCACACGAGGGGGTGGGTGGCCAGCACCACGCCCGGCCGCCTTTGTCTTCCTAAGTCAGGATGTTTACACGCAATGGGGTGGTCACATGACACACATGCAAAGCATAATGGAAGCCGTGCCTTCCCGCCTGTTTGTGAGCACATTTGCAAGTTGTTATTTGAACATCTCTTAAGTATTTCCTGGCACATTAAGAGGCTCCCCTTTGTGTGTCTTCATTCAAGGCAATGAGTTGAGGCGCAGTGCTTCCCTCTTCCGAGATACAGTAATTCTGCTGCTGCCCGTGCATTTTTTTTCCCCTTGGAGGTGGCAACTCTAAATCCGGTGGGGGTGGAGCAGGGCGGAGGGGAGCACCATAGCCCCCAACCCACGTACACTTCACACACTCAGCTGGTACATAGGGGGACTGATAAGGGTTGCTTGTCAAGAATGAAATGTTGCCCAACCCCGTTTTGTGTTCATTCCGAAGTTATTTGTACAGTTTAATGCACCGTAGTACAGAGAAAAATGTCACTTGCGTCGTATGCTCTCTCGGGTTTATTTGTAAGTACACACACACAACTCTATAACTGTAATGGATTTTATCCTCGACATCCAAGAGCTGAAATGCCAGTCTTGACTGAGCCTCAATTTATGCAGTAATGCAATTAAAATTATGTCCCTTCTAAATGCATGCAGACCGAAGATAACAAATATTGTGAAATGGAACTGATTTCCAATAGTAATATGCTATTTGAGATTAAATAATGTCATCAAATGTCAATATTATTAAAAGTTACATGTGTTTAAAATTAGTTTAAATTTTCACATACGTTGTCCTTTTTAAATTACATGTCATTTTTATCTTTTTTATTATCTTCGATAATAAGCTTTCGGAAATTTGAAACGCAATTTACACTTCCATTTTATTGTCTGCCATAAAAAGGCGAACTATGCACGTCCGTCTCATACAATCGTTCTTGGCGGGACGCGTGAGCCGTGAGCCTCCTCTCGCGTCACACCTCCGCGTTTGAATTCAGGAGCCGGGAACGGAACTGGCTCCAACCCAAGAGCACGCGGCACCCCGTTGGTCCTCAGCACGATCATTCAAGATCTCCCAAACCCATTTCGTTCTTTGACGAAAGCCATTCTTCAGATTTATCCGTTGGTTGTATTTTTGTTTCCACCTCGATTTTGTTTCGGCGGTGCACTGCTAAACTCATCACTTTCCTCTGTCTCTACAACAACGCCGCGATCCGGCTCGCGGAAACACCCCCCCCCCACCCCCCACGAGAGCAAAGGGGACCGCGTGCCGCCGTTACCACGCGTGAGAACGACAACGCGACACGACAAACGCGAGCAGACGGAAATCGCCGGCGAGCTTGCCACGAGCAAAAAAAAGAAACGTTGGTTTGTTGAATGCCATGATGCCATTTAATCCGACCAATTTACTTGCAAAAACGAGACACGGGGCGTCTTTTGTGCCAGGAGGCAGCACCTTGAGCAGCAAGACGAGTCAACAACGGTGCAGCGTTGATCGATGCCCCCTTCCTCGGCCGGCGCGCTTTCGAGCCGATGGTTGAGAAATAAAAACAGACGAGAGCTCTGCACAAAGTAAGAGGCGCCGGGCGAGGGGCGAGTTTCCAGGGATTTAAAGAAAAATTCAATAATTTTTAAAAAGAGTGCGATTCCCCCCCCCCCACCGCCGAGGAAGACGCTGCTGGCACAGTTGCTTCGTAAAGCCTGGTGGCTGTGACTAAAGGCGGCCTGGCGAGATGAGCACACGGAGAAATACATTTGTGGATGTGGAGGACGGATGGACAGGCACGAGGAAGGACAGACTGACAAGCTGGCTCGGACCGATGGTTACGTCGATGCATGGAGTCGTGGGTGAATGGATAGATGGGTGTCAGGATTGATGGATGGAAGACCGAGCAGACTGATTGCCAGATGGATTAACAGACGAATGGGTGGATGGGTAGATAAATACACGGGGGAGACTGATGGATTGAAGGATGCACTGACTAATGTGGGTCTATACACTGATGGAATAAAGTATGTATCGATGCAAAGATGGATAAAATGACACTAAAATGACCCGCAGTCGATGTAGTCATAATGCTCCTTTCCCTGTCATTAGAATCAGGGTCAGAATGAGACGAATGAGAGTGATTTGACTAAAACTTGCTCATCACACAGTTAACCCATTTACTGCTTGATCTTCAAAAATATGCCCGACTTCATGGAAAATTTCTGTGGCCACCGAACATGGCGAACTGCAAAACAAACCAAAAACATTTAAACATTCGGTTCGTGCGCTAGTTTGCTAATTCGCTTAATAGCCAGGCTGCGGCAAACTTACAGCTGCAAACATTAGCCGCGCAATCATGTTGGTAATGAGGACTCGCGGAGATAGATTAAGTGTGCGTAAGCTTTTTGTCCTTTACAGAGAAGCCACCGCAACAAGCTGCCCTGAGCCGACCACCGCCATCATCATCATCATCGGCAGCAGCAAGGAGTTAGAGTTCAAAGCTATTTGCTACACCGCATGATATAAAAGTTTGCTGAGCATCACAGCTTACCGTTGTTCTTTTGTAGCGGATTGAATGGGACCTTTAATTTTTTTTCAGACTTTACCTCCCCCCATTTTACCATTGACTGCTGAAACAATCGTTCGTGACAATTAGAGCCACATTCATCATTGCGAACTACGGGAAAGGCCACCGCACCGATACGTCAATTGCTGGCGGGTGTCAAGCGCGCAGGTGCCAATGTTTTATTTGTGTAAACTCGCGTAACGTTAAGGCGCGCGTGCCCTGGCGACGCCATGCCAAAACCAAGTCTTGTGTGCCGTGCCGTATCACGCGTGTTGTGCTACCAATATGTGGTAGGATTCCTCTATAAGCCCCAGGCTTACATTTTAATTAACCACTTAAGCCTGTTTATGTGCATGCATTGCAGCATGGCGTTCCTTGACAGTGGCAGCAACATTTCCGGCGTGGCCATGCGGAAAGGCGGCGTAGACTAAAACGGCTGGGTGAGTCATCGCGCCAATACCCTTTTTGGATCGCTGCAACAGCGCTGCTAAAAGTGTTGGGTTCCAACCCCTGATCTCAGAGCCACCGGATGATTGCACCAGATTCCCATGTGCAGTGAGATTCATGGTCTCAGTCGAGTGACGAGGCATGTAGCAAAGCATCAGTTTTCAAGAGGTGATTCTTACACTCAAGATATGTGTTACGGATTTTAGATGTGAGAATTTAACGTTTAATGGTTTCACCCATACGTATGAGAACGCAAAGGCAATGTTACATTTAGACTAATGGGGCAATAAAAATTGCACAAAGCAAACAGGACAAATGAGATACACCGCAAATGAGTCGGTGAAAATGAGATGTCTGAATTCATGAATTGAAACGGTGCCCCTCGAATCGGCACGACACACCGGGTCGCTGAGGAAACGAATCATCACACGCCTACTCGCCAGAAAACTACCAATATTATAACACAATTCATTGAGGTCTTCTTATTTATTCACCAGCGATTGTCTATCCACTGCCAGATGAAGGCCAATCTATGACATCATCACCGTCCCTTATGTGCCACAATTCATCCCACTCCTGCACATGAAACCATCTCATCGCTCTATCCCCAGCGGAGCCAGTCCCCGAAGGCGGGTGGTGGGGATGGGATTCTCTCCTTTCCGTTGTCTGCCGTTCCATCACCAGTGTGATTATTTTTTTGTTTCTCTAGCCCAGCTACGACGGCTTAAACGCACAACAAGAGTGCGCCACTCTTTCCAGGACAAGGAGCGCCCTCGAGTGCTGGGAAAGAGAGGCCAGTGGAAAGTAACCTTCCGGGGATCGTCACGTGATTTTTTTTTTGTCATCGTGGTGCAATGTGCTGCTGAGCGCGGGGCATTTTGGGAGACGATTTCTTGGCATCGTGGCATCAACTCAACGACAGTTGACACCGGCTTTCTTCACTGCAAGGCCGCTGGTGGCCTTTAGTGCAGTCCCTGACAATACACAACACGTGACAACCCCCCCCCCCCCCCATCATCGTCGTCGTACTGCTGCCAAACCGCAATGGTTCCAAACGTGATGATGTCTTCTTATTGCCGAAAGTGCCCCCTTTCTGAAAATTAGCGAAGAAAACCGATTTGTATGGTGATTAAACAGCTGAATAGCGTAACGGTAAAGGTGCAGCCCTGCAATTGCTTGTTGAAGCCCCTACTGGATGAAGGGCCTCCATGCGAAATGCAGCTCAACAGAGTCGCTCTAGGGGGGATTTTTAGCCTACTCTTCCACGCTTGCCAGGTGTCCAGGAAGAGGTGGGAATACCCACACTATACCCCCCCACACACGACTTGCCGATCGATTGACTGTGGTGGATCTGTTTAACTGCTGCGTGGACAGATGTGTTGGGGGTGGGGGACAAATCAATATAAAATGACCCTGCGTCATTTTTTCAACTGCCTTTCTGTTATATCGAATCGGCGACCTCTGGATTGCAAATCCAGTGTGAACCATCGCCCATCGCACCACGATAGCGTCCCCTGAGAAGTGCAATACAAACGAACACATCAATTAAAATAGTTTAAAATGAAAACGAACAAAGAGGAATCTTCAAGTTGTTTGTGTTGTTTTTGTATTGTATTTTAATTGATCCACGCACTGGTGGTCTCACAATGCACCTCGCTGATGCATTGATTGCCCCCTGGGTTCTGTGCTAAGAGACCACTCAAGTAATGAGGCCACAAGTTCAATGAAGTGCGGGTGCGACGCCTCGTCTGTCGCGCGCGTCGTGCACAGCAGCTGCGACAATCGCAATTAGAGCCTCTCTTCCGTTGCGCGTCGGTCCCCATCCACCGCCAAACCGCGTTCCCCTACCGACGACCGACGGCGACCCTCAACTTCGCGCGCGTTAATTGCGGCGGTGCTGAATGCCAGCAGGAAAAAGCAGGTCCAGCGGACACCGTTCCGGGAATGACATTCGGCACACCACATTCATCCTGCCTTACGTCGTCAAACTTGCATTTATATACCGATAAATGTATTCTTTGGGTCTTTCGGTAAAAGTCACGTAGATAGAAAAGATAATGACAATAAAATAATACAAATTGGAAATAAAGTTAATGATTGTGTTGCGATCGAAACGTCGTGAAATGTTTATTATTTTTTATTTATTGTTATTCTTTTTCAATCTACGTGACTTTGCCAAAAGACCCAAAGAAAATGAATTCCTGCAGTCACGAAAGCTTTAAGTCAAGATATAAATGTGTGTTTTAGAAGAAGGATATAAGGGTTACAATAGCACAGGATTAGTATAGGTAGATATATATACACCTTGGAATTCATTGGTAGTGCCTTGCATTGATTATAATCTCTTACTCCGAGCAGCAGATCTAGTCGAGTTACAAAACATATTTTCGCGGCCAAATGAACCCCTGGGCTATTGTGATCAGCATCGACACAGGACACGAAAACAAAAAAACCTGTTCACATTACCCCGATGAAGAGAGAATTGCTTTCTTGCGACATCGTGCGTGATTGAGAAAAACAACAACAACAACCACAACAAAAACAAACAACAAAATCCCAAGATTAAGCACCCCCCCCCCCCCCACTACGCAACAGAGGCCCCCTCTGCGACATCCTCAACAAGCGAGAGAAGCGGGGCGCACGGGTCCCCCCCCCACCGCTTCCAGCGACAGAGAGCACCGTGTGACCTTGACCCCTCTGACCTCGCGACACGCGGCGCTATCCCCGCGGGGCCCAAAGGTATGGCGGTCACGTACAAGCCGACAAACGGGGCCGCCCGTCTTTACTGACGTTGGGTTAACGACGTTCGTCACCCCCCCCCCCCCCCCCCCGCGGCCATGTGACAAGGAGCGATCGACTTTGCGATGTCGGGCCCCGGTGCACGGCTGAGGTCACACGGCCCCCGGTGCTGTATGGGAGGCGGTGCCCGGGCGGGCATGCGTCATCTTCCCGGGGCTGTAAACAATAAGCATTCGTCAACATTCACCACCACCATCATCATCATCATTGTCGTCGTCATCGTCAGCCACGGTCAATTCACTGCTGGATGAAGGCCTCCCCCAGGCCACTGCCAGCTCTCACGATCCTGCGATGAGACACTCCAGTTCAGCACCTGTACACCTACTGATCACACAATACAAGTGAGCGCCCCTCCTCCTAACCGCCGCCACACACACACACACACTGTGAACGGGAAAATATACACCAATTAGCTTAATCTCTACAGTCGCAAGTACGTGTCAAGAACGTACTTTATATATATTTTAGCAAATAACAGAATATCTTATTTTCGCCACCAAAAGTCCAATATTTCATGGGGTTAGCTGCTCGGATTTTCTTCGTCCATTTGTTTATATTCTGTGCCTTTTCTCAAGTCACATCCACTGTCCTCTTATCTCATTCCACTGCATCCTCCCATCTCACCCTGACTCTCTCCCTCCTCTCCTTCTGCCCTGTACCAGTTCCATCTCCACAGCCCTTATAATCTACGACTCTCTTGTGTGAGTCTGTGGGTCTTTGTATGAATCATTGGGTCTGTGTGTGACTGTGTAGGTCTGTATTGGTATATATATGTGTGTATAAATATAGTGGGGAGAAGTGGCGTAGCTGTTAGCGAGCCGCACTACGATCCTGGTTACCCGAGTTAGATTCCCGCT
Source organism: Petromyzon marinus (assembly GCF_048934315.1). NCBI lineage: Eukaryota > Metazoa > Chordata > Hyperoartia > Petromyzontiformes > Petromyzontidae > Petromyzon > Petromyzon marinus. The sequence continues at coordinate 3,537,188 of NC_133691.1, read as the reverse complement.
CGCTGCCAACACCAGTGACAATTATCTGAACCAGTCATGGACATCCGCTAGGTCGACTCAGCCTCAAATGAGTACCTGGTCCAGTGTAGTAAACATCACCACTAGGGAGACAAAGGTAGTCGGGCGTGGTGCTCGCCACCCACCCCCTCGTGTACCGTACCACCCTTCATAGGTTATTGCTTACAGCACTTGCCCAAACAGTCTGTTAAGGCTATACGGGGGATCTTTGTCTATGTTTTGGTCTCTGGGTCTCTGTGTGGGTCTATGGGTCTCTGTGTAAGACTGTGAGTTTTTGAGTCTGTATGAATGTCTATGTGAGTCCATGGCAGAGCAGGGCAACACTTGAAAGAGGATATCACAGGGAATAATGTTGGTCTCGTAACAGTCAAACTATTTTCATTTCTTAGAGCTGTAATTTATCATAATTAAGTGAAGGAACAAAATTTTAATGTGGTGGGGTTTGGGTTGAGATGTATAAATGATTAAAAAAAACCCATCACGATTGAAAACTTCTAACAGCATTGTGTCTGTATTCTACCGATGAGCCTTAATAAAAATGAAATCGGTTTACAGTGGATTCTTTTTTCCTCTGCAGCCCATTTGCTCACCATATTGATGGGCAACTTTAGACAAGATTACCTCAATGCCGTTCTTTAGGAACGGAAGGATTTATTTTTTTGCAATATGCTGAAGTCTGCGAGATTTGTTTTGCACTCATAAGTGCATTTTTTTGCGTTGCTGAATTTGGTTGTGGGGGGGGGTTCTCTGTGTTTTTCTTTGGCGCAGTCAATGTGTGATCGTTCTGATACCATCAATTCACTACATCGCAGAAAACCGATTGAACCACGGACGGTTTACCTGCATTGAAACCTCAGGGTCTTCGTTTGCGGTGCCTTGCTCGGCGATCCGACCTCTGAACCACCCGGCCAACCCCACTCGTCCGGACAGTTAAAATAAGCTACTACGTATCCTGATGCCTCTCGCCTGCAGCTTCCACGCAAAGTTAAAGAAAGCCACTTAATGGCCTATGCGTTTTGAGTATTTGGCTGCTATAAATTTCCACATGATAAGCCACTTCCCTGAGCTATCATTTGTGGCCAGGTCTCTTTTTAAAAAGATGCTATATAGCTTTACGAGCCTTACTTCGTAAAATAAAACAGTTTAGTTTAGTATCTGCTCGGGTACAACTCCTCCACTCAGCATATTCTGAAACATTGCACCCCCCCCCCCCGTCCTTACTCACGTGACCCCAACCCCCATGCCCCTCCCCCCTCCTGTCCCTCGCCATAGAATCAGTTACCCCCCGACGCCCCCCTTCCCCTGACTTGTGAAATGGTGGCGGCTGGCCCTCAGGGAAGTAAACCCTAATGGGATGCATCGACCGAACCAGGGCTGTCTCTGTTTCTCCAGCAAGACAGAGAGAGAGGATAACGATGAGCAGCACGGGAGGATGGAGTGGGTGGATGCGGGGGGGGGCTTGTGAGAGTGGAGGAGAGCAATTGAGAGAGAGAGAGAGTGATGGGGTGCGTGGGTCTATGTTGGCAAAGTCAAAGTTGGCAGGGTTTCCAGTGACCTGCCGCCTATTGCGACTGATGTGGAGTCGCGAGTGATGCCAGTGGTATCGACAGCGGGGACGATGAAGACGGAAAGTGATTTGCGTGCGGACATCTTGAAACGTCTCCAAGGTGTTTCTCCAAGAGTCCCGTTTGTCACGATTCCTTAGGAGCCGATTCACACGGCGTGTCTCCGCTGAGATGTATGGCGCCTGTAATCACACGAAGGCCCCGTAATTATTCTTCAGAGGATTTTACGTTCGGTGTTTTCCTTCACCCCCCCCCCCCCCACCACTTCCCCCACCTCCTAACCGTATTAGTCCTGTACTATCGGCATCACGTCACGAGGCGAAGTGTCCATTCCGAACTCCTGCACAGCCGCCGTGTGTCGCCTCCGTCCACGCTGTTAGGGAAGGGCCAGAATTCCCAGGACTGCACTTGAAATCCACAGATTAAGCAAAGGTTGGCTAAAATCCAGATTGGGACCCAGGCTCTGGGTTCTGCCAGTGTGGTGCTCAGAGCCCCTTAGCCAACTCTCCTTAAGAGGGAGTTTTGGAACAGTGCTTGAAGATTAGAAACGCGCACATCGCGTGGGGCCTTGGCACGCAAATGCCCACACCGCGTGTGGGGATTCAAACAAAAAAAATCGCCACGTTGGTTGTGAGCATTGCGGATTTAATTGTACGCTCAAGTTGTTGCGCAATGAGCCCTGACACCCGAAATTTGAGCAACTTATAAAGTTTCGATTTAAAGCTTTCGTGACTGCAGGGATTCATCTTCTTGGTCATTTCGGTAAAGTCACGTAGAAGGGAAATAATACAAATAAAACTTTTTTTTTTTATATATATAAAGTGTTACAGTCATATCTATGGGACTTTTTTTGTCCATAGATATGACTGCTCAACCTGAGCTATCAATTAATAGTTTTATACTTTTATTGCACATTTGTACCGTTCTCCTCTTCGCGTTCTTCTCTCTTATAACACTGGAGGAGGCCGATTAGTTTCAAAGACAATGCATATGTTATTGTCAGAGCATGTTTGCATGTATTTTTACAAACGTGTATGTGGTTAATGCAGACTTAATGCCTTGGTTATTGGTATCTATTTGGTCTTTGAACATCTTATTGTTATATATTTTAATTATTTTATTCTTTCCCTTTTACGTGACTTTACCGAAAGAACCAAGAATATCTTAACGCCTGTTTTATTGCCGTAAAGAGTCTAAAGCCTATTCTTATAATAATTGTGTTTCATCTCACAGTTGTGCGCAATAATAATATTAACAGCCCTCACACCGGATGAGATCTCCACCTCCCCCCCCACACAAAAGGTCACCTCCCTCTTTTGATAATAATAATATAATATTATTTCCACAAGCGACACTTCATCAGGCACGTTGTACAAGGCTCAGGAGTGCGACTGCTTTTCGCGAGACATTAAACATTAAACATACGTCGCAAACATTTATTTTTTTGGCGGGGGGCGAGGGTGGAGGGTGCGCTGTGTGGGGCAGGGGAGGTGTGGGACAATGTGACCTTGACTTTGTTTTTATCGCTACTGTCGTGAAAAAAATCAAGCGCAGGAGAGATATTTTGGCGGCGCAGCGCCGGGCGGCGAGAAAGTTTCATAAATATTGGCCGAACGGATCAAGAGATATCACATGTGCAGACGGACGAGGCGGCGCTGCCATCACGACTATTTTTTTTTACTTTCAAAGCAATCACAGGCGAGAGAGTGAGCGAGAGAGCGAGAGAGCGCGCGAGAGAGTGAACGAGAGCGCGCGCGAGAGAGCGAACGAGAGAGCGAGAGAGGGAGCGAGAGAGCGAACGAGAGAGCGAGCGAGAGAGCGAACGAGAGAGCGAACGAGCGAGAGAGCGAGAGAGAGAGCAATCCCACGATTCGGCACCCCCCCCCCTGCACGCGCGCCCTGCAAATTTCGCCGAAAGATGTCGCAAAAAAACCCACGCCTTAACTCTCCGCCCGAGACTACCCCGGGGGTTCACTGCTTGGGGAGAGGAAGCAGAAGAATACGCGGGGAAACCCGCGGGCGCAAAACTAAAATAAAAACCCGCGAAGCAAGAGGGGGACTCGCAGATCGCCCCCCCCCCGCCCCCCCCGGCTACTTCGTTGCGGCTGGGATTGAGAAATCGCGTCGCTCGAATGCGAAGAAGCGCCCATGCCGGGATTGCAGAAGACAAACGAGCGTGACGTTGAGGAAACGTACTCCTCGTAATCCTTGGTTCTTTCGGTAAAGTCACGTAGATAATAAAATAGTAATAGAATACGACGTTTCGGTTGCAACACAAGCAACCATCATCAGGTAAGAATGAATGATAAAACACAGACACGGGAACAATATAGGCAGACACACATGCAGAGAGAGAGAGACACGCACAAAGACACACCGAGCGAGACGCACACCAAGACAAACAGTCTGTACTCTTTTGGGTTAAATCGCGTAAGTATAAATGTGTCGTTAAACCCGCCACCACCCGACACAGCCAATTAGTAAGGTTTGTCAAGTAAACGAAACGTGCCAGTGAGTTTACTACTTCAGCCCACCGGTGTGTTGGAGAGTAAATCCACAACATTTGCAATTTGAGTAGTACGACGTTTCGCGGGCAAGGGCGACTTGCCAGAATGTGTGTATGTATATACACGACCGAAGATTTGCGAGCGCACTCGGCTCTCGCATTGGAAACTGGGCAAAATTGTCCAACCGCACAGCATTTAAAGTAAAGACTGCCCGTCGCTGATCGACACTCTGCGTACACGTTGCAGATAGCGCGCACGTACATTTAAGCGAAGATCCCCCGTATAGCCTATAACAGACTGCAGGGGCAAGTGCTGTTAGCGAGCACCTATGAAGGCCGGCACGGCACACGAGGGGGTGGGTGGCCAACACCACGCCCGGCCGCCTTTGTCTCCCCAGTGGCGATGTTTACACATCGCACCGGGTACTCATTTAAGGCTGAGTCAACCTAGGGGAGGCCCGGGACCTGTTCAGTTAATCGTCACTGGTGTTGGCCGTGAGCGGGAAACGAACCCAGGTCGCCAGGTCCGTAGCGCAGCGTAGCTCTAACTGCTACACTACCGCTGCCCACTACATTTAAACACACGCGCGCACATCTTTATACGGACGGCGTGTTTGCATAATACGCACGCCAAGCAACTTTTCGCTCTTTTTAAAAGACGCATTGACATTTTCTTCAGGAATTTAAATATTGTAATGATGTTACGTTTCAATAGCTAGGGGGGGGGGGGGGTGAGGAAGGGGGAGAAATCAACCCTGTTGAGAGTCAAAACTCACACGCACGATGCACATTTTTGTGTGGGTGCTGAGAAACTGTTCTGTAAAAATCCAGTGATTGAACCAGCTTTCATCAGAAGCAAGGGTGCATGGTGAAGCCAATTCAATTCACTACGAAAACAAACTTTCGGCAGATAAGTAACCGGGCAAAATGTAGTATGTTAGTTATTATTCTAATAATGTGCAGCCCTTTGTCAATCCACTGCTGGATGAAGGCTTACCCACGCCGTGTCAGTAATGGGGGCAGATGTCTGACTATACTTCACCACCTTGGTCAGTGCGTGTCAGTAAAGTGGTGATTGGCGAAGGATTGGTTCAGATATTCCTAGTCACTGATGTAGTGCTGTACATTACAGTATATCTTGTATTTATTTACACATTGTCAAAGCCTAATCATGGTTTAATGTCAGCAGGTATAGGTTAATATTTATTGCAGGGAAATTTGTATTTGTAATTTACTACAATCAAATCAGCGATTTTCTCAGAAGATAAGGAGGTGTGAGCCTGGTTAGCACTTGAATGGGAGAATGCCTCGACATGCAAGGTATTGTAGACTATAACTGCAAAGTGGCTTCGGAGAAAGCAATACAGCAATTAATTATTGAATCTATCTGAACGGAGCTAAGAGCAATAACGCCCACCCCATGCATGGTAAGGTTGGTTTCCTCCCAGATGAAGCCAAACATTCAGGAATGAAAATCGGGCCAACATCTCAACGTAAGAACCGACTGAAAAAGCCTCGAGGCTCAGTGAGGCTTTTCCTGAGTAAAGAGGGCATTTTTATTATTATTCAGAACCATGGCCACTACAGCTTGCAGTAACCAACGACAAAAAGCAATGAAACAATGATCATAATAAATTACAATGACTAACAAAGTTTAAGCACAAAGTGACGGTGGCGCGGAATTTCCCCTTAAGCTGTTATTGCAGTAGAAATCCATGTTAATTATATTATAATGGTATCATTTATATGTAAATTATAGACAATTACTTTCTCTGTTTTTGTTAAGTACATTAAGCGGTGATGGAGTTGCCTACCTTTCGTCTACCAACATCTGGTTTAAATGCTTTGCATTATTTAGGCATTCATCATTATTAGGGCTTTTTGCTTTAACATACAGGGTTAATGGTTAGGCCATGCAAGTTCAGGTACTGGTGTACACACACACAGACGTATATGCACAAGCCCACGCCTACAAGCTGCACATTTGCAGACACATACACATAGAAATCCCATTTACCCAAGCATACTTTGATTGAACAAATATGGCACGTTAATTTAGCATTTAATTGCATCAAAATTTATATTTTTTGTGATCGCTCAAGTTATATTTAATACACCTTAAATCGTTAATACCAAAGCATATTGCAGCATTACATAGTGCGCACTCATTTAATGCATGGTTTTATATAGTAAAACTATATGTACAGTTAATAACGTTCAGCCCTCTGTCAATCGATGCAAAATGTTTGAGCATACTTCACCACGCTGGTCAGTGTGGGTTGGTGAAGGGGGATGTGACCACAATGTGCTATTGACGTTATAGCCACGGCCAAAAATGATTCGTAATAAAGGTCTTTTGGGGTTATATCGCGTACATGTGTCGTTAAACCCGCCACCACCCAACACAGCCAATTAGTAAGATTTGTCACGTAAACAAAACGTGCCAATTAGTTACTACTTCAGCAAGCCGGTGCGTTGGAGAGTAAACCCACAACATTTACAATGCGAGTACAATAATATTGGTCGTGAAAGCCTACGTGTTAAACAAAGGTATGATCAAACTTTGGTCCCAAGGGGCAATAGCAAAGTTCGCCAACCACCGTGTCACCACTCCATGGCATGTTACACACAGACACGCACAGACCGCCCCCCCCCCCCCCCCCCCATGTATGCAATCTGTTGGGGCACCATAATTGTCAAAAAACGAAAAAACAATTTCTCTCCGTGAGCATGGGAATCCCTACAAGATACACGTCACCCTGCTTCCTTCACCCAAATGTAAATACGAGTGCACACGGGCATTTACTTGACTCGCTGCCTCACGTCACACGCCCAGAGCCGAATGTCCCATTATCAACTCTGCATTAGCGCTGCGCGCACGTGCCCAGTGCCTGGCTACGCGAAATGTGGCTCTCAGTGCCGTGTCCAGTCTATCCAATCACGGAGCACATATGACAAACACGCGCGCATCGCAATTGCTGGAACGCGAAGGTGGGGGGGGGGGGAATCTAATCAATTTTCACCAATAGCAACAACAACAACAACGACGTGCAACCATTGTTACACCCGTCGAGGATCTGCCTCGTCTCCGCAGACATCGTCGGGGCTTGGGTAGCCAGACACGGGCAGCAGTCTCCGCAGCTCGGCGCGGAGACTTTCACAGAGGCGCGCCGCAGATGTCATCAGCGCGCCTAATTGCGCTCCTAAGATTTGTGATTTCACGGCGCCACATGCTCGCCCACCGGGTCGCCCACTCCGCCCGCCCCCCGCTGATCCGCTGTGCCGCAGCGCGAATCAAGGCGAGACGGCCGCCACCACCCCCGCCTGTCCCTGGGGGCCTCCCCCCCCAAGGGGGCCCTCCCCTAGGTCGCCTCCGCCTGGGGGCCGCGCCAGCCCCAGCCCTCCGTGCACGGTCGTGGCGGCGCGCGCGCGCGTCTCTTACAAAGCCCCCCTGCGGGTCGGTTTGTTGTGGGGTTTTTTTTGCTCGTGCGGTTATTTACTTATTTTGCTCGCTCGCGTTTGCACAAATGCATTGCTTGCAGCGCAAGGCCGTCTTGCGGCGTGTCGCTGTGCGCGTAGTGTAGCGGTAAAGCGCTACGCTGCTGTGCTACGAACCTGGCGACACGGGTTCGATTCTCGCTCACGGCCAACACCGGTGACGATTATCTGAACCGGTCCTGGGCCTCCGCTAGGTCGACTCAGCCTCAAATGAGTACCTGGTGCGATGTGTAAACATCGCCACTGGGGAGACAAAGGCGGCCGGGCGTGGTGTTGGCCACCCACCCCCTCGTGTGCCGTGCCAGCCTTGATAGGTGCTCGCAAACAGCACTTGCCCCAACAGTCTGTTGAAGGCTATACAAGAGGTCTTTATCATTGTAGGGCAGTGGAGGTGGGGGTTGTGAGAACGAAGGAGACAAAAAAATGGAAATTCAATCTCAAGCATGTCTCCACGACTTTAAGTGGGTGGATGGGTTGGTTGGAGATTGGAGAGAGAGGTTCGATTTCCAGTATTACTAAGCCAGTTGGATAAGCGAGACTTTTTTATTTACTGGAATATTAGCGATTTCTTTTTATATACGAGGATCGTTTAAAAACGGACTGAAGTAGTTGTTTTTTTCAGAGAACATTTGTTAGCGTCAATATGACAGGACACGTCTCCACAGGCACCCTTTACTTAAACGCGTGTGTCTCATCGGCCCACAAGTGTCCGAATGCCAGCAGCACAGGAGGCTTTTGGTTGGTCTATAAGCCATGACCGCGCCACTGTTTTGACAGCCTCATCACAACAAAAACAAGTTCTCCGGAGAGCTGTTATCAAAGCTCCCAGCAGATGTAAGTCTGGAAAGAGCCAAATCCCGACTGGATTATTGTGTGAGTTGTTGAATAAACTGCAACCACACTTATTCCTATGACTGCTCGAAATCCACCTCTCGACAAATTAGCAAATGAGCGAAGCTGGCTGGAGCTGAAGCGTCGAGTGGACTTCCACTCCAGATTGCAGCCACTGCTCCCATTTGCAAACATTTCCACCTTTCATACAATAGTCAACCGTAATGTAGGTTCATGCTTCGAAACGTTGTTACTCGTCTCTCCACTCTCAGAACACCAACACACAAATAGTGGGTTGTGCGGCTAGTTCTATTGTGACGTTTAGCAAGGGGTGCCACGCATCTTTGATCACACGATGCGTCTTGCCGACTGGACATACAAATGGTGCACCAGAGTGGAATGTCAAAGTCATGGCACCGTTCACAAAGCGTTTTATTATTATCATGAAAAGCACGTTCACGTATTGAAACACATTCGTGATTTAAACTATTAGCGTTAGCTTCCTTTAATTAGAATTATTTATAACGCTCGACTCAAGTTGAACAGCATGCCATGTTTAATGCCAAGCAAATCATTATGCACACGCCATCGGTCTTGGCTTTGATCGCAGTGTGATCAATTCGCCTGTGGCCAAATCATCCGCAATGCGTTCAATTCTGCTGTCAGATCTCGCTCGAAAAGCAGGGTTGAGCCTGTATGGTGCTTGGATGGGTGACCACCACGCACTCCAGGTTGTCACAGGGCCGTGAGGCTATAGCGATGGGCATCAGAGAGCAGGGAAGAGTTGGGAGGGGGGGGGGCAAATTCCATTGCTGTACTGTACTTCGATGCTCCCTCGTCTACACTCGGTCCCCGCTTTCACCAAGCCGTACTCGCCGGCGTCGTGAAGCATGGTCAAAGAGCCTCTACGATCCGCGCTGTGTGGGGATATCCTCATCCGTCCAGCTGTCGATTGACCAAATAAGTCCGTCTGCACGTACACGTGTTTGCTCGCTCAACTTCAACAGCAACAAAACACTCGGCCCTGAAAATGGCACGAAAACAGTTTGCGGTCGCTGCTTTAAATGAGCCGAATGTGGCCATTAGTGCAGCGCATAAGGCGATGACGAACGGCAATTCAATGGCGTGTTTCTTGTAACAAAGTGTAATCAAAATGTAAGCACGTTTATCTGTGTGTCCGCTGTCTTCTCCCATCCGGGCAAGAGGGCTAATCGACTGCCAGCTGTTGAGCCAGATACTCAAGGGGCTTTAATTCCCCAAATGGAAGAGAGGGTCTTCTTTGACCAGTTGTTGCGGGATAAGTGACCTTTCCTTGGTGAGGGGTGGCAGCGCTTTCACCCAGATTAAAGCGAGGCGCTGTATCAACGCAAAATAATTTTCTTACATTTTTTGGGAGGTAGCACGGTGCTGTCAACTCTTCATGAGCGCTGGTGGCCGTTCCGAGATTTTCTTTTCAGAAGAAATAATGAATCGTGATTGGTCTTTCTCTCTCTCTCACTTCGCTAAACGGAGAGCGATGGAGTCAATCGGTAATAAGGTTAATTTCATGAGCCGCATCTGGCACTATTAATGCAATATATGTTATAGAGGGGGAGTAGAGGTGGAATAATTTACCTCTTGTCAGTCTCAACCATTGACTATCAACCCTTCAAGTGATGTTCTGCCCAAGATTATTAACGTTTAAGTCAATATCACGTCTCTAATTTGCATATGTTCTCTGTGTCCGTACAATTCCCAGTCTTACTTGTACACTTTTCATATTTTGTTCCATTTTGTTTCGTCAACGTTCCGTCTTCTTAAACGCGTGTATCATAGCAATTAAATGTACGCTGATTTAAAACCATTATTTTCCCCTTCAGGCCGATTTTCATTCGTTGAATAAAAATGTCCAAAAGGGCTCCGAAGGTGGTCAAGGTCGCCTCTTTATTTCACAACGTTCATCCCGGCCCTTCCTCAATAACTACCCGAGGCATACATACGATACGCTGGTGTAATTTATGGTTGCATCCCCTCCGTTGCCGGCACCCTACCAAGGCTTGCTTTGGATGAAAAAAAAATGAAACAAAATGTGAAGGTTATTTCACCCTTTAACAAAAATCAACAAGAGAGGAGCTGGGGAAATCACATTTCCAGACATTGTGTTTTCATACGGGATAGTTTGGCTTTGGAGATCAGCTGTCGGGCTAAAGAAAAACCGCCACGGACACCTAGTCGCCAATGTGTCGTCATTGACAATTTCTCGGAGAAAATTTGCCTCCTGAGCCCAGCGGTGAGGTCACGTCTGGGTTTTAATTCACACGAGGGCTGTGGGATTGCAATATCGGCGCGCGGTAGGCATGCCACGTGTGTGCCCGTTTGAACCGGTCCCAGGTCGACTCAGCCTCAAATGAGTACGCTGGTGCGGTGTGTAAACATTTTCACTGGGGAGACAAAGGCGGGCGGGCGGGCGTGGCACTGCTCACCCAGACCCTCGTGTGCAGTGTTGGTCTTCATAGGTGCTCGCTAACTATTTGCTATTTGAGTATTTTTTTTATTTTACCAGGTAAAGTCCACTGAGCTGTATGAAACGATCTGGCCACAAATGACAGCTCAACCAAGCGGCTTATCAGGTGAAAATGATAGCAGCCAAATAATCTCAACGCAAGTTGATTCTAAATGTGGAGGGAAAACTGGAGGACCCGGATGAAAATCCACCGGACCACGGGAAGAGAGACACGCAAACTCCAAATATACAACAGGCGTCAGGGTCGTGATTGAACCTACGACCTCCTGTATACCAGGCGAGGTCGTTAACATCTCGCCACCGCGGCACCCTAACAGGAACTGCCCCGAGAGGCTGTCAAGGCTACACGGGGGACCTTTGTCTTTGTTGCGCTTGACGAATGGCCTCTTGTCAAATCTCGCTCCTCCCCGGCCCCGTCTCTCAAATCTTCACACACCAGGTGGAGGCCGGCGAAACCCAAAATTGCGATCACGTCGCGCATTCTCTGACAATCTCCTGTTGCCCCTTAAGGGTCCCTCCAGCTGTGCGAGGGGGGGGGGGCTGAAAAATAAATATGTAAATAATGTGCTCCTTTCCCTTCAGCCTCGTTGCATGCCCTTGTTAAGTAAGGGGGTGCATTCAAATACTCGCAGTGGGCGTGAGGGGGGGCACAGCGCCATAAATAAAAATCCAGTATAAATAAAGATTCTGATCCTGAAACAAACTTGACACAAATGTTAAACGCTGAATCAACGCATAACGGTATGGAGTGCAGTGTATGGCTATCTTGCATTGCTACTCGAGCTCTCAGCGCCCCCAATGCTTATGAGGAAAGGCTGCGACCCCCATTGCGTAATTGCCACTGATTTAAATATTGCCACAACATTTATTGAATAAAATATTCGATCTTAGACGAGGGGGCTGAGCTTTCAGTCAGGTGGTGGTAAGCCCCACTACCCATCACCTCACCACCCATCACTCCACCACACCACCACCCATCACCCACCACCCATCACTCCACCATCCCACCACCCAACACTCCATCACCCATCAATCCACCACACCACCACGCATCACTCCACCACCCCTCCACCCCACCCATCACCCGACCACCCTATCACCCTGCCCCCACCTCCACCCGTGTTTGTCACAGGAAGAAGATGTGTCCCTTATCTAAACTACAGCAGCGTCACCTTTGGCGGATCTTGAAATTCGGTCGTCTCTTTTGTAAACACGCACGCGCGCGCGTGCACGCTACATCAACATTGATGTACATTACATAGGCTATCAGATAAGCATTAAACGTACAATTATTTAACGACGGGAACGCAACGAAAACCTATTTATTTTGTCACCGCGAAACGAGCGCTGGCTGGTTTTAGATTCTCGTTTTCCTCGAATTATTATTTTTAGTTTCATCTAAATGCGCTTGTTTTATTTTTACTTACCGAAGCTTCTATTCAAATGAAGGTGCACTTATTTATCCATTCATTTTTTTTTATTTGCTCAACGCATCAACGTGAGTGGCGCAGCCGTGGGCGTACAAACCCCTTGCCGTCCCGCACACTGACGAACGCTGCGAGCCGAGGCGCCGATTTCCTGGCCAGACCACGCCAAAGGCGCTTGGGGGTAGGGGAGGGGTCACCACGCGTGGTCTCGAGGGCTGCTGCCATCCTCATTGGGGGTGGCCGAAGGGGGAGGGGAGGGGTTATTTTTCATTTGTTGTTGTTGTCTTTCGACGGAGATGACGTCCAGCAGAGAGAGAGAAAGGCGTGCACTCGACACGAAGGTTGAGATTGAGCCTCGGTGATCGGAATAGAATCGCCGTGCCCACACACACCCACACACATTCTCGCGAAACAAACATGTATTTTTCCTCGTGTTTTTTTTTTATCACGACAAAACGCGAGCCCCCGGTACAATGCGCCGCTGAACAATGGAGGGGGGTGGGTGGGGCGACGGGGGACAGAAAATCGGCGATATTTCCAAATTCGGCGCAACGGGACCGTACGTAGGGGAGGGGCGACATCGGTGCCCACAACCGCAGCCAAGTTGGGGACTTCGCGCAGGAGGTGAAGACGCCGAAATATGCCTCGCTTAGGAGTGCGCAGAAGAGGCGTGAATAGACGGAGGGAGGATTAAAGAATATGCGCAAGTTAAAGGGAGTTCAAACTGGGCATGACGGCGTCACAGCTCGATGGAATGATGGCCGGTGGTCAAGGATCACGAGGGAGTGGCAGCCTAAAGGGATGGAATGAGCTTGAGTGAGAACTTAGACCGAGGAGATGGAGTGATGAAATCGGCGCATGCGCAGATGCTCGGTGGATTGTGACATCTCAGGATCACGAGATATGGCAAACAGCTTAGAGATGCCTTCGTCCAGCAGGGGATTGACCATGGCTGATGATGATGAAGTATATCACAGGAGTATGTAGCTGGAGTGTTGAGTGTCAAGGCACTCGCCAGGTAGCAGTAATTATGATTATTTGTTTGTGATATAGCGACCCCCTATATGGCCTGGCGTCTCAGAGGGCTTTACGTCGCATCTCATCCCAACATTTGTTTTGTAAGGGCACCCCCAGTGGCAGCTGACCACGTGGACACAAAAACTGACTCGGGTACCTGGCCTGCAATCGGGCATGCGTCTGCCAGTCTGGGGCGATGATTGCTGTTGTGTGATCCCAATTTTACGATCCGCAAGTTGTCATTCTCGAATACGGCCAAAAAGTGCACCCTGACACTGCCACACAGCGAAGCGGGTGGCACGTGCTATATTTGATTGTCACACTCGCAGTATTAATCAGGGTGGCTCGTTGGATTCGAACCGCGAGCGTCTGCATCCAGTGGCGAACGGGCCACCACTCGGCCGCATTCGAGCTGCCAGGCAGTCTGTTCAGGTTTGATTTTTGTGAATGTCTATTCACTCTCATTGCCATTAAACCTTTATCTTCTTTGGTTCTTTCGGTAAAGTTACGTAGAATGAGAATAAAATATTAAAATAACACAATAAAATTCTCACGACGTTTCGGCCACAACACAAGCGGCCTTCATCAGGTGAAGGGACGAGACTGTCTGGAGGACAGAGCTGGAGCGAACAAAGCCACGCTCAGATCGCGACCTTTAAGCTGTGTGAGAAAAAACAAAGCGCCTTGACAAAGGAATTAGCATAGAATTTAGCATTGAAATAGCTGAGTGATTAGCTTGTGACTGGTCACAGAAATGGCTATGTTAAAGTCAAAGCATACACATTCACAGAGGCACCCCTTGACAAAGGAATTTGCATAGAATTTAGCATTGAAATAGCTGAGTGATTAGCTTGTGACTGGTCACAGAAATGGCTATGTTAAAGTCAAAGCATACACATTCACAGAGGTACCTAGTACAAATCAAACAGGATAATTTAGCATTGAAATAACTAGGATAATTTAGCATTGAAATAACTGAGTGATTAGCTTGTGACTGGTCACAGAAATGGCTATGTTAAAGTCAAAGCCTACACATCTGAGCTATTCACAGTAACTGGGTATACACTACACTATATAATGAATACTATATAGTAAACCAATAAAAAACTAAAATATAAATTACCCCAATTTTATCAATAAACTCTATATATTCTCCAATCAGCTAAGCTACCAACAATAAGTCGTTATATATCACAATGCTGTATGGCGAAAAAATGGGTGGATTCTTACCCTCAACTTTAGCTACGAGCCCCGTTCAGACGGACGAGTTCATCCATGGTCGGAACGGAGGAGGGGGAGAGAGACAGCTGCGAGGCGCTGTTATACTCCATGTTGTAAACCATACCATTAACCGTGGTGTGAGAGGTATTAAGAGTCAATGCCAGCGAAAGAGCTGCGGTCTAAAGGTCATCGTAAAATACAATGAATTATGAACGGAAATGGTTTTAAACATCTTTCCAATGGTTACTAAGTCAGAATCCATCTTCGCGGTTGAAATTGTCTCTGTGCTTGTATATGTGAATGGCCTCATGAACGAATCTCTCATGGTAGCCGGTTGGTTTGCAAAGAACCTCCGTCTTGGAGAAGTCAATGTCATGTGAGCCCACTGAAATATAACAGTGATCTGCCACGGCAGAGGAGTTCGTTCTACCGTGTTTCAAGTCTGCTTTATGTTAGCGGATGCGGTCTGAGATATGTCGTTTGGTTTCTCCAATGTAGCTACTACCACAGAGGCACTTTAGTTTGTAAACACCCGGGTACTGTATGTCTGGAACAGCATCTTTTACAGATGGAACCAGATCACGGATTTTATGTACTGTGTTGAATCGGACCTGGATCTTGTGTTTATTCAGGATTTTGGAGATCTTTTTTAGTGACCTCTGCAATGTAGGGTAAGGTGATCGTTTTGAGTGGCTCCACAAGAGGTTCCTTCTTCATGACTGGAGTGATGGCTTTGCGGATTGTGTAGTCGGAGTAACCATTAGCCCTCAGAGCCTAGTGTACGTACTTGAGTTCACTGGTAATGTGTTCCTGGTCGGAAATGCATTGGGCTCTATGGTATAGAGTCTTGATGAGGGAGTTCTTCTGGGATGGATGGTGGTGGGAATCCGGTTTCAAGTAAGCATCTGTATGGGTAGCTTTCCTGTAGACAGAGTGGCTCATTGAACCATCATGTCTCCTTTTAATTAAGACATCCAAAAAGGGTAGTTTGCCATCTTTTTCGACCTCCATGGTAAATCTGATGGCTGGGTGTATGGAATTGATGTGGTCGCGGAATTGGTCTAGAGCAGGCTGGCCATGTGGCCAGATGACAAAGGTGTCATCCACGTACCTCTTCCATAAGGTCGGGCGTAGAGTGGCAGTCTGGATGGCGTCAGTTTCAAATTTTTCCATGAATACGTTGGCTACAACCGGAGATAGGGGGGAGCCCATTGGGGTGCCCTCAGTTTGTTTGTAGAAAGTTCCATTCCAGGTGAAGTATGTGTTGGTTAAGCAAATCGAAAATTAAACCTTTATTTAAATGCTCTTGAGAGTTCCTGGGGACCAAAAGTCACTATTTCAAGAGAGAGCTGGGTCACGGAGCAATAGAGTGAGCATGTCAATTAATTCACGATTTTTTAAAAAAAAATTCACAAAGTTCAACGAAAAATATACGTCACTAAATGTAATGTGAGATACATTTGAGCTGCACGATAGGGTACGGTTCCACTGGTGCTTAATTAATAGTGACCAAATAATTGATTCAATTAAAGATTCTGCTGCATTGGCCTCTAACATCCCAAAAAGTGAGGTGTACTTATCTCAGCAGACGCAAGCGAGGCGTGAACATAAAACAAAATACAACATTAATAAGGGAGCGCGTAAAAACGGTAAACCTTAAATAATAATTAGAACACCAAAAAGCACTTCCAAAAGAGACTTTTGTACGATTAAAGATTAATCAGTTTAAACATTTAAACCATCACAGCTGCCCTCTGCCACAGCAACTAATAAACATTTTCCCTGGTCGATTTTTACGCAGTCTGTATCTACGCACCGCAACATGGAATTCGCGCACGTCGTCACGGGGACACCGAGTTGTCAACGCACCCGCGCGAAGGGTCCCGTTGCTATCGTAACATTAAAACACACGTTCGGCTTTACATGTGTCGGTTATTTTATTTTTCATGCACTCGAAGTGGAATCCGCCCCTCCCCCCACCCCACCCCCCCCCCCCCCCACCATTTTCTCCCAACTCTATTCTGTTCCGAACGCGCAAGCAATTCGGAGAATCGCGGGATTTGTCGCGGCAAAGCGCTCGCCGAGATCGGCACGCGGGCGCCTTCTCTCAAATGTAGAATTTTTTTTTACGCGCGGATGCGGGGCGGTGGGAGTGGAGGGAGGAGACGGATTTAACAAACACGCAAAATACAAAAAAACACCAGGGGAGAGGTTTTTGGTCGGGTCAGCACGTGAGCGATGGGCAGAAGAGAGCCGAGCGAGCCGAGGGAGGCTGCCCGCTCTATGAGCGAAGCGCTCACAAAAAAAAACATCACGGCGAACAACGAAGTGAAATTGTGTGTCTATGTGTGTGTGTCTCTCTCTTTCCTGGTCTGAGACCAGGAAAGGCACCGGGCAGAGATGATCTCCCAAGCGAAATGCTGAGGGAGGGTGGCGTTTGTGCACAGACTGCCCTATATGACATCATAACAACAGTTTGGACCACTGGACGGGTTCCACAGGATTGGAAGGATGCCCTGGTGGTCCCCCTCTTTAAGAAGGGGGGCCGCACAGACTGTAACAACTACAGGGGCATCTCACTCCTCAGTGTGCCGGGAAAGGTCCTGGCAAGGATTATTCAACATCGCCTTGCCAGGCACGCTGAGGAGAGGCTTGCGGAGCCCCAATGCGGTTTCAGGAAAGGGTGGTCCTGCACAGATGCCATATTTTCTGTCCGTCTGCTACAGCAGAGGTGTAGGGAATTCCAGCAAGACCTACATCTCTGCTTTATTGACCTGGTCAAGGCCTGTGATACCATCAGTAGGCCTGGGCTCTGGGTTATTCTTCATGCTTTCGGAGTCCCTGACCCTCTGCTCACGATCATTAAGGACCTTCATGATGGTGAGCGGGCCCGGGTAACACTAGGTGGCCGGGAGTCAGAGCCATATCCTGTACACCTTGGGGTGCGACAGGGATGTCCTCTGGCTCCCACATTATTTAACATCTATTTTGACCACGTAGTTTGTGAAGCCTTCAATAGCTGTACCGGGGGAATTTCCATTTGGTACAGATATAATGGGAGGCTGATCGATGCCCGGGTGCGGTCAAGGGATGGCTCCCTATTGGTCAACCACGTTATGTATGCCGATTATTTGGTAATTGCTGCTCATTCAGAGGAGCAGTTGGAGACGCTGCTGCTGAAACTGGAGTGTGCCACTAAGAGGTGGGGCCTTACCATCAGCCCCACCAAAACTAAGCACCTGCCTGGGTATTTTGTACCATCGGACACTCCACCCCCACAACTCCCAAACGGTGATGGAGTAGTTGCGGAGAGAGTGGAGAGTTTCCCATACCTGAGCAGTGTGCTCATGACCGGCTCCGGTTTAACAGCAGAGGTCTCACTCCGAATCAATCGAGCGCAATTATCTTTTCATCGGTTGCGTAACGCTGTGTGGAAGCTACCTGGTCTGTCGCTCCGCACGAAGCTTCAGGTCTTCTCGGCCAAGGTCATTCCCTCCCTTCTCTACACTTGCGAAGCGTGGACCCCCCTAATGGAGCATCTTCGCCGGTTAGAAACACTCAGGCTGGCCTGCCTACGATCCATCCTGGGTTTAACCAGGCTGGATTGTGTGAGGAGCTCACAAATCCTTGAAAGATCTGGGCAAAGTCCCATTGGTGAGCTCCTCCGGCAGGCAAGGCTGCGTTGGCTGGGTCATGTAGCCCGCATGCACAGCCACCGCATGCCTAAACAGCTTTTGTTCGGCCAGATAGAGGGGGCTAAACGGGCGCGGCATGGGCTATAGAAGAGATTGAGTGATGTGGTACAGGAGGACGTGGAACTGACTGGACTTGCCAATGACTGGCACCAGCGGTGTCAAGATCGGCCTCAGTGGAGGAGGCTCGTGAAGGACGCTACTGGGCAGTTGGAGGCAGTCGCCCTCCAACAACAACAGAGGGCGGAGGGGCGACGCTCACAACAACGAGTGGAGCGCCGGGTGGCTAAAGCACAGCAAGTTGGCACAATAGGGATCACAGGTGGTGCACCAGCCAGTCATCTCAGTCAGTCGACCCGTGGCACCTGGGTCTGCCCTGTGACCTCCTGCCAGCGGGCGTTCGACACTTCACGTGGCCTCAAGGTGCACATGGCCTGGCACAAGCTTCGTGGTGACGTTACCGCCACTTAGTGGCAAATGGCGGTTGTTGTTGTCTCTCTCTGTGTGTCTCTGTGTTGTCTCTCTCTGCTTGTGTGTCTGTCTGTGAGTCTACGTGTCTGTGTTTTGTCTCTCTCTCAAATTTAGCAATCTTTGGAAGAACGTAATCAACCAGGTAGGGTGTTGACTGTTGTGTTAGCCGACTCTCTGTGTTGGATTGCATTGTATTTCTAAGTTCACTAGGTTTGTTTTATACCTAATGACGATTGCTTGTGTTGCAATCGAAACGTCATATTCCATTATTTATTTTATTTTCTTTCTACGTGACTTTATCGAAAGAACCAAAGAGTAATTCCTGCAGTCACGAAAGCTTCAAATCAAGTTTGAAATTGTGTAGTTTGCGTAGTTTTCGCGAAATAATCATCAAAATCGAGTACGTGGAATCGTTGCATCGTTCCACCCACTCGTACACACGTGTAACGACTCGGACGACGAAGTAGTAAGAAGGGGCACTTTTATTTGAATACTGCCACAATACGGGACCCTAGGCTCTTTTTTCTTCAAACAAATCTGCCGCGGGCGCTATTTGTGCGTCACGTGCCGCTGGCGCGCGACGCACGCGCGTGCCACGGTGCCGCGTCACGCGAGGGGCGCGTTTGGCTGCCGGCCCACGGGGCCCCACCCGGGGGACCGAGATATTTTCACTCGTAGGCGCCAACCAATCTGAGGTGGCCCTAACTCTTTGAAAGTGCGGTTCCAATTTCGTTATGTGGCCACCCGAATTTTTTGGAGCTGTTTAAATCTTCGCTGAAAACTCACCTATTTAAAAATGGGCCTTCCCCCCCCCCCCCCCCCCCCATTAGTTTTGGTCGTTTAGGCTGCTGGCTCTGTCTTATTTCCCTGCTTTACAAATGTCAATTATTATTATCAGCAGTGGGTAACGTCATAACCTTTCGAAATGAGTCACGGGGATGGGGGTTGGGGTATCAAATAATTAACTTCGGCATATAAATAAATCGACATGACTAATGTTCTGCCACCTTGGGTGGTAATTATTGTCCGCTATGCCCCATGGCCCATGTGAGAGACGTGCAAGCGGTGTAGAGTGAAGCTCAGGAAAATTGTAAGTGGAATTCTGAGCGAGTGAAAACATCCGTTTGGTTGGCTGAATCTTTCTTGGTTTCTTCAATATACATTTTTTTTTTTAAAAACGAAACGTGCATATATGTTTGTTTTTCCTTTTACTCGTGAAAAATATTTACGGGGCGTAAGAAAACCTCGCGTTCATAAAAAAAAAAAGATCACGACAGCTCCACGTCGTCACTAGCAGGGGGCGCCTGGTCGACTGCGTCGGCCTGCCACGAGCCTCAGCGGAGAGGGATCTGGGCCTCTCCCGCCGAGCCCGGCCTTGAGAAGTTTTACTGTGTGGGCTGTGTTTGAAGGCGAAGCTTGATAATTGGACTGAGGGGAGGGGGGGGGTGCTTAAGCCCTGTTAGCCCGAGCCACCCAGCGCCCACTCGCACTAAATGTAACCTCATCCATCTTATCTCTTTGCTCCCCTTCCCACGTCCACCCACCTCCCTCTCCACCCCCCTCTGCGCCAGAGGCTTCAAAACGCTAAGCTCCGTATCGCACCATTGGTCAATGCCCGTGGGAACAATGTTGACGCGTTGCTTTGGGGGGGGGCGGGGGGGGAAACGGCGGCTGCCCCCTGTGTTTCCACACATGCAAGGCTCTTAGTTAAACTTTCCATTAAAATGTTTAAATCATAAAAAGGACCCTTTTTAGCCAACAGAATGTCAGAGCTCAGCCTTGTTAGCAACCACCAACGAAGGCGGCTGGGACAGCTCACGAGATCTGCTCCGCGGCAGATGCTCATTTTAGTCTGAGTCACACTGTGGTGAAGGTAACCTCCACACAACTGGGCTTGCCTTGGCCTGGCATGGGCGATGTGTGAAGCGTAGCAGACAGCACCGTCTTCCCAATGACTATTGTGTGTGTTTTTTTTGCCACTGTACAGGAACCGTGTACTTTGAAATGACAAGCTAATGGATTATTGAATCTCTCTGTAAGGAGCTATGCATCAGTGTTACCTTTTCATATGAGTACCAATCGTTTACCCAGGAAAGTCTAAACCGAGTCGCAAAACTCGAGCTCTTCACGGAGGTACCTCCAATCCGATGATTGTCCAATTAATTATTGTAATGCAGGAGAAAACCGGAGTATTCAGAGAAAATCCACGTGCGTAAGAAAGTAAAGCTCAAAGCGCCACACAGATGGAATCAAGTAAATCCATTTCTGTACTGCCAGCTTCTGGCCGCCTCGGATCCCAAGCCTCCAACGGCTGGTATTTCCATGAAATCTTCCAACAAATTACTAACCAGGCTCAAAACTGCTTAGCCTTTGAGATCGGGCGAGATCGCAACACCATTCAGGATTGATTTTGACGCAACGTAAAAAGTGCTGCAGACACACTTACACGCAGGCATTGTGTTGCACGTTTGTGGCTGCCACTTATTGCCAAGTTGGATACATTGTAGGTGCAGGTAGACAGCGCAGCTTAATGATATCCTTCCGTCTTGAACGCAGCACTTGATAATGTAGCGTTTAGTATTCGTCTCAGGATGGTTCAGTCTACGTGGGGGACCCGCTGGGCCCTCGTTCCAGTCCAAGGTGACCTAGGGGAGCTCTCGCCGGGCACTCATTTGAAGGTCGAGTTGACAGGCCAAGTCGCAGCTGGCGACACGCAGCAAATTAATCTGTAAACAATTCCAACCTCGGGGAGTGAAATTCGTGGTTGCGGTTGTATTCTGAGAACACTTTAAGCTGCACCTGTTATTTTTTGCAACAATGGATTTCGGATTCTGTAAATGTGATCTATCATTGATAGTGCCCCCCATGCGATCCATCTCTGTTGTCACCTATTATGGTCTTGCTGAAAAATAAACAGACAAACATATATAACATATCTTCACTTATGCTCTGTTATCTATATAAAAAAAACAAGTGCAAAGTTCCCCCAATATAGCCTCACGACACACGTGTGGCTGCACGTGCAGTGTGTGCGTTCGTGGTGTATACGTTGCTCACTCTCGTCCCCTGTACCCCCGCACCAGTCCCTTCTCACCCCACCCCCATTGTCAATGAATTGCGTCATTCAAGATCACAATTTGATTCAAGAGCAGATTATTATTATAATTGCCGTTGTTGTTGTTGTTTGTTGTTACATTGTAGTGAATGTACTGGCTGTTGGGTGGGATGTGCTCAGGTCGACCCATATGATGGAGCGTACACAGTTGTAAGATTTTTTTAATCGCACACGCGTGATGCCACGTGCGTAGTTTGCGCTAAATAATCGATTTCAAGTGCATTGAATCGTTGCATCGTTCCACCCGTTCGTGCACACGTATAACGCATCGGACGACGAAGTAGCAAGAATGGGCACTTTTACTTGCATACTGCCACAATAAGGGTCCCGAGGCTTCGTGGCTTGTCTTCCAGCTTGTATCTTCCTCTGAACGCCCCCACTCCTCGTGCTCTCCCCTTTTATATTCCTCAGCCCCCTTTCTCGAACCTTCTTGTTCTTGTTTTCGCCTTGAGCCAATCCCTGTCTTTCCCTGCGAAGGGATCCTTTATATTTTCCCGTTTTCTCGTTCAAACCCTTATTCCTCCAAGTCCTTTAAAAGTCTGCCTCCCCACCAATCACCGTGGAGACTTTTTTCTCCAATCGGAGACCGTTATTTATTTTCAAATAGCCGTTCGGCTGCACATTGGCTTGGGGTAAAATTTCGGTCATCACACGTGTATATAGTACAGGCATGCGTGGGTGCTTGCCGACCCGACATGTTTGAGGGGCGGGCTGCCAATTTTGAAGCCCTTTACGTGCGTACCGATTTTACGAGTTATTCCTAGCGCTTTGTAATTTGTTTTAAGATTTTGGAGGATGCAATTTTAGTTTCGAAAAACGCTGTGCTGTAAAAGGGGTTGAAAACCAGCAGCCTAGAGCATACATCAGTAGCGTTGAGAGGTATATGGCACGTACATTCAAAGTGCGTTGTTCGAAAAAAAATGACCTAACAGAGAATGGCGTGATGACGACATCGCAAGAGATTCGTGCCAGAAAGATGTAACCACTACTTGCGGCATATTGGCACACGACAGAGAGGAAAGTGGACACAAATTACGAAATGTGCAGTGGACACCTACGGGATATCTGCCCGTGGATCGTGATCATGATGACGATGATTGTAAGTGAAGAGTGGGAAGTGTCACCCAAAGACTCCACGGTCAGTTTCGCGATAGCATTAGGCCTTTCCGATTAGCATGGTTGCTTATGTACGGTGCACAATAAATTCAACATACGTACAAGTCACAATCAAATGGGTGCATCAAAATAGCATAGGCAAGTCACAATACCATAGGTAAATCACAATGCCATAGGCGAGTCATCGCTGAGATAGCAAGCCACAAGACCACAGAAAACTCACAATACTATAGGTACATGCAAATAGCATAGGTAAATCACAATACCATAGGTTGCGTTTCAATACCGTAAGCAGGTCATAACACCATGAAGGTCACACGACAATTGGCTAGTCACACTACCACGGGCTGACACTACAATAGGCAGGCCACAATGGCGTAGAGGCAAGCCACAATTACAAGACCATAGGCGAGTCACAAACCCTACACCCAAGTGATGTCGTCCAGCTGCAGTGATTCTCTGCCCTGGCTCACGAACAACCTGCTCCCCGCTCTGGCAGCATCCGAGGTAGCGGTGGCACCCCCCAGAGCGGTGATGAGTCCGGTGCAAGCAGGGAGGGAAGGTAATTAAACGAACGATGAACGTCGCCACCCGCCACCTGCGCCGTAAATTTTAATGGGCTACACCTGACGTCGGAACCCGCCGTTGAACTCGCAACCCCCGGACATTTGGCCCAAGAGAGATTGGGATCGGGGGAGGGGACAGATTGTGAAACCCCAGCGCTGGGCATTCTCCCGCTGCATGAATATTCATGCGGGTAAAATTTAAAAAAATAAAAACCTGCCGGGCAGAGCATCTAGGAGAGTGGTTCTTAACCTGGGGTGCACGTGGTGCCCCCTGTGGGTTGCGCAATGCCCTTTTCTGCGGGGGCGAGATATGGGCATTTTTTTTAAGAATGTAAATAATCTAAAACACTAATTAAGCACGGGCACGTAAGTACAACTGCTTTATTACATAAAAAACGATGTATTTATAAGCATTATGTATTTGTTTATAGGATTAAGAACCAAAGGACGGCAAGGCTGCTTGTAGTAAAGGTTAAGAACCACTGACTTAGGAGTGCGATGCGAAAGAAGTTCAATTTACAGTTCGTACATTCATAGGAGGAAGCTGTCAAAGGTGATTTAATGAAACTCTTTTGAGTGAAAATTCCTATTTTTTTCATACTGGGCTGGGGGGAATAACTGCTGCCTGATATTGCGATTGTGCTGTACATCTCCAATGCGTTTCGTTCGGCGCGACGCGCGACGTTTCGCTTCGAAGTGCTCGGAGCTTCTGAGCGGAATAAGTGTCGAAGGAGCTCGCAGCGTGCGGAGCGAAACGTCGGACGTCGTGCCGAACAGCACGCGGTGGAAACCGAAAACGCATCAGAGAGCTGCGCGACACATCCGTGACTTCACGCCAGTATTCCTGAGATTTTTTTTCTACGAAAATTTTTTGTTTCTATCAAAAAATTGAAACCCATTCTTTCAACGACCGAAGAAAATTCCCCCTCCTGCACTCATGCATTTATTTCCAAAATAACTATCCCAGACTCCGCAGTAGGCAATCTGCCCCCCCCCCCCCCCCACACACACACACAATAGCAGCAGCGATTGCACCTCTTCTCCTCCAGCCGCGTCAACTCCCCCCCCCCCCCCCCCCCCCCACAGAGCATTCATCATCGCCGAGAGATAGCGCCACTAAATGCCCCGCTGCTGTATGAAAGCAGGGCAGACGGCTCTCTCTCTCTCTCTGCGCCGTCCCTCAGAGACACGGGCAGTCCACCCACCCCCTTTCATCATCCCTCGCCTCCGCTATTGCATCTGGAGAAGGCGCTCGGGGCGCTATGAGCCGAGTTGCGTGCGTGGCTCTTTTATCTGATTTGTGTCAGGGCGCATCTGCGCTCGAAGCAACTCGAGACCTTTAGGGGAAGCCACATGGGAGGGCCATTTCCGATTCACGCCCATTACGCGGAGCGCGACCCTCCTATCACCTTACCTACCATACAGATGGGATGGCATTAGGCATTATGCGATCTATATGGCAGCGCCACGCACACATGCGCCCGGACGCGCACAGACACGCTCCAGTCATCCGCAATGGCGTTGTGTCACCGTCAAGAGTGAACGTGTGGGGCAGGGGGAGTTTGTCGTTTGCTGAGAAATCCGTTTGTTTTTCAATCGACGCCGCCAAAGCGGACGTCGTTACTGTTGGAGCTAAAAAAAAAATTGGCGATGAGTAGATTTCGATATCGGTGAGAAACGCGCGTCGAGGTTTGGTGCCTCGGCTTGCTTTTCATGATGGATGTTATTAAGCATGTTCGAACACAAAAACAAATCGTGTTTGTTAATGGTTGTGGGAAGAAAAAAAACATCATGCATCTTACACACCACTTATTGTTTTGGTCGATAACACTCAATTACTGATTTTACAGTCAGTGGCACCACTTTCCAATCATCCGTAAGGGATTAAATTTTGTCATTGATATCCGATTATAAAGAGCGTGCACACATCTGAGACAATACAGCTGCTATAAAGAAAATCACACAGCTTAGGCCAAGCCATCTCGCTCGGAGGAACGACAGCTTTGGGAGAGTATTAGCGATGAAACGGCAAGCCAAGGGGGGGGGGGGGCGGGGGGGTGCCTTCGAGACCATTAAAAAGAGTAATGGAGAAATAGAACCATAGAATGTTGACCCAAAGCTGCACAGGGATGTCACGAAGCGCTTCATTCAGCAGTGTACAGAGAATGTCCACGCTCACGCCACCAGACGAGCAAATGACAACCTTGACCACGCAAACATTGGGCACATGAACCAAAAAATCAGATATCGTATGATCCATTTAGCGTGACCGCAGGCCTGCATGTCGAAGTGTGGTCACCTTTTTTGTATTTTAATGACCGAATTGTGCACCCTTACCACGCCCGGCTCTACCGCCAAGGGAGAGCGTCTAGAACGTACGGGCGCTGTAATGTTACCCGTCGCACCCCAGGGGGGGGGTGTTGGGGGGGGGCACGTGGTGGGGGAAGGGGGTGGGGGGACAGGGCAAGCAGGGGCTGCGTGTGCAGATGGTCGGGAGGGCCCGGTGGCGTACCGGGCGAGCGGCACGTGAAATGAAAACCCAACCGTCTCGGCTTGCGCTCGGCGAGAGAGAGAGAGGGGGAGGGGGGGGTGAGGCCCCCAAACGAGACGGCATGAATCCGTCTGTCAGTCCGCACGCCGGCGCCTGTCGTTTTCGGTTGGCATTAGTTGGATATTAGAAGCACACGAAAAAAACTGCATCACGCTGCAAAAAAAAAACCGGAAGGGAGATGGGGGGGGGGGAGAAAGGGGGTCGACAAAAAGAAACGCTCCAGCAATATTTCAATTTTCCCGTTCTGACAGCGTAGTCGTGACATGGTTACTTGCTGGGTTTTTCCCCCTTTTATTCTCAACCTAGAATATCAAGGATGAGGTCGATTCAACGCAGGACAATTATACCGTGTTAGATTTAACTTAACTTTAATCACCTTTACCTCGCATTTAAAGCAACCTCTTAGGCCAACGACACACGCCCACGAAGTATTACATATGTGAGCGAAGTGTTTTTTGGGGGTAGTTTGGCCTGGGAGGGGAGAATTTGAGGACAGCTCAGCCGTGGGCACCGGGCAAACCCTCCGACATGGTGGAGACAATAACCTGCCTTCCCTTTTACCAATTCCCCTTGCACAGGTGCGGTCTCAGAAAATGATGCGAGGAATCACTTGCAGCTCAGCTTGCATCTCAGCCCGTATATTGGGGCAAGCCGAGTGGGACGATTTTACGAATCCGCGTCGGTTTTGCCATCATCTCGTCGAAGCCAAATGAAAGAAAAATGAAACGGCGCGCTTCGTCGCAGTTTCGCCGTCAGCCCTGCCGGTCGCGAGCGTCAAACATCGCAGCCTCGGCGATGCCACTCGTCGAGTCCACACATTTAGCTCGGCTCGTCCACGTCGCCGTTGAGGCCCCGGTGTGTGTGTGTGCGCGTTCGTGTGTGCGCGTCCGTGCGTGCGATTTCGTGCGTGCGCGTTCGTGCGTGCGCGTTCGTGTGTGCGCGTTCGTGTGTGCGCGCGTCCACTCCGTGCTCTCGATTGTCCGGCTGTGAAAAAGCGCGCGCCGTTGCCGGACCACTGGGTCCTCGAGCCGAGGAACGGGGGACTCCGGGAGTCAGAATGCATCTCACGCGCGTCGACGTGCGCGTGTGCGTGCGGACCGCATCCACGGCTCACCGATTCGTGTAATAGGAATATGAGTATTTGCCTATTGATGGCCGTGCATGGCCGTTATCCACAAGCCACGGCTAATCATGCGTTGAGGTTGCTCAGAGACAACAGTCTGCAAGAGGCGGATCGAGGGGCTTCGCTGCATTTTCGGAAGAAATACATTTTTAAAAAAACACAAGAAGAGGAATATGAATGCAATTATGAAGTCTAACATTTACATACGACCCAGAGGGCAGATGAAGCCTGCGTTCCAAAAAAAGAAATCAAGTTTGAGACATTTAATTGAGAAATAAAATTACTAAATGGCATGGCGGCAATTGTGCCAAGGTGGCGACACGCACGTGGCGACGTGTGTGTTGAAGCTGTCGTTGAAAGTGTTCACGGTCCGCATGTCCGGACGCAATCGGAAGCTCATTAGAGACCGCGCAAATGTCTCAAGCGTTTAGAGTTGTCTCCGCAGTCAGTCACCAAGCTGTCTGCCGCAGGGTTTACAAAGCCACCGCGCTCGCTGCGAATTTGCAACTGGCAGAATTTTTTGTTTCGTCATCTGAGCGGAACGGTTGACGCTACGAGGTTGGTGGGGAGGAAGCAGTGAGGTGGAGAGAGCGCGCGCAGGAGGGAATTACGCACGGAGAAAAGTTTTTCTTTTCCCGAAACTGCGTCATTATGGGCTTGTTACATTGCCCTCAAATTTGAAAATCACAGGCGATGTCACGTTCGTTGAAAGTTTAATCTTGCGATCATTCATGCGGTAGATATGTGTACATTCTCACCGTATCTTATTTATCCATTGCATGCAATCGTACGGGCATGGTGATGATGTTTTTTAAAAAAACGCATTTGGAAAACCAAAGTCTCTTTTGGCGCTGAGTCATTCGCGATTGGCGGAGCTTTCTCCATGGCGTGCAATGCGATGACAGAACAAAAGCTCATTGAACAACATCCAGGCATCACAGCACGTGGGTCTGTTGTGAGCGCTGTGCGAGGTAAAGTTGACTCCGTGGAGGCTGATGTCCTTGCTTTTTATCATGGAGTTTCCCGCAACCTCGCGGGACTTGTACGTTGTACGTATCGCTGGCTCGCAGAGAAAACATAATTAAGTAAATAAATTAAAGCAATACATCATCGCCATCGCCATCAATCTTGTTATTAATTTGCATCATCATTAATCCCATTGCTGAATTGCCAACAGCATGGCGTTTCATGCCCTAACATGAGACATCTCAATTGTGCGGGTGGGGGGACACATTTGTGTTGACGTCGAACAACAATAATAACACAAATAACAACTATAACAACAATAATAACAACAAAAACAATATTAACATCAATAATGAGAACAATAATAACACCAATAATAACAACAAAAAACACAAAAATAATAACAAGAATAACAACAATAATAACAACAACAACGATAACACCAATAATAACAACGATATTTACATCAATATGTTTCAAGTTTAATTTATTAGGTAGAGCCCTGTGAGCCATGCGGCTCTTGAGTCGGGTGCAACCGCAACAAACAAAATATGAACAGAGAAACATCTTAAAGCGACGACATGCAACAGAAACATCCTGGATAAACCAGCAAATCTTCCATAAAAAAACACCGTATCGCAACTCTGTGTGCTAAAATTCCAGTGTGATGCAAGTCAAACAATAACAACCATAAGACAATTTAGATTCAAGTTATCAGGCCAACTCCGCACTTCAGCAAAATAAACATGGCTTAACCATATGTTTTCGAAATCAAAATAAAGCTATAAAAATGTAACAACAGTAATCACAGGAACTTTGATTAAAATTTAACAATAAACGATATACATAACGAGTACGAACAAACTTGCAACCATATCTGGCAGCATTACACTCCCAGTGTATGAGTGAGTCAGTGGTAGTGTGAGTGAATGTATGATGAGTGAGTGGGTCAGTGGTAGTGTGAGTGAGTGCATGATGTGTGAGTCAGTGTATGATGTGTGAGTGAGTCAGTGGTAGTGTGAGTGTATGATGAGTGAGTGGGTCAGTGATAGTGTGAGTGAGTGAGTGCATGATGTGTGAGTCAGCGTATGATGAGTGAGTCAGTGTATGATGTGTGAGCCAGTGGTAGTGTGAGTGAGTGTATGATGTGTGAGTGAGTCAGCGTATTATGAGTGAGTGTATGATGAGTGAATCAGTGTATGATGAGTGAATGGGTCAGTGGTTGTGTGAGTGTATGATGAGTGAGTGAGTGAGTCAGTGTAAGATGTGTGAGTGATATTCTTAGTTTTTTCGGTAAAGTCACGTTGAAGAGAAACAACAAAATAACAAAATATATATAAAACAATAAAAAATTCTCACGACGTTTCGACCATAACTCAAACGGTCATCATCAGGTGTGTCGGTTTGCATAAATTTATTTTGAAAACGGCATATTTATTTATATATATATAAAAATAACGTTTGCGTCACGCGCAACGATTGGCTGTTTGCCAGGACTAGTCCATCTATTTTTTGAAAAGAGGAGGGGGGAGACGAAATTTGTTTTTATGTATGCTGTCTGAAAGGCACTGTAAGCGTGAACAATCAATCAAGAACTGAAATGATTTATCAAATCTTTCCAATGATTGCTAAGATAGAATCCATCTTCTCGGTTGAAATTGTCTCTGTGTTTGTATATGTGGATAGCCTCATGAACGAATCTCTCATGGAAGCCAGATGGCTTACAAAGAACCTCCGTCTTGGAAAAGTCAATGGCATGTGAGCCTACTGAATTAGAACAATGATCTGCTACGGCCGAGGTGTTGGTCCTACCGTGTTTAAGGTCTGCTTTATGTTCACGAATGCGGTCCGAGATATGGCGTTTGGTTTCTCCAATGTAACTACTACCACAGAGGCAACTTAGTTTGTAGACACCAGGGTATTGTATGTCCGGAATCACATCTTTTACAGACGGAACCAGATCACGGATTTTATGTAATGTGTTGAAACGGACCTGGATCTTGTGTTTATTCAAGATTTTGGAGATCTTTTTTGTGATCCCAGCAATGTAGGGTAAAGTGATGGTTTTGAAAGGCTCCTCAAGAGGGTTCTTCTTCATGGTTTGAGTGATAGCTTTGCGGATTGTATAGTCGGAGTAACCATTAGCCCTAAGAGCCTGGTGTACGTGCTTGAGTTCACTGCTTATGTGTTCCTGGTCGGATATGCATTGGGCTCTATGATACAGAGTCTTGATGAGAGAATTCTTCTGTGATGGATGGTGGTGGGAATCCGGTTTCAGATAAGCATCCGTATGGGTAGCTTTCCTGTAGACAGAGTGGCTCATTGAACCATCAGGTCTCTTTTTAATTAGGACATCCAAAAAAAGGTATCTTGCCATCTATTTCCGTTTTCAAAATAAATTTATGCAAACCGACACACCTGATGATGACCGTTTGAGTTATGGTCGAAACGTCGTGAGAATTTTTTATTGTTTTATATATATTTTGTTATTTTGTTGTTTCTCTTCAACGTGACTTTACCGAAAAAACTAAGAATATGAATTACTGCAGTCACGAAAGCTTTAAATCAAAATGTGTGAGTGAGTCAGTGTAAGATGAGTGAGTGAGTCAGTGTATGATGAATGAGTGAGTCAATGTAAGATGTGTGAGTGAGTCAGTGTAAGATGAGTGAGTGAGTCAGTGTGTATGATGTGTGAGTGAGTGAGTGTATAATGAGTGAGTGAGTGTAAGATGAGTGAGTGAGTGTATGATGAGTGAGTGAGTAAGTGTAAGCTGTGTGAGTGAGTGAGTGTAAGACGAGTGAGTCAGTGCAATAAGAACACCAATAATAACTATCAACACAACAATAATAACAACAATAATAACAATAATAATAACAACAATAAAAACAACTATTAACACGACAATAACAACAACAACAATAACAACAACAACTATTAACACAACAATAATAACACCAAACAGGCGAAAGTCCTCAATCTTAAGCAGGCAAAATTATTGTCAGACTGCGTTGGCGGTGGTGCATGAGCAAGTAACGAAAAACTCAACGCATCCATCAATAGCACAGACCGAAGAGATGACGTATCGGGCAACGTCCCTTCTTCGTAGCAGTGAAATAATCTGTCTTCACAACACGGAGATTCTCTCTCTCGCCACTGCCAATACATTATCATAAAATAATGATGACCTCTCGGTTATGAAGAAGGGACATTGCCTGAAACATCGCCTGTTATATAACTATTTCCGCTGGAGGGCAAAGTAATTGATGAACACGGTGACTTTTTTTTTTACATCAGGATTATTTGTAATCCCAGCAACATTTCCAGTAGTATTGAATTATATTCAGGAGAAAACACGTTTTACTGGCTGGCTGGCTGGCAGGACATGTCCGGAGGGAGTAGGGAGGCACAGACACATTCAATAATAATAACAATTTACATTTATAAAGCTGCTTTAAACAATCGTTCTAAGCGCTGCTTAGTAGACGTATGTAAGGAACAAAAAAATTAGTCCAGCGAAACGCACATCTTTGTGAGTGGCTCCAATAAGCGTCCTCACGGAACGACCACCGTCCGCACTTTGCGACTCGTGCGAATGCGGGCAGACATAGCGAGAAGGTCAGAGCCCTCTGTATCACTGCGCCGCCGTGCATCACGTGCGCCACGCCGGGGAAAGGCAGAGCACTCGCGCGGGATGACACAGCAACAACACAACATTGGCATGGGTTTCAAACAACATGAGCAAAACGTGCGAAAGAGCGCACGGCTCCTCTGTGAATTATGCAAAACAAGCCATCAGCATTTCCTGAACAAGTGCTCTGTGGTTATTTCGTCAATGGGTCACCGTCAAGGGCTGAGACAGATCCAAAGTAGTCCATCACTGCTGCTGTCAGTCGGTCACATTGGCTCGAATTTATTTTGATGGTGACCTAAGATAATAGGACCATAATTCACGTCTTCAGGAATTGTTGATGGTTTCTGCATTTTGCAACAAACGCTGTGTGTGTGTGTGCTTTTTTTGTTTACGCGTTTCTGCGTGTTGTTTGAAAGTTATGGATTTCATGGCCTGCCACTCTTATTCTGCTGTGATGGGGTATTTCTCGTCATTTACAGATTTGAAGAAGAACATCGATTGGCATCTCCCACCTGGCGAGCCCTCCCTCCCCTGCAGCCCCGCACCCCCCCCCCCCCCCGGTTTGATCACGTGCCCCCACCTACCTTTGTCTCTCCATGAACTCGGCAAGACAAAGAAGAAAGGGCAGCTTTGAGATTTAACACCCCCCCCACACACACACACCCACCGACCCAAAAAAAATCAAACAAAAGCTTACAGCGGTCTGCAAATTGGAAACGTATAAATGGTTCAGATCGGTGCCCGACACAGCTCCCAGTATGCACGAGCGAAGCCGACTTGAATCGTCCGCTCTCTCCGAGAGCCATTCACAAACGGGTCTTGCATATCTATTATATATGCATGTATCCTAGGGGTGAGTTTTATTTTAGTATTTGCTCTTTATTTCTTTACAGTTCAGCTTTTTTCTAACCACCCCCTTATTTTTTTTTGGGCTTACCACACCGCCGAACCATTCATTACATAAACAGCAGCAACAGACTGCTGAATAATACAACAACAAAATCAATTAAACAATTAATTTCCTGATCGCCCTCATGCGCGTTGTATATATACCTCGCGTCCGAGGCGCAGAGGCTGTTTGTCATGCGTAACTTGTGGCACGTCTGTTTGTGTGTGCGTGTGTTCCGTACCTAAATCAGAGCAGTGGGACACAATTCTCATTAGTATGCCTAACGGCGCAGCTGGGGCCGCGTATTTACATGTAAGCAAATTACAAATAAAATGCATACAGCCCAGTCCCCAGAGTCCCCAGGTCCGCATTAAAGCCTCCACACATTCACGACTAGAGACTGCATTTTTAACGCTTCCGTTGCTGTCGTTTTTTTGTTGTTTGGCAGTGGTAAAGAGATCACCCGCTGTGAATTTGTGTACCAGGTGCTGTTGGGTATGATCATCGCAGGCCCCTTCGTTTTGCATGGCTAGATTGTGGAGACTTTGACAGGTCATGTCCCATCTCAACCCCCACCCTCCGCTCAACTCAACACTGACCAAGGTGGTGAAGTATGGTCAAATAACCTCCCGTGACTGACATGGCGCGCGGTGGGGGGGGGACGTTCATCCA
Source organism: Petromyzon marinus (assembly GCF_048934315.1). Taxonomy (NCBI): domain Eukaryota; kingdom Metazoa; phylum Chordata; class Hyperoartia; order Petromyzontiformes; family Petromyzontidae; genus Petromyzon; species Petromyzon marinus. The sequence continues at coordinate 3,503,809 of NC_133691.1, read as the reverse complement.
ACAATCGATTGACAATAGGGCTGTCAATTATTGTTGTTGATGTTATTTAGACTGCACTGATAGTGAGCCCATATCAAGGCAGAACCGCACACGGGTTCATCTCCGCAGTGTTAATGTTGGACAGACAGCTGTGGCTGAACCGATTTAGTTGACACTCAATAGTGTTTTGCGATCAATGTTGGCACATGGCTAGGAATGGAAGCATTGAGGTGGCACGATCGAGTAGGACACTCGCCTACCAATCATCGCCAGGAGTACTGCCCAGTGCCGGATTAAGTAGTGCAGGGCCTGTAGCATATGTTATGAATGGGCCCTAAATAGAAAAAAACACATATGAAAACACAAATTTTTAACTTGCATAGTAAAGTAATTGTATTTTATCATTTGCCATACAGCCAGATAATACGACAATTCGCTAATCTTAAACACCCATTCGTTCATAAAAGTTGAAGGCAGTAGAATACTATCGTTATATAGCAAGTGCAGAATCACTGAACCGGAATTGAGAGATTGAAAGCATTTAGCGCGGGGCCCTTGAAAGTGCGGGGCCAGTAGCATTTGTAGCTACTTTCGCTACTAGGATAATCCGGCACTGGTACTGCCTACAATCACAAGTGGATGTGTGACTGATGTAAATTCGAACGCTCTTCTGCAAGGGTTCGAAATCTAACGCTTGCCACAATTACCATTGCGAATGCACTCGTTCGTTGCTTGAATTCACGCCAAGGGCAGGATCAGCCTAACGTTCTAAATTGCTTTAAGTTTCGTAATTACCACGTGTAGAAGATTACCTTCATCGTCGAAACCAAGTAATTAGTTTCGCATGATGTGTGATGCTGAAGTCGAAATAAAGTAGTTGAAGTCCACCAGAAGCTACTCGTACAACGTGTGAATATTGCATCGTCGATATACCCAGGTCAAAAATGGTACCCTTCTGGGACCAGATAAAAGAAGGCCGACTGAGGTGGCTTGGACTTGTCATAGCAAGGAAAGGAAACCACACCCCACGAAGGCCAATGAAGAAGGAAGCTACTACGCTCCAACGACTATTTTTATTTTACCAGGTAAGGCCTACCACGCTACACAGCTCTTTTTTCAGAAGCGACCTGGTCACAAATGATAGCTCAACGAAGCGGTTCGTCACATGGAAATGTATAGCAGTCAGATACTCTGAACGCGTGTTTCTAAATGTGGATGGAAAAACCGGAGGACCCCGGAGAAAAATCCACGAGACCACGGGGAGAGAGACACGCACACTTCAAATACACAGCAGGCGTCAGAGGTCGGGATTAAACCCATGAATCTCATGTATACCGGGCGAGGGAGATAACATCTCGCCACCGTGGCGTCCCAAGCACGAAGGCAGAGAGCAAATGGCTGGTCGAAAAAGAGGTGCTACAAAATGGTGAAACTAGGGTTTGCAGGTCGGTGGAGTGGATGTGAAGATGGTCCAGGACAGGCATGAGTGGGGGAGAGGACGAGGAAGGAGGATCCCCCCCCCCCCCCCCCCCCCACCACGAGTGCGAATATTGGCAGGATTAAGGACATATTTCCAGGTCTACCTTGCCAACAATACTTTGTTGTCTCTATCATCTCTCAACTGACAAAGTGAAGGTTACAGTATTGAACAATGTGTCAGTCCACTTCTGGGTGAAGGCCTCCGTATGACCGTTGCCGGTCACGCTGGCTCTCCGACCATACTTCGCCCCGCCGATTAGTGCCGGCTGGTAAAGGGACGACCCTTTAATCTGCTTACAATCAATACACATTTCACTTATCGCATACATTTATACGCAAATGCAAAAACTGCATAAAGCAACGTTCGGTTAGAGTATTTTCCAAGTCTTGGGTTGTCATTTGAATAATAATCTGAGCAATGCGCTTTTTAGATCGAGGCCGTGCGGTGCACGGGATGCGTGGCGGTGCTCGAGGGGGAGATATGTGTGCCGTATTGTGGTGGGCTGACGGTATGCGGATGGATGGGCCTCCCCTAGGTCGACTCAGCCTCAATTGAGTACTGCACCTGGTGCTGTGTGTACACATCAACACTGGGGCGTGATGCTGGCCACCCACCCCATCGCGTGCCGAGCCGGCCTTCGTAGGCACTCGCTGACAGAACTTGCCCCAACAGTCCGGAGGGCAGAGGAGGGCAGAGGAGCGACAACTCACAACAATGAGCGGAGCGCCGGGGGCAAATAAAACGGAGCCAGTTGGCACAGTAAGGGGACACAGGTGGTGCATCTCCAAGTCATATTAGTCAGTCATGCGTCCTTGTGCCAGTCGAGCCTTCGACACTTCGCGTGGCCTCAAAGTGCACGGGCAGCTTGGCACGAACGCCGCAGCGACATCACCGCCACTCGGTGGCGAATGGCTGCTGCTGTTGTTGTCGTTGTCGTTGTGTATCTTTGAAGCGATCTGTCAACGGCGACAAGACGGTTACACATATTGAGCGTCTTGGTGGTGCGCTTCACGGAATGGTCGCGCTCTCAGTGTCGGCGTGCACGGCGAGCCCGAGACGAGACACCGGTGGCCAAAACGCTGCCCGCATGAATCACTCAGGAGGAGGTACAAGCAGCGTGCGTGTGCCGTCTTATTTCACACGCGGCTAAATTACTATGCACAAAGCCCTGACATTTAGGAGCACGCTTGCTTGCGTGCCCTTTATTACAACCGTGGGTGCCCGGATTACAGGAGGGTCACTATTGAGGACTCTGGGAACATGGCCTGGGACAGATTGGAGGAGAGCGAGGAGGAGAGGAGGCGCAGGGGGGGGGGGGATTCGGGGAATTATTTTTGAGCCACGTGTACTCACTCCACAGTTATCCGTACAACAATTAACGTGAACGGCCACGGCTGTATCTGCACTGGCGTCCATAGCAAATGAAAGCGATCCTGTTCACGAATATGGTGATGATGTGCGTGATGTTAGTGTGCTACGCGTGTGTGTGCATCGCAACTTAATAATTTGCAGCCGAGATTGGCTCTCCCAATTTAATTACACAAATAGCCACGGCCGCTATTGGCCAAGTTGTGCGTGTAATACTTCTGCACCGTACATAGCCAACCGTGCTGATCGGAGGTGCTGTCTTTATGTTAAAACTTCTTTCGCACCGTACGTTGTCAACCATGCTAATCGGATGTGCTGCGTGTATGTTGAACTTCTTTCGCACCGTACGTTGTCAAGCGTGCTGATCGGAAGTACGGCGGAAGGACAACGAGAACTGTGTTTCAACACAGATCAACACAGTTCAACACAGTTGTAGTCGACACAGTTGTAGTCGACACAGTTGTAGTCGACACAGTTGTAGTCGACACAGTTGTAGTCGACACAGTTGTAGTCGACACAGTTGTAGTCGACACAGCTGTAGTCGACACAGTTGTAGTCGACACAGTTGTAGTCGACACAGTTGTAGTCGACACAGTTGTAGTCGACACAGTTGTAGTCGACACAGTTGTAGTCGACACAGCTGTAGTCGACACAGTTGTAGTCGACACAGTTGTAGTCGACACAGCTGTAGTCGACACAGCTGTAGTCGACACAGTTGTAGTCGACACAGTTGTAGTCGACACAGTTGTAGTCGACACAGTTGTAGTCGACACAGTTGTAGTCGACACAGCTGTAATCGACACAGTTATAGTCCATGGAAAAGTCTCGTCTAGCGAGCCAAAGTGTGGGTACTCCGACCTTCATTCCATACGTCTTTCCAGTGTGGAAGAGTAGGCCAAATACCCTCTGGGAGGGACTATATAAAGCCCCCCCTAATAGAGGTCCTTCTGCCAGCAGGGGCATGAGCGTGCAATTGCAGGGCTGAACCTCTACCTTCCCCCCCTTTACTTAACAGCGTCGGCTCCTCCATTAAATCGATGTAACGTGTTGAATATACTTGGATCAGATGCGCCTATTAAGGTCACAGAGGCATCCAAGGAGATGATGTGGCCGAATCCACGCTTGTTTTCCGGCCACATTGTGAGTCAATGCATACAGCAGCGCCAGCAAGCTACTCGTTTAAGGCCGAGCAGATCTGGAGGAAGCCCACGTCTGATTGAGATCACCTGGCACTGGCGCAGAGCATGACCAGGATTTGAACCCAGATCTCCCATATTGTTGTGCGGGACACAAAGTTGAGTAACCACAATACCGTTTGGCACGCATTTCGTTATCCATTTCTGAACGCACAAAGGCACGCGAAGAGACGGCTCGCGGTCGAGAGAGTCCATAACTGAATATGGGAAACGCCCTTCAGACTTATTGTTGTGCCCTGCAGGAGTTCACGCCAAATGTTTGTTCGTCGCAGTGGTAGTGGTGGTGAGATGTTAACGGCCTCGCCTGGTGTACAGGACGCCGTGTGTGCGATCCCAACCCTGATGCCTGCCGTATGTTTGGAGTTTGAATCTTCTCCACATTGTTCACGTGGATTTTTCTCAGGGGTCCTCCGTTTCCTCCCCCCCCCCTCTCCACATTTGACCATCAACATCACTCGTTTGGAGTATCTGTCTGCTATAAATGTGCACACGACAAGCCCACTTCGTGGAGCTATCCATTTGTGATAGCCAGGGTCGCTTCTTTAAAAAAAAGAGCTATATAGCTCAGTGGGCTTTACCTGGTAAAAAAAAATTGAAATTAGTTTTAGTTTAGTCTTGTATACGGAGTAAAGCGATTTGAGGGCAGCTGCACATTGCCTGGGAAAACACGCGCGTTGTTACCTGTTGTGTGGCGTACTTAAAGACTGCCACACGAGTCGGACTAGCCGCTGCCCACGCGGAATTGGTTTATGATTTGTGCTGTGCCCTTGGCGTTTTGGCTTAGAGAAAGAAATGCGGGGAGCGGACGGTGCGGAGGGGTTGGCGTTGCGGCACATGTAAATCTAGAAATATAGAGGGCACGACAAGAAGGTCCCTCCCCTCCCCATCGAAACGGGCTCCAAGGGGTTGTTGACATCTGAACAGATATTCCAGCGTTCGCAACACATCAGATGCGCCTTGTAACACACAAGAACGAAAGAAAGAGATAATAAAAAAACAAGCGTTCCGCTGCGATTATTATTAATATTGTTATTTTATCCACGAGCCACTGCTAGGGGCCCGCCCCTCCGTGTCAGCCATCGCGGCACCGATCGCTGAGATCAAAGAGACGGCGAAAGTTGTAAAAATGTATTTGATGAGTTCCCTAGACGCCGCCGTCATTGCTGTATTTATATTTTGGTCATCATCGCCGGTTTGTAAGTGGGCACCCGGTGAAACCGGTGGGAGGGGGGGGGGATTTTACGAGCACAACAACAACGACGACGGACAAGACAAAATGGGAAAGAGCGTGTGTTGTTTTACTTTGAATTTAACCTCTTGCTTTGCTTCCTCCACGGCCTGTCATCGAATTGTAAATGAGTTTTGACAATGCGTGGTGGGCCCGCGCGGGACAGAGCTCACGAGGGTTCCGATGGACGGCCGGAATAGATAGTTACTGCTGGGCTCAGGGGCTTCTGAGTAAGCCACATTTCATGCGGGTTTTTTTTATATATGTGCGCTGCTCGCTCCCCATCATCTCATCCCATCTCTCACTCCCATCATCAACAACACGACCACAATACTCGTTCCTCATTCTAGCCCCTCCTCCTTGTCCTCTGTCCCCAAAACCTTAACCTTATCAGACAGCGTAGGCCAAGTGCATTAAATCTTCTTTCTGCATGCGGCTTTGCCTGGGGTATAACCTCTCTTAGCTTTGAAAGGGCCTGCACCCCTATCTCAATAATCTCTGTATATGTCACAGCAGACCTAAATCAGAAATCGGTAACTCCAGGCCGTGTGGGCTGAGCAAAATTGTCGGTCTTGTGAACAAACATATATATTTTATTTTTTACTGGAGAGATGCTGAGTTGTGTTGTCCATCGATGTTGAGTTGTCCACTGTGCAAACACATGAACGGATCACCCAGCTCACCAGATGGCAAAGATCTCCCCGATAGCCTACACAGGGTGTTGGAGCAATAGCTGCTAGGGATCGCATCGGAAGGCCGGCTTAACAAGAACAACCCCGATTTGCCACTAAGTTGTGGTGGCGTCACAACACGCCACTTGTTCCAGGCTATGTGCACTGTGTCACGAGACAGACCCAGGTGCCATGGGTTGACTAAGATTATTGACAGATGGACCACCTGTTAATTCCAACTGTGCCAACTTGTGAGCGTCTCTCCTCTGCTCTCCGTTGTTGTTGGGAGAGCGACTGCCTCCAACTGCCCAGTAGCATCCTTCGCGAGTCTCCTCCATAGAGTCCGATATTGACACCGCTGGTACCAGTCATCGGCAAGTCCACTCAGCTTTAAATAAAAAAAAGTCCACTCAGCTCTAAATCCACCTGTACCTCATCAGCCCAATACTTCGATAGTCTGTGCCACACCCATTTAGTCAACTCTATCTAGCCAAACGAGCTGCTTGGGCGTGCGGTGGCTGGGCATGCGGGCTACATGACCAAGCCAACGCAGCCTCCCCTGTCGGAGGAGCTCACTGATGGGACTGTGTCCAGATCTGTCAATGATTTATGTTAACTCCTCAAACAATCCAGCCTGGTTAAAACCAGGATGGATCGTAGGCAGGCCTGCCGGAATATTTCAAACCGGAACAGATGTTCCATCAGAGGGGTCCAGGTTTGCAAGCATAGAGAAGGGAGGGCATGATTGTGGCCGAGAAGACCTGCAACTTCGTATGAAGCTACAAGCTAGGTAATTTCCACATTTCTTTACGCAGCCAATGAAAAGACAAGATCTCTGCTGCCAAAGTGGAACTAGTCGTAAGCAGACTGCCCCACTGTGGGAACTCCTCCACTCTTCCACAACTGTTCCCATGACTCATGGTTTCGTTGATGGGAGGGAGTGTTTGATGACACGCAACACTGATACAGGTGCTTTGTTTTTGTGGGGCCGACATCAAGGCTCCTACCTCTCCTGAACGCGTTCAGGAACCTGGAAGGCCATCTCAACCAAACAACAGCAACCGCCAATCGCCACCAAGTAGCGGTGACGTCACCACAGCACTTGTGCCAGGCTGTGTGCACGTTAAGGTCACGTGAAGTGTTGAACGCTCGCTGGCAGGTCACGGGAGAGACCCATTTGCCATTGGTCGACTGACTGAGATGACTGGCCGATGCACCACCTGTGCCCCCAACTGTCAACTTGCTGTGCTTTAGCCACCCGGCGCTCCGCTCGTTGTTGTGAGCGTCGTTCCACTGCCCTCAGTTTTTTCTGGAGGGCGACTGCCTCCAGCTACCCAGTAGCGTCCTTCACAAGCCTCCTCCACAATACAAAGACACAAACAAAGACACACACATACACGCGTGTCATCCCATCAAGCTATAACCTAGTGTAATCATTCCCTTCAATTAGCTAGAAAAAGATCCACAGTCTCAAGGCGTTTTTTCGAGTGATGTCCTACATTAAGGTACTATTTATAATATTTATTTATATCCTGTATAGCCTCACCGAGTCTCAAGACTGCCCTCCAATTGAAAAGTGTTAATTCTCTTTCACGAGTGTGGGAGGAAACTGGAGCCACCCATATTTTACACCCACAAAAAAGATACACACATAAATAATAGCACAACACACGGAGCTCCGCACAGATTGATTCAATAATGCATTTGCAGCTCCTTACCACTTTGGCAGAATCAGAGCCCGCAACAACAATGACATGACCAGGCAGTCCTCGAAATCCAAGTAACTAACCAGGCTCGACCCTGCCAATGCGCTCGCAGGCCTACAATGCACGAGCATATGCGCGTGTGATTGTTGGCCGTAGACGTGTGTCAAAACGGTACGCGTGAACGAGTCGATAAGCACTCACGGCGACCTGCTGCTGATGCTGCTGCTGAAAATGTGCGAGACTGCAAGCGTTCTCCGGGACACCAAGCCACGCTCAGTCAAGCGACGATGCCGCCGCTACCTGGTGCTGCTGCTGCCCTTGTTTTACTTCGTGGCGCTTTCTTGAAATCGTGGCGCTTTCTTAAAATTGTGGCCCTTTCTTTAAATTGTGGCGCTTTCTTGAAATCGTGGCCCTTTCTTTAAATCGTGGCGCTTTCTTTAAATCGTGGCGGTTTCTTTAAATTGTGGCCCTTTCTTTAAACCGTGGCCCTTTCTTGAAATCGTGGCGCTTTCTTTAAATCGTGGCGCTTTCTTGAAATTGTGGCCCTTTCTTGAAATTGTGGTGCTTTCTTGAAATCGTGGCGCTTTCTTGAAATCGTGGCGCTTTCTTTAAATCGTGGCGCTTTCTTTAAATCGTGGTGCTATCTTGAAATCGTGGCGCTTTCTTGAAATCATGGCCCTTTCTTTAAATTGTGGTGCTTTCTTGAAATCGTGGCCCTTTCTTTAAATTGTGGCGCTTTCTTTAAATCGTGGCGGTTTCTTTAAATTGTGGCCCTTTCTTTAAACCGTGGCCTTTTCTTTAAATCGTGGCGCTTTCTTGAAATCGTGGCACTTTCTTGAAATTGTGGCCCTTTCTTGAAATTGTGGCCCTTTCTTGAAATTGTGGCGCTTTTTTTAAATCGTGGCGCTTTCTTGAAATCGTGGCGCTTTCTTTAAATCGTGGCACTTTCTTTAAATCGTGGCGCTATCTTGAAATCAGGGCGCTTTCTTGAAATTGTGGCCCTTTCTTTAAATGGTGGCCCTTTCTTTAAATCGTGGCGCTTTCTTTAAATCGTGGTGCTTTCTTGAAATCGTGGCCCTTTCTTTAAATCGTGGCGCTTTCTTTAAATCGTGGCGCTATCTTGAAATCGGGGCGCTTTCTTGAAATTGTGGCCCTTTCTTTAAATGGTGGCCCTTTCTTTAAATCGTGGCGCTTTCTTTAAATCGTGGCGCTATCTTTAAATTGTGGCCCTTTCTTTAAACCGTGGCGCTTTCTTTAAATCGTGGCGCTTTCTTTAAATCGTGGCGCTATCTTGAAATCGGGGCGCTTTCTTGAAATTGTGGCCCTTTCTTTAAATGGTGGCCCTTTCTTTAAATCGTGGCGCTTTCTTTAAATCGTGGCGCTATCTTTAAATTGTGGCCCTTTCTTTAAACCGTGGCGCTTTCTTTAAATCGTGGCGCTTTCTTGAAATCGTGGCGCTTTCTTGAAATCGTGGCGCTTTCTTTAAATCGTGGCGCTTTCTTTAAATCGTAGCGCTTTCTTTAAATCGTGGCGCTTTCTTGAAATCGTGGCGCTTTCTTTAAATCGTGGCGCTTCGTGAGCGACAGCCAACCCGCTACCGCCCTCTGCTGGCTGACCCCCGCGCGCGTGAACGTGCGTGGGTGACCGCTCGTACGCAAAATGTATCGGAGGTTGGTTGCATCTGTCAGTCATCTCAGTGTGTCAAACCCATGGCACCTGGGCAGCAGCAGCGTAACTAGCGTGGGGGCAGGGGGGGGGGGCGCGCCTTTCCCCCCACCCCCTCGTGACCAAGGCTACGAGTTGGGGTCCCCGCTTGACAACAACCATGAGGTGTGTTTTCAACGGTGGAAAAGAAGAATTTGCGAAGGCGGAGCGCTCCTGCAGCGTTAAATGTTCGAGACCGTGAGCGTGACGGCTGTGATTAGGGCAAGAGGAGCCGCGATATATAGCAGCCTAGGTGCGAACGTGCAAGGGAACTCAAACTTTGGGGCCCAGCCTGACCAATTGTCGCCCCCACTGAGCTGATAATGTCGTTACTACGCCACTGCACCTGGGTCTGTCCCGTGACCTCCTTGCCAGCGGGCGTTCGACACTTGACGTGGCCTTAAAGTGCACATAGCCTGGTACAAGCGCCGTGGTGACGTCATCACCACTTAGTGGCGACTGTTGGTTGTTGTTGTAATACACGGGGCACTTTCGAGATTGTATTTACACGACAAGAGATTCACGTTTGGTGGAATGATGACGTGAAAAAAGTGAATGTATGTTGAACGTATTTCGCTCCGCACGTGGGCAACCGTGCTCATTAGAGGTACGGGGGAAGGACAACAAACTAGATACAAACGGCAGTCCTAAAGACGTGAGTTTTCAATTTAGATTTAAAAGTGCTTAGCTCCAGTGGTTTTCCTGACATCAGAAGGGAGAGCGTTCCAGACGGCCGCAGAAGCGCATCTGAAAGGGGCGATGACGGTGATCGTCTGTGCTCGATGGTTAGATGGACACGTGGATCTTGGAACTCACTGGTGTTAAGAAACCCACGTGTGCTTGGGCAGGACACGTCATGGCACGAAGGGACGATGGCTGATGCGTGACATTGGTGATGTTTTGGCAGCTTGAGGATTAAAAACAAAATACAAAGATCACCCCGTAAGATCACAAACGACTTTCGGGGCAAAGTTGCTGTTAGCGAGCACCGATGAAGGCCGGCAGGGCACACGAAGGGCTGGGTAGTTAGCACCACGCCCGGCCGCCTTTGTCTCCCCAGTGGCGATGTTTTACACATCGCACCCGGTACTCATTTGAGGCCGAGTCGACCTATGGGAGGAGGGTGATCACGGTTGCAGATAACCGTCACCGGTGTTGGCCCTGGGCGGGAATCACACGCCGTACAGAGTGGAAGCAATGTTCCATCCAGTACCAACATATATAACTCAAAAAGCCGCCGATTCTTACGTAACGAGTCGACGCGTAGCATCTTAGGCTTCACGGTCTTGTTCTGGATACACGCGTGCCCATATGTAGGTTTACTTAATCAACAACATCATCATCATCATCTTTTCTGATCATCAGTAAACGGTTGCCGGCTCTCTCGCTTCCTATCGGCTTTGGCGTCACAGTCATGGAAGGCAAATTGCGGTACCGTCCGTGGTTCGTTGCTGATGATGGAGATTGTATATTTGTGAGCGTTTTAGCATGATCGGGCAGGATCGTCGTCAACATTAGACGTGCTACCCTTGGCGCAGTATCTCTGCCGGGACAGCCCGAGTGTCAGTGTTGTGATATTTCCAATGCAGCTTCACAGCTCTTTTAAACGAGTGAGAATAATCCAACACTACATTCGGGCTACCTGGGTGTTTTATTTATGTCATGTCCTCTCCTCCTGTAGCCTACGTTTTTAGAGGAAATCACCGATGGTGCGGTGAAACTATTAATCATGAAACATCGCCGACATAACGTGTGTGGCTATTATACAATGATCTAAGTAATGACATTCTCACCTGGAATAGTTGAGCAAGGTGAGACATTGAAGAAAAAATTGTCTTCTGCGTCACCGTGTCCAATGTTACTTGCGTCTATCGCGTGTGTAATGGGTACATGTGTCACGGACTAAGCATTAATATACCAGTTATTTCTTATACCGTAATTTCAATTCAAGTATGGAATGATTGGCAGCCAATTTATGAATTTGAACAAAAAAAAGGATTCGGTTAAACATTAACACGTGTTTAACACAGCAGGGATGGACATTTTTTCCATTAACAAAAATTGTCAATAATGGCAAATTGGTGATTAAAGTTAGGGTCTATCCGCTTTTTACTCAATCTCATTGCCTGTGATTAATCACGCATTGCCCTTAGAGCTGAACGGTTAATCATCTGTGCGGCCCCACACTCTGGCAAGATCTCACATAGGTTGTTCAAGCTCAGCATTTACATTCACTGTACAACTGTGATCTTATCGACATGAAATTCTGAGAAGTCGAACTCACGCTGGGTTAGACCACCCCCATCAGATGTGGGAAACAAAACCGTTTCATTTCACAGGTACAGTGAGGGAAAAAAGTATTTAATCCCCTGCTGATTTTGTACGTTTGCCCACTGACAAAGAAATTATCAGTCTATAATTGTAATGGTAGGTTTATTTGAACAGTGAGAGACAGAATAACAACAAAAAAAATCCAGAAAAACGCATGTCAAAAATGTTATAAATTGATTTGCATTTTAATGAGGGAAAAAAGTATTTGACCCCTCTGCAAAACATGACCTAGCACTTGGTGGTAAAACCCTTGTTGGCAATCACAGAGGTCAGACGTTTCTTGTAGTTGGCCACCAGGTTTGCACACATCTCAGGAGGGATTTTGTCCCACTCCTCTTTGCAGATATTCTCCAAGTCATTAAGGTTTCGAGGCTGACGTTTGGCAACTTGAACCTTCAGCTCCCTCCACAGATTTTCTATGGGATTAAGGTCTGGAGACTGGCTAGGCCACTCCAGGACCTTAATGTGCTTCTTCTTGAGCCACTCCTTTGTTGCCTTGGCCGTGTGCTTTGGGTCATTGTCATGCTGGAATACCCATCCACGACCCATTTTCATTGCCCTGGCTGAGGGAAGGAGGTTCTCACCCAAGATTTGACGGTACATGGCCCCGTCCATCGTCCCTTTGATGCGGTGAAGTTGTCCTGTCCCCTTAGCAGAAAAACACCCCCAAAGCATAATATTTTCACCTCCATGTTTGACGGTGGGGATGGTGTTCTTGGGGTCATAGGCAGCATTCCTCCTCCTCCAAACACGGCGAGTTGAGTTGATGCCAAAGAGCTCCATTTTGGTCTCATCCGACCAAAACACTTTCACCCAGTTGTCCTCTGAATCATTCAGATGTTCATTGGCAAACTTCAGACGGGCATGTATATATGCTTTCTTGAGCAGGGGAACCTTGCGGGCGCTGCAGGATTTCAGTCCTTCACGGCGTAGTGTGTTACCAATTGTTTTCTTGGTGACTATGGTCCCAGCTGCCTTGAGATCATTGACAAGATCATCCCGTGAAAGTTCTGGGCTGATTCCTCACCGTTCTCATGATCATTGCAAATCCACGAGGTGAGATCTTGCATGGAGCCCCAGGCCGAAGGAGATTGACAGTTTTTTTGTGTTTCTTCCATTTGTGAATAATCGCACCAACTGTTGTCACCTTCTCACCAAGCTGCTTGGCAATGGTCTTGTAGCCAATTCCAGCCTTGTATAGGTCTACAATCTTGTCCCTGACATCCTTGGAGAGCTCTTTGGTCTTGGCCATGGTGGAGAGTTTGGAATCTGATTGATTGATTGCTTCTGTTGACAGGTGTCTTTTATACAGGTAACAAGCTGAGATTAGCACTCCCTTTAAAAGCGTGCTCATAATCTCAGCTCGTTACCTGTATAAAAGACACCTGGAAGCCAGAAATCTTTCTGATTGAGAGGGGGTCAAATACTTATTTCCCTCATTTAAATGCAAATCAATTTATACAATTTTTGACATGCGTTTTTCTGGATTTTCTTGTTGTTATTCTGTCTCTCACTGTTCAAATAAACCTACCATTACAATTATAGACTGATCATTTCTTTGTCAGTGGGCAAACGTACAAAATCAGCAGGGGATCAAATACTTTTTTCCCTCACTGTACATCCATACATAGCTCCGCAATCAGAGCCATCTCCTAAGGGCAACGGCGAATCGGGGCGAACGCCCCAGGCCCGACGCTTTAGGCGGGCCCGCGACTTCGACGTCACGGTGTCAGATGTAATACCCCCGGTTTAGTTTGAAGGCTTCGGGGGGCCTACACAGTGAGATTTGGCCCGGGCCCTGCACCCCCCCCCCCTTTCCCCCATGGAGGGCCTTGCCCACAATATACACAGCTACATATGGACACGTGAGTGTTTGTGCCACAGACCTTTCTCTTTATTCATCCGTTGAAGGAACGGATGCTCCTTCATTATTTGTTCCATCTGTGCCACCCCATGCAAAGGTAGCGTCATCACGACCAGCACTGCGTTGAATGACACTGGTCTCCATTTTCAAAAATTCTCCTCTGCTGCCTTCGCAGGCTGCAATTGCCTTCCCCCAGCCACCCTCGCTGTTGGTTCCCTGCCTCTGTTCCTATTCAGGTTCAAGACCATTCTTTTTGTAGCTCTGCCTATGATTGACTGCCTCGCTCTATAAAATAAATATGCCCACTATTTCCGCGCAGCGCTCGTTGAGATGCGGTCATATTTAGGTGCTATATAAATCCAAATTGCATTGTATTTTATATATTTTTAAAAAGGAATACTCTATAACTTGGTTATTTGTGGTTGTACTCTATACATGTTTTATTACTGCACTCCATTCTTCATAAACGGCATCTCGTAGCATCTGTGGGTTGGGTGGCAAAGAAAGTGAGAAAAAAATCCATACGTTTTTAAACAAATAGGGTCGACCACAGCCAGACGCTAAGAAGCATGAAATTAAGGACAATATTTCAATGCAGCTGTTAAAAAGCTGTCATTCACACCAATTGATAGGTATACTGCACCGCCTCGATTAGAGTTCTCACAGCTCTAAGATTAGCTGTCGATAGCGGGTGCAAAGTGTGGTCGAAGCACAATCAATTATCACGTCCGCTGTGATTGAATAAACTTGTGTTGTTGATGTTGCTGGATATACCGGTACCCAAATACTTTGTGACAATAAATTTGCACGTTTTGAATTGCACTGAAGATGCAGAAAGAGGAGCGAATTGATGGCAATCATCCGCGTGGAAAGTACGTCGCTGGAAGGGTTTGATGGATAAGAACAAGAACAACGACGTAGTAGCAGCCAAGGAGTTTGAACACGGTCAAGAGGATGTCTGCCGAGGAAACAGAACGATGATCTTGCAGTTCATGGACAGGTGCTGAATGGATTCGTTGCAAAATCATGAGAGGTGACGCAGAGTGACTTAGGTGGGTGGGGCGGGGGGCCTTCAGGCAGCAGTGGAATGATCTTGACTCATGAGGACGAAGAATACACCATTACACATATACAGTCGATCATCGCATATCCAAAACGTCACATATCCGCCCTGACCAATTCACTGCCCACACTCTGTGCAGTATTCGTGATGTACCTGTCACGTTGTATAGATTTCACATTTCACATTTTATAAAATCTGACCTATTCATATGCAGTGATGTGTTCTTAATCTCACATACGTTTGCTCACTTTCAAAGCACAGCGAAGCACAGTGAAGCATCTCCCCACGTCTAAAGCAGCCTGCTCTCAATTTTTGTCCAGTAACCTATTTGTGCATAGCGTGTGACTGCTATATATTGTCGATAGATGTTCACAGATTTGACCTGTTTACATATCCGCCCTATAGTTGGACCTCAGTCCCCAGCGAGACACACATGCAATGTCCCTTATATAAAACACAGGCGTATATGATTAAACCGCCACAACATATAAATAGCGCCAGCATTTACAGCGCATTGGGATCTACGGATGAAATGGCCCTTACAAATGTTAATTATCATTATTAGTATTAAAGGAGGGAAACTCCGGATTGGTTTCGACTTCTCTGAAACTCATCAGCAGGGTGTGTGTGTGTTTTTTTATATTTTTAACCAAGTGCTGCCAGCGTGCTTGAAAACAAACGGCATCCACCAAAGAGCGATGTTCACCCGCTCCGACCTGCGTCAGTCACCATTGCGTTGAGAGAGTGCAAAAGTGCCGCAACCGAGATCATTTAATATGGACTTGTCCATTGCCTGCGATATACTTACCTGCGACAAAGTTGCCCGCGGCACAGTTGACCTCGGGCAGAGTTTCGCCAAGTAAAATAACTCATCTCCCTGGAGTCTCCTCTTTCGCTTCCTTGCCGTCTTCCTTCCAATCGTGAATCTCATTTGCAAACCCCTCTCGTCGTCAGGAACCCGGCCACTCGGAGGCTGAGCAGGAACGCTTAGCGATTGCTGGTGAGGTGTTTTGTCGTTGTTATCGCAAACTTGGCTTTTCATACGTGGAACAATGACAACAACAGTCGTGCGGGCCTTGTTAACAGCAGTGCATGGCAAAACATAACCAGACCTCACTGACAACCGCTTGTCCATTGTAGAACCGAGAAGCACGCCTTCGCACATTACGCCACGGCATTGGTCTTCCCTGCTCAACTTGTGTTTTTTAGGACCCCCAGTTCTCATCTAAATTGCCTTCTCTCTCCCTCGTGTACATCAGCGCTGGTGCTCAAACACTATCAAATGTAGCAGAAGCAGCAGCTGTTGTTGGGTTTCGAATGAAAAAAAAGTCAAATACTACTCTGCGTCCTACCCAGCAGGCATTCCTGTGTTTCCCCAACTTCTAACCACACCTCCCTCGCTATTGTTCAATAAAGACAAAGATCCCCCTGTATAGTCTGAACAGACTGCTGTAGGGGGTGCTGTTAGCGAGCACCTATAAAAGACCAGCAAGGTACGCGAGAGGGTAGTGGTCAGTAGCATGCTCGGCCGCCTTTGTCTTCCAAGTGGCGATCGTTACAGACTGCATTAGGTATTGATTTGATGCTGAGTCGACCTAGGGGAGGCCCAGGAACGGTTCATATCATTGTCACTGGAATCTAACTCGGGTGGCCAGGGTCGCGGCACTGTCATTTTTTAACACACACATCGGTGTGTGAGCACGTGAAAGGGTCTCAAGTCACCGCGTGGATTTTTAAAAGTGAACGGGGATTCAAGGATGTTTCGTATTGTATTTACATGCCTACATGAGACGACAGTCACAGGTTTAAAGCAAGCATTTAAATATTTTACAATAACAATCGCAATTAGTTTCCCTGGAATGCCTCATTAACTACCAAGAATGAGCTTTCATTAAGACCCTGCATTGGATTATATGGCAAATACCATTAATGAACAGTGTGCCTTCACGTGGGAGTAACATAAAGTATCCAGAAAAAAGTCCACAAATACAGTTTAACACCTGCAACACCTGGCAAGCCCTGGTGATGACCTGCCTGAGTACTAACCAGGCTTAAGCTACTGAGATATGACAGAGATTGGACACTCTTATGGTTAATTTGGTTGTCAGCTAAACCTATCTCCTGTCGGTGAATACTGTATTTGCTACATTTTTAGAAATGAACCAATTAACCTAGTTTTGAATGAATATTTTAATAGTCTGTGTAACCTTACCAGCTTTTATGCCCTCACATATAAGGAAAGAGCTATTATTGAGCACGTTTGTCCCAAGAGTATGGCTTTATCGTGTAATTTTCCCCTAGACTAGGTTTAGAGTTCCAATGTTTACAATTCTGGGAGAAGATACAAATGGCAGAAGATTTTGTTGAGGCCTTGAGACCCCATACCTATAAATACGAACTTCCTGAAACCCTGGCATTGATTAACGTGATAATTCAAATGACAAGGCTGGACAGAATGAATGGAAAATTGCAATTAAGGTACTTTAAATCCATCACAATACAGGCAACTTACCAGTAATGATGATGTATGGTGCAGTGTATTTGTGTTCGCTCAGACCACCGACACACGCTTTCCCTGCAGATGTGCACTTACGTAGTGGAAGAAAGAGCCACCTAGTTAGATAATAAGGACGTTCTTACTTGTCCTGTGATCAGAATGGAACGCAGTAGCTCATCACAGCGAGGGAGAAATTGGTGGTACAAAAAGCCCCACAGTAAATCATTTATATGGGACATACAAACCCGTTATGCATATATGCGGGGCATTGTGCGTACAGAGCACGTGCATAGAAGAAGAACTCCAATCTGTGTCTCCACAAAATAACGATGCGTCAGTCCATCAGCCTGTTGGCTTTCCAGAACAATATTATCCAGCGGCATTTGGTTAAGCGAGCAAAACCCTGGGCGCGTCGCTTAATCAAATACGACTGCGGGATAATGCTGGGCATGAAATCCAATTGCCTGTTTGAGCTACCGTTGTTTATTTATTTACTTCTATGCGGAGACAAACAAACTAATTCGATTTAAACAGGATGGTGTGCCACGTGGCGAAACGCACGTGTAACAGCACATCGGTCATTCCAGCCAAGTACCGTTTACAACACTATTCGGACGCTAAATAACATTTTCACTTAATTAAGGTAAAGTTTTTCCTCTCTGAAGATGTGATGGGGATCCACGTGTTGCTTATGCCCATGCCAAATTAATCAGCATTGTTTGGCTGGGAAATTACTGTCGTGGATATTCAGTATATTCCTCCACAATTCCAAGAGATCGTAAATACTTTGCTCACACGTGCTTGCCACCGCGCGCCTGTGCCATCATAATTGTGAATCTTTTCACTCGAGAAGGCAATGTGTGTGTCTGTACATTACAGCACTCGTTTATTCATTGTACTGCATTCATCGGCCGTTGCATTGAAATAAATCAGCAATTATCTCTGCACTGCTAAAAGTTTATCTTTTATTGGTTGGAAAATATATGAAAACCACAATTCTCGAACTGTCTGCTGAAGCCCTCTCGTGGATAGCAAACCTTGACATTGGCATTCAGCGCCTTAACATACGCAAGGATAGAATAGCTGCAATCATAAATGTCAACCCCACTCTTACTTCATCACTCCAGCTTACCTTCAAGTGGTTAGGGATCAATCTTGATTTGAAACTTTCGTGACTGCAGGAATCCATACTCTTTGGTTCTTTCGGTAAAGTCACGTAGGTAGAAATAAAACAAAACGAATCACGACGTTTCGATCGCAACACAAGTGGTTGTCATCAGGCGGTGATGACGACCGCTTGTGTTGCGATCGAAACGTCGGTGATTTGTTTTATTTTATTTTATTTCTAACTACGTGACTTTACCGAAAGAACCAAAGAGTATGGTTCGGGATCGCTGTTAACTGGTTTGATGGTTAATAGGCTATGTGTTTAGTATTCGATATTGGTGTAGCGACGCATCGATTCACCAATTATTATCGACTAGGGCTTGTTCGGGGGTGCCTGTGGCGCCCCTCACAACCATTTACGGCCTTTGGCCAGGAAAGTCACGAAAAAAATACACACGAACGACGCGTTCACGCAAGCACCCGATGCTCCGTTTTGAAGTTTTAAAATGAAACATCTTTGAATTGTATTATGTTTTGAATTAGATAATTGTATTTCTTCATTAAAAGCTTAAATCATTTTACATCTGGAAAACTTAATTGAAAACGACATTTCGTGTGAATTTTCTCTCGTCGTTAAGTAGATGGCCTTGCTGGGGGCTCGGTTCGATGCGGACTTTCACCTGGTTGGGATTGCGGGATCTAAATAAGGCGACACAGAGCAGCTGGCCGTGCGAGAAGACCGCCGTCTGCAGATCGATTCCAACGTGATCGAACGTCTGACCCTGCGCCTACGTCGTTCATGCAGGGGGAGCGTGTAGATTTGCACCGCCCCCTGCATTAAAACGACGGAAAGTGCAGCGTTCATCACATAAATAAAGTTGTGCGCTTATATAAGAGTATTTTAAGCGAGATTAAACATACAATTAATCGCGTTTTTTTATTCGGACATGTTTTTTCGGACATGTTTTTTCATCCACCAGAGGCCGTTACAGTAAAAAAATATAACAATTGTTGATTTTTTTTATCGAATCGTGACCCTAAAACGTGACAACTCACGCAATCTTCAGTTGCTGAATGGCACACTGAAAAGATTTCGCTATTCAGTTATTCAAACTCTCGCCTGCAAGGTATAATACATACAGACACAGAAGCACACAGATCAGCAGGCAAACATCAAACTCCCCACGCATCATCATTCCTGGTATCCAGACACCCCACTGCAGGTACAGTACAATGCAAATGCAAGATAATGCACAGAAGACGCTGCATTCATGGACTGAGGACTGATCAATATCAGCCAGTGGATTACGAACAATCCACGCTGCATGCACGCCCATCTCATTAGAGAAGCCAAGCAGATTGAAACCTGGCAACGTAGAGTACGGTTACTTGGATATGCTACCTCAAATTCCCAGGTGTAGTAAGCTTTGGCTGCGACGTGGCCAAGAGATGTCATTGCAGGTGATGTCTACTTGAACTTATTTTGAGCGTTCTCCCCTCGTGTGTGTGGGGTTCTCTCTCCAGTGTCCTCCCAAAAGCCAAACATGCGTGGTTGGAAATGGCCCAACATCCCAATCACACTAGGCATCTGGCATTGCGGTGAGGAGGGTGTGTGGGGCGTGGACACGAGTCGAGTCCCAATTCCGAATCTAATCCGAAATTCAGCTGAGCCTGCACATTTAAAACTGAATCGGCATTTCCGTCACTGTCGCATTGATGTAATCGCCAGGAAAGCGAAACGCCTCTTATCTGTGATGGGTCTGAAAACTCAAATGTCTTATCTAGAGCCATAACTCAATCCAAAAATAGGCCGTTGTTCTTCTCGGGTAAATCCTAATGTGTCCCCGATTTTTAACGGACAAGTGGGGCGCTGGAGTGCACGTAACGGTGGTATTGTGAGGCTCTCTTTCTGTGTGTGTGTGTTTTGGAATTGTACCCAAATGTTCTTCGGCAGGATGTCCGACGTTTCGCTATGCTATGAACCCTGCCACCCGAGTTTGATGCCCGGTCATGGCTAACGTCAGTGGTGGGTGATAACTTTGAACTATTGAGTAATTTTTGGTATCTCATGGTTTTTTGACCGATACTATTTTTCTGTTATGATGGAGGGTTCTCGTCATTTAGAGATATGGCCAGTCCTTGATCAACCCGACTTCACCATCCCGCACTGACCAGCGTGGTGAAGTATGGTCAAACAACCCGCATGGCTGATACAGCGTGGGGAGACCATATTCCAGCAGTGGATTGACAGAGGGCTGAAAATGAATAGCATCAAAACAATTACGGTAGTATTATATACGTTAGTTACCTCGCATTTGCCCCCGATTAAAATTTACAATTCGATCTTTGGGAGACTGTATGATTATTTTTCGAAAATTGTGAATGCAACGGCCTCTAGTGGCTGGAGGGGCTTTGACTAAAACTTCAACAAGCAACAAACAGCGATTCACAGCGGTGCAATTTCTTACATGCGCTGCATCAATTTGCTAATTAATATAGTACGGTACAATACCGGTGTTCAATGGATCGATGCATAAGCTGCAACACCCCTAATGCACACGTTACAATCTACACCTGAAAGCACGTGGTACAGTCATTGATAAGCGTGTATGAATGAAAGTGTAGTCCATGTACATCAGACCCTTGTTTAATCCACTGCTTGGATGAGGACCTCACAAACACCGCTGGTCAGTGCTGGTTGGTGAAACGTGTAGCGCAGGGGTCGGGAACCTATGGCTCGCGAGCCAGATGTGGCTCTTTTGATGATTGCATATGGCTCGCAGATAAAACAAAATATTCTCACTTGTTTTAATCCATCCATCGATTTTTCACTGCGCATGTCCTGTTCAGGGCTGCAGGAGCAATTGTCCATTATTTTAATTGGATGATACTGGCCTACGTTTGCCGTTGCTGGGTAAAACAGGTAAACGCCCCCTTTTGAATCAGTCTGAGACTGCGTCTGCTCGGTCATTAGCTCAAAGCTAACCCTTCGACGAAGAAGATGGCGAAAAGAAAAAAAGACGACGAGTATCGTACATTTCAGGACGAATGGACCGAAGAATTCGCCTTTGTGGAGAGAGCGGGTTCTGCGGTGTGTCTAATTTGCAATGACAAAATTACATCGTTGAAACGGTCGAATGTAAAGCGGCACTTCGACACGCGCCACGCTACCTTTGCATCAAAATACCCTGCGGGAGACAGCAGAAAGAAAGCGTGCCAAGAGCTTCTGAGCAGGGTGCAAGCTAGCCAGCAGCAACTCCGCGTATGGACCCGGCAAGGTGACTATAATTCGGCTAGCTTTGCTGGTTCTTTAGCAATAGTGAGGAACGGAAAACCATTCACAGATGGCGAGTATGCTAAAACGTTCATGCTGGATGTAGCCAATTAACTTTTTGATGATCTTCCGAACAAAGACAAGATAATCAAACGGATACAAGACATGCCTCTGTCGGCAAGAACTGTTCATGATCGTACCATCGTGATGGCAAACAAAGTGGAGGAAACGCAAGTGAAGGACATAAATGCAGCGCCGTTCTTTTCTCTGGCTTTGGATGAGTCAACAGACGTGAGCCATTTGTCGCAGTTCAGCGTGATTGCAAGATATGCTGTTGGTGACACACTGCGCGAAGAAAGTCTTGCTGTTCTGCCATTAAAAGGGTCCACAAGAGGTGAGGATTTATTCAAGTCTTTCATGGAGTTTGCTCAAGAAAAAAGTCTACCTATGGATAAACTTCTCTCAGTGTGTACTGATGGTGCTCCGTGTATGGTGGGGAAAAACAAAGGATTTGTGGCGCTTCTCCGTGAACATGAAAATAGACCCATCCTAAGTTTCCATTGCATTATACACCAGGAGGCACTTTGTGCTCAGATGTGTGACAGGCAGTTTGGCGAAGTGATGTCGCTGGTCATTCGTGTGATCAACTTTATTGTTGCCCGAGCCTTAAATGATCGCCAGTTTAAAACACTGCTGGATGAAGTTGTAAATAACTATCCTGGTCTGCTTTTGCACAGCAATGTGCGTTGGTTGTCAAGAGGGAAGGTGCTTAGCCGTTTTGCGGCTTGCCTGAACGAAATCCGGACTTTCCTTGAAATGAAAGGCGTCGGGCATCCTGAGCTAGCCGACACCGAGTGGCTCCTCAAGTTTTACTATCTCGTAGATCTGACTGAACATCTGAACCAGCTCAACGTGAAAATGCAAGGCATTGGAAATACAGTGTTATCCCTTCAACAAGCTGTATTTGCTTTTGAAAACAAGCTGGAGCTTTTCATCACGGATCTTGAAACAGGTCGTTTACTACATTTTGAAAAACTGAGCCAATTTAAAGATGCATGCACAGCAAGTGAGCCCATTCAAAACCTTGATCTCCACCAGCTAGCTGGCTGCACATCCAGTCTCCTACAGTCCTTCAAAGCACGCTTTGGAGAATTTCGTGAGCACACTCGTCTTTTTAAGTTCATCACCCATCCAAACGAGTGTTCACTGAACACAGCCGACCTGAATTACATCCCTGGTGTCTCCGTCAGAGATTTTGAAGCAGAAGTGGCTGACCTGAAGGCCTCAGACATGTGGGTGAATAAGTTCAAGTCACTGAATGAAGATTTGGAAAGAATCACACGACAGAAAGCGGAGTTGGCGAGCAAGCACATGTGGACAGAAATGAAAAAACTCCAACCCGAAGACCAGCTGATTCTCAAAACTTGGAACACGCTTCCTGTCACATACCACACACTGCAGCGTGTGAGTATTGCTGTATTGACCATGTTTGGATCTACGTATGCATGTGAGCAGTCATTCTCACATCTTAAAAACATCAAGTCCAACCTACGATCACGTTTAACGGATGAAAGCCTCAACGCTTGCATGAAGCTTAACCTCACCAAGTACCAACCCGACTACAAAGACATCAGCAAATCCATGCAGCACCAGAAGTCGCATTAATGGTGAGTGTTATAACATTATTTAAAAGAATAAATTCAGAGGCTTATTATACTGACATTTAGTTGAATTCACTTTTAAAATATATTATATGGCTCTCACTGAAATAAATATCCAAATTTTTTGCTTTCATGGCTCTCTTAGTCAAAAAGGTTCCCGACCCCTGGTGTAGCGGGAGCATATAGGTATAGTACAACAACTGATTTTGTTGCACTGCACACAAGCCCCCTCTGCCCCCCCCACCGCAGTAGCCTATAACAAATAACATGTTTTTGATGCACAGGTACAATGAAGAAGGGACATTGCGAAACGTCGCCCCATTATTACATTTTGTTTATTTTACGGCCACAGTGTTATTGACGAATGTGTTGAGTTTTTAGTTGTTGTCGCTGTTGTATTTCGTACGGGTTGGTAAAATCTCCCGTCCGAGAAATATAATCCAGGCTCAACGCCTGCTTCGCTTGGGGTGGGAAGGAGGGGGGAAGAAGGACAAACAAAAATCGAGAAGAAGAAAAAAAACCTAAACGACAAACAGCGACTGTCGCGATTGGAACCGGGTCCGCTCCGGATACGTTGGACAGCTCCGGCTAGTGGCAGAGAGGATCCGGCTCTAACACACGCACACGGAACAGTGAAACACATACACGGAACACAGTGAAACACATACACGGAATCAGTGCAACACACACATACACGGAACACAGTGCGACATACACACACAAAACACAGTGAAACACACATACACGGAACACAGTGAAACACACGGAACACACTGAAACACACACACACGCCACCACCACCACTACCGCCGCTGTGGTTAAAGCCATGCTGCGTTGTAAAGGCCGCTGCTGGCTATGATGCCTTTCGCGAGACGTAGGAACGTGTACCTAAGGCATCCGCTGTGGTGTTGAGAAGGTAATGGTGGTGGTGTTGGTAGTGTTGTGAGGATGGTGCATCGTGAATGATCTCGTGTGGTTATGTTAATAAGCCGGCATCGAGAGGAAAATGATTTCCGGAAAGTGTCCCGACACCTGCTGGTTCCTCTCCGCGTGTTCGTACATCTTATAATTAATATATATCATCATGTATACATCGTTTCTTGGTGCTGTGCTACGCAGTGTGGATTCGCGTTGTGGCTTCGCGTTGTTTATACCCTGCGCCTGGTCTCCGTGTTGATGCGCCCAGCGGTGGCGCGTTGGGTTAACGCACCTCGGAGCCAGGTTAGACTCCGGCCCACGGCTATCATCAGTGGCGAGTGATGTCTGAGCCGCTCCTGGGATAACAACTCTGCATTGACCAGCGTGGTGAAGTATGGATGTGCACTGTACCCACCCATCCCCACCTCCATGATGGACACGGAGTGCGGACGGAAGACTTCTTGGCCAGCAGTGGGTTGACAGGGGATGAATCATTTACTCATGTTAAACATTGCATACATTGTACCGTATGTGATGATGATGATAATGATGATACGATTTGTCCATATTCGTACATTGTATAAACTATGTGCGTTGTGTCCAGGCTTCGGGATACATCGCATCCACCCAACATGTGTATGACACGATGTGATTGCGTGACTGTATAACAGCATGCCTATGACATGTGACGCTTGTGCACGTGTATGACATGTGTTTTGTATGTGATGTACTGTATACCTCATATCGTGTTACGAATGCACGCATACAATTTGCATATATAATGGCATATAACAACACTGATTATGTATGCATGATGCTATACAACATCACCATTGTTAAATGTGAGCGTGTATGACTAAGTATGCGTGTCATGTATGTCACACGTGTACTGTATATGATAACGTGTACATGTAATCGTATGTATTTCAGCATGTTCTGCTATACCTTGCAGTGCTTTTTTTACAAAGCTGTTTAATACTGACGCTTTGTATGAATTGGCCAGCAGCAAAAGTCAGAAGAGACACGGTGATACTGTCCTGTCTCACAGAGACACGGTGATACTGTCCTGTCTCACAGAGACACGGTACTGTCCTGTCTCACAGAGACACGGTGATACTGTCCTGTCTCACAGAGACACGATACTGTTCTGTCTCATAGACACGGTGATACTGTCCTGTCTCACAGAGACACGGTGATACTGTCCTGTCTCATAGACACGGTGATACTGTCCTGTCTCACAGAGACACGGTGACACTGTCCTGTCTCATTGAGACACGGTGACACTGTCCTGTCTCACAGAGACACGGTGATACTGTCCTGTCTCACAGAGACACGGTGACACTGTCCTGTCTCACAGAGACACGGTGACACTGTCCTGTCTCACAGAGACACGGTGACACTGTCCTGTCTCACAGAGACACGGTGACACTGTCCTGTCTCACAGAGACACGGTGACACTGTCCTGTCTCACAGAGACACGGTGATACTATCCTGTCTCACAGAGACACGGTGACACTGTCCTGTCTCACAGAGACACGGTGACACTCCCGTCTCACAGAGACACGGTGATACTGTCCTGTCTCACAGAGACACGGTGATACTGTCCTGTCTCACAGAGACACGGTGATACTGTCCTGTCTCACAGTGACACGGTGATACTGTCCTGTCTCACAGAGACACGGTGATACTGTCCTGTCTTATAGAGACACGGTGATACTGTCCTGTCTCACAGAGACACGGTGATACTGTCCTGTCTCACAGAGACACGGTGATACTATCCTGTCTCACAGAGACACGGTGACACTGTCCTGTCTCACAGAGACACGGTGACACTGTCCTGTCTCACAGAGACACGGTGATACTGTCCTGTCTCACAGAGACACGGTGATACTTTCCTGTCTCACAGAGACACGGTGATACTGTCCTGTCTCACAGAGACACGGTGACACTGTCCTGTCTCACAGAGACACGGTGACACTGTCCTGTCTCACAGAGACACGGTGATACTGTCCTGTCTCACAGAGACACGGTGACACTGTCCTGTCTCACAGAGACACGGTGATACTGTCCTGTCTCACAGAGACACGGTGACACTATCCTGTCTCATTGAGACACGGTGATACTGTCCTGTCTCACAGAGACACGGTGATACTGTCCTGTCTCACAGAGACACGGTGATCCTGTCCTGTCTCACAGAGACACGGTGACACTGTCCTGTCTCACAGAGACACGGTGACACTCTCCTGTCTCACAGAGACACGGTGACACTGTCCTGTCTCACAGAGACACGGTGACACTGTCCTGTCTCACAGAGACACGGTGATACTGTCCTGTCTCACAGAGACACGGTGATACTGTCCTGTCTCACAGAGACACGGTGATACTGTCCCGTCTCACAGAGACACGGTGATACTGTCCTGTCTCACAGAGACACGGTGACACTGTCCTGTCTCACTGAGACACGGTGATACTGTCCTGTCTCATAGAGACACGGTGATATTGTCCTGTCTCACAGAGACACGGTGATACTGTCCCGTCTCACAGAGACACGGTGACACAGTCCTGTCTCACAGAGACACGGTGACACTGTCCTGTCTCACAAAGACACGGTGATACTGTCCTGTCTCACAGAGACACGGGGATCATTCCCCTATCTAAGAGACCTCGACTACAACAAGAACGGTTGACATGCCGCAGAAGATCAAAGTTGGATAACTGTGCGAACGGAATCATCACGGGCACATTCGATCCATGCCACAGGTTCGTGCCGATGTGATGGCGTTCAGGTCCGGATGCTTCATTTGCCTCCTCAACGGAAGCCCTCTGGGTGCTCTCGGTCACCTGGACACGGTGTGAAGTGGCAATTCAGGTGCTGGGCAAAACTTTTTCCCGACGTCCTCGTCACCGCTGCTTGGCGTCAAATCGGCGGCGGGGGACGGTGGTGGTTTGTTGTAAATTGCCGACCAGCCCCCACTGGACGCGTCCGTGGACAAAGAGCCTCTTCATCGCTCGTCAAACGCCTCTCGTCTAAATAAAGATTCTTATTTTGATTAATGTCACCGGGAGCCACGGCGGTAGCGTTGGCCTCGGCGCCGCACCAGAGATGATTCTCACGAAGAGAGATTCGGCCCCTTCCGAGCGTCGACCAAACGAGTTGCCGCCCGACCTGGTCCACCCAGTTGTAGAATTCCCTGCTCCAGAGCCACGTCACTCGGATGCGAGGGGTCCCCCCCCCAACCCCACCCCCCACTCTGTCCCTGTCCAGGCACCGGCATTCCACGTCGGGCCAGCCAGCGGAGCAAGCGAGGAAGTTCCTGCGAGCACACGCTCACCCGGCAGGCTTCTCGAAAGTGGCTTCGGTGAACGTGAGCCTTCGATCCGGCGCTACGGCAAGGAAGAGCCCGAGTTCACGGCCGCTCCGCCGTACCTAGAGCCTCTTGTCCGGCCATTGCGCGGGCGGAACACGCACGGCGGTGGGGGGGTGGGACACCGTGCTGCTGGTCGTGCTCTTCTGAAGTCGCCGCCTTCCTGAATTGTCCTCGACGATGATCTGAGCACCCTCCGTTAGGGTAGTCTCGAGGCTGGCAAAGTCACAGGCTTGGCTTACTAGACTAATGTGTATCTGGGACGTTGTGGCGGGCGAGTCATCGGTGAAGATGTTGAAAAGCGTTGGGGCAGACCCCCCCCCCCCTCCCACCTCGAGGCAAATCGTCCTCATGTGCCCTGCAAAGAGGTGATCTTGATCGCCGATGTACAGTTGGACACAACGATCCTTCTCGTGAGCACGGCTGCACTCTTGTCAACTTTGGTCACGAGACCGCTTGTGGCCAGACTGTGGCACACTGCTGGATGAAGGCCACCGCACGCAACGTCGGTCACGACTGGGATCGTTTGGCCAAATTTCACCGTGGTGGTGGTGTGGGTTGTTGAAAGGGCGCGAGGTGGTGAGCGACTGGGCCTCTGGACCAGTCGGCTCGCCGCTCGTGTTGACCGTCGCCGATCGTTGGGTTTGCAGCGTAGTGCACTAAACATTTTCTCCACGTGTAGTATGTATACAACATGTGATGGGGCAAATGGTCAGTGCGCAATAGTGCATGTACATGCAAATGTGACTTGTCGTGTATTTTAATACGGTGCGTGACTGCACGGATGTATGAATGACACTGCATGCACACTCTACAACGGGTTAAGTATGCAGCGTGTGATTTACGTGTGGATGCAATGTGTGCCGTTATACAATGTGTCGATGTATAGAGGACTTGGTTCCTGTAGGGATGCTGTGGTGTGCACGTTGACTTGACACTCGGAACGGGGCGAACACATCCGTGACACGTCCAAATCGAATCAATTTCAGCCGAGCTGGCGATCCACCGTGAGGATTCGTGTCCCTCACTCCCGAAAGATCGTTGGGAATCAGCAGTGCAGAGAAACTCTCTTATCTGTGACCCCGCCCTCTTATCAACGACTCTCTCTTATCTATGGCCACAAAGCGATCGACAAAAAACTTCTGTGATTCGCCGTCCGATAAACAGCAGCGCACTGCACTACGGATCTGGTGACCTGATTCGATTCCCAACCACGGAGAACCTCGGTGATTTCTGAACACATCCCTGACCCCTCTCCTAGGTGGACTCGGCATTAATTGAGTATCTGTTACAGTTGAGTAAACATCAGCGCTATGGGACACAAAGGCGGTCAGGCGTGGTGCTGGTCAGATCTCCTCTTGCGCCATACCGGCCTTCATAAGTGCTTGCTTAAAGCATTTGTCGCAACAGTCAATAAAGGGTTTGTTGGGGATGTTTGTCTTTGATCTGGGTGTGGTGCTGGCCACCCATCCCCTCATGTGCCGTGCCGGCCTTCATAGGTGCTCGCCAGCAGCACTTGCCCCAGTAGTCTGTTCAAACCATGGGGTGGGGATCTCTGTCTTTATTTGTTGTCTTTGTTTAGTTTTGAGGGGAGCAGCAGTGAAGCAGTTAGCGGGCTGCACTACGAACCCGGCGAGCCGAGTTTGATTCCCACTTGCGGCCAACATCAGTGATGAATATTTGTGGCAGTATTGGGCCTCCCCTCAGCCTGAAATGTGCACCTGATGCAGTGTGTAAACATCTCCACGAGGGAGACAAAGACGGACGGGCAGGCTTGGCATTCTTGCCACCCACCCCCTCGTGTGCCGTGCCAGCCTGGATAGGTGCCCGTATAGCCTATGAAGGCTGTTAGCATAATTATGATGACGATAGCAGCTGCATATCCCACAGGACCCAACTTGTCTTTGTTGAGTTGTTTGTGGGTTTCAGGAGAGTTCGACGGTGACATGTCACAGGTCTTTTCCAGCTAAGGTATGAAACTCAATATTTGTCCGTGGAATTGTTTGGGTTCCCCTTTCTCAGGTCAGGTCACGGTGGGAAGCAGGGGGGTGGACATCGACAATGGCAAGCCCCTCCCAGGCTCCGGAGTTGAGCCGCAATTCCGCCAATATCGCGGCGTCTCTGCCGGCCGTCACCGCGGCTTCCGCCGTCGTGACCAAGCACCGGCGATGCGGCTCCGAGTCGCTCGTCTGGGACATGCAGGCCGCGGGGGGCTGGCGGCCCCCCGCTGCCGCCGCCGCCGCCGCCGCGTGCGACGCGAACTCCCGGGGGTCCGCCGAGACGGCCCGCCAACCCGACAGCCCGCGGCTGAGCACGCGGCTCAGCTCGGGGCGAGGCTGCCCCAGCGTGGAATTCTCGGTGAGGCCTCGGAGCGCGTCTCTGTCGGCTCGCGGAGGGCAAGGTCCGGCGCAGGGCCCCGAGGGAGAAGTGAGCCCCTTCACGCCGACGATCGTCGGCTACGAAGTGACGGAGGAGAGGGCCAAGTTTACCGTAAGTCATCCTCGACCGTTTTCTTGAGAGAGAGAGAGGGTGCCGGGACGTGGAATGATGGGAGCCGAACGGTGAATTTTGTTTCATGCGATGTTGTTGAGCGATGTCGCGTGGTTAATGAAAGTGCTAGGAGTTTGGGTAATTTCAGTATGGGCGCAATATGAATGCAAGTATTATTGTTATATTCTGATGGGTTGATTCTGTTTTTCTGTCACTATTTACGCATTCCAGAGCCAATGATTGATCCTTGCCTTCTGTCACCTGGGTGGTCTAGGCCCAGCAGCTAGGCAGAGGGCCTTGGCAAAAAAAACCTGATGAAGCTAGGATAAAAAAATATACTCCTGTATCTTAAATATTTCAAATACCAATGTATATGTTCAACAAATAATGGATTGATTCAGGCACGATTCGATACGCATATCGTGCATGGAGGAATTTTACTTACATCGAAGAAACTATGCAGTGTTGCACACGTATTGGACACTAATCATAACAACATCTGCAAGAAAAATTACCTACTCAGGATGGATCAGGTCAGGGTTTATTAGGTGTCTACATTATGCTCTGCCAAAAACTACTGGACCGATCACGATGCGAAGGACGATCACTCGAAGGGTACTGATTTAATTAAATACGGACATGAATGTGTCTTGACAGGTCTGACCTGCCTCTGACCCTGAAATGTTATATTTTTAAATCATAATATAATTTAGCAGCATTCTTTGGGTTGTCATTACCGAGTAAGTGACAATAGCTCGGCTTGTTTAAATCTATATTTATATAAATACGTAGAGTGACTTACCATTTGGAAAAAAAAACTGAATTATGACTCTTTAACAACCACTACTCTGCACTGCACGCTGTGATTTACACTTTTTTTTCATAGTCGTAACCTTTTTCTAACGGTCTGTAATTGGGTGGAATCTGTAACGTGTAGCTTACTTCGACCACCTATGATTTATTTACTGAACCATAAATGTATTTATATTGCAAAAGATAATTTACAGTCCTTTGTCACGCCACTGCTGGATTAATGCATCCTTACTTCATTTCGGTCAGCGGTGGGGGGAAGGGGGAGGGGGGTCTGGGGGGGTGTTTGACCGTGGTCAGTGCGGGTTGGTAAAGGAGGGAGAAGCCCAGTACTGGTTTAGACTTTGAAGCATGGCCAGCGATCGAACTGAAGTCACCAGGTTGCAATAAAACGTAAGGGATATGGCAACATTCTTTTAATATTCACGAGTAGACCGTTGTTGTTTTTTTTGTGCGGGAAAGCATCTTCTGGCACTTTTTTTAGCAAAATCAAATTGAAACGTGGTCGTGCAAGCGGGCCAGCACAGGGGGTGATCTCCTGTTGCCGTTTAAACCGAGCACACGTGGTTGAGGCTGGATGTTGGTCTATTACTTGAATGTTACTTTGACAACTTTTTTTTTCGTGGATGATAATTGTAAGTTTCGGGGGGGGGAGAGAATGACGGGCGAAAATAACTGGGGCTTGTGATTACGCTCTGTCTTGAGACTGAGGGATGAGTTCTTCAGCCGTCGTTGGCTTCTGCCTATTTTAATTACGGCTGTGCGAACGTGCGACCAGGAGTGTGATCCAAGGCTCATGATTACGGTTCTGCAATTTGTCTCGCACCTTGTCAGTCGGAGCTGAGAATGTGGAGGTTCGGAACAGAGGAAGGAAACTTTGCGCGCTAGAGTGGTAATGCGGATATTGTAGGGGTTGGTGGAGCAGGGGGGGCACGAGGAAGGGAGGGAGGGAGGCCACACTGCATTAGCACGGTGGGTTGTTTTTTTTTACGTACTACAAAAAAAACACTTGGGAAGAGCTGAGGGATGGTCAACCTCTTAGGCGTTTGTGGCCAGAGTAATATCCATTCACTTTACAGGCCTACAAGTGACGGAACTGGACTTTTTAACAAAGCGACTATAAAATAAGCTTCTCGAGTGTGGGCCCGTGCAGATGGTGCAGGGCATTTCATGTACGGAGAGAGGGTAATACATTTTTCAGTTTAGAATAAAAAAATGGCGAGAAAGCAGGTATAACAAGAACAATACGTTTTACACCCAGAACATTAATGCATTATGAATAAATCGAAAAGGCCGGGTAAAACCATCAGCATCCACTTCATTAGTATTCCCCCCACAAATTATTAAAATGGCCACGGCTAGAGCAACAACTGGACTCTGTATGATCTGGATTTCACCATGACTGCTGGTCACTTTTAACAGTTTACTACCAATAAATTATTAACTTAATCAGATTTTAATGCCAAAACGAGCCGTGTCGCTTAATCAACATTGTGCTTCAAAGTTGTTTTTTTTTTAAAATGGTGAACAAATACGCGCAGTATAAGTGCATTTACGAGTTATGCAACATGCACGAGGTGGATGCCTTGGCCCGTTATTTATTTACACTCTCTGGGCGACTCGCACATTCGAGTGGACGCCAGCTAATTTCACACTCAGGATTTTAAGCGCACATCCCTCAAAAAGTACAAATTATGTATTAATATGGATTATAAATTATTTTAAAAAGTACCCTTGCCCGAGGCTGCTTTTGACTATATTTAGAGCCATTAGAAATCCTTGTTGCAGTTTTTTTTCCTCCGTTCTGGCGTGTTTCAATCAAGTCGGCCCATGTAGCGAGCCGTATATATTTTTACGATCTGAACCCAACTGTGATGAACACGTTTTTTTCTTTTCAAATTCCTCCGGCGAGCAATCGGGCGCAACCGGTCACAAAGCCCGAGCCTCTCTCCACAAGTCGGAAATAAACTCGTCGTGTGCATACGGCCAGTCGTGTAGCTCAATGTCCATTCAGCCATCCGACCAACCTGCCAGCAATACCGCAGTGCGTGCCATTGGGAAATAGCTGAGACTGATTTTACAGTCGGCATGACCTCTAATAACCTCACATTAAGCCCAGGGCCACCACTTGATTCTTCTTATCACCAACAAGGCCCTCGGTGATGCTGCTCCCTCACATGTGCAGGACCTCCTTTGCCCCATTTGTTCCAACGAGAGTATGTCGGTCTTCCCGACCCGGGCCTGTTGAGTGTGCCGAGGTCACCGTCTCTGTACGATGGTGGCTGACCAGCGGGGCTTGTCTCCTGTGGCCCCTCGGCTTTGGAAGTCACCTCCACTGGACGTTCGCTCCGCTGACTCCCTCCCCTCCCCCTCGCTTTATTCAAATCGCACCTTAAAATTGAACTTTTTTTTTAATGGCTTTTTCTATTTCTCGAATTCTTTGTTTTGGGGTCGGATGTTTATTGGTGTGTATATTTTGTACAGCGCCTTGTGATCTGCAGGTGAAAGGCACTTTATGAGTGCAAATTATGATCATGATGATGATTATAACGAGGTAGACGCTGACGTGGGGCCCTGCACAACGAAATGTACCGTTGGCCCAACCGAGTTGACCCTGCCTGAGGGAGGTATCCCCACAATGGTGGCCCACACAAGACCTCTGCTGCCTCCCTCCCTCCCCGATTTGAGAGGAGCTGTGAACCCAGCCCGATCAAGCCTGTGGCCAAACAACCTGGATAGTACCCAATCTCATCAGTTCTGTCGAGCTAAGCAGGTTGGCGCTTGGATAGCGCGATTAGACACGTACAACATAGTAGGCTGCCGCCTTGGCTACTTTCTGGGCAGCGTAGGATGGTGCAACAACATCCATTGTTGTGCCGTAGTTCCGTGCCACGTTACATCTGCTGCCTTGATTTTTTTTTTTAAAGCCAGCTGTCAAGTTTTGGGCATAGCCACGGGGCCCACTTTCCACCCCGAGAACCGGAGAGCACAGCCTTAGATAATTAATGTCTCCGCACATTCACCAACTGGCACCGATGAGCACGGTGAAATGGTCCTCATCCAGCAGCAGATTGACACAGAGGGCTGTTCATGGCCATGGTCTCTCAGAGAGTCTGGCTTCCCACAGTCGTAGCTAACAAACCAGTAACACGTCAGATAAATTGATTCACAGTGCAGATATTCCAATTAGTACACCCACAAAGCTAGATCATGAGGTGGGAATATCTGTGGTCGCAATTGTCTGGAGGTGATGATAATTCACGAATATTATACCATCAAACAGTGGTTCTTAACCTTACCAGAATGACAGACCACTGTCTTGCCCTCTGCGTATAATCCACAGACCACAATGCACCAGTCCCGCATTTTTGAAAATGAAATCTAAATGAAAACTAAATTGTGGCATATGCGACAGTTTCCGAGAACCGCTTTCCCACGACCTTGCCCGAGCGCGCATTACGCACCGCATCGTCGGAGAGAGCGATTCGTGCACCGCCGACGAGCGCAACTCCCCCCGTGCGAACTTTTTTGCGTTTGCCCATCCGATGGAGGGACGCGAAGCGTGCGGCTGCTCGTTGTAGGTCTCGCACCCCCAAGGCGCAGTCCCACACGCACGGTGCACAGTGAGCTACGGCGAGCAGCCGTGCGGCAGGGGAGCCTGATGTATTATTGATCGACGGTGCATAATGCAAGAGCGCGCTCGCGAAACGGACGGCGAAAAAGCTCCCAGAAAACGTTGCGTGAGCCACCGCCCCTGAATGCTAATTTTTTTTTAAAGAGGGCCTCGCCGAGCGCCGCTTTTGTTGTCGCTCAGCGTTAATGAATCTCCCGCCACCGTCTGGTCGCCTGCCGTTAAATTGCACCGGGTATTTGTGGCGGTATTTTATTATTATTATTATTATTTTCGCGAATGCCGCACGCCGGCCCGCCGGCCCGCCCGCGCAGTGTTTTCCGTGGCACGCAGGGGGTGGAATCGTGTCACGCGCCCGAGGGTCCCGGGTTGGCAACTGGCAAATCCAGAGACGCCGCGAGTGCCGCGATGCTGCCTGTAGGCGTGCTTTTAAGGAGGCCCTCCGTATAGCGCGCGGAGAATGTAGGCTGTGGGGGGCCGAGTCTATTTGAGAGGGGGGGGGGGGGGCAGCTAGGTAGCTGGGTTGCTGGTGAAGGGGGGGGGGGGTGGTGGAACGGGCGGCCGGAAATGCGTGCGCCGGGGACCGATAGCTGGCAGCTTGTGAAGGTTGGGGCCCGCACGGAAGGCGTGCGGGCGCCACCGCTTTGCCAAGCCACTGCCGGATGAAGGCCTCCCACCCGCCTTCGTGGGTCGCGGGAGTTGGCTGACAACATTTCACCACGCTGGTCACTGTGTGTTGGCGACGGTGGGGAGCACAGATTTGAAAGCATCGGAGTGCGGTCCCGCGGTGCATTGCTCCGCACTGCACCAGTTTTATGCGTGTGGACTCCCGTCAGAGCACTGTCAAGGCTCAACGCTGTTCAGCTTCCGAGATCTGATGAGCCGTGATGACATTCCAAGTGATTTCGGTCCTGATTTGAGTGCTAAAGGCTGAGAGAAGTATATGTGGCAATATTGCCGGTTTCCGTCAATCTGTCAACGTCGGCTCTTGAGAGTGGGAAGTGATTGCGGCAGAGATTTAAAAAAAAAATCTTACCTCCTTACATATGCAGAGAGAGAGAGGCTTGAGAACAAACAAAAAGACAGAATTAGAATATTTATCCTCCAGAAACCCGATGAGCTTTTTCACAGATGTTCAGTAGACACCAAGTCGCTTGGGGAGATGTTCTCAGTGATGTCAGTCGAGGGTTGCTCCCCCGGACACAAAGCCAATCACCGCTGTTGCCAGTGCGGGCTGCAGAGCTGGGTTGGTGGCAAAAGAAAAGAGTTCAAACATGCATGTATGGATGTATTCAAGCACCCGCACAAACAAAGATCCCCCGTATATCCTTAACAGATTGTTGGGGCAAGTGCTGTTCACGAGCACCTATGAAGGCTGGCATGGTGCATGAGAGGGGTGTGTGGCCAGTCCCACACACAATCACCTTTGTCACCCCAGTAGTGATGTTTACACACTGCACCAGACACTCATTTGAGGTTCAAATGAGTACCAGGACCGGTTCAGATATTGGCCGTGAGCAGGAATCGAACTCGGGTCGCTGGATTCATAGCGCGGCGCGCTAACTGATGCACTCCCGCTCTAGCGCCACATACACACGCACGCACACACGTGTGTGCACACACGTGTGCACACAAAATAACATCACTTAGGGTTTCACGGAAATTCTGTTCAGGAAATCTTAAATGTTTCAAATCTCAACGCCACTCGGGATGTCACCGTATTCTGCTTGCATGGAAGAGTAGTACATTGGTTTCAGGAACGTTGGGAATAATTTTTATGTAATGGTTTCATGGAACGTGGATTGTGGGTTTTGTTATAAAAAAAAGAAGAAAGGCCAACTTGAACTTTCACAGTTTTCTGGATGAGACGGCAGCACCTCGGCAAAAGACCACGCTCCACGGTAAAAATCGACGGTGCGCATTTACAGAAGTCTCTCTCGCAAAAAAACCCACGCCCCTTTCCTGATGATTTAACACGAGCGCGCAGTGAACGCGACATCGGAGCAGATCTAACGTCCACCTTGCTGTCTCTCGTGATCGGACCGCGGCTCTGAAAACGAGCGGGAACAGAACCGTGTGGTGCGGGAGGGGGGAATAGGTGGAAAAAGTACGGTTTTTAAAAAGAGTGGGGGGGGGGGGGGAGACGTAATTTTAGCGAAAAATGCACAAACCCGGAAAGCCTTTTCGGATTGCCTAAATGAGAGAAACTAGCAGCGCCAGAACGTTTTTGGTTTCGTTACAAAAAGAGATCAATTTAGCGCGCCATTGTCGCAGAGGTACCCGAGAGGGGAAAGGAGGAATGCTCTTCGCGAAAAATGTGGCGACGGCGGGGTGGGAGGGACTGTTAGGGTAGCAAGCGTCGCTGGTCGCGCAACTTACCAGAAGGCTC
The DNA here is from genome assembly GCF_048934315.1 of Petromyzon marinus. Lineage (NCBI taxonomy): Eukaryota > Metazoa > Chordata > Hyperoartia > Petromyzontiformes > Petromyzontidae > Petromyzon > Petromyzon marinus. The sequence continues at coordinate 3,467,077 of NC_133691.1, read as the reverse complement.
GCGCTCGATTGGCCGACGCGCGTCGCACGAAGCTCTACAGCCACACAGCCGTGTAGCATGGGGGGATTGGGGGGTGGCTCTAGAGGTGATGGCATGATGTCAACTACCTCACCTGGCATCCAGGAGGTCGTGGGTTCGATCCCAATCCTGACGCCTGCTGCTGTATATTTGGAGTTTGCGTCTCTCTCTCTCTCTCTCCCCGCGGTCACATTGATTTTTCCCCGGGTCTTCCGTTTCCTTTCCTTCCACATAATCAACGTGCATTTTGAGGATTTGGCTGCTATACATTTCCACGTTATAGGCCACTTTGTTGGGCTTTACCTGGTTTAGATGATCTGCTAAATGCCCCCCCACCCCCCCCGTACTATTGAATTGTTACGGCGATGTAAAAAAACGCCGATGCGCCATTGTACATTTTGCACTGGTGACAACCACTTCAGCTTCATTTTCGGGTGGAGTCAAATTGTACGAGTACGTTCTCGCTTAGAAATTCGTCAGGGTTTTCATCACGACGTTTTGTTGCCTTTTGTAGTTTTAAGCGAGGCATTTAAGGGCTGCGCAAGTTGAAATCGGATCGAGTTGTAACGGCGGGAAACCATGCCCCCGCGTGCATCTGCTGCAGCTCCGAGGGATCCTCGTGATGCGTGAGCTTCGTTCAACGTGCAGACTCTCCGCGATTGTTGGAATGGGGGGTTCTGTGGACCGGATGTGAGAATGCAATTAAGCGACGGGCATCGCTGCCTCGTCCTCTTACATGCACGCGGGTGCACGCGGCGTGTGAGAGCTCGGGGGGGAAACACACCATCGACACACGCAGATCGTATCGTTACTCATTACATTTAATGTTCTACATTTGTTTGTATAGCATCGACTCGGGCGTGACCCCCCCCCTCCCCCCCGAGTTCTCGTATGCCCCCCTCCCCTCTACCCAGCCCCTCTTTATTCAAGGTCATGCCCAACAGGGTTGGACTCCACGTGTGAGCCAGAGCAACGCGGTTCGAACGCGACACTAAAGAAATCTTTGGTCACGCGACGCGCGGGAAACTGACCCATCAGGAGGCCGGGCGACTGATGCTCGTTGTAACATCCCGCTTTGCACGTTGATAAAATATATAAATTAGTTCGAGGTTACCCCCTTGGACGTTGATAAATGTGTTATAATGGACTTGTAAATGTCTCGTTTTCATTATAAACCTCACGTTGAGGCCCTTGAAGCCCCCGCCCCCCCCCCTCCCACCCCACTCGAGAATCAAAGTGGCTCGGTGGCTTTTGAATGTCGAGAGCCGGCTTGTAACAGCGGCGCAGTGGAACCGTCTGTCAAAGCCCTCGCGAAATGACACCCCGTAATGCTACCTGGGAGCGTAACGTGAACAAAAGATCCCCGCCAAGGTGCTTGGAAAAAATATATAATTGGGAATGCGTCGCATTCTGCGCCACGAATTATATTACGGCGCACCGTCGCGATGCAGAAAATGTCTCGCGCGGCTTCTCCCCAGCGACGCGCACGAGTGGCGCGTTTGCGTTGGCATGGGGCAGGAGGAGGAGAGGGAGGCCCGAGGGTGACGTGCAAGGGACACGGCGGAATGAGACACTAGGGCTCAGCGGATGCGACGGCGGAGGGAGAGGCGCGGAATGGCAGTGCGTGGAGAAGGACGTTCCGGGGAGCCGGCCCCATTGCAGTGATGTGGCTTCAGCCTAAGCGGAAGACATGGGTCCGTGGGTCCCTATGTAAGCCTCCGCTGAATCTGTACGTCAGTATGTGGATCACGTAAGTGCGTGCGAGTCTTTGGGTCAGTGTGTCAGTTTATGGAACCCTATGTAAGGATGGGGGGGGGGGGGTGGGCAGGTGGAAAATATTCGGTTATAAAAAAGCGGGGAGGAATTTTGTTGTGAAAATGCACAAACTCGATGACCTTTTCAGATCCGCTCTCCCGAGGTCACTTGAATCAGACGAACTAGCAGGCACGGAATATTTTGCGGTTTCGTAAAAGATTTACGAACGCGCATCATGCGGAACCACCGGCGTGCGGGGAACCAGCGGCGTGAACGTGCGTACGCGATCGGGGACAGTTTAAGCCGACGCCGCCGGGACCAGCTCCGTGGTGCAGACAGTGCCGTGAGCACGCGCACCATCGCGAAGGGCTAGTGCCCCCAATTTGTTTACACGACAATGAGAGGTGGGAAGTAGCATTCGTTATTGGGGAGTGCCAATAATTGTAAGCCGAGGCTCTAAAACTGCACCAGAACCCCGTGGGATTATCTGAAAGCGCCCAAAAAAAACCAACAACGCTCGCTTTGTAATGCGCCGGGTGCGCTCCTTTCCACGCGGGGGGTATAATTATAACCCAAAGGCAAATAGAGCGGATGTGCGATTTGCGGAGCGAGAGAGGGCAGAGGTGGGCAACTCTGGAGGTGACCTACGTGCGGCCTCGTCAGTTCAGAGCTTCGAACGGCGGGCGAGTTTTTTTTGAGCGAAGGGAAAAGGGACACGTTTCACGCACAGCTGAGAGTCGTGTGGCTCCCCGCTTGCATTGTGATGTCTCGAGGTGAACGGGTGGGTGTTTTTTTTCCTTTCCTTAAGTCGATAAAAAAAAAGACTGGTTGCTTGGAGTTGCGCGATGGCGAAACACCGCTCTTGTCGCTCACAGGAGTGCCGATCACGAGACAGAGATCAACCGCGGGCGTGCCGCGTGTACGATACGCTTAAACGGATGCGGGAGCGCACGCGCGCGCGATCGCGAACGCCCGCCCACACGGACGCGCTCGCTCGCACAAGAGCTGATCTAAGACTCTGATTCAACGGGCACGGCAGACGGCCCTCTGGGAAAGCCCACACATCAAACGGCCCGATGGATCCCCGTACTTCTTTGTCCGCTTTTGTGAAGTCTAACCGAGGGCCCTCTGTGTGCGCCGCACGCGATCAAACGGACCGCGGGGCAACGACGCGACTCCCTCCCCGGCCGTGGCTCCGTCCTCCCCCGGCACCTGTGACGGTGGTGCCCGGCATCGCCAACAACAACAACAATACATTGTCCCCGCTCCGACAGATCGGTTATTTGTCGTAAAAATGCCATGTTTTTGTTGTTGTTGTTGTTGGGCAAGGGTGCCAGGGGTTTATCGAAAGCGTCGTGGATGTTGGGGTTTTTGTTTCCAACCCCCCGCCCCCTCGCCTGGCTTTTGCAGCAGTCCCAATCTTTAGTAATCCCTGTCTTCCAACGGAGTTGGGATTTATTTTTATTTTTGCAAATTACGTTTGCTTGCCCGTGTGCTTTTTAATTACATTGGGTGAATTCAATGGCACAGGGGGGGGGGAGAGAGAAACACGGAGGTTGGAGGGGAGGTTGCGGGGGAGCGCACGGATGTTTATGGAAGACATCGTCTAGATAATAGCCAGAGACGCCTATTTACTATTTAAACATTTTTATTGTGACTGTGATATCACCGAGCTCCTTGCTACACCCAAAGCCCAGGATTGTGTGTGCATTCATTCGTTTGTTTGTTTATTCACGTGAGTATGTACTTATATATATAAAACACAATAAGCACATTTTGTAGATTAAACTGTTGTCACGAGGCATCCGGGTCATCGTCTTCCCTCTAAAAGATTCAGCAGTGCGGGGTGGCGGAGCGGGCAGTTTATGGTAATGGAATTTTTTTTCATCCTCATTTTTTCCCTTAACTGCTGCCTTCATCCTCCGCCCCCACCACCACCGTCGCTGCTTATCTTGACACGATCCTCCGGCTCTCCGCCCACCGCAAAGCAACCGGCCATGTGATCTCGCACACGCGCCCAGCGCACACGCGCTCCATCACCGCCACTGCACGGCCGCGATCCGCTGCTTATGCTGCGGCAAAAGCTCGTTGTCAAGTCGAGGACGGCGTTAAGTGCGAACGCCGCGCCGCGGCGCTCGGAATTGATAATGAGGTAGGAATTAATTGGAAATTAGCGGTGAGTCCGTAGCCTGTATTCTAATTCGTTGTAGCACATCGCTTGAGAGAGTGTGTGTGTGTGCCTAGGATGGCTGTTGAAAGCAGAGCACAAGTAAAATGATTAAATAACGAGGCGGACGAGAGAAAGGCTGGAGTGATTTTGAAGAGTGGACTTTAATAATGAAAAGTAAATTACAAATGTGCCTGGAGAAGAAAGGTTTTAATCATCGCGTACTGCCCTCTGCGAGACATGGTTCACAATCAACGTGATCATGAACAGCTTTTTTTGAAAAAGTGGAACCAATCACGGAGTGTATGAAGGAGATATGCACCCTGTAAAATTATGTCGAGAAACAGAAAGAGGAAGGTATGGATTTGAGAAGACATGCAGGTAAAATGACCTCCTTCAGACTGCTGAGGAAAACAAAGTGGGCTTGGGTACGGTGCGTTACTCGAGAGGATGACGGCCGATGGTCAAAACAAAAAGCGATGGAGCGGTAGCCAAAGAATGAAACGCCTCTGATTCGGAGGTCTGCTGCAGAGATGGAGCAACGAAATCAGCGGATGTGCAGCTGCTAGGTGGATTATTCCATTGCAGAGTCATGGGAGATGGGTAACGTGTTGGGGAGGCCTTCATCCAGCAGAGGATTAACTATGGAGAATGATGATGATGATGACGATGTGCTCGTCGATGGGCATGTGTAATGACAGATTGAATGATTGATTCAAGTCGAGTCTGATGCTCGTGGCACACCCATCGAATCGTGCGCGTGAGAACTGATCGGTTAAATGTTGGCGCAAAATGTACGGAGCTCGTACGGATAACCAGTCGAACACAAACTACGAGTGAGATTGAGAAAATGGGAAAAGCGCAAACTAGATGGCATCAAAACAAGTCGGGTAACAGAGTTCATTCTTGCAGGTGTCTCTGAAATGCAGTTGCGACGAGATCCAAATTGTCGCTTGTTAAAATCAATCTGTGACCGAATTTGCGACACATGCCCGCCGATCGACTGCACATACGCTGACTGCATAGACGACGTGGCACGCTGTGGTTCGTTTTATAATTATCATAAAAAATATATATTAAATTGTATCAATCAGGGCGTGATGTAAATGCTGACTGCAGCTGCACATTTGACTCTTGGGCCAGATGAAACCAGGCGTGTAACTTTGCTTGCCCTTGCAATGCATCACATGCAATAGTAATAGTCGTAGAGTGGCTGTGTGCGCGTGCACCTTACGCAGCATTTGGTTGAGTCGTCTACTGCTTCAAATGACAAAAGTAACTTTTCCTTCACGGCCAGAGTTGATTGAAACCCCATAGCAGTGGCGAAGCACGGGCTGGTTAACAGTTTTCTGAAAGGAAGCGTAACGATTAGTGACTTGGATAAGTCACTCCTAGTTAGATGGAGTGGCCACCACGGAATGTAACGTGACCGAGAGTAATATTCGTAATCATAATAAATGACATTTTTAAAATGTGCCCTTTCTGCTCATTACTCAAGGCGCTGTACGTCACGGAAATAAAAATACATCGCAGGCCAAGGGGGAGCAAAACTAAGGCGGCAAATAAATAGACGCTAATTCAGAGACTCGACAGCGAGAGAGAATAAAGCGCGTGCAGAGGCAGGGGTGTGAACGCCGCCCTCGCCCACCGAGTGACGCTGGGGGCAGGTCGCTCGTTCCAAGGCCGCGCAACTGCCGCACAACAGAAGCCACGGTCGCCCATTGAAACTAAAACTAAACTAAAAATTTTGTTTTATTTTACCGGGTAAGGCCCATTTGCAGACAACCCTGTCCTGTCACGTGGCGTGCAGGTGTACAAGGTTCGCGTGGAGCGGAACGCGCACGACAGCTGGATCGTCTTCCGGAGGTACGCAGACTTCGTCCGACTGCACGACAAGGTAGGCGCTTCATCCGCTCGTTTTGAACCTCGACCGTACCCGGCGTGCGCTCGAACGATGCCGTCCATCCGGTGAATGTTCGTCGTCAGCAACCAATCAGAACTGTTTCTGGTGTTGTCCGGCGTCACTCAACGTCACGTGACCTGCGCTGCGCGATTGGCTGGATTCTATTGTCGTGCCAAACGCTGGACCAGCCGGTACAATCAGCTCAGGTGCGAGGGGTGGGCAGAGGGTAAAGGGACTTATATGAACTGGGGAATGTTATATGTCGATTGGGCAGTTGCTTATGTAAAGTGGGAAATATAAACGGCCGATTTGACACTCCCCGGCATTGTTGCATTGCCACCGAGTGTGTGGTGCGTGGCGAGTGATAAGTGTCGGTGTTTAGTGACAATTAAGCGAGTGGTGAGTGGTCCCAAGTCAATGGCGTAAGGTCAATGGCGTAAGGTGTGTGGCCAGTGTCCAGTGAGAGTCAGGTGAGTTGTGAGTGTTTGGTTCATGTGCGTCGCTTATTCGATGCCATTCTCATATGCACACGTGCAAGGGCGTCGCTGTACTTGGTTATGGCGATGTGTATGGCACTTAGCAAAACTGGAGAGACACAAATTGCACGTGGTAATCAGATTACCATGCCCATTCTCTAGGCAATTATTTTTTTAATCAAATTCGCACCGACAGCTTACAGATGACGAGTATCTCCTGTTGTTGAAACACTCTCTGATCATTAGACCTCCTTTTTGAGTACCAAAATTTAATAATAGGGTTTTTCCCTTTTTTTCTGGCAACAAAACTGAAACCTTTTTATGAGGATTCATGTCTGCATTATGCACAATTCCTGCAGTCAAAATGCAAACAAAAAACTTACTATGATAATATATGCATTGTCCTTGAAACGGATTGGTCCACACCAAGGGATGGCTTTCTTTTGAGCCTCGACCCAATTGGTGCTCGACCAGATGACGCCAAAAGGTCGAGGCTCAAAAGAAAGCCGTCCCTTGGTGTGGACCAATCCGTTTCAAGGACAATGCATATATTATCATAGTATGTTTTTTATTTGCATTTTGACTGCAGGTATTGTGGTTAATGCAGACATGAATCCTTGTAAAAAGGTTTCAGTTTTGTTGCCAGAAAAAAGGGGAAAAACCCTATTATTACACTCTCTGATATTACTTAACAGAGGCAATAGCTGGACAGGGTAGTGCTGCGTTATCTCCTCGTGGCCCCCATTGTTTAGACTCGGACCCAAAAGTGTGAAACCAGTTCCAGAGTTTTCTTGCTGAAACAAATACTGCTGAATAATACTAGTCTGGAATCCAAGTAGGCCCGTGGGCTATTCTTATGTGGAGATATAGAATGGGAGCTTTGCTTATGTAGGTTTTCACCCATATTGCTCCGCAATGCATAATGCCTTTGTATACAATATAGCTGGATAACCAATAGGTGTATCATGTGGAGCATATCAGGAATGTTCATTGATCATCCTGGCCAATGTAAATTGCACACTGTGTGCTCTCGGTTCTGTGCCTGCCAATTGGGACACAACTGGAAAAATCACTTTCCGTGTCGACATTACCAGTCCCCCCCCCCCCCCCCCCCCCTTGAACGCATCTCATCTCCTAACCCAAATGCCAGTCTGAGAAATGTATTCAAATCATGGCCTGGAAGGGGGAGTGTGTTTTTCAATATTGTTTAAAATCTGTTTCCATTTGTCGGCGTATCTGCATGGGTTGTGACCGTCAAACTCAATTCACCTGCGAACATCACTCTGTCGATTATTTTGTGTCATCTCTGGCATTCAAATCTCTGGGGCATTATGCATCTCGCTCCTTACATCTGACATGGCAATAGATCCAAAGAGCTAAGCCATGTGTACACGTGCCCCGTGAAATATAATGCACAGCCCTTTTGTCAATGCACTGCTGGATGAAGACCTCACGTCTTTTCGGTCACGGGGGTTTGGTGACCATACTTCTCTACGCTGGTCAGCGCGAGTCTGTAATGAGGAGTACCTAAGGACTCGTTTCCGATATCAGTGCGGTGTGATGCTCAACGCGCAGTGTGCACACCGCTACACGACCGCTGCACACGTGCAGTGCCATGTTTCGCTTTTTCTTGGTCGGCCTCCATTATCTTCTGCGCTGAAGTGCTGTTTATTTACTTATTTGCCGCTTACAATTCTTCTAAAGTGGACGACCGATGTGATCCTTCTGGTCATTCAGAAATTACGTTCGTAGCAAACAAGCGATTGTCATTATTCAGCAGAGTGAAAGATTATTATTTAACAGCACAATAAATATCATATTTCGCGTGATTTTCAACCTTATTAGATCCAATTTTGTGATTTCTAAAATGGCTCGACAAAATTGTCTCCAATAACAGATGGTTTGTGTAAAAAAAAAATTGTTATCAGTCACAAAATGAGATGTGTTCGTAAGTGATTGTTGTTCATGTACACACAGCAGTATAACAGTGTACATCGCACGTTTGTAAATCACCTGGTTGTATTTGGTGTGGGGGTAAATTATAAGAAAAGAGTAGGCCAAAAACACACCCTTTTGGGGATGTTCTCCAGATGTCCCTCCAGTGGAGTAGCTTCCAACTAGGTAGGGGATGTGAGTAATCAGTTACCGCACTGCACCTTCATCCTTCACCTTTCATAAATCACATTTATGATGTATCTACGTATGTATAACTTCTTTCACACTGTACGTAGCCAACCGTGCATGCAATTGTCTTTTTGATTGTCTATTTTTATGCTTATCAGTGTTCATGTGGTGGCGCTTTGATCGGCACCATCAAATGACAAGCGGCCCAATTTGCGTGTTTGCGAATGTTCCCGTTCGTCCGACTTTTAGCGAAAATGTGCCATCGCCCCTGTCGCCAACGATCGGGTAAATTGCCGAGGCGATGTTTTTCGGCCTTTTCGGCCTTTTCGGCAAACGTCTGAATCTGTGAATCTGACCAAACATTGAAGTCGCTCTGTACAAATTCCAGAACAACGCACACTCTCGCACGCACTCCCTCTGCTGTTTGAAAACATTTCTCAAACGGTTCATCATTAAATAGTAATGTGATATTAGCACTGGGACATTGCAATTAAATTATGTAGCATCTATTAGAAAAGGAACATTGTTTCAGTCAAAATTCATCATAAGCCTTTTAACCTCTCCACATTTTAAAAATATATTGCTCGTAATTTCATTCCATCTCTTGCCTTGAGTGCCCCTTACCATCTATATTCTTTTAAAAAAATTAAATTATAAAAACTAATAAAACCCTGACTGATTCCTTATAATTTACATTTAAATTTCATATTAAATCTGAAAATGTCCAATTCCAGGCATTCTGAATCCTATTGGGACATAGACAAGCTAAAATTGTATTAATAATTTTTGCCTTATTTGTGCTTTATTAAAACAGAACGCAAGCAAACCGCCTTCGTACGCTGCTTTGGATTTTTCACCCTTAACCATTTTCAAACTAAGGTTGTTTATCTGGTCAACCCTTCCCCCCGTCCATCGGTAATGTGGTGAGAGTGTCACTGCAACTCTCATGTAGGTGATCCAATATGAATTAAGTTGTAGTTTCATATTGAATTGCTATTCGTGACTGACCCAATTTCAAAACTGGCCACATCGATCAAAGGATCTCAAAAACTTTAGAGACACAACCCAAGGCACAGAGGACTGTTTACAAGTATGGAAAACACGTCGTGCCCTGACGGCTGCCAGTCGGAATCTGCACGGCTAATTAAATACCCCCCCTAAGATAAACACCAAGTTGGAAAGCGTTACGTAAGCCGTGCATATGCATGACCGTTCTCAGTCTCTTCATCATCACATTTCGTTCATCGAATCGAACGGCACGCGTACCCAAGGACGGTTAACAAGCGGCGCTTTAACTCGCGACCGCGTGGAGATGAATATTAACAGGTGCATCGTTGTGGGGAACGTGGCGATCCGATGTTTGTTGTTGTTGGCAAGCGACGCGCGACGGAGCGCGATTTGAGTTGCGGGGGGGTGGGGTGCTTGCGGGGAGCGGAAACGACGAGGCGTGGCGCGTGGGCTGACAGACGCTCGCTTTTCTATTTCCGATCTGACCTCCGCGCTTCGCGGTTTTGGCCCAAAAACACCCGGACGACGTCAACCGTGGTGTCGACAGCTGCGTGAGAGCTTCCCCGAGCTGCGCATGGAGCTGCCGCCCAAACGCTGGCTCCGCGACAACTTCCACCCCGGCTTCCTGGAGGTGCGGCAGCGAGGCCTGCAGGCGTACCTGTACAGCGTCGCGCTCAACAGCCGGGCGGCGCGCAGGTGAGAGCCTGCGGCCCGGCCTGCAGGGCGGCCTGCTCACGAGCGACGTGGTCGCGGCGGTTATTCTGCACACCGCAGACGCGCACGGTGAACCCCAGTATTTTGCTCATGCTGACGGTTCACCATGTATGCGTGTTGAACTGCTTTCGCACCGTACGTAGCCAAGCGTGATTATCGGCGTAACATGAACCGGTTATCTTAGGAGATTTCATTCACTCGTAGAGTAGTAAGAAAAAGGCTCTACCCTTTCCGTCAATACTACAGGAGGCATTAAGATGTTCAAGCGCCAGTATGCATTAACCACATCACGCTTGTGGTAAGACATGCAAACACACACACTTTGATAATGCACGCGTTGTCATCGAAACTGATTGGGCTACATCGGAGACGGCCCCTTCATGGCCTTGTTTCACCACCAGTGCTAGACCAGAGAACAACGCCAAAAGGTGGAAAGGACAAAGGCACAGTATCCAATCATTGGTAGCTCGGGTTGAGCACTGTAGCTAACAGTTCTGCATGGTAGTGAATGAGGTCGCATGAGATAACAGATCTATATTAGAGTGAATGGATGTCACTTTAGCCTACAGATCTCTGTGCGATTGAATGCCATCACTTTAGCGAGCAGACCTCTGCGGGAGCGAATGGAGGTCACGCTCGCTAGCAGATCTCTTTGACAGTGAATGAGGTTGCTTTTAGCTTACATATCACCGGTGACAGTGAACGGATGTCACTTTAGTCTACAAATCTCTGTGGGATTGAATGCCATCACTTGAGCGAACAGATCTCGATGGAAGGTGAATGAGCTGGCTTTAGCCTACAGATCTCAATGCGGAGGTGCAGGACACACGTTGGAAGTTGGGGCTGTTCCACTTCCTAATGGCTCACTGTGGTCACTGATTAGATTGCAGAAAAGATCCGCAAAGTTTGGCCTCCCCCCCCCCACTGCACTACAATTTTTGTAAAATCCACACAATTACTGGCTAGCGACTCAGTCCTGGGCCTGCCGTGCGAGTCATTAAAAGGTTCCGTCGTCGGCATGATCGGCCGCCTTGAAGGGTTCGGGAATCCTAACCATGGTTCAAGCCCGGTGTTCTTCACTCATTTTCAGAGGGGAGCGGAGGAGGAGGAGGGGGTGGGGGGGGATCACTCGTGGCACCAGTGCCAGTGCTGGATGTAAGCAGCGAGCACACCGGACAGCGGAATGCAGCAATGCCCGATGGTTAACAGATCTACCGAAAAGCTATACGTAATCAGAATATTTATTTATATTGGAGGAATCCGATGAGCTATGAAGCTTTTTTTCGCAGATGTCCAGTAGATATTGTGTTAGCTACAGCAGTGTTCTTCACTAATTTTCAGAGAGGGGGGGGGGGGGGACTTCCGCTGATAAGACATCATCAGTGTGTATGAGGGCCGCCACACATTTGAATCCATTGGGGTTTGACAGCAGCACGATGATGATGCGGGGGTGTGTCGTCGGGGAGCCGGACATCAGGGGCCGCCAGTGGCCAGTGGGCCCTGCAGTGAAGAACGCTGATCTAGTGCGACTTAGGCAGTGCCGGAATAACACGAGGATACTAGAATGTTTGTTCTCTGTATCTTGCGGGCTGTCCCTTAGCCATATCTAAACATGCTGTTCGTTGTCGAGATACCCACGACACCCGTGGAGGCTGTGCACCTGGCACCGACGCACACGGAGCAGCGACAGTTTCCTTTCCCGCTAGGAGGACGTGTTTGCGAGCGTTGTGATTGCGCCCCAGGACACAGCGAGGTCCTGTTAGTCGGTCGTACTGGGCACATTGGGTTTTATAAGCAAGCTGTCGGGAAAAATGATGTGCCTTGACACCGCTGACACCGAGTCAGACTCTGCATCTCGGTGGAATTGAGCGCACTTCCTATGGCCATGGGACCCAGGTCAGAGTGTGCATGCGATTGTGTGTGTGTGTGTGTGCGCGTCCGTACGTGCTCAGCGATGTTTAATCCGTGATGTGCAGCGCAGACTACGTTATCTGCAGCCAGTTGCAAAGGCACAGCAATTGATCGTGCTGCAGTTAATTATAAGTAAATGTTGGCAATAAAAAATAATGGGTACAGCTAAAAACAAAATAAACACAAAACAGACTTGTTAAGATGGGTGATGAAACGAATCTTTGTAAATGAGACGGCTCGAATTTACTTTGGTGCGTGCTGGTTATGCACAGCGTGACGTGTTTTGAACACACCCCGCGCTAAATATTTCAGCGGGAACATTTTTATCACCGTGCCAGGTCACATTTGCCATTGTGTGCGAGCCATTTGCACTTAAATGGGTCGCCCATTTAAGCACGGGGTGCTTTCATCAGCGCGTTGGGTCATAAGTTTAGGGTGGGCATCTTTGTCTGTGTCACACTTGATGTGCACAGCATGTGAAAAAAATAATTAACCAATCCCGTCTTCAAACCAGCGCATACATTATTAACAACATGTAAAAAAATGCTAGATGTATAAATAAAATAACGAGCCAGCTGTGCACCATTGCGGTGGCTTCTAAATCCTCAGTTCTCCGAGGGGGGGGGGGGTGATGGTGGTCGGTGTCTGAAGATCCGCCGGCTTTTTAACGGTTCCTAGTATTTCCAGCGCTGTTCTTGTTTCCCTGTGCGAGCGCAGCGCTGCAGTGCGAGAGTTCCTGTGCCTCGATGAGCCTCCCGGACCCTTCGACAGCTTGGAGGAGAGCAGGGTGAGGTCGCAGAGGTCAAATTTACTTCCGTCCTCAACATTGGACGGGGGGGGCGAGGGCGGGAAGGACAAGAAGTCAATAACACAAACTGTGCTTTTGTGAGATTTCAATTTTAAGAGTCCACTAGAAAAGTTGCAGAGGTGTGTGTTTTTGTGTTTCGTTGCAATAGATGCCCACAAAACAGTACCTATTTAGATGGAGAGCAAATTGTGTGCATGTGCACAAGCACTTTTTTTACGTGTGTGCAAATTCCGCCAGAACCATTGCAGCTAAATAATTGATCATTTCAGTGCGGAATGCACATTTTAAACCAATGCGCCCCAATTGTCCACACTTGGCCCCCCAAGGGCCGGCCTTGGCCAATCTTCGTCACACGGAGTGGCACTTCAACTGAAAATGTGCAGTGGCATTAGAGGTGGACAGCTCTGAAAAGATGCAATCAGAACGGAGGGGAAAGAGGCCATCGGCGGCAGAAAGCCATTATACTCGGATGAATTCCACGTGTAAAAAAAAAAAACACCAAGATTTTAAAATTCGTTGCAAACGATCGTGGATCTTGCGCAGAGAACAGATTGGTGGTACCATCTGGTGGAGAAATCCTTGTAGTGCCGCTCGTCGTCAGTCGAAGAGGCATTTCCAATTCAGTGCATGATTTTTCTTTTGACCATTTACAACTAGCCTGACTCGAGGCCTCACAACACTCAAATTGCCAGAAATATTGGGGTAGTGACGGGACCTCAATAATTGACACAGACACACCTCCATTAATAACACCGTTGGTCACTGTTAAACAAGGAGGGCGGCTTATGAGAGGGTGCAACCGTGTACAATATCACTGGTTTAAAAAGGAACATGATTCGCTCAGTAAATACCTAGATTTTGTATTACATCGCCCGAGGAGCAAAACATATTTGGATTAACATTTGAACTTGCCGATGAGTCTGCATACGTCACTGCCATTTTTTTTTTAAAGTCATTTCAGTGTCTTAGATATTTTTTGTAAAAGTCACCTTACGGGATTAGAAAAGTTGTTGTTTTCTATTTTATTTTATACCTCAGGCAGATACTTCTCTATTCAGTCGCATATCATTTACACGTGTTCCTTTCTCCTTCATCGCGCATTATATACACATGGTATGTTTATATCAAGCGGAACCTCCGTATCAGCCGGGCGGCGGTGGCATTGCACTTGGCCTGTAAATCCAGCACTGTGGAGGCGAGAGCTGTTGCATCACACACTGGTTGCGAAACTCCCTTCCCGTGAGCGTCGAGGTGCCATATACCCTGGCAGATCAGGGTATATGGTGGTAGCAACAAAATGTGGACAAATCTCCACCTATTCCATCTGTATGGGGTACATTGTTGCATCCTCCCACGTGTCGATTTTCTCTGGGTGCTCTGATATCCTCCCGCATGTCAACACTCATTAATTGGCCGGAAAAAAAACTGTACTATATAAAGGACCGCAGAGCTCGGGCAATTATTTGCAGCAGCTCACCGCCTGGCTGCCTTTCCCGCTTGTCTGTGGTTCTCCCTCGAGCGTCTGCATGATTCGCTCGCTTCAAGAGCGAGCAAAAGTTTAATTAAATCTCCTTTTGTGGTACCCGCGCTTGTTTTTTACATCCCATTCTAAGCAATATCAGAAAACTTGAGAATTTATTAATTACACGATAAACCACACTGCCCTCCCCATGAATGTAGCCACATCGCAACCATAACCTCACACCCAACAATCCCCAGTCTCAAAATCACGTAGCAAAACTCATACATTATTGTGGAACAGACCTGGAAGGTTGAAACCTGTACAGTTCGTTGAGTTCAACCAAGGCTGCTGGCAAATATTGGCCTGGAAAGTAAGTACGGTGATGGATAAAACAAGAAGCCCATTTATTATTTGTTAGTAGAGACACAGAAGGGAGGTCTGCATACATTAAGTAATTTGCGGCTGTATGGTAGGTTACACCCCACTAGCAACTTAGTGAATTGTCATGATTTAGGTGTCACGGTTCAATTTAATAATCGATTTTCTTATTTTTTATCTTGTTTTTGCCATCTAACGTGCATTTTTATTTGTTCTATCACGCTTGTAGTTTTGTTCGCTCTATTAACCGACTACTACCACTTCTGATAATTATCATGACGATCAGTTTAAGAAAGCAAAAATAAATGTCTTCACAACCATTGTCGTAAAACAAACTGTGGGTCGCTGCAAGTCACACTAGACCATGGTTCGGATTCTTACAAGGAAGCCAGTCTCCCAACAGCCAAAACTGAAGCAACTTAGCAAAGATCCCAATGATAGAGAGATACATTTGTACCAAGCAATGCTGAATGGCTCCATTGTTTTCTGATTTATTTTGGAGAAAGAAAAATATGCCCAATCATTGTATAAATAATTCTGCGCGTCGTCAACACTGACCTAAAACGCAAATTGTTTAACATTCGTGGTGGAGTGGTGCAGTGGTTGGCACACAACACCACGAACCCCCGTGACGCAAGTTTTATTTATATATTGGCTAACATGAGAGGTGAATGACGTCTGAAATAGGTCTTAGGCCCCCTCCTTCGCCAACTCGCACGGTGAAGTATGGTAAACAATCTCCCATGACCAACATCAGTTTGGGGAAGCCTCCAGCAGTGTATTGACAAGAGCGCTATAAATTATTATGATTAATAATCGTATTTATTATAACATTCGCATATATATTTATAAAATAAGCGAACGCTATGGGCACACTGCATATCTCACATCAATGCCGTTAATTTGTACACTTCAATATTTTCAGGGCACCGTAGTGTGAATTGAGACCCACAACTAAAGGCCTCATTCTCTCTGCCTTCCACTCTGAAGGAGGGCTATGACTGTAAATTCTTAAGTAATGCCTTCCCCCTGTGAAGTGGATTTGGTATTAACATAATCCCTTTCATGCCAGTGTTATTCCATTGCCTGAAGCGTTAGCTTATTTTATATTTATATGTGTATTTCTGCCATAAGTCAGTGTTAATGAAAAATGTGCGGGGTGTTTGTAGTTACTGAGCCATTGCCAACATAGGCCCTTAGTTTTCAGTTTTTTGTTATTTACATATCTAAAAGGTGTATTTTGTATACAATATGTTATTTGGAGCTTTTTGTAAACTTTGTTTTAGACAACATGTAGAGGAAGGGAAGAAAGGTGAGATTTGTGAGTAGTTTTACAGCATCGACTATTGTCTGTAAACATTGGTGTATCTCGGCTTATTTCCGTTTTACTATATTTTATCCGGCCAAGTATTTCGGCAGTAGAGTGAGTGGCTAAACATGAGAAGGATATGAGTTCAAATCCTCGGTGAGGGTTGACTCAGCCCATGGTCCCTGTGTAGTCAATAAAACCAGTACCAGTTAGCGTTAGTCAATAGCGTTAGTAGTTGTCCTTTGGATGGACCCACCCTTGCCACATGAATGTGGAATTTGCACCACTGGCCCAGGGCTGTAAACAGGTGCTGTATTACAACACTGCATTAGACTTTACAACACTACATTAAACCACCTGGATCTAAATTTGATTGTCTTGAATAAATAGTTTAAGGCAGTCAAACCATGTACACTGACATGAAACAATATCAAGGTTTAACACACGCAAAAAGTACTAAGGCTGGCATTTTATTCTTGAAATGTTCAACGCAGCATTTCACCAATGCTTAGAATGCTCTACCAGATACTCCATGCGACTGGATAGCAGTGATTTGAAATACACACGAGTTGTGTAAATATTTGAATAAAATACGGGAAACAAACTAATATTCAAAGTTCATGATCTTAAAGTCAAGATTCAAACAGAAGATCACAACTGTTTTCTGATTGCTACGCCTATGGCCTGGTGCTGAAGGCCATTTGCTGGTGGCAATGCAGCACTCACCTTCGCCCTGACCAGCATGTTGAGGCAGGGTCAAACAAACCACCCATGACTGACATGGCTGGAGAGGCCCTCGTCCAGCATGTTGAGGCAGGGTCAAACAAACCACCCATGACTGACATGGCTGGAGAGGCCCTCGTCCAGCATGTTCAGGCAGGGTCAAACAAACCACCCATGACTGACATGGCTGGAGAGGCCCTCGTCCAGCATGTTGAGGCAGGGTCAAACAAACCACCCATGACTGACATGGCTGGAGAGGCCCTCATCCAGCATGTTGAGGCAGGGTCAAACAAACCACTCATGACTGACATGGCTGGAGAGGCCCTCGTCCAGCATGTTGAGGCAGGGTCAAACAAACCACCCATGACTGACATGGCTGGAGAGGCCCTCGTCCAGCATGTTGAGGCAGGGTCAAACAAACCAGCCATGACTGACATGGCTGGAGAGGCCCTCGTCCAGCATGTTGAGGCAGGGTCAAACAAACCACCCTTGACTGACATGGCTGGAGAGGCCCTCGTCCAGCAGCGGATTGACAAAGGGCTGTAAATAATTACAGTTGTACATTTATTATACACAGGGCCGGAGTATGATATGCTGGGGCCCTAAGCTATGTCAAATTAACGGTTCGTAAATATAGGAATGCCATGTCAGAATGTAAATGAACCATTTTATATGCTTATTTTTCTCTCCTTTATTTTTCAATCGATTATGTAAAACGTGAAACTCCGTTAGGGTTTTTTTTCTTATTTAGAGGCCCCTCATAAGGTGATGCCCTAAGCTGTAGCTTACTTAGCTTGTGCCTAAATCCGGCAGTTATTATACACTTACGTGGAGGTCTATCAAATTGACAACCTATTGGATAATATAAAAGTGAAAATAGTTATCCGGGTAAATGAGGCAGTGGTGGAAACTAGACAAATCCATAAAGAGGTGGATCTTTAAACTTCCAAGGATGGTGCGGATGGAGCAATCCTGAAATTTCAAGCTTTATTAAATAGGGCCAGATATTTAATTAAAAAAAAATTTGGATTGGTTTAACACGTAGGCTTTCGTGACCAATATCCATAATAGAGTTTTTTTTGGGTTAGATCGCGTAAATATATAAATGTAGCGTCAAAAGGACAGGATCAAAGGGCTCGCATAATGTGCATGCATAATGTACGTTGGCTCATTAATTTCCCCCCCCCCTCCCCCCACTTTGCGCAAAGCGCAGAAGCGTGGTCAACACATCTACGCCTCTATATAAGCAACGAAACAGGTGGACTTCTCCACAAATCTGGTTGTTGCCTGATGAAGCTATTTGTAATTACTGGTGAAACGTCGTACTCAGATTGTAAATGTTGTGGGTTGGCTCTCCAACACACCGGTGTGCTGTACTAGTGAAGAATTGGCATGTTCTGTTTACGTGACAACCCTTACTAATTGGCTGTGTCGGGTGGTTTGCGGGTATTAACGACACATTTATATATTTACGCGATCTAACCCAAAAAAAAAACCTCGTGGATCTTTTGTTGGAGTCAAAAAGTGGGGCGGGGCAGGGTGGGGTGATCCGTCAAAAGGCAAGACATTCACCCCCTCACAATTACCCAAATCTACAAGCTTCCTGTTAGCGTTAGTCCGTATTATAACGGCTCACAATATAATACTCGAGTGAAATCAATGTGCATGTGAAATGGGGGGGTCACTAAGATTGACCTCGATGAAAGTGAACGGCGGTCGATGGCACCGCGCGCGCGGGCGCAGAGATACACGGGAGCGATCAGGAAATGCATCTCATCGGATTTAGCAGGATGTCATCTCACGGCACCTCCACTACGCCCGCCCCCTCCCCGGTCTGTGCACCGCGTGCGTGCCCACGTGCGTGCCCACGTGCGTGGGTGCCCGCGTGCGTGCAGGCGTTCTGCGAGAGCCTGGAGGAGGCCAACGCGCGGCTCCAGCGATCGCTGCTGGAGCGCGAGCGGGAGCTGGTGTCGTGGCGCCTGGAGGGCGAGGAGCTGCGGGCGGCGCTGGAGGCGGCGCAGGCTCGCGTCCGCGTCCTGGAGGACGCGCGGCGGTAAATATACCGTGCGGCGTCGCACGACGCCGGCACAGCCACCACCACCACCACCACCCCGTACGCGCACACGCAAACAAAAAACCGCGCTGTGTTCGGGTCACGCGCGCGGAGCGATACGGTGCGACCGGGGAAGCCTACGCAGTGGCGGAATGGTGGCGGATTGACGGCAAGCATTTGTGCCCGGAGAGGACATTTTCAATCCTTGCATTATTTTTTTTTCCCATTTTATGATGTGTGGTTCAGAAACGTGGACACTTGACAATGAAAATTTAACAAAAGCCGAACGGAACACAAAGAAGCACGGAGAACTGCATTTGAAACCGTTCATTCGTCACTTTTCTTAACGTTTCCCATTTTTCTTTATCAGAGCTCAACGGTGTAAAGTCGGTCAATCTCTGTCCTGCCTCTGTTCTCTGAAGAACGGTCATTACCTGAAAATGTCAGCATATTATTTATATTTCCTGTTAAAATGCAGTGGTCGTGATGGTGAATGTGGGTTTTTTTTAAATCCTGCTTGCACACCACTGCCAATGCGCAGTCCCTCTATACATTTTGTACATATAAGCCACAGTTTTTTGCACAACAGGAAAATTCAACCCACATTTTTTTTCCCCGTCTCATTTTGTAACTACCCCATGCCGCGATCAGCGTCATCAGAGGCGCTCGGCAAACGGACGGAGGGGCCGAAACGTTCGCCAAACGCCGAGTTCGGGGAACGTGCACTCAGTGGCACCAGTCCAACGGCACGGAACAGCCGACCCACCGACACACTAGTATTGGTGCGAGGGTCTTCCAAAAGATGACAAGAGACGCGCGCGTTTACCACATCTCTTGTCGTAGATTTGTACAGCGCCCTTGGGGTGTGTACGTCTCAATGTGGAATTATTGAAGCCATTCAAATAATCGTCGACATGGTTTGGCGAGTTTAAAATGGCATTGATTCGACATGACTCAAACCAGTATGACCAGGAATGCTCTGGTGACATCAATGTCGTGTCCCGAACTTGTTTGCTAATCAATCATCACAAGAGTGACATCACATTTTGGAGTGTACCTGACCGAAACTTTTAATTAAATCGTTTTTATATTTAATTAATGGAGCTTGATGTTTGCGGCAGGCAACCCAGGACACCCTAGCCTCGATGTGTATGTAGAAGTTAATAACGATGTGTTTTTTGGGTTGAATTCATTGTTCGATTACTCTTTGCTGAACTTTTAATATACATTGTAATGTATTAAACATGATTATGTAATGCATTAAACATGGCCATTTTAGCCAATGGAAGTAAAAACGTTAATTCAAACATAAATGATCTCAAATCATTCCACAACAATGGTTCTGCACTTAATTTGGCTAAATTTCAAATTTGGGAATAAAAAAAAATCCCTAATTGGACATGGATGGGATAGTGCTGCCCTTTTGTGTGTGCAGCAGAGGTCACATGACAGGATCTCAGAGGTAGCTCTGTGACATCGCCTTCCATGGGCCATTTTCCAACACGAAGGATTCTGCACGGCTCTGAGACGTCTGAATGGATACCTGTCTCTTGACATGAAACCGAAAGCACGATCTGGATAAAATCGTGGAATAAAAAAAAAAAAAATGTACGCTGCTCGTGTAAAAATTTACCGCATACTGTCTATGTTATAGCATACCGCTGCAAGTCTACGGTGTTCGCATACCCCTGCACGCATAGAATTACCAAAACATTTTTTATTACAAGAGCAGAATAATAAACTTTGTGACAGTGTGTCAGCCCATGCGTATTCCGGTTTACATGCCTTGCCAAGATGTCATGACAAAGGCACACAAACCGTAATGTTGATTTTTTCCCCTCGTGAGCGATTTTCACAAACTATATTTCACTGACCCATGTAGACCTGGGAGCAGCAGTAGTTTATTAAAATATTTATACACTTTACACTGCGCGTACATATATTCCGATATTGACTGTTTTTGCAATGATTACAACATTGCTTTACGGCAAGAGCCTGATTTCACCGCGCGCCATAGTAAATATTACAATGGTAACGCAATTGATTCGCCGTGTGGTTTGGACAAATTAAACGACGGAAGTGGTTCTGCGCATAATTAAAGAGATGGACCGCTCTATCTGCTCCATTCACCGTTGTGTGTCGAAAGTCATTCCACCGAGGTGAACGCGAAAAAAATCTAAAGAGAAAGGCGTTAAAAAAACTCTCTGCAAGAACCCCGCAAGGGGCTTCTTCGTGTCGGGTCCAAGCCATAAATCACTCGGCTGCTTGAATTAGCGCTCGCGAACTGCTCCGCAGGCATCGGCGCTAAAGGTGAAGTCGTTTTTTGCGCGACCAAACGGTGTGTTTGGGAGTGTACACAGATCATACCGGGGAAAATATACCAGTGTTATGCACAAATAGTTCATTCGCTGGCAGGAGGGGGTGGAAGGCAACAAATATGAATAAATGACAATGGCGTGCTATTATATGATCTTGTTTTGGACGCTATATTGTCATGTTATTGTGTTACGTTATTCAGCCAGAGGCAATTCGTTTTGACAGCGAATGTTGCGAATGAATACCGTTCATTGTTATGTGGGGAACATTCCCACCATGCATTGCTGTAGGCAGGCTCATTAAACGATGAGAAAACTATTTCACTCATAAGGGTACCCTTGATATATATTTTTTGTCAATGTGCACAGCTATTATTAATTATTATTGACAATATAAGTAAATGATGAAAGTCGTGCGTGCTTGAGGGACGAACGAGTGACTTGTTATTGATGAACACGTGAGGTGCAAACAGCGATGTTTGGTTTCTTCCGTGTGTTCAGCTGCAGGGGGGAGGAGGATGGTGACGGGAGCAGCGATTCAAGAGAACCGGAGGGCCATGTTTAGCAGACGATCCACGTGTCCACCTCCCCACGCCATCCCTTCCCCCATCACACCCCCTCCCCACACCCCCTCGTGCTCCCTACGGCAGCCTTGGGCGGGGGGGGGGGGACACACCAAAGGTCTCCCGGTGCTTAAGATCCCACAAGCTCCTCCCAAAGCAGCCTGTCACCTGTCATCGACAACAACAGGGAAATGGGATTGCAAAAAAATAATGAGGTTTTTTTTTTGCTATCGATTTCCTCTGATGAGTTTTTAAATGTAAAAGGTTAATATATGGCGTAAGTTTGTAAGCGTAATCATCATGATCAATCCACTGCTGGATGAAGGCCTCCCCAAGCGGCCGGCATCCCTCACGATCCTTGGCGATGCAATAATCCACGGAGCACCTAGATGCGAGCTAATTTCATCGCTCTGTAACCTCGGTGTATGTCCTCTCAGGCTTTGGCTGCCACTCTGTAATTATTCTAGCGATGTGTCCTGCCCAAACCCACTTTTCTCAACGCAAGAATGATGTGTTTACACCTGCGCATGCGAGCGAAGGGGATCATCCATTTATTTCTGCCTTGGCTTGCCATCATCCACTTAATACAGAAATGAAACATTAACATATTTCCAGAAATGACAGCGAGACAGTGAAGCGAAATAACTAAATAGCTTCAATGCAACACTTGTATATGGAATGGTGAGTGAAAGCAAAGCCAGTACAGTCTTAACACACATGTTCAACATGATCTCACTGCAGTTATCTCGGTGTGCTGGTGTTCTAATTATTGGCAAGCTAAATAATAAGCACGAGGAATTTTCACAGCAATTGTTGAACTCGGAGCTGCCACAATTAAGCGTTGTGCACTGGACCCTGAAGAAAGTAATATCATACAATCAGTAGTCTTTAATTATTTAGGGTTGAAGAAAACTAACTTGAGCACAATGTAGTTTAGAAATGTAAAACGGTTGTGTGTGTGATAGCATTAATACGTATAAAATGACGTGGAACTTAGGGAATGGTGATACAAGAATTGTACTTTTTTTTTGCAACACATCTCAGAGCCTAGAGCAGAAATGTGCCTTTTGTGAGTTTTATTGCAATCGTGGTTTTTTTTTGTATTTAAGCTTACTCCGAATTTAACAGAAATGCCTCTGGCTTAAGGAGCCAAATTTAAGTCACTTTAACGAGATAAGTGTACAAGATTGGACATTTAATGTACAATCGAAGAAAACAAGTGTGCCATTAATCTTTCATTTTCCTTCACCTTTATCCGGCAGTGTTCTTCACAAAGCTTGGGGAGCAGCTGTGTCCCAGTTGAGCATTAAAGTCAACGGCTATTGCTCGTCAGTTGTTATTCCGTCAACGTTACTCATCTGCAAGTGTTCTGTAAATAAAATATATATTGTTGGTTATGCCAGCGTTGCCACTGCACGCTAATTATTAATTATGACACGAGTCTTGCATTGTCCATATTCATTCTATTTCTAAGAACTACGCTTCAGAAAGACTTCCCTCACCAGTGTTAAGAAAAAAACTATTTAAGATTAAGTCTAACCCTGAAGGCATCACAGACACATCTCCTAAGTAAAGTACCATGAAGGTTATCTTTTTGCTGTGGGTACTTATTGGATGGCCCTCACTGCTGAACCAGTTGGCTGTTTGTATTCTTCGCCTTTTTCTCTCGGTGCTTTCAGAGATTAATGCATTCACATTACATTCAATAGGGGTCTAAGTTGCATTCACCATCAAAGGCCATGAAACCCTCAAGGATTCATTGGGGACACACATGTACATGTACAGCCCTTTGTCATTCAGCCCTTTGTAAGTGCTGAGTGATGGCCTCCTCACGGCGTTACATGTCATGGGGGTTAATAGAGCATAATTCACCATGTTCCGTCAATGTAGGTTAGTATACATGGGCGCATAGAAATGCAGTGTGATGGAGTTTGCTGCATTGCCCTCTGCTGTCCACAACACAGCTACACAGGTTAGGTATTGCCTGCTACACTGTCATACACGGTGCTTGCTCAACCAAGCGCTCTCCAGGTTCAATCTGCTGAGCTTCCGATATTTAACTAGATCATTACGGGCGATTTGGATATAGGCATGTAGCATATATGCCGTCTTTTTTATCAACCTTAT
Source organism: Petromyzon marinus (assembly GCF_048934315.1). Lineage (NCBI taxonomy): Eukaryota > Metazoa > Chordata > Hyperoartia > Petromyzontiformes > Petromyzontidae > Petromyzon > Petromyzon marinus. Next base: position 3,443,263 of record NC_133691.1, on the reverse strand, counting down.
GGAGATGTAATTGATGCAAAGCTGACAAAGGGTTCATTTAAATGTCACTGGTATCAGTACATATGCTGGCATTGAAAAACATACTATAAGAGCACAGAGTGGGAAAGGCATTTGCTAGCTTCCCTGAATGACTTATGTTTTAAATTGAAGCTGACTTCTAGAAACAAACGTTAACTTTTTCAACTTTGGCACTTATTCAGTATTGGGGACATTCCCATCGTACCATAATGCGAATGCCTCTGATACTCGATAGTTATACTTTAATATCGAATGCTGCATGCTTCTCGCTGCGTTGTCTCATTTGCTAAAGGAGACTTGCTCATGAATAATTAGTGTCATGGTTTACGTGGTCATTATCAGCCATGATCTATTCACTGCTGAATGAAGGCCTCTCCGTACCGTGAAATTCAACTAAACGCATCTCACTCCCGCACGTGATCTTTTATCTCCATCTCCGTGGCTGTATACTGTTGGGTGTATTCTGTCCTTTGGTTCAAGTGGTGCTTACTGGCTGCTCATGCTGGCTGCTCATGCAGAAGTATCAGACACTCCTGGGAAAATGAGCACTGTCCTCTCCGTGGTGAGTATCGTGTGCCAAGCCCTGGTCTGTTATGCCGATCCCCTTTGTGTCATTGCCACATTATCTGCCAACTATAAAGGCACATCCGCGAAAACAACACACGCTCATGCAAATATGATGTTTGGCATCGTAGAGTTTGCACGCATAGAATAATGACATTAAATATTCATCGCGTATACAGTGACAGTCCCAGCCACTACAGCTGCACATACATAATGCTGAAATAATAAAATGGGTACTTGTGCAATGGAATGGCTCACAAATGAAGTGCATTAATAGTGGCGGACTGGTATCATTTAATAAGTTTACACGCTCCTGTGATACATATTCTAATCGCATATTTAATTCAATTTGGGGATAAAACGCGGACTTCGTTTCGGTCGTTGAGTCTCGTGGACAAGGAAACACCTTGGCTCTCCAGTCTCGAGGTATCGCTGTGACGCATGAACAAGATGCTCGTGTGCTCTTGAGTTTTAGCGATGGCCCCTTGGGCAAAAAAGACAAGTGCGCGCACCCCTTAGGGCAAAGCTAGCGGTAATCAAAAACAAACAAAAAATACTGGGCTCGTAATACCAACACGCCGCCTGGGTCCGCAGTCTCCTTTCACCAAGCGTGACAAGAAAGTGGCATTTTATTAAGGCCCCTTGAAGCATATCACACAAGTACAATAAAGACCGCTTCCAGCAGCCAAAGCACCAGTTCTCGTAATCCTGAGCATTGCTGTAACACTTAAAATAAGCAGTTATTTTGTGTTTTAGTTTTCTCTGGGTTCTTGGCACTTTTAAATCACTGGTTGGACAATGTGAAAATTGGCGATTATTGTAATGGCTTGCACTGACTTTTTCATTTGAGCACAATTTTCAGTGCAGTGCAGCTGCCTCGTGTTAACTTGTGTTCTCTGAACACCACTCGCTGCGGCCTTAATGCACTTTGCTGTACAAACGTAATCGCATGCACCAAGTGCGAATGGACACATGTACTTGCATGACAACTTATTAATAAAAGCTAACCATGTGAACGGAATGTTGATGCAAAAACTATCTGGGAAGCTGATTATTTCAGACATGCTGCTAAAGTACAATCTTGCAGTGAAGTGCTTGACTGGTATTTGTTTAACTTAAATTGGTGTGTGGGTTGCATAATTCAATGTTTTTTTTTATGGGAAGCACGCTTGGGTAAAACATCTCAGTGAAGGTTAAAAAGTCCGATTGGTTCCCCCACTCAATTGAGAATAGGTGGTACAGTAATATCGCGGTTTTTGTCGGGGATGCGTTCCTGAAAGGTGCGACGATGATCGTCCAAACTACGTCAAAGCAATTTACAGGGGAGGTGGAGGCGAAGGCTGAGAGACGACGGATAAGAGAAAGGACGGACAATGCTGTCGGCGATGTGTGGATTTACGCGACGCAAATCAGGTAGCAGTATTAATAAAGTGGCGACGTATTTGTGAAATTATGTAAAAGGGGTAGATGTAAATCAGGGTATTACTGTACTCCCCTTCTTTACAGCCTTGAGCCAGTGGTGGATGTTGAATTCGACCACTCTTGCCTTCCCCGCAATATGGGATTACATCTTAATGATGCCAGGTCGATCTCCAGCTTGGATTTAAACTTCCAGTCTTCAAATTGGAAGAAGTGTACCTTTGTGCCGCCCATTACGAGGAATTGTGCAATATCTGGTACAATTTCAGTGTGTATAGCATTTCAAAGGATGGTTTACAAGAGGACTACAAGAAGGCAGGTACTCAAATAATCATTACCTATTCATGCAAGAGGCATAACAAATTAGTAAACCAAGAGACTGTTTATAATTCACGCCCCTTTGTTAGTGATTTATCAATCCATTTAATTAGGCATGGGGAAAATATTCAATTTAGAATTCTACAAAACCCCAGTGGATTCCATGTGCAAGATAAATAAGCTGCACATGTATATTTTAATGGAGGTGTTTTGAAACACATTGCTGCGGAGGGAGCTGGTAGGAACGTTGGGTTGCTCGGTCAATAGCCAGGGACAACGGCGGCACCACGTGGTGTATTCTGCAAATATGCCCGACTGTGAGGGTGGGCACAAGCCGGTGTGAGTAGGTTAAACGTTGAGTTTTATAAGGGCACAACGGGGTGACCAGCCCCTCCCCACCCAGCCCCACCCCCCCACCCAGCCCCACCCTCCCCACCCAGCCCCTCCCCTCCCCACCCAGCCCCTCCCCTCCCCACCCTCCCCTCTCCACCCAGCCCCACCCCTCCCATTTTTGGATGCACAACGGACGGACGGAAAATGACCCCCTGTGGGCTGGTGTAACCAGGAGGTTCCTACCAGTATTAAATAAATGTGAACTGGCTGTACCTGAATCCCGACGTTGCAAAGGAGGAAGAAGAGATGCCCGGAAGCAGATGCAGAGTGCTCGGCTCTAAATTCAGCATGAGCTCTCCGTGTTAAACACCCCGCACCCTCCTCGGGATACGACACTGAGCTAGCCATCACATATGCTCATACATGTTAAAGGTCTCACAGCACTTCTAAAGATTGTAAAAAAAAAACATCCATGTACGATATTTCCAAAACTGTCTTGATTGAGCCTCCATTCCAACAAGGTTATTGAAACTAAGACGCGTGGATGGAAATTATGTAAAATCTTCAAGATTATACTCTTTGTTTTTTTCGGTAAAGTCACATAGGTAAAATTAAATAAATGAAAACTAAATTAAATCACGACGTTTCGGAGGCAACACAAGCTTCCGTCTTCAGGTGGAACAGTCACAGCAAAATAGCTGTATCAAGTGAAGAGCTCTGAGACACCCGAGATTACATCAATTCCAGACACCCATCTATCAAATTCACCATGGAAGTGGAAAAAGATGGCAAGCTGCCATTCTTGGATGTTCTGTTTGAGAGGAGGACTGATGGCTCTTTGAGACATTGTTTACAGGAAGTCCACCCACACAGATTCCTACTTGAAGCCTGATTCCCACCACCACCCGGCTCAAAATAATTATCTCATCAAAACATTATACCATAGGGCTCATTGCATTTCTGACCAACACCACCTGGCCAGTGAATTAAAACATGTACATCTGGCCCTCAAGATGAACGGATACTCTGACCGTACTATCCGCCAAGCTGTTTCTCCCACCATACAGAAACAACCACCTGATACTCTGATCAAAATTATCACGTTGCCATATATAGCAGGCGTTACCAAAATATTTCCAAAATTCTAAACAAACACAAGATCCAGGTCCGGTTCAATACAGTACACAAAAATCCGTGATCTGATCCCATCCGTAAAGGATGTCATTCCTGACTTACAGTACCCCGGTGTTTACAAATTGAGTTGTATCTGCGGTGACTGCTATATCGGGGAGACGAAACGACATTTCTGACCGAATTCGCGAGCACAAATCAGATTTTAAACACGGCAGAACTAATTGGTCGGCCGTAGCTGATCATTGTTTCAACACAGCGGGTTCTCATGACATTGTTTTCTCTGATACCAAAGTTCTCTGCAAACCTCCCGGTTATTACCAAAGATTTGTCCATGAAGTCATCCAGATATACAAACATAGACACAACTTCAACCGAGGATGGTTTTAAATTGAGCAACCATTGGAAAGATGTCATCAACCAAGTCAAACTTTAGCGGCCTTATAATTGTACAGCCATTTCCATTTCTTCCAGTGGGCTGTACTCGCTCTCGTGCAGCGCGCCATCGCTTCCCCCGAACCCCCTGCAGCATAACAAAGGCGGCTTAACTTAGCCCCTCCCCACCACGTACCTTCCTGGCTCCTCCCCCCCCTTAACCTGTGTATATAATCTCGGGTATCTTAGAGCTCTCTTCACTTGATACAGCTATTTTGCTGTGACTGTTCCACCTGAAGACGGAAGCTTGTGTTGCTTCCGAAACGTCGTGATTTAATTTAGTTGTTTTCATTTATTTAATTTTACCTACGTGACTTTACCGAAAAAAACAAAGAGTATGAATCCTTGCAGTCGCGAATGCTTCAAATTTAGAATCTTCAAGATTCCCAGCAGTCTTTTTAAGGAATTATGACCAAACTTGTAAGTACCTGTGCAGTCAAATCCCTTTTCATGTAAAGACACAAATTGTATTTAATGCACATCTGGGAATTCCTGCATAACGTCACACAAAAGTGAATAAATGAATGCCTTGAAGTGCCAATGGAAATAACTGAGGCGTGCGCGTATCCCGGGGTGCTCCCGGGCCGCGCTCCCAGCAGCGGCTGGCGGGGCCATTTGTGAGGGGGCCGAGGAAGCCGACGGAGGGAGCCGATGGAGCCGAGGGGGCTGACGGAACCGGGGGGGCCGGGGGGGGGGCCGACGGAGCCATGGGGGGGCCGACGGAGCCGGAGGGGGGGGGCGACGGAGCCAGGGGGGGCCGACGGAGCCAGGGGGGGGCCTATGGAGCTGGGGGGGGGGCGACGGAGCCGGGGGGAGCCGACGGAGCTGGGGGGGGGGCGACAGAGCCAGCGGGGGGCCGATGGAGCTGGGGGGGGCGACGGAGCCGAGGGGGGGGGGAGCCGGGGGGGGGGGGGCGACGGCGCGAGCAGAGGGAGCCGACACTGACTTTCTCACACATCATACACTGATTCACTCCAACATCATGCACTGGCTCACTCATCATGCGCTTACTCACTCACACATCATATACTCGCACAACCACTGACCCATTCACTCATCATACACAGGTTCACTCATCGTGTGCTGGCTCACTCGCACATCATACACTCACTCACACTGCCGCTGACTCGCTCACACATCATACACTGACTCACTCATCATACACTGACTCGCACATCATACACTCACGCTGCTGCTGACTCACTCACACGTCATACACTGGGAGTATCGTGCTGCCAGCTATCGCTGCAGTATTTGTCGTACGTGTTATGTATATCGTTTATTGTTAAATTTAAAATCACAGTTCCTATGATTACTGTTGTTACATTGTTTTTATAGCTTTATTTTGGTGATTCGAAAACATATGGTTAATCTAAATTGTCTTATGATTGTTGTTGTTGGCTTGCACCACATTGATTTTTGCACACAGCGTTTTAATACGTTTTTTTGTGTGGAATATTTGCTGGTTTAATCCAGGATGTTTCTGTTACGCGTTGTCGCTTTAAGATGTTGTGTTCAAATTTTGTTTGTTGCGGTTGCACCCGACTTAAGAGCCGCATGGCTCACAGGGCTATACCTAATAAATGAAACTTGAAACTTCAACAATGAACTGTACGTTTCATTGACAACATCCAAGCAAATTTACCTTCAGTTTTCTCCTGAAATGACTTGCTAGTCGAGTGTTATGAGATGGGAAGACAAATGTAATTTTCCCATCGAGTCAAAAGAATGTGAATGGTTTAATTCATCACTGCTTTATTGCATTTGTATGATTCACATTTTCATATGGACAGGTTGTTTAAACAATCATACAGCATAACAAAATTGTAATGTGCATATCTTATATAATTCAGCTCATAGCAAGTGACAGAGAATACATTTTTAAGGCTAAAAATTCCTGTGTAGCCTTGTAAGTAGTATGTTACGCTATGTCCCGACAAAATAAAATTAAACTGAAATGAAAATTTAAACAAAGCTAAAAATTTAAAGCTCAAGAATGGCGCATAATGACCAGCATCATGCAGCAATTAACATCAATGTCAGCTAGTCTCATGTCGTTAATAAATAAAGCTCAAAAAATATAAATCCACAACTAACAAAATAAACTGTTTATTTCAAATGTAAAAAGGCAGAAACATGAATATTAAAAAAAAATCAGTGTCATAAAAAAAACTGCCAAACAATATTAAATAACAGTAGCAAATTGGATAAGAATGATAAATTAATAAATTACTCGCTAACAAGAACATGACAAAACATTCTATTTTTGTGATATGGTAAGAATTGGTGTACTAGTAAACTCCTAATATGCAGCAGAAATGTGTCAAGCTATACAGAAAATGAAACGTTAGATATTGCTGCCATACATTAAAGGTGAAAGCTTAAAATATATTTGTCCCTCAAGAAAACCTCTGGCTATTGTCACTTTACAACACATCAACAAAGCATGTCTGACAACACGCCAGGGTGCTGCAGGGCAGGCGCACTTGCCAGTGACAAACGCAGTATCTGTGCAGAATCACTGCAACCGTTATCGTCGAGCGGGCCTTCCAGTAAAACAACAGGAGTACTTGGCGTTCAATTTCACACGACACACCATGAACCGCATCCTTCACCCACAAAGTCCGAGCTGCCCTTTGGAGCCCCCCCCAACACAGGCTTTTTAACCCGAGACATTGTCAGCCAATCGTGGGAGGTGTGAACCTAGTCGTACGAGGCACGCACGCCAGTGTCTCACACTGCTGCTCCGTTGCGCGCTTGTCTACGTGACGATGCGACACTGCCCCACAGCAACAACAAAAAATCACAAATGTGGCAGCAGTGGCTCTGCACTTTCCGAGCGCGCATCTGGATATGTTGTCGATTTCAATCAGTGGCCAAAAATGAACGGACTGAAATGCACATTGTGCACAATGTACCTTGTTTGTACTGCATCGTGAAATATTGCCCAGGTTTTGTACTTGCAAACCATTTAGCGGCATGCTACTTTAATTGTTTGATAACAAAGTAAACTTCGTACTTAATTGCATTGTGTATTTTTTTCTGTTTGCACTTTGACCAGCACTTAAATTACATGCACCATATCCAAGCCAGTCGGGAAAATCTGAATCAAACAATTAAACACCGGTGATGGGGCTCAGCATAAATCTGCTAACACACCAACTTCCTTTAAACTTTCGTCTTATTTTATTACTAAATATAGTTTTGATGTATTTTGATTTTATTTTAACTCAGTGCCTCTTAGTAGGTCAGATGACAGATCACTCTTTGTTAGAAATTTGGACACCATTGGTAATGGCCTCACAACATTATTCACAATGGTCAAGTCAATATCAATAAACAAGAAGGCAAAAGAACAGCATGAATTCTGAATAGAGATATGAACAGCTGCTAATATAAAAAAAAATTGTGCAGATTCAACTAATTTAGAAAGCAACTACTTTTAAATACATGTTTCACCCTAAGTTCACAAACACCAGTGAATTCAAGATACCAAAGTTACTCAAACCATAGCCAGATGTCAACAACATGAATCAGACATTATAAAGCATAGTGCAATAGTCAAGTCAATTACCATAAATCTAACTACACCAATTTGCCAGCCACTATCTCCATTGTATTGAAATTAAGACACCAAGAAATATATACATATGCAATTGCACTGAGATGCCAACACACAACATTTTACAATTATAATATTGGCCTCTAACTTTTTTTAAGGTATGGGGAAACACTTGTTTTAGATGCACTTTCGCTAGATGGCTTGAAAGCTTGAAATCAAATAAATGGTAGATCTTGAGCTAGACCATAGACAGGCCCCTATAACCTACAGCATTATAAGCGATGATGAGCTAATTTTGTTTTTGTTCAACAATACCCTCCACCATCACTTAAAAATAAAGAGCTAAGGAAGCCAGCGGTTCAGCAGAAGTGTGTTGGCCCAGCTTGTGACTTTAGCACTGTGCAGTACAACAACTCATCAAATATTGACTTGTAAATAGAGCTGCCACGAAAACTCGACGCTTGCTTCTGCTTAGAGGTGACGTTTAAAGAGACGCGTTTTAATAAGTGATATTCCGCACGTGCGCATGCGTCTTAGTAATCCGACACAGGCGCGAGATCAGGTGTCAGATGAATGGAAATGTTGGTGTACAGCTGCTCCACACTGACTGTGGGCTCGAAGCGCAGGTTGATGAGGCCGTCAAGCTGGCTTCTCTCCCTCGAGCGTCTCAGCAGAGAGTACCTGTGTGGGCGACCAAAACAAACAACTTGAAGGAAAGGAGCAAAACAACTGACAACATAACCATCATGTAATGCTGAAGGAGCTTGGCTTGAATGGGGGACAAATGTGCTTATTCCTAGCTGCCTTGTAGTAAATTTGCAACATAACACTGTCACCTTCCAATGAGGTTGTTCGTGTGTTTTTTTGTGCAAAATCTATGGTTTGTCTGGCAGGTCCTGTTTTGACTGAACCTTAAAAACGTGTCTCCTGAATTATTATAAACCAGCGACAAACCAATTGAGATTCAATGGTAATAAACTACGCTAATTATTCGACGGCTCCCGGATAACTCGTCACCCTGGCCCCCGCCCACCTCAGCAAGCTCTACCGATCCCAACACACACAGGTCCTCAATGGCACTTATCCGTTGTATTATTTTAAAATGGGGTTCATGTTACAAGCCGGGTTATTGTAAAGGATCAGCACCCAACAGACAAACCAAGCTATCATGTACATGGTCACATTGTTCATAGTCTTGACCTTGTTCACATTAAGTACGTATTATAAGCTTTCAAATGTCACCTCCTTCATTGAAATTAGTGGAGCAGTCTAGGATTCTTCTTGAAAATTTAGTTTTACTCTATTCCATCTCCCTCTATGGAAAAATATTTCGTATCAATCGGCTCCTCGGCTTTGCAGACCGTCCAGCAGTATTTGTTTACGAAAACAATGAACAAGTCAGGTTTTTTTAAACAAATGCTGCAGTGTTACCAGTTGTTATTGGCAACAGCACCTCATCTCACCAATAGGGGCTTATTCCTATGCAAAACAACTATTGTATACAAACTCACAATGCATATTTTTGGAGCGTTATGGGTAAAAGCATATATGGGAAGAACCCCATTCTGTCTCCACGTGAATAAAATGTTGCATATGTACATATTGTTTTTTCCAAGCAAATATTATTCAGCAGCGTTGTTTAAGCAACAAAACTCTGCACTGGTTGACATTATAGGTCATATCAGCAGTTAGGCTTTGTTAAACAAACAATTCTGCATTACCAGATGTTATTTACCCAAACATTCTCCACAACAAAGCATAACGAATTTGTGTATGCTTCAATAATAAAAAGCGGCAGTATAAATATAAACTTTACTGGTGTAGTATATTCACTGAAAACAAGCAGCCTGGGCATTGTCAAAAAAATATAAAGCATTTCTGAATGAATGTGGCTTTAAAGATACCTAGCAGCAGTGTTTCTAGGCAACTTATTTGTTGGCATGCTCAATACGACCACATCTACCAAACAAAGTAGTCCGTCCCTAAAGTTTGTAGTTGGGTTTGTTGGCATATACTTGTAGCATAGCACAATCTGGGTGTAATGGTGAAACACACATTTTTAAGACTTTGTAATGTATGAGTTTTCTCTAGATAATGCGGTTTCCTCTCAAATGCAAAACACTCCTTAAAATGTTGAACTGGTCAAACTCTGCATTCAGGATCCTTCTAAATATTATAGAGACTTGGCAATGCTTTTATGGATACATGGCATTCATTATTAGAATGTTATGCAACTCTTTTCAAGTGGTATTATTCCACTCATACAAACTTAGGTAGAAAGTAAACATCACAAAAAGCATGGATATTAATTTAATATTTTTAATGGCCCATTTTTTTCAATTTGCCACTACTTGAAGGAGAGCTGGAGTCAAAGCAAAGCAGTTTGGCTGGAGTGGCAGCGTGTTTAAAAAAAAAAAGCACGACCAACTGACCGTCCCAGAAACTGGACTTCGCCACGGTGATGATGGGGGATGGATTTGTACCTCCCGATCTCTCCCTCTGGCCGGCTCACATTGTAGCCGGCAAACGTGACCCTGCACGGAAGACATGCACCAAAGTATTCATGCGACAGGCACATCCACTCCCTCACTACCTAAGGGACAGTGCTGGCACCGCTGTTCATTTTCTCAAACATCCAGGTGAGAAATACCACAGACTGGCTCAACTGCATATCTACATGAGTATCTACAGTACACGTAGTTGAATATATATTTTATTCCACAGAAATGCGACGCCAGGTGGCATTATAAATGTAACTATCTTACTTCTCATCTCCCGACAGTAACAAGCAACGATAATTTATTTCTAAGCACTTAGAATTGTTGAAAACATTGTGTTTGATAGAAAATAACGTGATATCACTTTGCTAATGGTTAAAAATATGCTGGTGCAGTATTAAATGAATTAAGGTGAAAGATACCCAAATTAATAACTGCCACTGATGCATTAACTAATGTGACACCAAATAATTTTCTGCTCAGACAGCCACTTTCACCTGTTCCAGAGATCATCATCCTCTCCACCCCAGCCCCAAAAGGCATTGGGAAATCCATTGATAGTCTTGAACTGTTCTGTAGTAAGGCCCGACACGCCGCCAAAAAATTCAGTGTACGGCAACCTAAATGAAACATAATAAAGGAAAGAAACACATTTCTGTAGAACATACAATTAAAAAATATTTGTAAAACTCTTTAGAAATAGGATAAAAAATAGGTTATCGAGTTTTGTGTTTGAATGACATGAGATGAACAATATTTGCAGTGTATGAAAAAGTAAAGTCACATATTTTAAACAAATGAGAACTCACGAGACAAATATATTCTCACTTGCAAGAGTAACCAGGGTCACCAAAATTACAAAAAAATGTTCTCTTAGCATAAACAGATATATATTGAACTGACTTCAGAGGTAGTTCCATATCATTTTCCAGATCCAGTATCCAAACAACTGGTGATAGGTTATAGCGTCAAATGGAAATGTTCTCATTTACTGGAGTGACAGGGATAGAAAAATTGGAACATCATAAGAAATTACAGCCCTTTGTCAGTTCACTGCTATATAGTCATAAGGATCTTTGCCCATACTTCAGCAAATTTGGAAGTGCTCGTTGGTGAAGTGGGTGGTCCAGGACCAGTTCAAATATAACAGCGTGCTATCCGCTGTAATGCCGTTTAACCATTTGTAAAATAATTGAATACAAAAACAACTGATAATAAAAAAAAACGATTTCCACAACACTTTTAAAATATGAAACTCAAAAAATAGCTTGTATCTATATATATAAAAGGGAAATGTGTGAATGTGTGTCTGTTCGAAATGTTTAGCATACTTCCCAACATGCAACAAACTTGAAATTTGGCATGTGGGTAGCTTCCAGACTGGACACAATGCAAAAAGTATAAAAATAGACTTTTGTATTTTTTTTTTGGGGGGGGGGGTGCGCAATAATGGATATATTTTGCACGGCAAGTGAGCCGCATGCGGCAGCGTTACGCAGTGTGCCTGCTGACGTCATGCATCCCTCCCCACCCTCCGCGTAGGCCGTGTATTAATCCAAGACAAGAATCCAAGTCTCTGGCGAAGCCGGGTAGTAAAGCTAGTATGATATATGTACAATTAAGTTGTGTGTAGGCTTCTCATAGCAATGTTCATACGATATGACAACTCAAACAGAGCTTTGGTACATATCAAAACACACGTGGTATGTATATAAATGGGTTGCACCATGTTATTGGTGTGATTTTTAGAGGGTAGTCAACATTTCAGCATGACAAGTGTTTCAAACAAATCAGCCCAATGGATATCAAAGGCATAAATTTAATACAAATGTAATATACCCATAGGTAGGTAACCATCAACTTCCAATCACCACACTAAAAATATAATGATAAATCAGTTCTAGTTATTGAAGACAGTAGGCATGTAACTATACCAGTGATTTGATTAATTATCCAGATTCGGGGTCGCATTGTATTCCAAGAGTCCTTGTGACAATGTTTTTCCTCGTGTTTTTTTTAATCGAATTTTTATAGCTGTTTTCTCTTCATTTGCCTAAATGTAACATAAGATAACTTCCATATAATTTAGAGAAATCATAAACAATTCGCTCCCGCACTATTTAATGCAAAGAGCATATGTGTTAGCATCAATGTTTTAATTGATGAAGCAATGTATCGTTGATTGTTGTATCATAGGACCATTAGAGATGGCAAAGGCTTGGGGAGGCCTTCATCCAGCAGTGGATTGTTCATGGCTGACAGTGGTGGTGGTGCTGATGATGATACAACAGTACAGGTCAAGAATACACATACGCGGTGCTCCACAAATATCCACATCCCTCACTCACTTGTAGGCATACTTGTCCAGCTTGACAGCAAAGTGGCGAGGCATCTCGCTGCACCCGTAGTAGTTACGGTCATTCTCAGGCACATGGTCCACATCGTGAAACACGAAGCAGTCCCAGGAGTACGAGCGCAGCGCAGCCATGAAGCCCGCATTGAAGAGCATTGCACGGTTGAAGAGTCGGCTACCCGCCTGCTCCACGACAAATATGCCAAACTCCAGCCGCTGGCGGTACAGAATCGGCAGTAGGTGCCGAAGCAGAATGGGCAGATGCTCATGCCGGTTGCGGAAGGGGATCAGGATTGCTACCTGTGAGTTTGCAAAATAAAAATTAGCACAAAGGCTTGGAATTGGAAGAGGTGTGCAAGGTGGGTGATTGAGCAGGTAATCATGTGCTCGTGAGATCAAACTGCAACGCAGGCACATTTCCAGACAATCAGGCATATGGCAAAAAATGTGTTTCATGGTTACTATGAACTAACAAGCACAAATTATAGAAGACAGTGCTAACAACCTTCCCTCTGAGATTCAAATAGTTCAAGACTTATGTCGTAAAGCAGTAATTATTGTTTTCAGGAAAATGCTGAAGTGTGTTTCACTTATTGGTAAACCAGTGGTAAAAGTTAATCAGAATCAGTATATTCATTTGTACTGGAGGAATTTGATCACAGATGTCCAGTCAGGGCAGGTCTGAACGTTGCAACAATACAAAAACACGATAGCAATGTAAAAGTGTGTTGTACAAGACCACTGGCTTAAAAAGGGCACAACTGTATTCAATGGTGATAGTAAGAACTGTGATACAAGACAATAGCAATGCTTGGTCAATACAAAGCACATAAATCACACATACAAACACGAATGTGAATGGACACACAATTCAACAAGCTTAATTTCATTTCTGCTCACCAAGCTAATACAGCACCACGTAAGCAAATTCATTGTCTTCAAAGCCACGAGTAGCAATTTTAGTTGCACTATAATTGTGCGAACATTGCACACGTTAAGCGTTTTCATTAGAATGCAATCTGTATCATGGTTAAACATAAAATGGTAAAGTAATTTAGGATACAGCTAAACGTAACCACCATGAAAACCTTTCATTTGAGATTTAAAAAAAAACAATTGTTTAAAGACTAGACATACAGGTCAACTATAGATATACAAAAAAATGAATAGCTTTTTCATCATACTTAAATAAAGATAAATACAATTCCCTTTATAAACAACACTATTAGAAGCAACCTCTAACTTATATTCTTGGTTCTTTCGGTAAAGTCATGTAGAAGGGAAGCAATAAAATAAATAAAAATCTTAATAAATTATTGTTTTATTTTTTTATTGTTTCCCTTCTACGTGACTTTACCGAAAGAACGAAGAATATGAATCCCTGCAGTCACGAAAGCTTTACATCGAAATTTAACCTCTAACTTGTATTAACTTCTGCTATTGGTGCCATTTGCAGACAGCAGTACATGTGGTCAAACATTGTTAAGCATTCATAAGTTTACTATTGGGGAATCGGTGTTGAAAGTCACTGAGTTAACTGCTAAAAGTATCATATAGAGGCCTGTGAGGCAGAAGTGAAAGTTTCCTCTTTTTATATCCAATGTGTTCCTATGCCTGTATATATTGTCATTAACCACAATAGAATTGACAAAAGATTACACTAACTGGGAGGGAGATGAAACTCGAAATAACAAGTCAAGTCATTCTCTTGAAATTACATTGAGAGATGAGTCGACTACGTAAAAAAAAATCCACTAACAAACAACACGCTCACATCTTGTGCAGAATACAGTAGCATACAAAATTTAACATGCTGACATTATCTGGATAACTATGACAGCTTAAACAGTAACAGCCATTAACACAAGCTGTCACTGTGGAAGCAGCTGTAATTGAATAAAGATTTTTTGGTGATACGAACCAAGGCGAAGATTGAGACGCACAGAGCACGCATGGTGCACACTTTATTGATATATCACCACAATTTTTGTATATTACTGCAGTGAGCAACCCTCATCCATTCAACTGTTAAAACATCCTGCATAGGCGGGACATAACACAGCGTACTCTATTCACAAAGCTGAGCCATTATCTACTTTACAGGCTATTAACAAGCAACACACGTGCTTCGAAACACAAAGTGCTCATTCTCTTACACTTTAAATCTCAGAGTACACGCTGATTCATTGTGAGATTTGTTTTTTGCGTGGCCAACAAAAAATGTTACCAAAAAAACATTAACAGGTCATAAGGCTGTCGTGCAAACACTTTCTGGCTCCCCGTAAAATTATTTGTTTAAGCCACACGCCAATGCCAGCAGCAACCTCCTTTATTATTCAGGGTCACCCAGGGCAGCACAGCCAAGCCACGAACACTTCCTTAGAACTCCTGAGCTAGAATATTTGGACATTGAACAAGGCATCCACTCTATTTAACTTAACATGCTACACGTCTGCTCGAATTATTATCGTAAGATATATGCTACAATTCAAAAATGCTTTGTAACAAAGTAATACAAAATACAATCACCATCGAATTAATGAAATATGCATGTATTCTATTCCAGTGTATATATTAGTAATAACATCTAGTCTGTCATCATGATGAAAAAAAACATTATATATTTAGAGTAGAGCTGCATGATTCTCGTGATTCCTAGTCAGGAATTGCGATGGCATTTTTGGAATCAAGACGGTAGGGCAAAGCTTAGCCTGACGAGTGGCGATTCTGAATACCGTAAATCAATTTAACACGTAGGCTTTCGCGACCAATATTATTCATAATAAAGGTTTTTGGGTTAGATCGCGTTATTTATAAATGTGTCGTAACCCTCCACCACCCGATACGGCCAATCAGCAAAAAAAAAGTGTCACGTTGACAAAAGACAAATAATTCACTACTTTAGCCCACCGGTGTGTTGAAGAGTGAATCCACATTTACAGTTTGAGTACGACGTTTCGCTGGTAAATACATCCAGCATCATCGGGCAATTCGCCAGAATGGTAAAGCCCTCGCTTGCTCCCGGTTTTATATAGAGCAGCAGGGTGACGTCATCACTTAACTCATATCAGGTGCAGTGATTAGAGGCGGAGGGGGGGGTATTGTAATTATATAATCGATTAGTAATCAGTCATTGGTTATGATTAGTAATGAGTTGTAGATTAGTAATTAGTTGTAATGTGTGTTAGTGATTATATGCTATGTTAGTAATCCGTTAATTAGTATGTGTTTCCCCTATAAGGAATTGTAATGTGCATTCATATTCTTAGCTCCCTCGGCAAAGCCACGCTGAAGGGAAACAACAAAACAACAAACATAATTATTCTATTATTTTATTGCTTCCCCCCCAACGCGACTCCACCGAAAGAGCCAAGAACATGAATCACTGCAGTCACGAAAGCTTTAAATCAAAATGTAATGTGTATTATTTAATAATACGCTTCCAGGCCGCACTAAGCCTGTAGCTGTCAGAGCAATTAAAGTTATTCTTATTCCTCTCAATTTCAATGGATTCTCTAATTAGTCTTTGCCAGTAATAATTAGTTTTACACAACACTGCAACATTGTCAAAATCAATTGAGTGTCCTTGTTGACAAGCATGTTCTGCCACTGCCGACAGTTGTGTTTGAGATAATTTAATATTTCTCTGATGTTCTTTTAGTCTTACGCTGATGTTACGTCCCGTCTGTCCAATGTAGCAGCTGCCACATAAAGAATTAATCCGATATACACCTTCTGTTGATAATTTAGGTAATGCGTCTTTAGTGCAAGATACTAGTTTTTGAATTTTGTGTACTGTACCAAATCTTACTGTAATGTTTTGCTTTTGCAAAACACGGGCTAATTTGTCAGTTACTCCTGAGATATATATATGTGTCTTGCAAAAGCAAAACATTACAGTAAGATTTGGTACAGTACACAAAATTCAAAAACTAGTATCTTGCACTAAAGTAGTGAATTATTTGTTTTTGTCAACGTGACACTTTTTTTTTTGCTGATTGGCCGTGTCGGGTGGTGGAGGGTTACGACACATTTATAAACAACGCGATCTAACCCAAAAACCTTTATTATGGACCGTAAATCAAGTCGAGGTGGAACCCACAGAGCTTAGCATTGGGCTATCAGGTGCTGAAAAATATTCAGATAGTGGTAATTTTTTGTTATTTTATAACTGAAAGTAACACTGTAGAGTTTGCCATAAAAAGTCCGACTATGCAAACAAAGGCAGCAGATTTTTCATATATAAAGGAGTATTATCAGATGCTGGACATATCACGGGGTGAGGTTAGATTTGATTTGGTAATTCTAAATCCAGAAGCAAGGTGCACATTACTAGGCCACCTGAATTTTAATAAATTGTACATGTAACAGAATTAACTCAATCCATCTTCATTACCAATACTATAATCCTTTATTTCCCCATGCACATTCACTGACTAATTAAAATGCCCATTCTTGCTTAATAGAAATGAAAAAAACCCGCAAAATAATTATTCTAAATACTCTGTTTAAAACGTCATATATTTTAAAGAAAGATAAAACTAAACAGCTGCAATCTAAATTGCAATATTATCTACAATTCCAATTACTGTTTGCAGCCAACGCTTTGCAGATGAACTGGGTTTTTCTTTCTATGAAAGCAAATTTAATGAACACATGCACAAGTCTGAGAACATACACCATGATGAACAATTTAAGAAGATAACAATGGTTTAATTGTGAAACCGAGTGTTGGCTTATATTGAAAATTACATTAAAAATGGCTTTATGAATTATATAATTTAGCACTGAAGCATTCTTCCAATTAAAAAAAAATAATGGTCAGTCAAATTTTGCCACTTCGCCTATTTATCACATTGAGTACCACAGGACAAGGCTTTTTAACAGAAAGTAAAATGAATGCCTGTGGTAGTTGGGCAAGATTTCACAATGCCATGCTCCATGGCAGGATGTGCAGTTGTAGCTGCGAATGGTCTTTTTTTGTACTATCTTACTACAAGCCAATTGTTCACAACCATTACTGGTCACAACAAAAGGGCTTCCATCTTGTTTTACAGTTTCACAAAGTGGACACTGTCTGAAAAAAAACCACCGTTGTTCTGTGCCTGTTCATTTCTGAGCACTAATTTTGTGAGCACTATATATCTTGCCTTCATGCATTTAACCTTTTGGGTATAGATCACTGACTCAATGATGCACAAACCATGTATAAAGGAACCATCTGTTCTATAGAAAACAGCTATCTTCCCTTATTTCTACCTCAGAGTGACAATACAAAATCTCAAGTTTGTATCCATGTCGAGTGTCCATGAAAATGTATTATTCTGAAACAGCAACGACAACAAAAATACTAAAAATGAAAATCTTCCATTTTGCATGTTCTGTGACAAGCTTAACAAATATAACACATACAAATACAAACAACAGGAACAAACACGCACACAAGCATGCACACACAAAGCAGCACAAGTGAAAGAGTTCACGGTTTTTCATGAGCGTTTTTGTTATGGCTCAATATTATTTTAGTGAAAGAAAGGCACCACCGGCTCTTGCAACAACTGCATGGGGCTCTCCAACCATTGCCTCATGCTTGAGCCTCTGCTATCAAAAGAAAACGGCCACACCCTACATGGTACCTTCCAGCGAGGCTGGCAATCCGAGGGTCTCCAGAATCCACCAGGCTCGATGTGCATGTCGCGCGCCAGCTGGCGAGACACCTCCCCCATGCTCACCTCGCTCATATTCACCTCCATCTCACCCTCTGTAGCACACGTGCACACACACACACACGACCGAATGCTTGCGCTGAAGGTCGAGTGCCACCGACTAGAACAGTATCACCTGTGCCTATGCCCAACTTCCGTTGCAAATAAAAAAAATGTTCAACTAAATAGGGATCTTGTACGCATGCAGTTTTTCCTTTTTCCAAATGTTGAGCGATTAAGTCTTTAGTGCTTACAAAGCAAAAGTGGGATGCTGCCTGTGGGACCTATTTGAGCTGATTGTGAGCGGATGCAATTAGTCTTCATGAAACGTTGATGTGGCATCTTAGTACATTTTTATTCACAAATTATTCACTGTAAACAAACGTGCAAACGTGTTTGTATGCATTAAACGTACGGTTTAACCAACAAAATGAGACTAAAAATGAACAAATGCATAATGAAAAAGCTAATACAAATTTCTTTCAAGAAATTCATAAACACTCTAAAATACATTTAAAAACAAGTTAACAGTTAATAAAAAAAAGAACAGCTAAAATGACAGAATTTAATGGCACTTTTCTTATTTAGGTAATTTCAATTAAGATTTTTTTTAAACATGTATATGTGTGTTATATACGTTTTAATAATTAATATGTATTTTTACTATGTACGTAGCCAAGTATTATCCAGGTCTAAATAATGGTTGTGGTTTCTGAAGGCCGAATGCATTTCAGACCAGAAATTTATGCAATACCAAAAATTATAACCGGTGACCACATTAAAAATATATTAGTTTGGCTTTTCAAAAACATATCCTTGGCTCACAATAGCTGAGTTTAGCTGCACAAGCCCTTTTTCCCTCACTTTGTTTTACAAGGATGATGGTAGGCAATATGGCAAACATAAATGTGATCACTTGCTTTAAAAACCCAAAATCATAAAAAATATATGCAAATAAAAGTACGGTGGTCAGGAGTCAAGGCCCCTCTACTACTGGAAGACTGCCCGAGTGTTCATGTTCCCGCTTTGCAGTGGCAACTGCCGTAGGGAAGCTGTTACCTGTCAGTAATATCTATACCTACATGGTCACCGACTCCTGACAAATAAAATATGAATAAAATCATTTGCGGAATTTTTTTTGGTGGTTGACTAGGTTGGGGATATTTAGCCAGAATGGACTTGCTTTCAACTGTAGTGGGCATTCAGCCATGGCATTGGGCCATTGGGTGAAAATAGCTGAAGTGATATGCATGAATTCTTACTCATGGATGGCAGTCGCTCTGGACAAATGTGGTCTGGCCGATAAGTAAATCCTGCTGGCAGGTAAGTGGTCATCTCCATCTGATAATCACTCGAGTTTATCCGGTACGCTGTCGATTCTGTAATGGAAACATTTTAAGGTAATACAATATTCAAATTAGCGTATGAAAATTTTGAATAAAATTGTTTTATGCTCTTACACAATACCACATAGTCTCTAATAGGGCCAAAACCCTGACTGTATTTTCTAATTTAACCTTCAAAATGTATTCATGATTTGATTACTGCTAATATTAGCAGCATGTTTGGAGAGTTGTTTTCCATTATTTAAATATGCACACTGTAGTCGTGTTATACCAACCAGTAACACATCGATTTTAACATTTCCAACTTACAGCACAAATTCTCTCCAAAAGGATAAAAACAATTGCCTCCCACTATAGTATGCATCACACACGTGTCAATTTGTTACAAAATCATTGATCCAATAATACAGACAAATGTGTTGAGTGTTTTGGTCTCTTCCCACGACCACCCCATTCCCCAGTTCGAAATGTTGTGGGGATTTTAAATAAAAAAAACCCTCTGAAAGTGTTACCAATACAACCTGCAAAGCACTGCAGTGCCTATATGATATAAATTTAACATGTGAGATATGTTTTATTTCATGGGAATAGAAGGTGGTTAAGTGGCATATAGATCACAGCTTTGAGCTGGCACGGCTGAGCCGAGATTAGAACCCAAACAGCTGCCAATGATTAAAAGCAGGTTCTCAAGTAGAGCGAGTTGATTGTCGCAGCCGGATACCATTTAATCATATAAATTTGGATTAACTTAATTTGCCGAAATATTTCAGTTTCAGTTTTTTTCAGTTGCATTTATTTGGTATAGCCCTGTGAGCCATTCGGCTCTTGAATCGGGTGCAACCACAACAAACAAAACACATGAACAAGAAAACATCTTAAAATGACTATGTGACTGTGCAAACAGAAAATCCAGGAAAAAACGGCAAAATATTCCTGAAAAAGCACCGTACACCAACGCTGTGTGCAAAAATCCCAGTGGGATGCAAGTCAAACAACAACAAGACAACTTAGATTAAGGCCATCAGTCTAACGCCGTACTACAACAAACATGGCCAAACCAAAAACTTTTCGACATCACCAAAATGAAGCCATAAAAGCAATGTAACAGTGATCATAGGAACAAATATGTCAACATTAGAAATATATATCGGTATGGCTGTCATGTAACTAATAATTTCAAGCAGAGCTTATGGAAAAATGATCCCCCCGACTGCGTAAAGAATAAAAAGATCAACAAAAGTATGTACCAGTACTGCGAAAAATATCCCATGGGGCATTCTTTGACGTTGGCCCCACTGCTCTGCAAGATCTCTGTATGTATTTTTTTGTCTCGTGACAACTCTATTTGGGGAAAATATATTTTTCACTTCGTAAAAAAAGTCTACCGCAATTAAATGGAGTCCATTTACTGGGTTTCCTGCACCAGCAGTAATGAAGTTGCACTGCGGGGCATTGATGCAGCAGTCTTAAAACGCAGTCACCAAGTAATCTAAATTGCTGCTAGATTACACCAACACTGAAAACAAGCCTCCTTCTGTCCATACACAACACGTCAAATGCCAACCGGCAGTAAAGAACATATTTGGCTACGGAAAAAAAACCACGTGATTCACTGTGCATTTGCTTGTTATATATCTTTTTTTCCCAATGGATGTATGAATTCACTATGGATGGTGAACCATTGATGGTGAATTAAGACAGGTTATGAGAAAGTTGTGTTAATAATGATTAAACAATGATGATGATGTACAGGTTTCCATCGCTTAATGCGGTCGACGCATTCCGACAAAGCACAAAAAGCAAAGTCACACGAGACAACTGCCTGCCCTGCCGAGCAGCTAAAAGTACACACAATGTTGTCCCATATCAGACCTCGTAGCCGCATGAGTGAATTCAAACCGCATATTTTTTTATTTTGTGCGAAATCGCACAAACTGAAACCGCATAAAGAGAGGGAAACCTGTAAATGTTAACAATACTTGGTAATGACGATGTCACTCTACTTATGTGAGAGCAGTCTGAAAGGTGCTCGTACCTCGTGGTAACTGAAATATTTTTCTACCCTACACACTTGCTGCCCAGTGAAGGCAAACGATAGACAGAAAGACCAATTGACCTCTCACCAGTATCGTTTAGGGACGAGTTTGCCGCCCTCATGCCAACCCGGATCACCTGTGCGTAGAAATTCCCCAGGCTTCGATGCACCTCACTGGTGCGTGCTTGGATCACAAACAGGTACGTGTTTGCTGAAAGACAGGACAAGAGTAAAGGTGCTCTCTAAGAATCATTGCGTACCATGTCAAATAAACACTGTATGCATGTTTAATTATTAAACACACACTGCACAAGCATGTAAACTGCCTTGGATTATGTAATCCTGTACCCTTGTAAAACATTTCAAAAGTGTTAGTGTTAAGACTATTTAAAATGAAAAGGAAAGGAACATTCGTGAAGATTTTAATCAGACCTTGCAAATGTCTTTCTGTGAACATTGTAATTTCTCGAGTAATTTACAAATATGCTTCACTAAGCATATGCATTGTCATCCGCATCATTATTTATTCATAATGCTCTCATCATTATTCTTAAATATAAATTAACATCATCACTACTTCCTGATTGCTTACAATTATTCATCAACGATGTGATGTCCATCCCAATTGATAACTAAAGCAAACCAATTACTGGGACAAGAACAGACCATCCTTAATCTAAATTTTTATTTCAAACTGACCTTGAGCAGCAATGGCCTTGATGTAAAAAAGCACGCCGTACAAAGAAAGATATTTCATAAGGAATCCAGGGAAGATAGGTACCAGAATGTGGAGTAAGCACAATTACCTAAGGGCCTGCAAGTGGCAATTTGTACCCCAGTCCCAATAGATAGCACGCAGCCCATGATGTCTTAAACACATTTTCTTTGCTATAAACTGGGCTGCGTGTTATTTTGGGATTGAGAAAATATGCTTACAATGTTCCTACCTATAACACTGTGCAATAATCCATGTTATGCAAGACATAATTTGAAGTACCCATGATCTTTTTCAGTATTTTTACGATTTTTTAAAATATGTTGTCGCAAATTGTAGGGTTACCTTATAGGCTTTCGTAACTATCAGCTGCAGTAAGCTAGCATTACTTCCTGGATTTGTAAGCAATGTTTCTATTAATTCAGGTTGTTCATAAAGTGTTCTGATTATATTTATTGATGGCCAGATTTAGTTTTGAGACTTTTTATTTACACGTGGTATTAATCTATTAAAGTGTTCGGCATATGGGGGCAGTCACAATTACAATTACACGAAGCATCACAATTGACATATGTATAGAAACTTAAAAAATAAATGGAAAATGTTTTATACGTGCTGTTTCTATACAACTTTCACTCAATTCATGTGAGCTATATGTGCATACGGCACCCATGGGATCAATTTGGCCATCAGCGCAAGTAGCATTGGATGCACTCTCGTCAAATGAGTCAATAAAATAATGTATACACGGTAGAATAATAACAAAAAATGGTTGGTTGTCATACACGTCAGCTGGCTCAGAACCTCACGAGGCTCATTTTTAGCTCCGTTGCCTCTGGATTTGTGCAGCGCAGCAGATTCACCATGGCAACAAACCCATCCCCGCACTGCGACCGGTCGCCATGCCGAGCGACGATGGCTAAAACTGACTATGTGAAGCGACTGCTTCTTTAACGTATTAAAGAAAGCAATTTGCTGCAAACATTTTTGCAGAACTGTGAAAAAATGTGAAACTGCACAACACTGCTTTTAGTGGCAGCTGAGGGTTTCATTCTTGGCAGACATGTTTTTTCACTTTATAAAAAATAAAATAAAACGGCAGGTCTTGTTGGAACAATTATGTAGCTTAGTATGAAAATTTACAGTTTGGATATTCAAACAACCTTGAATGAAAAATGGGATAAGTCTTAAAATAAGAAGAAAAACCGCATTTACAACAGGTATTGCTTTGGCTGAGACATTAACAATAATAATTCAAGATGACAAAATACATAACGACTAATATGTTGGCCAATGTTTAATTTCTCTCAACATAATTTTACAGCCATATGATGTTTCCATACACACCAAGCTCTGTTTCAATGTTATGACTTGAACAATGCATGTAAATTCACATTACACTGTTTAAATACACCAGATATTAAATTGTTAAATATGTGAGCATGCTAAAAGGATGGGTGTGTTTTTTTTAAGTTATACCCAGGGTATCTCGTTATGTTCACATGTTTACACAAACCTAAGCATTTTTTTGACAAAAACAGTTTGACAATCTTCTAAATCAGTTTTTTGCACAATAAAGTTTGCATGTTTAAATATGCACATTTAAATATGCTGAATGTAAGAGTTTGGCCACGTTTTCTGATTCAAAGGATTCAAGAAATATGTTTTTTAAAAGGCAATTTTTTTGGCTATAATTGCATTACCCAACTATTTTAAATGAATATGGCAAGAAAACACGAGTTCGGATACCTCAGCTCCAGACAATTATGCTGCTCATTATTTTTTCGAGATGGCGCATTTAACAGCTTAAATCAAGTGGCGAGCTGGAGATACCCCCTGGAGTAGTGCATGTGGTTTTGCACATATGCAAGGTAATAATCGCATCAGCAATAGAACAATTGCATAACAGCATAAATATTATACCATTGTCATTCATATGCCATTAATGTTCTTCTAGCCATTTGGCAAATATATGACCAGCACATCCTCAATTTATCATCAACTTGAAAAATACGTAGCAGGAATGGACATAGCAGATTTTTTTTATTAATTTCAAGAAATCTGCTTTTATTCTGAGCATGCTTCCTAAAATATCACCAGATGTTGTTTCTTTTTAAGTGTGACACAAAACATAATATGTTAAGATAAAACAACTCTGCCAAACACTCCCATAGAGAGTACTGAAAGTGTTTTTCATTTCTGTTTTAACTTTGTCACTTTTGCACAGAATAATTGTCAAGTGACCATTTTGCAGCTCCTGTGGTAAGAGTGCCTCACAGACTCAAAACGAGACATCCTATGGCAAGTGAGCAACATAATGAAGACCAATGCGGCAAGGACATAATTACAAGCAGACAGCAGGGAGGTGCAAAGATGAGTTGAAAGATGAAATGGGTGGTCAAGAGAAGATTTTACATTGATTTCACACGGCAATCAAATGCTCTTTCAGACCAAAATACTCTGGCTCTCTCTCTCTAAAATTATTCTGATCAACCCTGAACAATTTTAGTTCATTATCGCTGATTGGCAATACTGAGCCATTAAAAGAGCACACAGACAAAAATCAACCAAGATACTTGAAACATGCTTTACTTCTTCTCTTGGAAGACATATACAGTAGCCGTATTTTTTATCTCAAATTTTTTTTTAAGTTGAGGAGAGGTGTTTAAAAGAGACTTTCCAATTCTTCGCATCTCTAAACTAGAAGCAAGTGAAAAAATTAATGTTGATTGGAAAAACATGCAAACAAATAAGGAGTTTAAATATATGTTTGCCTTTGTATAATGCTAGAGGATATTTTTTTTTACATATTGTCTTTATTTTTCACGAGCTATGTTTCTGTTCCGAGTGTGAAATTATCAACATAATTTTCTGTACTAAACTGAGATATACTTTCCAAAAATAAAATTTTATGAACTTGGCTACATGTTAGTGTATAAGCTACTAGCAGGAATAACATCTGCCTCTGAATACCAAATTAAAGGTGAAATAGAACACTGAGCCACTTGGCCTGCACATGGTTGCCAGGGCATTTGCTAAGCTCTGTAGCAGCATGTGGCTGCTGTTCCCTTAGAGAAAATTTAGCAGCGTCAGATGTTACCCGAGTGCACGGGAGTGAACATTTCTCTGACCAAACATCTATGCATTACTGATGACCTGATTTTCCCCAATTATTCTGATGCCAGTGGCAATGTATAAATGTGATACTGGAGAAGTGACATCTACACCTGCATGGGGAAAGAGGCCATTTTTACAGGGTTCAATGGCTTTAAAAGTCAATTTCAGGAGCAAGGAAACTTTCATGTAGCAAAAATAGATTTCTAGTAGAAATAGCTGAATATTTTCCTGGTATAGCTCATATTTTAGAATGTAATCATTCTGTGCTTGAAATTTGTAATTTCAAATGCTACCTTAGAAGGGCTTTGATGATTTTTTTCAATTTCCAAAGTGGGAGAGTTGGTGAATATATATGTCGTAACATTTTTATATTTCACTAATAAGCCAAAAAAAAATGGAAAAAAAATGCATCTGCTCTTCACACATTGTGGTCCATTACACCATATAATCTGCATTAGGTCAATCTTGATTCCCTGTTCAGGAAATAATAAAATATAAAATGGCCAATTTTCTGACTTCTAAAAGAAGTCTAAATGGTCTCAAACATGGCCTCCTGAATTTAAGTTAAAGCCACAACATGGTCCCATACTCCTGTAGCTTATGAGCACCGACGTCAACCAACTGTATTCCTATAACAACAAATGGCTCTTCACATTAAACAGCAAAGGTACGGTTACATGCAGACTAAACGAGCCATAAAGGTGGTACATGACCACAATGGTATACAGAATTTGGAAAATATACTTATAATATATTGTTTCTACTGTCTTGTCATTTTGTAAAAAAAAACATTGCTGCAAGTAATCCTTTCCAATGGGATGGTCTTTAAATGAATGACAAAACCAACTCTGCTAAATTTCGATTTAAAGCTTTCGTGACTGCAAGGATTCATCTTCTTTGGTTCTTTCGGTAAAGTCACGTAGAATGAGAATAAAATAATAAATTGATAAAATAAAATAACACAATAATATTCTCACGACGTTTCGGCCACAACACAAGCGGCCTTCATCAGGTGAAGGGACGAGACTGTCTGGTAGGACGGCGCTGTCCTACCAGACTGTCTGGTAGGACGGCTGTCTGGTAGGACGGCGCTGTCCTACCAGACAGTCTCGTCCCTTCACCTGATGAAGGCCGTTTGTGTTGTGGCCGAAACGTCGTGAGAATATTATTGTGTTATTTTATTTTATCAATTTATTATTTTACTCTCATTCTATGTGACTTTACCGAAAGAACCAAAGAAGATCAACTCAGCTAATTTTACAAATATTAATTATGAAAATTACCACAGTATTTTTTTATCTAAAAAGTCTCTAAACCAAAATCTATAAACCTTCTCCAAATGGTTGAAACCCTACCACATGTCTACTCATTATCTTATATGGCAGTTGAAACCAGATATGTTGTGGATTTCTAAAATTACAATTCATTATTGTGACATAATTCCAGCTCTGCGTCGTAGAACACTACACCAGAAAACATATCCTTTACTGTATCACTCATGCAGTTCATTGTTGAAACGAAGAACAATGACAAGTGATGACTACTTTCTAAACAAGTTCTGTAATGAATAACACTAAGAAACCAACGTCACACGGTATAGTCTGTTAGACTATTGTAGCTACTTTTTAAATAAACTGAGATGTCACTTCAACAAATACACCGTATAAGGCTGCTTTGTGCAAGAACTGCAAAAATATAATAAGGTTTGGAAAGGGATAAATCTTTCATCAAGTGCCACTTATAAAATGCAAGCCAAGGGCATCAAAATTATACTAATGACAACTGGGGGCATGAAAAAAAAACAATGCTTGGTGCTATGTATTGTATATATCTAAATCGTGAAATCCCACTGTATTGTTGTAAAAAATGTCTGCGAACATTCATTGTATGTTATTGTACATGGGGCCAAGGATACTACCCACTTCAGCACATTATTATAAAACTGTCAGATGGCAGCTGAGCAATGGATTTGGTCTCCTTGAAATACATTTTGCCTCAACTCCTTACTGTTTCACAAACTATGCATAGCAAGCCACAGTCTGGAATACATAGGCATGCTGGCCACATTTGCATGTTACAATTAAAAATTATGCCACACATTTTATGACATTATAGCGATCAGGCACGCTGCCACAAGATTAAAAAATAAATATTTTTCCACAATACTAAGCTGCCAGTCACAGAGCCATGACTTACCATAATCATGCTAATATATGTGCATGCAGCTCTTAAAATTCCACCAAAAGCACAGATTAGAACAAGGACACTGTAAACTTAAAGTGTGGCATAAAATAACCATATTATTACAAATTTTGAACTCAAATTACAGTGTGGAAAATGTATGAGCTGACAGGGCTTTCCAGAATCCGGTTCAGGAGCATCTATTGCAATTTAACACACCTGACTTAGCAACTATGGAAATCTCAGGCCTCAATTTTTTCATATACACATTACAGTAATTCTAAACTGAGCGCTCAGAAATGCAAAATCGATATGCTACGCACAAATTGTATGTGCTAACAAATGCTTTTTTCGTGCACAGTGTACCAATATGCACAAAAAAGATGTATTCTTCTCTGGCAATACCTCCGATGTTGAATGTGAACATTGCATTCATCCTGAAAAACTTGTCTGCCCGCAATGTACATTAGCTGTTATATTTACATATTGCAGTTTCATTTAATGGTGACATGCAAAAACACAGCCAATAGCTCCACATCAAGCCAAAACATTCCGTAGTCATTTTGTATTTTACTCTGCTAACTTCCTCCCATGCATATCTACAGGCCAGGAAGGTATGTTTCAAATGTTTCGAGGTTTTATACTGCTATCCATTAATACAATTGGCTCTTGTCAAAAACTGATATATGCATGAAGTGAAAGATGTTTACTTTAAACGCAATGGCTTAAAAAAAACATTAGCATCAATAATTCATTTCAATTATGAGCATTTACCACAACCCTCAAAATTAACTTTGAAAGAAATGTGTGATTTAAGGCAAACAATGTGGTCGGTATGCTGTTTGTAAGCACTCGTGTAACCAGCTGTAGTTACTGATGGGAAGAGGAACGTATGCACTCCAGGCAAACGCCACTTTGTTGTAAACACAGCCAACATGAGGGTAGCGAATGTTCCCAGCTGAGAGTCCTAGAGGAAGGTGGCAACTACAAAGCCTATTAGAGTACAGCCACCAGGCAGTGCCAAATGGCAAACCGAAGGCTCAGTGTCACAGAACAGAAAAATAAGAACCATCAAATAAGATAAATATCAGCCTACGTCCTGTACAGTACTGCTGATGTCTATTTATTTATATTTAAATGTTCATGTGCAGCGGCTAGATCCAATAAATTGTTTAACTGTTCATTTACAAGGAGGCCCGTGTGGTTTTATTCTGTACCGTAATATATTGCATTATTACCATTTCGCTGACGGTCAATTCAGCAATTTGGGACAGCAAATGTCAATACAAGCAAGCTCGCAATGTACACCATATACCATATTTCCACCCATGAGCATCTCGTATTTCAAAGTGGTTGTTGTTGGCTTCTTTTTCACACCACTCCCTTGCATCCCACCTCTCATCTCTCCCCATTCCTTCCTCTGCCTTTTTTATATGCCCACTATGCAATTTTACGGTTTGCCGTCAGTCCATCACCTTATGTATATAGACAGTTTGCCATCAATCACCTTCTCTATTCACTGTGTGCCATGTTCATTGGTATAAAAAATGGTATCTGCATCTCCTTTACAGTGCTTTGGCATGGCTTTCCAAACACAAGGATCGTACCCAAAGCCCCAAGCAATAGATATATTAATATGCCATTTAAAAATTCTGACCTTGTACACGACTGACTTGTGCAGATGCAACTTCCAATGTAAGATTAGCAGGTGAAGACCATTTTTTTCAACAGTATGAATTATGTCATTCAATCACACTCCCCTAGCAGGAATCAATGATGGTGCTTGGTGCTGCCGGAAATCAAACCCATTTAAAGTACGTGGTCCACCACAGAGAAAGGTTGCCTACCACCCACAAAGCAGACAAGCATTTTTGTTATCAGTGTGTGCGCAGCTCCGTCGCTGTCAGCCAATACGAGACATTGGGGAATAGAATCTGGTAGGCGCTTGGAAAGCAGCTCTGACAGTTATTGGTGTTAGCATGGAAGGGGGGAAAACCCAAGTTGTAAATATCAAACGCCGGTAAATAACAAATGGGATATATATAATTAGCCGAGATGTAATTGGTTTTGAGGCCTATTTCCATTGTACCTGTATTACGTCTGCTTTAACATAGATTTTTCATATATATTCTTATGAGCATATTGGGTGGACCTGTCTTCAATAACCCGTATCTCTGCCCTGGGGTGATAATATTGATGGTGCAAAACAGATCAACATTTGCACTGGAGAGAGAGCATTGGTGCACATTTCGATTTTATGAAATCATTTTTAAAATATTTTTTTATTTTAAATCTTCTATAATGTATTTATGGAATAAGCCAAAAAACGATAAACACTCATCATTCATACGTTAAAATAAACATGCTTGCTAAATTACAATTTAAAAACCTGTGGAAAGAAAACGTTAAAAAGGTTGCTGCTGGCTAGACAACCTGCAAAGCGTTAAAAATCGCACAAAACGAGAAAATGTTACAGAATTCACAAGCAACGAAATACAACCTCGTAATTTTAACGACCCCCCTAAAATAAACCAGAGCCTCCCCCATTAATTGACAAATGTGCCCCCTTCTCCACAAAAAAATCCCCTCTCCCCATTCATTGATAAATGAGGGTGGCTGTAATTCTCCACCCCCATCACGCACCCACACACATACGGACGAGGGCCAAACACATTTTTGTTAATACAATCTTTGGAATATTTCTCCGCAAAAAAATAATTCATACATACGTTAAAAAAACACACACACACGGGAGACCACGACCGTTATTTACGACGCGTTAACCTATAAAAAAATATAAAAACAACCTCGGAGAGCTTTAAAACGCGCACGTATATATTTTTTGTAAATAATAATTTCGTGCCAATTTATATTTAAATGTGCGCCGTGAGGCGGGCCCCTTTCGTCTCACCTATGCCCGGTGCGACGTAGATGAAGTACATGAAAGACGATGAGAAACTGAAGAGGAAAAGCAACGCCAGCAAACGGCGGGACGATTTCTTCATCTTAGTTGCAATTTGATCTTATGTATATTTTTGAACGTTCACCACTGTTTATATTTTTTTTGTATTTAATGTTTTTAGTACAAATGTATTTCTCCTCAGCGCAAGCGACGATAGCTCGTCCGCCACCGCCGCCGCCTTCCCGCCGTTGCCATGAAGGGGGAAGTCGCCCAGAACGACTACATTTCATCGCGCGTATAAGCGGCACCACGGCCCGCATGATCCAATCACAGACCGGCGCCACCGCTTACGCGCACTACGAAATCAGAGCGTTCTATGCGCGTGCGTCCTATGGAATACGATTGCACGCGTTGGTGGATTTCGTAGCGCGGATAAGTATACGCAGCCCGATTGGCTGATGAGCAATAATAACACCCATACCCAAAGGGATATATAATGCGACGTTTCGGGCAATGGCCCTTCCGTTTAGGGCAATGTTATTGATGAATGTGTTTGAGATGTATCATTTGTGCACCACTGCCAATGCAGAATCACAATAAAAATGGGTAATTTATAATCAGGGCCGTCCATAGTGGGGGGCAAGGGACAAATCCCACCGCGTGGGACCCCCCTCGACGCCTTCAAACTAAACCGAAAGTATTCAATCGTACACCGTGACGCCCCCCCCCACCCTCCAAAAAGCGGGGCCCGGGGCGGTCGCCCGGATTCGCCGTACCGTCGGGACGGCTCTGCTTAGCCACATGAAAACTAGGATTTGTCTAATGCAAAAGTGACATGGACCATTCGCTTGCCAGCGGGTACTTTACAAATTTGGCAACAACACACAGTGAGCCCGCTCTTGCGCATGACGTCAAGGGGATATTTAACGTCCGATGTAGTGTTTTATGTTTGATGTGGCCGCACTAATGACCGGGTCGGCCGCTGGATTCGAACCGCACCCCCACCCGCCCCCCGGCAACAAGAGGCGAACTCGCATTCTGTACCTCTAAGCCATGTCACCGCAGAAGATTGTACTACTGTAATATCACTGCATGGTTTTATATTCGATTTTACATTATGTTGACCATCTTAGTGCAACAGTTTTAATGAAAGCACGACTGATTTATGATTTTTTTAAAAAGAATAAACGGTTTATTACAACCGTTTGACATTAAAACTTTTGGGGGAAAGAAATCACAATTTTTACTTTTTAACCATTATTTGGTTTTAAATCAACACTTTATTGTTCAGTCGGTTTCCTGTACATAGTCGCACATATAAAGTACCATTGGCGTTTTAGCAGCACGCCAAGGCTCTGCTGAAGCAATTATGTGTATTGACAATATTGTCAACCCCTTTCAACTTTGCGATCATATTTAATCCATCATTTCTATTATTTTAAATCCTGAATATGAAGGCACTCAATATCCCATTCCTCATTATTATAAATTACTCCAGCTGACTTACAGCGAACTGCATCTGCAAAGGCTTGGGAAACCTTTCATCCAACAGTGGGCTGATCATGGCTTCATGATGCACACCTACAGCTGTGTATGTAATATGCTTTCTATACAACATCGAGAAACACTAATAATTATTTTGATGACCCTGGAAGGGTGATGGGTCTAGGAGGCATTTTCAATTACAACATCATGAATGGGAGGCATAATGTCTTAACAGCTGAACTAGATCACAGTCGTCTTAACGTTAATCGTATCAGGCTCAACCCATCCCATCTAAATCTCTCAGGACAAGAGTCAATGAAATAAAAAATAACATTCCTTAGTGCAGGGAAGTCAATAATGGTTTTGTGCTAAAATATACTAATCCTGGCCATAGGAATGTGGGATTCCATTACTGGTCAAGCAGGGTAGCAAAAAGGCTTTTAGAGGCCCAGGGCAAAATGCCCTTTCTGAGGCCCCTCTGATCTAAGACCTAAGACAAAGCACTTGCCCAACACCTCCCTGTGGCCTTGAGATCAAAGCGACCAATATAAGGCACAATGCTTTTTTGTTTTTGGTACTCCCCACCACTTATAACATAATGTCATAATCATTCCTCCACGTACAATAGTCTTCTCTCCTGATGGCTCTACACCTGGTCATCATATAATCCCTACAGTTAACATACCATGCACTATTACAGTGCATGTCAAATCACTGCATGTTTATATCTGGATATAGGTAAATTAAGTAAAACTGATTGAACAATCATGTATAACTAAGCTGACCTCATCAACTGCACATACTAGAGAAGCCGGCTTAATAACCGATGACTAAAACCAAAAGTCAAACCCAAGATCTCAGCAGTGCCATCCCAGTGCTCTGTCAGTCAATTGTAACCTGACTTCACAATTATTATGATTTTTCAAGTCATTGGTCCCCCTGGTAGTAACCCTGACACAGGGCTTGAACCCAAGATCTGTGATACTGGCTCAGTGCCCTGACGTGGTCATTAAGAAACTTGGTCATTATGAAGACTCTAAAATCAGAGGGACCCTGGCCCACAGCCCGTGCTAGCCCAGGGGATAGTCATTATTTTCCAAACATTGCAATTATGAAGTTGGCAAAGCCCTTATGAGCCACCTGACAGAGATACACCTAACACTAGGATTTAAAACCAGATTCTAGGCAGTTCTGGCTCACTGCTCTGACACGGCCACTATCAACTTAACATGTCCATTATATCTTGACTTAAAGCTTTTGTGACTGCAGGAATTCATATTCTTTGGGTCTTTCGGTAAAGTCACTTAGATAGATAGGTTCAAAGAAAATAACAAAAAACTTCGACGTTTCGATCGCAACACAAGTGATCTGTGATAAACTGAGCACCTTTTCCTGAAGACGACTGCTTGTGTTGCGATTGAAACGTCGTAGTTTTTTGGTATTTTCTTTGAACCTATCTACGTAACTTTACCGAAAGACCCAAAGAATATGTCCATTATAATCCACGTGATACAGCGAGAAATCCAGAGTTAAGACTGCAACTAAGATCTCAGCAATGCCGGCTCATTAATCTTAACACAACCATTATGAACCTGACATGGGTATTATGATCCCCGCAAAAACAGTGAAATATCCAAACTAAGTAGGGCTCGAACCTAGATCCGCAGCGGTGCTGGAATAGCGTGCCGATATTTTCATTTTGAACCCGTACCTGTCAACCCACACGGTTTACCCGTATTCTTGTACAGGGAAATTTAGTGTTCAGGTCTATACAGCAAGGCCGTAATTATATTCTAATATGCTAAAAATGCCCCCACCAATACATTGCTATAAAATAATTTTAAAAAATTTGCGATGCTATGTAAATAAAAACAACAATTTGCTCAACCTTGGCCACAATATCTGGACTTGTCTTCATATAACAATGCATAGATATCTGTTTATATGATTGTGGTTATGGTTGTACTTTATTAATCCCTAATCTCTGCCATTACATACAATGAAACAAGAAAAGGTAAAAAAGAAAAAAACAGAGCAATGTAATACAATACACTCTTAGACATTATTGTTAAAAATAAAAAGTCCATCCCATGTGTTAGTGATTTTTTTATATTTTAGGCAGGAAGTAGCAGGAAATGAGTTTTCACATTGAGATTTTTTTTCTGGGGGGGACCCCCCAGACCCTCTGGAAGATTTGGTCCCCCCCAATGTTGACTCCATGGCCACGGCCTTGCTATACAGCGTAAAGCCGTTTCAATACGGGCAAAATATATATTTGTTTGTGTTTCTCCCTTGTGATGGGACTTTGCAGGATGAACGTTGATATGTATAAGGGCAAGGGGTGACCAATACGGTCTGAATTGGTTTGTGATAAGCTGAGCACTGATAAGGGGCCCGTGTGAAAATTATACTGAGGTCTCAATTTCAGGCTCCTAACAGTGGCGGGCTCAGTACAGTACCCCAACATGGCCATTTCCAACCTCACATGGCCATTATGAACTCCTGATCAATGCTACACCTTTCCCACCAAACGCATTCATTCATTCAATGCAGTGCTGGGACGAGAGAGTGGGATAGGGGGGGGTGCGAATGTGTGGGGACTTGGGGCGGGGCTGGGGGGCGGAGCTAGGGGGCGGGGCTGATCCTCCATCTCCCGTCGTGCAGTGCGCGGCGCACAGCCCGCCTGGGAAGTCGAGTTCCGTAAACATCGACAACTCCCGGCGTGGAACGAATTAAACACAAACAACGAAATCAACAACAAAACCCAACAACAACAACGTCTCCGTCGTCACGATACAGCCGCTCGCCACACCCATGCCTCGCGTCGCCCGCACCACGCGCTGGGTCGCGGTGGCCGCCCTCGTCGCGCTCGCGCTGGGCGCTTCGCAGGGTCCGGCAGGCCGCGACGCGGACGGCGGGGCCGGCGACGAGGTGCAGGCCACAGCTCGCGCCGGGTCAGTGGCGGCCGACGATGAGGGCGGCGGCGTCGAGCCACAGCCGCAGCAGCAGCTGAGCAGGTCGGACCTGCGTAGAGTGGAGGTGGGGAAAGAGGATGACGTGGCGCCGGCGGGGTCAGCCGAGGTCAAGGGTGGTAAGGGCAGCGAGGCCAAGGTCGGGGCGCAGGGTCACCTCGTCAGGCCTGACCTCGGCGCGGTGGAACTGGATTCCGGAGGAGATGAGCTCAAGCCGCCACCGCCGCCACTGACGGATGTGGAGCATGGGGACCGGCAGGTTGCCGGGGGTGCCAGAGGGAGCGAGGAGGGGGAGGACAAGGAGGAGATTGAGCTCCAGAGAGAACGGTAATAACACGCAGAACGGCAATAGTAGCACTGCACTCGTACGATGATTTACCGTGCTTCGGATTATAAGACGTTTGCTGAAAGTAAGACGCACCAGAAACGTGTGCCAGATGTCTGTGTATCATACCTGTCAAACGCTTATCGGTGCCTACCTTAAAACAGACGAATTCGGACCTTATTGATCACCCTGTGCCTTTATAAATCTCAACGTTCATCCTACAAAGTCTCATCAAAAGGGAGAAACAAACAAATAGACAAAACATTTTGCCCGTATTTAAACGGCTGTACGTCGTATGGACCTGAAAACTCAATTTGACTTTACAAGAATACGGGTAAGCTGTATGGGTTTACAGGTATAGTGTATGTATGTTGCACTTCTTTTCCACCGTACGTAGCCAACCGTGCTAATTGGAGATGTACAAAGCTGGTCAAACATCGAATGATAAGACGCACCATTACGTTTGCGTGACGTATTTTATTATAATCCGGGGAATACGGAATTTAGCCACGAAAGCCTCTCCGAGTCTCGACATCCTTTTATCACGAGGTTCCTGCTAAATTTCAATGGTTGGTCAATTCCATTAACGTGTGGCAGGAAACTCGAGAACCAGGGAAAAAGCCACAACACATTGCGAATGAAGATACATAATTTATTTGCTCAGGAAATAACACATAGCAACAAAAAACATGGTGAATGCCACGTTGACATTTTTTAGACCCTGAGTGAGAGTCTACATTTGTTGCTTAAGTACGTGTAATAAAAGATAATTATGCATCTGTAATGCCAGCTCCCTTTCTTATGCTTTCACTTGAGACGATTTATTGAAAAGTACAGTCACCGATCATATGATAAATGTTATGTCATCTCTCTCTCAGATAAGTCAATAGTCCCTATGGTTTACCCTCGTGCAGTAAATGAAGTTGCATCAGTCGGCAGCTGCTGACAAAACAAATGTACTTTAGCCTCAACGTAAAGTTTATCATGATAATTAAAAATGACTGTATAACATAACTGGGAGTGGGGGGTAGCAGTGGTGCATTGCGCGACCTCCATTCCATGATTAGCCATGACCATCACCAGTAGAGAGAGATGTCTGATCCGGTCCTGGGCCCCCATTCCTACCCCCCCTTCTTCAACCCACACAAACCAACGTGGTGAAGTAGTCAAACGAGGCCAACGATCAACACGTCGTGGGGAGGTCTTTATCGAGCAATGAATTGAAATTATTGTCATTATAAATGCTCACTAGAAAGTGCAACTTCATTAACTAAGTGAATACCGCACTCAATTGTATTAAAAGTAATTTGACATGGTGGAAAGATGTTAATAATAACGAGAATAATAATGTGCGCCGTTTGCTTCGCAGTGGATGGTAAACATCCCGTGACGTAATTCAGAAAGCATTGGCCACTGTACTTCAAGCTTTAACTTTGACACGTTCGAAAGTGACTCACAAATTACGAATGGATGCATAGCAATCGTCACCCCATACTGGCAGACTCATACCCTCGGTCACGCTTGCAAAAGAGACTATCGGGGAATCTTTTGATTTAAAGCTTTCGTGACTGCAGTACTTCATATTCTTATCTCTTTCGGTAAAGTCACGTTGAAGGGAAACAATAAAATAATAAAATATTATTGCTTTATATATATTTTATTGTTTCCCTTCAACGTGACTTTACCGAAAGAGCTAAGAATATATCGTGGAATCGTCAAGTTGTCGCGTAGTTAAATAAAATAAACTTCAGGACTTCCCCACTCCCCTCCCCTTGATATCCATTCTTTCTTTTATGTGTATTCCCTCACTAGCTGCTTGCATTTAATGGACTAACCCGGTGAAGATGGAATATGGTATTGCAAAATTTGGTTCAGTTTAAATGTGTACATTGCAATGATTTAGATAAATGTTCAAGTAAAAGGTGCCTGTACATCAGAAAACAATTGCACCAAGTTTCCAAGAAGTACAACAGCGGCTCACTCCACAGCACAGCGAAGCAAATAATTTCACGTGGAAAGGAAGCATTGCCAGAAACATTCAGTGGTAGTTATTGATCATTCATAGTTCACATTTTGCATCGGTAGGAGGGCACGCTTTCCCAAAGCCACGGGTCTCTTTTAACACTCTTGTTTATGTAGTCTTAAACATTCACTTCCTGGCATTCAATAGCTTCAACAGCAGTATAACGTTTTGACAATGGGAGCCTTCTAGGTGGTTGTGGAATCTTTACAATCATCCAGCACCACTGATATCCTGTTTGAATTTAGGCAACCTCCCATGGTTAAACCGGGTCTCAGATGTAATGAGTTTATTGTTTTAGTCCAACCACAAACATAGCTACAGAACATCTCCAAGACATTAAATCGATATTTACTTAATTTAACTAAATTCTAACCCTCAGAATTCAAAATATGTTTTCCATGCAACAATCATCTGTCCCTCTCTTTAGCAGGGCATGTGGGAAATTGTACCCACCTAGTGTGTGAATAAATACGTGACTTGCTGTGATCTTAAAATAAGTTCTTAAAATGTTGCTTCCACAGGCCGTTTTCCAACACAATGTGTACTGCTCAGTAAGAGTTCCAACCAATATACTCCGTCACATAACACGGTAGATGCGTTCCTGATAAGCGACAGCGCATTGTGCGAGGAATTACTGTATATTCATTATGGGAATTAGCTCAGTCGCGCAGCTCAAAAAAAGTATTCGATTGTTGATCACTCAGAAACCATGTTATAATGGGCAAGTTGTGTTCTAAAGGAGTTCTCGAATGAAATAACTGCATTATATACGCGTTATATAATGCATTATATACGTGTTGTATAATGCATTATATACACGTTGTGTGAACACGCATTAAACGAGGCCTTACCGGAATGACATCACAATTCGATTGCATCGTGGTTACGAGATGTTAACTACCTCTCCTGGTCATACAGGTCATGGATTCAATTCCGCCTCTGACACCTATATATTTGGAGTTTGCATGTTCTCCCCGTGGTCGCCTGTATTTTTCTCCGGGTCCTTCGGTTTTTCCCTCCACATTTAGAAACATGCATTTAGAGTATTTGACTGCTGTAAATTTCCATTTAATAAGCCACTTCATTGGGCTATCACTTGTGGCCAGGTCGCTTCTGAAAAAGAGCTATGTAGCTCAGTGGACCTTTCCTGGTAAAATAAAAATTGTTTAGTTTAGGATTAAAAAGGAAAACTTATGAACAATAACAATGTGTCGTTTTACATTTTTCGAGGTTTGTAAATGAGACCGAGGCAAACAGAAACAGGACCGTGGAGCCACCGAGCACCACCACTCAGCCACCTCCAGCTCCAACCCCTCCAAAGCCCATCCTGCCGGTGCAGACCGGGGAGCAGGCGCAGCGTGAGGAGCAGTCCAGCGGGATGACCATCTTCTTCATATTGCTCGTGCTCGGTGGGTTCACCTCTGCCATGTGGGATCATGCAGAAAGCAAATTATGAGTTTTAAGTGGAGGAAATGGAAAGGCATGGTTGTTTTTTATCACTTTTTTGGGGGTGGTGGTGGTGAACGGTTGTGCAGTGGGTACAGCACTGTGCTATATAACCAGTCACCACATTTTTGATACCTGTCAACAGCTAACATTTGTGGCGAATGAGATCTCAAATAGCCATGATCAAAGCAAATGCATGTGTAGCATTGTATTTGATCACGAGACAACAGGGACACATATAGACACTAATACACTTGCAGACAAAACAGAGACAAAGATTCCCATATAGCCTTTAACTGACTATTAGGGCAAGTGCTACCTGCTGTTTTCACTCCTTTAAAGGAGGAATGGACGAGATCCACTCTGCTTCTGAACAGACAATTGAGTGGATAACAAATCTAAAATTACATCTTTAATCTGCTGCTATTAATCAGGAATATTTTTGCTGTTTTTTTTCCCATGGATTTTCTGTTTGCACAGTCACAGTCACTTAAAGATGTTTTTCTTGTTCGTGTTTTAGTTTTTTTTGTTTTTGTGGTTGCACCCGATTTAAGAGCCGAATGGCTCACAGGGCTATACCAAAATAAACTGAAACTGAAAACTGAAACTGAAATGCGAGGAGCCACTGCTGTCAGAAAGCACTTATGAAAGCTGGCACGGGACACAAAGGGGTTGGTGGCCAACACCATGGCCAGCCGACTCTGTCTGCCCAGTGGCGATGTTTACACACCACACCAGGTCCTCATTTAAGGCTGAGTCGACCTAGGCGAGGCCCAGGACCAATTCAAATATTCATCACTGGTGTTGGCCGTGAGCAGGAATTGAAGTTGGGTCGCCGGGTTCGTAGTGCGGCATGCTAACCGCTCCACCACCGCTCCCCACAATTGCAGAGACACGGAGATGCACACACCGATACACAAAGACAGAGAGACACACAAACACGAAGGCACACACAAAGACAAGGAGACACACACAGACACGTGTCTCCGTGTTTGTGTGTGTGTCTTTGTTGTTCATAAGGGGATATGAAGATGGACACATGTCTTTGAAGCACCACCTATTTGCACTTGGATGCAAATAAATGGTGCTGCAAAGATCC
The DNA here is from genome assembly GCF_048934315.1 of Petromyzon marinus. Classification (NCBI taxonomy): domain Eukaryota; kingdom Metazoa; phylum Chordata; class Hyperoartia; order Petromyzontiformes; family Petromyzontidae; genus Petromyzon; species Petromyzon marinus. The sequence goes on along the minus strand of NC_133691.1, from coordinate 3,403,281 downwards.
CTGCTGCACTTAAAGGACTCCTATTACACATTATTTTTCACGTATAGAGGTGTCGCTTGGCAAATTAATCCTATTAACCATGGGTTATCCACAAATCTTCCCCCTGTTGATAAGAGTGAAATCGCTGATAACCTCGCAGATAATCGTATCTGTGATATTGGTCACCCATATCACCGCAGATATTAGGAGTTGTCATGTACATGTATGCACTCATGTCAGTGTATTTATTTGTAAAATGTAAGCCCTTGCTCTGGGAGTACCTGGTGCACGCCTTGGGCAGGTCGCAAGGTGACCTATGGACCCCAATTGAAATACGACTATGCTGACTGCAGGGTAATTGGATATTTTCCCTAGGGAGAGTTCAATGCAGTGTGCCAGCTTGCCTTATTCACTGTGCTCGCTGACACAGTAGAACTTAATGAACCCCCTTGCCAATCACCGGGTGAGGCCACTTAATCCCCTGAATGCACTACAGCTAAGCCACACTTGTTGACCTTATTGGTATTTTCTAATAAATAAAAAATGTCACGCAATAAGGTCTGGGTTCTTTAATCCAGAGTCATGAAACCCTCTTTAGTTACCATTCATAAAAATATGATTTTATAATGTTACTATGGTAACAACTATTTCACCACTGTTCTGAGATAATACTAATGCTATTTTGTAACGTGCACAATTGTGATTAAACTGCAAATGGGTAAAGTGTGAAATTAGAAAAGAATAGAGCATGTCAGAAACCACTGCCTGATGAAAGCACCTGCAATGTGCCTGACCTTATTAGATTGCAGAAGCTAAACAGGGCTGGGCCTGGATAGGGTGACCATCATGCATGAAGCAGGTGTCATGGCTGCAGCAGTTAAGTTGTCAGCAGAGAGCAGTGCAGCAAAATCCGTTGTTGTGCTCTACTATACACCAACTTATATGCTCCCTGCCTTTAACCCGCACTCACCAGCGTCATAACAAAAGGTAAAATAACTGCCTCAACCAGCACGGCATGGGTAGGCCCTCTTTCATCAGCGGATTGACAGAAGGGCTGTGCGTTTATGTGTGAAAACCACCGGTTGTTTTTTTCAGCTCTTTGCATCGTCCTGGTGCGTCTGCTCATTAAATTCAAGTTGCACTTCCTGCCTGAGAGCGTGGCTGTTGTCTTTCTGGGTAAGTGCACAAACGTTGGTGAACACTGCATTTAATGTGCACGCGGCCTTGTCTCGTAAAGGATGTTTCTGAGTAATAATTTAGCTGATGGACTTTTTTATGATTGGACAAATTATGAAATTCAAAATAAATTAGGTATCTCAGCGCGGTTCCCACTGACATGCCAAAAATAACATCCCATTTAGTTTTGCAACTTCATTTGGACAAAGTCCAGCTCTGAGAATTTAAGAATATTGGCTTGAGTATCATTCAACAAACATTACTGTAATGTGAGAGGATGAGTGGGAAAGTGCTGCCCTCTATTTTGTGGATCAGAGGTTGCTTGAAGGGATTTCAGAGGCAGCTCAGAGATATAGACATCTGTTCGCCTTTGATGAACATAAAACAAATTAATATTTCCTTTCATGACTTGACAGTGAATGCACATTTAAGATAGAATTTGGAAATAAAATACAGATTACAAAAAATAGCAAAACATATGCTGCCATTTTTGTGGGTTCTGTGTGTTTCAGGTATTGTTGTTGGAGCCTTCATTAGAATTGTGGAAAAATACAAACTGGCCAACTGGAAGGTGGGTGTTTGTGTATTTTTGTTCATTCATGGTTTTAAAAGTGCAAGATCTGTTCTCCAACTTATCATACCCATGTCGTGTGTAATAAATGTGGGTTTCCCCCCCCCCCCTCAAATCTAGGAAGAGGAAATGTTTCGGCCAAACATGTTTTTCCTTATCCTCCTACCACCCATCATATTTGAGTCTGGATACTCCTTACACAAGGTTCGTGTTCATTTGAAGGTCAAGCTTTACACATAAAATCCAATATCCGTGTTTAAATCTGTCAGCCTCAGCAGAGGTGTCAATGGCTTAAAGTAAAAGCATAGAGTACATTGAATCACTGCTAATATGCCATTAGTCAATTAATTGATTTCACCACTTAGAAAATGTATTCTTAAAAATTACAAAAATTCCAGGGCTTAGTTGATTTTCATGTATTAATGCTCTCATACATACATCAATGTGTGTTACATATTTAGATTTACCGCATGTGACTGAACTGTATTTACAATATCCTGCAGGGAAACTTCTTTCAGAATATCGGCTCCATCGCTGTGTTTGCTGTATTTGGAACTGCCTTATCGGCTGCAGCAGTCGGAGGAGGAATATACATTCTGGGACAGGTGTGTTTTGTAATAAAAACTATTATAAGGCTGGCAATAAAAAAAGTTTCATGTTGACGCGAGCTAATTGGTGATTAAAATGCAATTTTCATTGTTTAAATGCTTCCTCCTTCTATGTTTTTAGGCAGATGTAATTTACAAGTTGACTATGATGGACAGGTAAGTGCGAGTGAATGCATCCACACTCTCACATTGATTTTCCTTGCCCCTTTTTTTAAATCACTCACCCACCGCTCATCCACTGAATGTGACCTTGGGAATTCTGCAGCTTTGCCTTCGGCTCAATGATTTCTGCCGTCGATCCTGTGGCCACGATCGCTATATTCAACGCGCTCAGCATTGACCCCGTGCTCAACATGTTGGTGTTTGGCGAAAGCATTCTCAACGATGCCGTCGCCATCGTGTTGACCAAGTGAGCCTTCGCCCCACCGCTTCACACACGTCAGTTGCGTTCGTACCCACGCCACATTAAATTGGTCTTGCGAGATGTTGACTACCTTTCCTGGTATACAGGTCGTAGGTTCGATCCTGACCCTGATGCCTGTTGTATATTTGTAGTTTGCATGATCTCGCCGTGATCGCGTGGATTTTCCCTGGGTCCTCCGATTTTTCCCTCCACCTTTAGAAACATGCATTTTGAGTATTTGTCACCTATAAATTTCCACATGATAAACCTCTTCATTGAGTTATCATTTGTGGCCAAGTCTCTTTTGAAGAAGAGCTATATAGCTCAGTGGGCCTTACCCAGTAAAATAAAAGTAGTTTTATAGTTTAGTTTATGAATTTGTAGAGACAAGGTGGAGTTCAGCAGATATATTTCCCCATAATGCTCCACAACAACGTGTTTGTATTTTTATTATACTTGCTGACCCAGGAAAGCTACACTGATTCTCAAGACTCTTTTTCAGAAAGGCCCTACCAAGTGTGTTGCACTAAAGAGGCGATGTTGCTATGTTTAATCCCAATTGAGTAACTTGGGATGCCAATTACATTATGTTTTTAGCTATGGGACCAAACCGGAGAACCTGGAGAAAACCCATACAGAACAGGGGAACAACATTCATACTCCACACAGAAAAGCACCCAAATCGGGAATAAAACTCAGGCCCTTTGTGCTGTAAACCACATGTGCTACTACTGCACCACTCTGTCATCATATGTATTCTGTTTGTATTGAACAGACCCCCATAGTGGAGATGGAGTGCATTTGCCAATCCCAGAACGTCAAACCCAGTGCAGAATTTGTTTGCTTAAACAAATACTGCTGGCTAATATTTGTCTTTTAAGCCAATAGCCAAGGGACTATAGAATATGAATATGCAGAAACAAAGAACAGAGTTATGCTTATATATACTTAACATGTGTTTATATGACGCCAGATGTCTTGTCATGAGTCTTTGCAAGATATGCATCCGCCCCTTTGTTGTTGTGCTGTGTTTGCATCGCTCCAGTTAATGTTTTTTTGTTTGCATTGCAGCACGGCCGAAGGGCTCACGAGCCCCGATAAGTCGGATGTGAGTGGCTCCCATGCATTCCTGCAGGCGTTCACAAACTTCCTGCAAATGTTCTTTGGTTCAGCAGCGCTGGGAATACTCTTGGCGCTCATCTCCGCTCTCATATCCTTTTATTGCCAACACCGAACGCGTGCGGGCGGTGGTGCCCGGGCGCGGACGGCCAATGCCTGCGAGCAGGAGAGACTTTGGGGATATGTGATTGCGGGAGTGTTTGTTGTCAGCAGAAATTATTCGCAAGTTTGACACCTAGAGCAGCTGACGTGAGGAATTCAATCCCATTCACTGCACCGGAAATGTTTTCGAGGCAAAACGCATTCAACGCAGCGAACATGTTGACCTTGAGAGAGGCCCGGAGTGGCCTTCTGTTCATGAAGTCGTAAATTATGCACTTAAACCAGTCTTTAAAAGATATAAAAATTACAGAATCTCATGTATTGCAGTGTAAGTAATGAAAAATTAGCAGTGTAAGTTATTGGTGCGCTCTCGTCAACCAAAAATCAACATTTTCTCACAACATATTTAATATCTTAATATTTCCAAATTCATTTTAATTGCTTTTCCATTTCAAATGATTATTCACGTGCAAATTACACTGGAATATTTAGTTAATTAATGATTTGCCCATACAGTAATTGAATACAGTATTTTGATGATCGCAATAATTATCCAACAATGTTTAAATGCTCTGATACATGTTCGATTCGCAGGCAGCATTAACTGCCGTTCAATAAACAATGCCAAACAATTGCCACGGCGAACCATTTATCCAGACGCATTTGCATGTCTTCATGTTCATTTAAATTGGTGATTTCAAATCTGTCACATTTGCCTTAGTAAGTTGTTCACCTTTTGAAGCACATTGACCTGAGGATGACCCCTTCACTGGAGTTTGGGATGATGATAATATTTGCATATCTGCCATATGGCCTCTGCGAGGGCCTAAAGCTGTCAGGTACGTGTGATCACACATTGTGCACATATTGCACAGATGCATTCTAATGTGTGCCTTCCACGCAATGTGCATTCGCATTTCATGCTATTATGCACGTGTTTTTTTTTCATAATATTATTTCATAATGTTGCAAACGTGATTGCGTTATGTTTTCGTCCCTCCATATTAACATGCACATTGAAAACACAAAATGTACGCTGCTACGATTTTTATCAATTATTCAAAGGCTAGCGTGTCCTTCACTGATAATGATGTTCAGATGAGTTTGGGCTTTTAGAAGCAAATAATGATCTACTTGTAAATTGATGTTGATTTTAATGGTCAGGCTGAAGTTCTTATTGTGTCTGTGACCTACGTTATACTGTGATGGCTGTGTGACTGGTATGCACGGGCGCCTTTGTTTTTCAGGTATCATGGCAATCCTGTTCACGGGCATCGTGATGTCCCACTACACGCATCACAACCTCTCGCCCATCACGCAGATCAACATGCAGCAAACCCTCCGCACAGTTGCCTTCCTCTGCGGTACGCGAGCACACAGGCATACGCAGCACCCCGGGGGCTGGGAAACCCGGCAGCAGAGCGTGAATCTAGCGGGCAAACAGATTGGATGGGAGGATGAGCAGGGGTGGTGCTTTATTGCGGGAAAGGTTAACATGTTCTCAAGTGTGCAGCTGATCCACATGAGGGTAAAAGCCTTCTGGCGGTTGTATTATTAATATGAGTTATAATGGCCTGCTTGTGTGGTAGGGTATATATGAGAATGTGAAAGTCAATACTGTACTGGCCACATTCATTGATCAATATCAGACATGTTCGTCTGGATTAGGGAATTTAATGCACAGGTCTCTTATTGAGAGCTACATACTAGGTCATTGATGATCACCCCCCCCCCCCCCCCTTAAATCCCAACCAGCATTTTGATGAATTTGTATAGTTCATAGTTGCTGTTGATTCAATAATTGATACTTTTTTTCACTTGTGAATAGTGTAATTTTTTCAGTCTCTGTACATGTAAAAACAATAACGTCATCATAATAATTCGAAAATGATCAAGGCTCCCGTGTATGGTTCAGTCCACACAGCATGAACGTTATAATTTAATTTATTTCATTGATGTACCTATTGGTGCATTCCAGCTGCTTGCTGAAAGCGTCTGCAATATCCTGGGGGTGTGTTCGTTATGGTGCTTTGATGCATCGAGTGGACAGGAAGTTCATGCACACCCGCGTCTTAAAGGATTGTTATTACACTCAGTGGTAAAGGGGCATGGGGACTTATCACTCACCCTGCAGGGGAAGTTGTGCTGTAAACTGTCATGCATTGTGTTTAGTGTCCGCTTTGCTTTGCAGAGACATGCATGTTTGCCTACCTGGGGCTGGCAATCTTCAGCTTCCCGCACAAATTTGAAATCTCCTTTGTCATCTGGTGCATCGTAAGTTCTTTGTTAGATCAAATACATCAAACACGGTTTTACCATGGTACAAAAATAATCTACATTTATATATAACACCTCAAATCTTGTACAAACAAGGACACAACCGTTTAGGATACCTGTACTAAATTCAAGCTAATGTTATGGCACTTAAGTGATGTGTGATAATACATTTTAGCAATTGCACAGCTAAGCACAAATAAACAATACCCAATATCAATCCACCAATGGACATAAGACTCTCCAAAGCCTTGTTGGTCATTTGGATTTTTGACCATTCTTCACCATGCTGGTCAGTTTGTATTGGTGAAGGCAAGAGAGGGCAAAGTGTTAAGATTGCTGTAGGTTAGTTTCTTCTTCACACGTCTGATTGCTAGTTTTATCGATGCAATGTTTTAAATTATATGAGGATATTACCATTACCACTTGTCTCGTTTTGTAGGTGTTGATCCTTGTAGGTCGTGCTATCAACATTTACCCACTGTCCTTCCTGCTCAACTTCTTCAGGGACCACAAAATTACTCCCAAGATGCAGTTCATCATGTGGTTCAGCGGTGAGGCGGCCAATCCTGTCCTGGCCAAATACGGACGCATTAACCTGCAAAGTGCAGTCTCCAACTCTTTTGCACTCCATCTCTCTGGCCTCTCTTCATCATGTGCTGTGAAGAAGGGTCATTGCCTAAAAGGTCACAACTATTATAACGCCAAAACCTGGCCCATCGCGGCTGGGGTTACGTTTTTTCAAATAGCGCAGTCATCAAATCCGTGATCCATAAACTCAAAGGCATATGGGAAAACTAGGTTTTGGTTCAATGTTCATCATCATGAACAATGAATGATGATGACGGAATGTGTACTTTTCCCGCGGGAGCAACATCATCGCGTGCCGTGCAGTTCGGCTACATTACGTTATGGTGCGTTAAGGAATCTCACTGTCATCCGCGAATGATTGAACCACAGTGGTGCAATCGGTGAACTTTATACCTGAATAAGTTTGGTATGGAATGGTCAAATCCGCAATGGGAAAACCCGCGATGAGCAAGGTTTTGGTGTTTATTTTTCCTTTTAAGGCACTGTTGTTGACGGATGTGTTGAGTTTTATTGTTATTTGTGCTTTTACACCACTGACAAATATCAGGTGTTTTGTCGTTTGCATGTTCGTGCTCCTGCTTTTGTTGAAGGTTCTTTTTTGCTCATTTAGCAATTGGCATTGGTGAATCTAATGTTCATGTTATTATTAAGGTAATGCTGCTATTACTACTCCAATTACTTGCGCTCTTAATGCTATCTTTGCTGACTTGGCAACGTCGTGGATTTAAATTTAACGGCACTAACAGCGGAGAGCCCCTCTCAATTAACTAAGTGCAGAATAAAAAAAAATTCGTGGCTAATTGTGAACGTTCTAATGTAATATAAAATCTGATTGGTCATGGAGTCGAAGGTAATTGTTTGGGGAGTAATGAGAGTTACACGGGAGGGTTTCCAAATTATTCCCCCAAACCCCACAGCTAGAAATAATGAGTTTCATTGTGCACTTTGGTGCATGTGCTGTTGAAAGAAGTGGATAACCTGACATTCACTGCATTCCCTTTCGAACTACTTCTTTTTGGTATTACCTAGGGGTGTAACAAAGCATTGCTTTATAAATTTCATATAGATACTTACGTTCATGATTCATGCATCGTATTTCCTGTGTAAGAAATCAATGTGTTTTTTTTCTTCGTATCTACGTAACTCGCGGTACATCGCCAATGGCAGCCGCTCGGGACCCTATCATTCACAGCAATATTTAAAATAGACAATGATTCTTGATGTGGCCATGTGGCTCGGACGTCAGAGCTTTGAGCTGGCACAGCCGAGATCCTGTAATTAAACTAGGTTCTAATGTGTCGTTAATGGATGGTCTCAGGCCAGTCCCTATTGACCGCATAAGAATAAACATCACACAGAAGTTGGTTCTGCGCTTAATTTGGCTAAATTCCTGCTCTGAGTATTATAGTTTAGAGAGTCGGTGTGTCATGTGACGAACATGCTTTGTATCTGGGCAGGTGGGAAAGTGCTTAAATCATTCTTGAATCAGATCGCGACACTGCATCGCGACGATACATCTAATCACGGGGCCAGGGGGTGGTTGTGGTGGTGATGCATTGTACCACCCATAGTTATCATGATAACAATGATTTATTTTTGATATAGCAGCCAACACGCTGGCTCGTCTCCGAGTGCTTTATATCACATCTCATCGCAAACTTTTGAAAGGACACACCCCCAGTGGCAGCTGTCACTGTGGGCACAAGGTGACTCAGCACCTGGCCTGCAATCGTGCATTAGTCTACCAGTAGGGGGCAGTGATTTATATTTATAACCCCAATTCAGCAATTAACTTGAGAAAACTGAAAAATATCACCAACGTTTTTACTCATTGACACTACAGCTGCTGCTACTGCCATCATTGCTGTCGTCACTGCTGTGCTGTCACCATTTCTGTTCTTGCCGGGGTGTCCGCAGGCCTGCGCGGAGCGATCCCGTACGCGCTGAGCCTGCATTTACAGCTGGAGCCGCTCGAGAAGCGACAGCTCATCGGCACCACCACCATCGTTATCGTGCTCTTCACCATCCTGCTGCTGGGCGGCGCCACCATGCCACTCGTCAAATACATGGACATCGACGAGGCCAGCGCCCGTACCAAGCGCCCGCGCAAGGACATCAGCCTCAGCAAGACTGAGAAGATGGTGCGTACAAAGGGGAGGGGAGGTGGTGGCGGTGGCACGCGCGTGTTTAACGTGACGATTCGCCCCCCCTCCCCACCCGGCGAATCGAAGGATCGTCTTGATTTGCGGCCACGATGCGAGTTGAGACTTGGTTGCATTTCGGTCTCGTTTCAAGTGTCTCGTTTGTTTGCGTTTTTTCTCATTTGTTCTGTCTGGCATGTGCAGTTTTGTAGGCAAATTGTAACACATTGGCATGTGCAAGAAAACAATAATAGCCTGCCGTTTGTTTTCTGGATAAAGTCTTCGCTCACATTATAAGAGTCATGGTGATTGGTCATACCTTACCACGCACTGGTCAGTGGAAACATGAGGGTGGGTGAAAAGCCAGCAAAAATAGAATTATTGATGTTAGCAGTGGTCCAAAATCTAATGTATATCAACCATATATAATTGATATTCTTTTGCATCAATTATTAATTGTAATTACTTGCCGTACTTTAATAATTTCTTACACACAATTTGACACACGTATCGTGAGTATAAAAATAATGTTATCAGTTAATAATGTCGATCCATTGTACACACACACACGCGTGTGGTTCTTCCACTCGGCACAGCCTCGGCCAAAATGAACGTAATGACAATGATGACGTTTGGAGATGAGGCTGATGAAAGGATGAAATATAATGTCTACTTCATTCTCCCCTCAGTGGAGATTGAGAAAGCGAAGCCTGCATTGCCGCCTGTGCTTTACAGTCGGTTCCCAACCTTTCTGGCACCTGGTACAGGTTTCGTGCAAGACAATGTTTTCACGGACCGAGGGAGAGGGGTTCATCATTGGGTCTTTCCCCCTTTTCAAATAAGCTCTCCAGTGACGTTTGTTTTTTTTTTACTCATTTTGGCTACTAGGGGTTAGCTTGTGGGCTTACCAAAACTGTCACTGAGACAAGTGCGCAGTGCGGGAAAGAGGAGTGGATGGAAGTGGTAAATAATAAAATAATGTGCAGGTTCCATGCGCGGATTGACCGCTCTCACCTCCTGCTGTGCGGCCCGGTTCCTAACAGGCCACAGACCGGTAGCGGTCCGTGGCCCGGGGGTTGGGGACCCCTGCTTTACTTAACAGCAGTAACTCATCTGATAAATGACCATTGCCTCTTAGGGATCTTAGTTTGGCTCTTATTGCTGGCAAATTATGCTGAATTGTTAATCCACAAATCATACGGAAATTACAGTTGATAATGACCATTTAATAAGTGCTAAGCATACCATTGTTATTGGCCAATTCACCTTAATGTAGAGCCGAGCTTTAAGTTATTGCACAATCAGTCTATTACTTGAAGCTCTAATGATGATAATTTCCATCTCATTTTGCCTCGCGTGCTAAATGGGCATGGGGACATTTTTAACCCTGGCCAATTACATTAGCCATTATTAAGCACTCCCCTTACATTCACATCGTTTTCAAATCTGGCAAACGTGGACATGCGATGAGTTGCTCTTGCCAATCATCTCATCACCCTTTTGTGGCGAGGGCACTAGGTAATAACGTACATAAATGCCTGGTGATAATAAGACTGATGTGCATCTGCATAACAATTATTTTTTTGTATAGGATTTGAATAGGATAAGTTGCCACGTCTGCTTCGCTAGTTTGCTTTCATGTTCTGAGTTAATGGGGGGTCGTATAATAAATTCACAGATGTCATGCACACAAACAAATATAAACTAAACTAATATATATATACAAATTTCATTCATTAGAACATCATATCAGATGTTTAGTTCATAACAATTGAATGTTGGAGATTCATATTTCTGGATCTATAAATTGTTTTCCGGGCCAACCCGTAAGTAAACGTACAAAAATATTTGTGATTATATTGTAATAGTAGAATTATGCCCTTTGAAATCTTCTGTTTTTCAGAAGAGTCCTGCATTGGGATGTTTGGTCACTTTAATTTATGAGTGTTTAACATGTGGGAGTTAACCAGAGTGCCTAAAAAAACACGTGGTTATAATGATTCATGTCAACTTGTAATGCGTCATACAGATTTCACTCAGATGCGCGAGGAACCACAGACAAGCAGATTCTGGTGCCAAATTTGCCAAATTCCCCTTCAGCTCTGTGGTCCTCTATACATAGAGGTGTTATCAGCCAATTAATGAGTGTTTACATGTAGGAGGAAACCGGAGCACCCGGAGTAATCCTACGCATGCGAAGGGGCAACACACTCTCCCATACAAATGGAACAGATGGAGCTTAGCCCACATTTGCTAAACCACCTTCTGGCAAGCCCCAAGGTATGACATCTAAACGCCCACGGGGAGGGAGTTTCACGATATTTGTGCGATCCTCCAACCATCTCCTGTACAGTTCCTGGATACAGGCATGGACTGCCACTGCTCAGCAAATAGGGGATAATGCTTAAAGTCCGTACAAATATATTAAATGATCCATTGCTGAACTGCTGGCCACCTCACAACAGAAATACCTTTCGTGTGAGCCATCGCTTGCCAACATTGGTCTCTTCATGCACATGGTGCGGCAACGTCAGCACCGCGCTGTGTATCATGTTTTGTTGGTGTCTACAGGGGAGAGATGGTCTCAAATTGATAGTAGAGGTAATTTTTTTGACCAGACCTCACGCCTCTTTGAATGTTTTCTGTGGGATGATTTAGAAGCAGGTCATTCCCCGTCAACGGCCCCAGACAGATCCGAGAACTGAAGGCAAAAATAGGAGCCGAGTGTGCGAAGATCACTCGAGAGATCAGGATAGTGACCTGGGGCACGAGTCGGCCAGTATATAGCGATGTACAACCCTAATTGAGTGGTTTTGTGGATAGTTTTCTAATTTGTAAAATTTGGACCCAGATGCTGACACACAAAGGGTTAGAGTCACAGATGTCAAAGGACCTTTTCACGTCCACTTAAGGCAGACGTAGTATTACTGTTATTACACCAGCAGTATTAATCAGGGCGGCTGCTGGAATCGAACCATGAACCTCTGCACCAAGCGGCAAGTGACCCGAGTCATCAAAATGGCAAAGCAAAACAAAAAAGTACAACAATGATTGTGGACATGTATGATCAATGTGGACACGGTTCCAGCATAACTTAATGCACAGACATCGGATATAAAACCCGGATTTTGCACACCCTGCATTCAGGGGTGTGCCAAATGTAGTTGTTTTGTCATGTGCGCACGAGAGGCCCCTGACGGCCTTCACACGTGCCGCCGTGTTCCCTGGATAGGGCAACACAGTGGAGACGGAGCACCTGTCGGAGCTGACGGAGGAGGAATACGAGGCCACCTACGTGAAGCCCAACCTCAAGGGCTTCCTGTGGCTCGACGCCAAATACCTGATCCCCTTCTTCACACGGCGCATCACGAAGGAGGTGCGCCACCCGGCCTTGCATCCCGTCCACGGACACATGCACGCAAAAAAAAACCGATCCCCCCCCCTCCTTGAGCCTTTTTATGGACTGTTGGGGAAAGTGCCTTTACCGTGCACTTCTGAAGGCCAACATGGTGCATAAAAGGGGGTGTTGTGACCGACATCAGTGTTGATGCTCGCACGCTGCACTAGGCGCTCATATAAGGCTGAGTCATAGGGGAGGCCCACGACCAGTTAAGATCTTCACCAATGATGTTAGCCCTTACCAGGAATTGAACTCAGGACCGCTGAGTTCGTAGCGCAATGGACTGACCACTCCACTCAGACATACATGAGCACGCACACACACATGCAGAGCTCTTAGATTACATGCTCTGGAGGTGGCCAGGTGGGTCATAGGTCAGAAAACTGATCTGGCATCATTGAGATTCTGGGCTTAAATCGGTGTTTCAGTTATCACTGATGAAACAGGTCTTAAAGCATAGAAAGTTGATGGTCCCATTCTGGTCACCATTGAGTGCACACGCGAAAAAATATTAACAAAGAAATAGTTTTCATGTAATTTAGTTAAAAAATGTGGTTTGATTGCCGTTTGATTAAAATGTCTCGTTAGCAATGCATACGGGGAATAGCGTCCCTTAGTTTATGAATAAACGAGGACACTTCAAAGGTTCTCAGAAGTATTTCTTGAATAACTCCACTCTTGATCTCAACCACTATAATCTTATATAAAATTATGTAATTGTTGTAAAGCGCCTTGGAATAAGGCGCTTTATATAAATATGGATAAAATAAGATTACCTTCTGCAGGCCATTTTAAAAAAATGGAGTGATGCACTGATCACTTTTCAAGAATTCCAGGTGGAAATTTCTTCCTCCTACACAACTCGATGCTGTTCACACACACGGTAAAACTGGGTAAAGAGACAAATAAGCCAACATTTAAATAAAGTGTACCCAAATTTTGATTTAAAGCTTTCGTGACTGCAGTAATTCATATTCTTAGTTCTTTTGGTAAAGTCACGTTGAAGGGAAACAACAAAACAATAAAATATATATAAAACAATAAAAATTCTCACGACGTTTCGACCATAACACAAACGGTCGTCAAACCAACACACCTGAAGACGACCGTTTGTGTTATGGTCGAAACGTCGTGAGAATTTTTATTGTTTTATATATATTTTATTGTTTTGTTGTTTCCCTTCAACGTGACTTTACCGAAAGAACTAAGATTATAAAAAGTGTACCCACTCGGGACATCTGGCCGGATTGACGTCTCTATATGACAAAACACATTGCAGCTGCAGTTTTCGGCAATGTTAGTGATAGAAACCTCGGCATGTTATCACCAAAAATCTCAAGGAACATTCATGAACGTATGAATACGACTAATTGTTTCTCAAACATTTCACTTACTATCATATTTTCAAACATACAGTTTTTAATACTTAGTTACAGCAATAATATCATTTTGGTTTTTATACCAAAGTGTGAACCTAATGATAGCAGAACCATCCTATGGTTTAAACTTGGATTTGGAGCTTGATTTGGAGCTTTCGTGTTCAAAATAATTTAAAACAACTGGTAATGGGAAATGTGCACAATGACAACTGTTGTACTGCTGCGAGTTTAATTATTTAAAAATGTATATTAATGTTTAGCCTGCTTCTGGGCAGAGGGATTGTGCAGGGCTCAGGCTTAAATATAAGCTTAACTTGGCATTTGCTGGAGTCAGGAATGGATGAGATGAGTTCTAGGTATGTATTGTATGTATTTTGAACTTGTTTCGCACCGTACTTAGCCAACTGTGCTAATCGGAGGCACGGGGGAAGGACAACACACTAAACACTAAAAGCAGTTCTAAAGAAATCTAGATATAAAGCAATCGTATCTGAAAGCGAGAAATACAGTAGCCGTCTTTGTTCGATGGTTAGCCAAAAGCCGCTGTGAGGATGACCGGAGTTTGTGTGATGGTTTATGCTCCTTGAGTTCAGCATGTTCAGCGTGTCTTTTGAGCTTGACACAATTGTTCCAAGTCTTAAGACACGTTAGGGACATCGGTGTATACACTGTGGCTTGATGGTGTCATCTCTCTCTCAAGGTGGCTTTGTCTTAGCGGAGCAGTGTGTTTGTTGCACACGTGTGAGGCGTAGGGAGCGGTAGCGCAGTGGTTAGCATGCTGCGCTACAAACCCAGCGACACCAATTCGATTCCCCCCCACGGCCAACACCGGTGACGATTGTCTGAACCGGTCCTAGGCCTCCCCTGGGTCCACTCAGCCTCAAATAAGTACCCGGTGTGGTTTGTAAACATCGCCACTCGGCAGACATAGGCGTGTGCCGTGCCGGCCTTCATAGGCACTACTCGCTAACAACAGCACTTGCCCCAACAGTCTGTGAAAGGCTATACGGGTGATCTTTGTGTCTTTTCAACAGGACCTACGCAACGGCAGGATACAAATGCGCTCGCTCACCAACAAGTGGTACGCTGAGGTGCGGCAAGGACCGTCGGGATCGGAGGACGAGGAGCACGAGCTTTTGTGACAGCGCCGTGGACATGTTAGCACACACTCGCACGCACTCGCACATGCTCAAAGACAAAGATCCCCCATGTAGCCTTAAAAGACTGTTGGGGCAAGTGCTGTTAGCAAGCACCTATGATGGCTGGAACGGCACACGAGGGGGTGTGGCAAACACGATGCGCGACCGCCTTTGTCTCCCCAGTGACAATGTTTTTACACACCGCACCAGGTACTCAATTGAGGCCGAGTCAACATAGGGGAGGCCCAGGACCAGTTGAGATCATCGTGACTGGTGTTGGCCCTGAGCGGGAAACGAATTACGGTCCCTAGGTTTCTAGCGCAGCGTGCTGACCGCTATGGTCGCCCTTCCCATACACACAAAGACAAAGCTCCCCTGTATAGCCATACACACACGCACGCTCACAAGCACACACTCACGCTCACAAGCACACACTCACTGGCTCGTCTCGTTTCCTTTAAATCATCTCCGTCGTCTCTCTTCTTAAGAATGGGTCCAAACGCACTTTATGCGTGAAGGTATGTTGACGTAACTGCTGGATAGGCCTAGGGGATTGTTTTAAGTCTCTTCTAAAAAAAAGGCGTTATTGTTTTAGTTTTATGTGCAATGGTAATGTTTGTAATGAGAGGTGGCCCTATGGAAGGTGCTTGGTCGTGATGTTAATTTGTGATTCCTAGCATCTGGCTCGGTTGCGCTCATCGTTAGGAAAATCTCCGCCCTCTCCTTTCACTTTCTGCCCTCAAACTCCAGGTTCATGCTCTGATCTTTACCCGTCTGGACTACTACAATTGTCTTCTTCTTGGTGCCCCTGCCTATGCTCTCATTCCCCTCGAACAAACTCAAAAATGCTTCCGTGCGGGTTATAATCTCCCATTTAATTGTCACACTTGGTTTCTCCTTTGACTCCACTGGCTTCCCGTTTACACCACTGCCTTTTCAAATACCTCGCACTCGTCTTTAAATCTCTGCATGGCCTTGCCCCACCTCATCTTGCCTCTCATCTCTGTCCATGCCTCCTCTCCTCTTCGTTCCTAATCTCTCTGTCTCTCCTCACTGTACCACATCACATTTTCAATTTATCTTCCTCCATATCCCCTCCACTGGAATAAACTTCCCCTGTACATTAAGCAGGCCCCCTCCTTAACCTCCTTTAATTTCCCCCTCAAAGCTCCACCTCTTCTCCATTGCTCATTCCCCTCCTCTTCCCTCCCTTCGCCCCTCCACTCATTCACGTCCCTCCCCCTGGCCCTTTCGTGATCCCTCAGTACCCTCTATCGTGATCACTCGTTCTCGCCCCCCCCCCCCGCCACCTAAATCACTCTATTTTCTGATCGCTTTTTAAATTGCTTTAAGCGCCTTGAGCTAAGGCGCTCTATAAATATAAACTAAAATTAGATAAAATAAACCGTCCCCTCCTCGGGCCTTGAAATGCAGGCCCTGACTGCAACCCTATTCTGTGCAATGGTCATCGAACACATCGTGTTAAGGTAGAGCATGTAGGACAGTTGCACGGCATGAAGTAAACTTCTTTATTGAGGTTTCCTTTAAGAGTTAGGGTGGTTGCAGTATGCGAGAACCTTGCAATAGAATGGTACTTGCGAAGCAGGCCTAAGGCTTTTAGTTGTCGTGTGTGTTACGTTTTAATAAAAGTGAGGGAGCGCTTCATTAACGAGAGTGAGTGGACCGCGGTGTGCGCGACGATTTGTGTCACTGTGAAACGAGCAATACTGGTATAAGAAAAAGAGGGCTACATTTGTATATTGCTAAAGAAAAAAACGTTGCCAAAGTGTCCATTTTCAAGTGTTAACATTTTTCGGCATCTGTATTCACAGCTTTCCCTATTTTTGGGAATAATGACGTTTAATTTGACTGCATCCAGTCGGGGTTTTTACCTTGTATTTTTAACTAATGTGGTTACTGGTGGTTTTATTGATTTTTTTCTCTTTTATTTAACAAGGATAGGCAAGGAAATGGGGTATATTGATGTGATAACTGTTAGACTTAGTATAGAGCATGATACGGGGTAATTGAACAGCATACAGGGGATGGGATGCCACGGTGGCGAGATGTTAACTACCTCGCCTGGTATACATGAGTGGGTTCGATCCCAACCTTGACGCCTATATACATTTTCACAAGATAAGCTACTTCGTTGAGCTTTTATTTGTGGCCAAGTCGCTTCTGAAAAAAGAGCTAAACAGCTCAGTGGGCCTTACCTTGGTAAAATAAATTGTATAAAAAATTGTATAAAAAATACAAATGTGAAGCAACTTTACGTCTTTGACACCATTCAAACGTTTCACCCTTGCCTCGGTCAAGTTCCACACTTTTCAGACTTCTTGGATCCAGGCACTCACAAGGTCACATGGTTGCACTTCTGCCTTGCTATTCCCCTACTGATAAATGATTGCCTAGTGTAGAAAAGAGGGCATGGATTTAGATACAGCCACAATGTCCTCAAGTCGTGGCTTAAGTGGATAACAAGATCGACAACCTCAATATCGTATGCAACAGGCGTTAAGAAAGTGAGCCAGAACGTACTCAGAGGTTTACTGAGAGCAGTGTGGAACCACGTGGTTG
The DNA here is from genome assembly GCF_048934315.1 of Petromyzon marinus. NCBI lineage: Eukaryota > Metazoa > Chordata > Hyperoartia > Petromyzontiformes > Petromyzontidae > Petromyzon > Petromyzon marinus. The sequence goes on along the minus strand of NC_133691.1, from coordinate 3,385,819 downwards.
GTTTAATGGGTCCAGGAAGTTTATTATTAGGGCATGCAACCTCCCCCCCCACAATGATTTAACAAATGGCCACAATTCGTGGCTACAATTTAATATTCTGTTTACCGTCTCGGTTGTGCGGTTTTATTTTCATTCGCCTAAAAGTAATGACATTTAATCTCCATACAGTTTGCATTGCGCATCAATGATAACTTGAGACGCACGCATGTGATGCGAGTGTAAGGATCGATCTTAACCATTGAATGATGGATGCGTCGTGACATACGTATTGGAATGGGTGTGATGCGGTTTGAGATTGCTGATTTCATTTGTTTGTTTGGCCAATGTAGGGTGAAACATCTCCGGGACACCATTTATAATTGTTTTTACAGAGGTTGTTAACTTTGCCATTTGAGACTGAAATGTTGACGGTGGTTAGAATTGAGCTGCTATGATTTTATTGCTTTGATTGGCGCTGTTTGCGGCAGCAGCAGCAGCAGCACTTTTGACACGATCTGCAGGGCGTGTTGGCAGCGATGAATGTTTTTATTGAAGTGTGACTGAAAAATTATACAAAATAGAGCACATAAACTTTTAATACACGAGCGTTGTTGACACTGTTCTCGGCATTTATTTATGGGGTTTAACGTGGATTTTGTGTATACGAAGTTGCTTATTTTGAAGAAAATAAAGAGTCTATTCATTGGAAACAGGTGTGCATTTTGTCTCGGTTAATTAAGTGAATTGGCGGTGTTGTAAGGACGAATGTAATTGGAAAAGAGATATGCGAAATTAGCTCCAGAATGTCAGTGGCGTATTTATATATGCATATCTTACACAGCATGTTTATATGTACATGCTCATATGTATACATTTTGTGCACGTCACCAGCTTAAAATTCAATGCCTCAATTCATTTTTCATTTTTTTGCCCTTTTTCCCAACATACTCGGTCGGATCTGGCAATGTGGAGTTGTAGGAATTTTCCATTTTCGTATAATACTGCAAAAATACATTTAAGTTGTTTTTAATATGTAATGTTATCTTTTTGCCATGCATTCGTCAAAGCAATGCTGGTGTCAGTGTCGTGTTGTGCAATACCCAGATATGCAGATCACACGAGGTATAATGCAATTTAAATATTAGGTATTGTGTCATCGTATGTCATACGCCCTTAATCCAGTGCTTTGTTGGGGAAAAAAACATTTGGTGGCTGGCCGCTTTTTATAAAGAAAACTCTCAAAGTGCCGTGGCATCGAAGGTATCCAAATGATGGCAGTAAAGCAAAAGGATTAAACATTAACCTTTTTGGTATTTACCCTCTCGTATGCGTGGGTGTTCTCTAGGTCATCCGATGTCCACCTCTGTCCAACACAATCATATAATTGGCCAAACATCTTAATTTCAGGACCACCGTGAAATTGAAAGTCCTGCGACTGAGCCATATGGGTAAAGGGCATGACAATGATTGGACATATCCAGGCACGCCACATTTTTTCCCCCGTGGAAGATGTAAACCTGTTGCCGTTACTTCTCTGCTCAACATCGTCTCATCTCTCAAGACCCACAATTTATATACCAACAATCACCCTTGGCCAGGCGATCAACCCCAGACAGACCGGTGTCAAATTGGTCGTGTTCGTGTTTCGGAACGTGCGTGACTTACACGGTGGGTATTAAACCACCGGGTGGCGCTGTAGACCGTGATTTTGCGTGTGCGGGATGTGATGACCGCATTGCATCTGGCACAGTCCAAGTGGCTGTGCTTGGGTGGCTCAATTTAGAAGGCTCGATGGCCCCATCAGAAGCAGAGCCATCACCGCCAAGCAGGGGCGGCCCTAGACGAGCTTGCCAGCAACTGGCGCCCTAGGCGAACCATGCGATCGGCGCCCCCATCCCGAAACCCCACGGGCAGATCTAGGCTGAGGATTTTGGTAAACTAATAAACATTTAGCCCCTATTTTCCGTTGAATGTTTTAAGCTTATTTCTTTTAAACGGACGTGTAATTATTCGGTTTGTCCGTCACTCCAACCAATACATTCTCAGAAATGTTGATAAATTAATCATTCATATTCCCTCTACGTGCACATAAACTGAAATTCATCTTCGTTATTTTATTATTTATTTTATTTTTATTTCTTATCCTCGAATGTGGCGTCTCACTTCACTTGGCGCCTATATGAACGGGCCGCCCCTGGCGCCAAGAATAATGGGATCAAACCCATAACATTCTGTAAACGTAGATTTGTACACAAACTTTATTTTTTTATCTGTCCCGCTAGCTAGCCTCAACGTATTGCCTTTGTATGTTTTTACTTGTAGGAAACGTAGTGGACTGGAAGCCCAACCGGGATTCATTCACAGGAGGCAGGGGATTAATTGTGGATGTCTGTGGATGTCTGTCCACGTGTATTCGGACACCCGGATATATAACAAATGCGCTCCTAGTGGGCATTACTGGTAGGAAACGTAGTGGACTGGAAAATATCCGTACATAATTACTTCAAAATTTCCTACCAGCCCCCTCCGCAGGAATGTGTTATATAAAGGTGGAAATACCCTCCAACAGAGGATGTTGTTTAGACGATTTGACGGGCTAACCTTACAAAAGACAAAGATCCCCCCCAATAGATGTGACAGACTGTTGGGATAAGTGCAGTCCATCATCATTATCACGATCCACGGGCACATAGCCCGTAGTAGGTGTAAACTGCACATTTCGTCATTTTGTTTCCGCTTTCCTCTGTCTTGTGCTCAAGGAGTTGCTACATCTTTCTGGCACCAATGTCTTTGTGTGCAGATAGCGAGCAAGGACCTATGAAGATCGGCGTGGCGCACACGACGAGGGGGTGGGGGTAGCCGTCCACACCATGCCCGGCAGAACTGAGCTCTCCCTCGTGGCCGTGTTCAATCTCCTGTCATCGACACGGAAGATTGGACAACCCAACGAAATCAACGATCAGCGGATCTGCCCAGATATGGTCTTTAAGAAAGCCGAATCAAGGAACGCCATGTGGTATAGATCCGACAGCCACGCTAAGATGAGTCATTGATTCATCGAGGATTTAATAAGTGAGTTGATGTATTTGACTTGGCAAGAAGATGCAATGGATCGAGTGATCCCATCGGTTAGCATCGCGCCATGTGAAATGCCATATTTGTGTTTTTTTTTTAATTTGGATAATATCTTGCACGATTGGTCACACTCGCTCGCGGTCAATATTTTTTTTGTGTTGCATGACAGCGGCCTATCAGCTTACGGCTAAATCACGCGAGCGTCTGGCTCAGTGTCCTTCAATGTAAGGCCCGTGGGGCCACTGGCGGTCCCTGGCGGCCTTGAGTGCCGGCCCCTCACACCAGCGGTCCCCAACCTTTTTGACACCAGGGACCGGTTTCATGGAAGACAATTTTTTCACGGACGGACGGAGGGGGGGGGTTCATCATTGGGTCTTTCCCCTTTTTCAAAAAAGCTCTCCAGCGACGTTTGTTTTTTTACTCATTGTGGCTACTAGGGGTTGTCAGCTTGTGGGCTTTACCAACACTGTGACTGAGACAAGTGCGCAGTGCGGGAAAGAGGCGCGGATGGAAGTGGTAAATAATAAAATAATGGGGGCGGGCCACGCGCGGATTCACCGCTCTCACCTCCTGCTGCTGTGCGGCCCGGTTCCTGTGTGGCGGCCCTCACACCCTGGTATTGGCATCCAATTCCTCTGAAAATTAGTGAAGAACACTGCTCTAGCTGACACAATGTCTCCTGGACATCTGTGATAAAAAGAGCTCTATAGCTCATCGGATTCCTCCAGTGTGAATATTCTGATTCTGTATAGCTCTTCGGGGAGATCTGTTAAACATCGTGCATTGTTGCATTTCGTTCGGCGTGCGCGCTCTATGTAAGGTCACCGGCTCGCATTAGGGAGGGGGGGGGCTCTTCCTCCGCCCCCCACCTGCCCCCCCTCGTTTCCGTTGTGGTCGATGGTTGTGTGCATTCGCCGTCATCTGACCGAGGGGGAAGTTTTTGCCGGACGTTTGATATTTCGTTTGACATTCACAGCGAAACCAGCAAGGTACCAACAGCCTGTTCACGCGGGCCTTCCCGAACATATTCCAGTAGCAACTGGTGTGGCTAAGATGCGTTGTTTTTTTTGCCGTTATGGCGTTATCGTGACATCGGGTTTTTTTTATGGGATTAACAGCGTCGTAGTCTGTTATAGGATCGTTTTTTTGTTTGAGATTGACAGCGAAACCAGCGGGCATCACGCATTTCCCCCTCCCTTGCTCGGCCCTCCCATTCCAGTTGGTGCGGCGTGGCCCAAATTGCTTTCGTTGCGAATGCCCCAACGAAATCTCTGAACGTCCAAGCCACCACCACCTCCTCCCTTCCCGCCTCCCATCCGCACCGCCGCCGAGGTCGGCGCCCGCTCCCTCCGTCGTTGTCCCCTCTCGCCGAGCGGTGCAGAAGTTGCGCCTCTGGTCACCGCGTCGGCATGCGACCGCGGGCCCTCCTCTTACCCCGAGGTCTGCCACCCGTCACGCACCAGCAGCCGCCACCGATCGCGCTGATGAGGCACCCCCCACCACCCCTCGCCTGCGACACAATCGGTATAGGCGGCCTCAGCTGTCATCCATCCCCCCCCCTGCTCGTTCTCCCCGGGGTTCCGTCAATTAAGCCACCGTTCCCCGACACCACCGTTCGCGAGCGAAGAGAGCCCGATGCTCCCCGTGGGCGGGCGTAGCCTTTGCAGCACGCACGTCCCGTGAACCCCACAGACGATCCCGACGGTACCACGTTACCCGTCTACCCCTACCGGCGTAGGTCTCCTCCACTCGGCTGGGACGCTGCACCGTGTCCTAGAGGATGGCCCGCTTAGCAGCGCAGAACTGATGCCCACATGTCGTCAAATCTCCCAAGCTGAAGCAGGCGTCTTGTGAAGCTCGTGTTTGGACTTGAAACTATAAACTATTTTTAAACTTTGAATTTTTATTTTATTTTACCATATAAGGTCTACTGAACGAGATACGTAGCTATTTTTTTCCAGAAACGCCCTGGCCACAAATGAAAGCTCAACGGTGGCTTTTCGTGTGGAAATGTATAGCAGCGAAATATTCTATGAACTGCATGTTGATTCTAAATGTGGAGGGAAACGTCGGAGAACCCGGAGGAAACTTCACGCGACCACGGGGAGAGATACACGAAGACTCCAAATATACAACAGAGGTCAGGGTCGGGATCGAACCCACGACCTCCTGCATACCAGGCGAGGGAGGTAACATTACGCCACCACCTTTATGAGCATAATGATCAGCATTGCAATACTGTATTGCTAAATCCATCGTTATACAGTACTTATATGGTCCCACTTATCTGTCCCACCTCCACTACTGTCACCAACCCACATTAACCAGGGTGCTGGTTTAAAACAACGCTCACAACTAGCGCGGGTTTGGGGTAGGCACTCATCCAGTAGTGGATTGACAGAGGGGCTGTACATGTAATGTTGTGTGGACGCATGGGCGCTGTCCAAGCGGGAAACAGCAACAGAGCTGTCCCGGCGATCGATGTCGCACAGCATCCCTGCGCCAGCCTCTGTCGTCGGCGGAGTGAGACATCGGTTAAACCTTCAGGACATTAACTGGACAGCCAATTGAGGTTAATTTGTTTTCTTTTTCAATTATGTATACACCGAGAAAACGACTCGACGCCCGAAACTCCAAAGCGCGCTTTTGATAAACACGTTTTTTTTTTATTAAAAGGCATTGCATTTCCTGAACTGGCTCCTGTGGGTTTTGAACAGAGCACCGTTATCCTTAAAGACATTAATATGAACTTGTACAGTGGAGGAGTTAAGTAACTCCAGCATACTCAGCACACAAATCACAACTTACTGTGGTGTTGAGAGCTCGTTTAAGAAAGGGCTTTACATCCACCGCGGAGACGGAGCGTGCATCGCGGGGACGGCAGCGAAATTGGGAGAACTTTATCCAGCAGTGGATAGAGCGTGGTTACCTGTGTAACAGTCCTCCATAACGGTGCCCACATCGGCATCCCCCACCACGTACTACATGCCGACGTGAATCCCTTCACCGACGTGACCGGGAGTAACCGTGCGGGGTGGAGATTGAGGAGATTGGTGGCTGGAGATGAGACGACGTGGTTCTAAATGCGACGATACGCGACTGGCGGCTGGGAATTGGTGACGGGGGATGAGGCTCATGGAATAGGAGAGAGGAGCGTGGGTTTCAGAGAGCACCGTCGGTGGAGTGACGGGAGGAGAGAGCGGCGTATGAAGGAGGGAGCTGCGTGCGTGACAGAGGTGGAATAAACGGACCAGAACCCTGACCTGTCTCAGCATGTGTTGGTGCGGACAGTATCCGCTACACCAGTATGAACATTATCGGCCATTGTGGAGAATTCTGGGTAAAAATGTGAAACTAAAATAGACTTCCATGCATGGCGCGCTTTCAGATGCGCTGCTGCGGCCGTCTGGACCACTCTTCCTTCAGATATTAGGAAGCCACCGGAGCTATGCACTTTTAAATTTAGATTGAAAACTCATTCCTTTAAGAACTTTTTTGTGTTTAGTTTGTTGTCCTCCCACCACTCTGATTAGCGCGGATGGTTACGTAAGGTGCAAAAGAAGTTCACCATACATACTAAAAGCAGCATTGGTTTAAAGTATGTTATTTTTGTAATTTTATTTGAACCTACCTACGTGACTTTACCGAAAGACCCACAAACATGAATTCCTGCAGTCACGAAAGCTTTAAGTCAAGAGTTATGCCAACTCCACAGCAGTTTTCACTTTTTTGGGTTTCATCACAGCCTGCTGGTTTAACAGGCGTTATTGGCAAGTGCTCTCCATCTCCTCTCTCTCAAACACAATGGGCCATCAGCTGGCGATGAAACGCGAGGGACCCATTTCCGTTGGTTGCAGGATCGGAACTTTATTTGCGATCACGGTGGGCGGGCACACATTGCATCTCAACGACATCACAAGGATCACCGACAAGGGATACCTAGCCAGAAGCGGTGCGCGGTTTGTAACGGAGACGACACGGACACGTCACATCTCACATGCGGTCCAGCGCTAGACAGAGGTTACACGCTGCCAGGGCTTGCCAGCCTCCTCCCCATTCATTGCATTTCTACCGCCGCACGTATTTTTGCATTTACCAATGTCCCTTTTTAAACACAAATGGCGTTGTTACAAACCGCATGCACCCGACGATTGGTGAACACGACGCGAGTGCGGTAGAATGCCGTCCGCACGCGCGTTCCCGCGTGACCCAAGTGCCGATTCAAACTTGGAGACCTTGTGTGTAAAACTGTACCACGTGTGGTCTGACGTGACCCAAGTGTTGACTCGAATTCAACGCGATCTTGTGTCCCATGTGTAGACGGGGCCTGCTATGAATGTTAATGGCCAGCGATCGTGTGTATTTGGTGTACGTGTGCTTCTCGCACAACAGCGACAATTTCAATCGGCGCCGCGTCCCGCGGGACTTTGTTTACCAAACATCGGGAGCGTGCGGCGTGTCACGACTCGCATTTTAAAGGTTAGATTGGGAAAACTTGTAAAGAAGTACCGTGGTTGGTTGCAACAAAGGAATGGGAGGCTGGGAAATGCTGGGTTTATAGGAGTCTCACTGCAGTACGTCACCACAAACATGAAGGGGTAGTGGGAAACATGAGACACTCGGAACGTCATCACAATCAGACAACCATCACCACCACCATATCCACCATCGTCATCACAACTATCACTGTCACTCTTGAAGTTTGTAGAGACCGGCAAGAAGCACACGCGAATAGCTCGTGAGATATTGGTGATATACAAACTCAAGGTGACATTAGATTGGTCTCCAAAAGCCCCCTTGAAATCAAGTCATTCAACTTTAACCAGCAATTTCCCAAAAACTCGACCAAAGTCTACGAGTACTATCCCAAAATGCCAAGCCTTAAAAGAGTTCCAATAACATGTGAAAATTCGTGATCAAAAAACAACAAACACCACGCACACAGCGATGGACATGAGCTTCCTTCTAAAGGATGGAAATGTTTCTACGCGCCAGTGGCGCTGTGCGCAGAGCTTACAAACCACACGGAGATTCAAGAAGCTTGTTCAAAAAGTGGCCACGTGGGCCATCTCCGCGCGGACCAATGGAGGGGTGACCGCTCGCCACGGCAGAAATGTTCAATCGGACCACAGGGCGTGTGCACGCGCTCCGCACGTTCTCTAACAGGCAGCTGGTGGGGTGAGCGCTGGTGGGGTGAGCGCTGGTGGGGTGAGCGCTGGTGGGGTGAGCGCTGGTGGGGTGAGCGCTGGTGGGGTGAGCGCTGGTGGGGTGAGCGCTGGTGGGGTGAGCGCTGGTGGGGTGAGCACTGGTGGGGTGAGCACTGGTGGGGCGAGCGAGCCAACGAGACGGATCGGCGCTTCATAACGAGGGTCGGAGGAGGCGTCACGCAGGGGTGGAGAACGTCCGGCCCGCGGGCCTTGTCCGGCCCGCGGGCCGTACAAGGCCCGCGAAATCATTTGGTCTCTGGCCCTGCCAAGGCAACCGCAGGCGGGACTCGAAATTCAATAAATCTAGGAGTAAACCTGGAAAAGCAGCTGCGAGTAGCAACATCATCAATAGCCAGCTAACATCATCACCACGCCTCACCAAAGAGAAGCAGTTCCAGCCATCACATTAGGGGCGAGTTAATTAAAATGTTTGACCAAATATAACAGGCTAATTTTTAAGTTAATGTTTTTGTATGGCCCGCGAATGATGTTATAAATATCCAAATGGCCCTCGGCAGGAAAAAAATGTTCCCCACCGCTGGCGTAACGAGGTGACGGCGGCCCGTCTTGCGAGGAGACTACTCCTCAAGCTTGACGTTCGCACGAGCCTACACCTGCAGGGGTGTCGCACGCTGTGCGTTTCATCACGTTACCCCCCCCATCCAATCGAGTGTAGATGGACGAGTGACAACGATTGTCCTTGCATGTCAAATGTTTATCGGTCTAACAACAACGGTGAGGTTTGAAGGCCTCCCCCATGAGCCCGAACGGCGTGGGTGGCAAGGCCCTCCCTCCTCCAGCAGTGGATAGACAAACAGGCAACGCACACGTCACATGCTTGCCACGGCGGTTGCCTGTAACAAACGTCTCGCAAGAAAACCCATCGATCACAAGCCGAGCTAACCTCGCCGGGGTATTACAGAAAATCGGAGGGGAGAGGGGACACCCTGGTCAGTCCGCATCTCATTACGCCACGCCTCCCCCAACACCCCGCAGCCCACGCCCGAGCGGAAGAGGCCGACGCGTCCGGTGGAACACAACACCCCTAACCCCGTGGTGCGAGCACGAAGGACGGCGTGTCAGAGCTTGGCGGAGACGCTGGAGGGGGGGGGGGGCGGTGTTGGCTTGCGCGTGCCTAGTCACTGCCGGTGCTGCTTGATGAAGCCGATGAGGCCGTTGGTGGAGGAGTCGTGGGAGGTCACTTCTCCCGGCGAGGTCAGCTCCGGCTCGATGGCCTTGGCCAGCTGCTTGCCCAACTCCACACTGCAGCGGCGAGGCGGCCGGAGTTGGGAGACAGAAAGAGTGGGGGGGGGGGGGCGGTGAGTGACATGACAGCCAAACCCAATATTTAACATTCTCAAAGCGAGAATTGAGCAAAATTAAGTGCAGAACCAAATCGTGTGCGATTGTTCTACTGCAGTCATTGGTGACCAGGCTGAGACCATTAACGCACTACACGAGAGAACCCAATTGTATCACGAGCAGCTGCCTGGACTCAACAAGCTTACTTTGTTGTCCTTCCCCCACACCTCCGATTAGCACAGTTGGCTACGTACGGTGCGAAGGGAAGTTCAACATGCATACATACAAACCCGAGATCTCAGCTCAGCATTCCGACCTCTGAACCACACAGCGCACCTCTCCCCTCTGAGGTGAAACTTGAAACACGCGACAAGGCACTCACCCCCACTGATCGTAGCTGTTCACTTCCCAAATGACGCCCTGGATGAAGATCTTGTGCTCGTACATGGCTGTCAAGACACGAAGACAGACAGCCTGGTTAGCCTGCAACACATGGCATCGGAGTCGGACGCAAACCGCAAGCAACTGCCTCGGCCTGATTGAATATATTTATTCTCAATTAAATAGACACTCGTGTATGTATGTTGAACTTCTTTGTACCGTACGTAGCCAACCGTGCTAATCGGAGGTGCGGGGGAAGGACAATAAACTAAACACAAAAAGCAAGTTCTAAAGAAATGAGTTTTCAATCTAGATTTAAAAGTTCATAGCTCCATGTAATCTACATTCACAGACGATTACAACCAGATGCATCACTGACGTTAAGTGCAATTAACAATTTGATCCTCCCCTCCCTCTGCAATTCACGAATCAAGATGAAAAAAAAACTAGTTTTACATTGTGGGTGGGCGTAGCCTCTAGTGGCTGCAGGGGTCACGTGAAACATGGATTCGCGTAAACAATCAATTCTCACACGTCAGCTGCGACGAGCGTATTGCGAGCGTTAAAAAAATAAAGAGTCCATTTCAAATCGAGGATTACACGCCCGCTCCGTTCAGGGTAGCAGCGTTGCGTCCTGCTACCGGAACAAATCGTCAGTTTGTAACCGACACACCTGTCGCTAAATCAGTGACCGGATAATAACAAAACGGCAAAGCAAACGTGGGTTTCACACTCGGCATAAGCGCCTCTCTCGCATTTCTTCAGGCGATCGTTTCATCGCTCCATTGTCACCAACGAACGCACACAAGAAAAGTCGCGGTCGTGATTGACTTCGGTTCAGACCGACCCATCGGCAGATAAGCAGAGCACAAAGCTTTCGAGCAGCTTGCACGGACTCGGAGCACGGTCCGGAGCTTGTGGTAATACAGGCCCTTTTAAATAAAAGACATCAAGGGAATATCTCAAATTTCACAGCGACTGCTTACTCCTTGAGCCAGAGCAAAAATTTGTACCAGATGGGGTGGCATAACTTTAAAAGTCGTACCGATTCATTTAGACGGCTAATTCACTTGAATCACTTGATAACCCCACTCAATTTTAAATGTTTATCAAACGATTCACTGTTCGTGACTACAGAGATATTGGAACCACTGAAGTAGTAGTATTTCAGGTGGAACCTCCAAGTCAAATCTCTCGTCTGGGCTCATGGACTATATACCGAGCTTAGAGAAAAAAAGTCTTCGCCTTGCGTTTGCCTCGATGCCAACAGCAACACGCGAGCGATACGCGGTTAGCGATGAACGTCGGGCATTTGGTTCTTCCGTAGCCCAGACGTCACACGCAGCCTACCGATCAGAGCCCCCAGCATGAAGGGCGTGAGCTTGTTGAAGACAATCGAATTGGTTGGGCGGTTCCCCTCAAACACCTGCAACGACAGCGGCATCAACGTCAGCACCACCGGCGCACAACTCTACGACGGCAGCAGTGTCCTCAACTGCACCCCCGACCCACTGCGGCAAACCAGCACAGAGCGGTATCTGACCAACAGGTAGGCAGCGTGACATCTGGGCCCACAAGGTTCTGCATGCACATGTTTTCCGAATTCCATGAATGAGCATTTGGCTTGTGGGTGGAAAGCAAAGTTCCTGGATGAACCCCCCCCCCCCACCCCTAAGCACACAAGAGAACGACAAGCAAGAGAAGGATCAAAGAATCAATTTATGTCCGGCCGCGTCTTTATCGCCTCGTGGCCCCAGTGGATTTTAAAGTTTCACAAATGCGCGATCGGTCAACCCTCGCCTCCAAAGGAACGGACTGCAGGTGTGCACCACCATCAGCACCACTCAACGGTTTACTCGTGCTGGTAATGACGAGAGTAAGGGGTAAGAATGAAGGACGATGCATTTATACAAAGTCCTGTCTTCCTGGATTGCAGTATCTTCTTCTTGCCATCACACGTGCCAATTTTTTGTATGAATGTATATAACAAAGACACTCCCGCAAAGCCTTCACAGCCTTTTGAGGCAAGTGCTGTTAGCGAGCACATATGAAGGCACACGAGGGGGTTGGTGGCCAGCACCACGCCTTTGTTATACGAAGTTGAGTCAACCTAGGAGAGGCCCAGGACCGGTTCAGATAATCGTCACTGGTGTTAACCATGAGCGGGAATCGAACCCGGTCGCCGGGTTCGTAGCGTGACGCGCTAACCACCGCGCTACCACTCCCAACTATATATACACACACTTCGATCGCAAGGCATCTAGAAACCTCGACCTGTTGACCTTTTTGGCCCCCGTGAGTGCGTGACCTTGTGGGGGAGGAGCTTGTCGAGCGCGGGACCTGCGAGCCCGGCCCCCTGCAGCTCGGCGCGAGCCTCCTGCTCCGTCTTCCCCTTCATCAGCGCCTCCGTCTGCGCCAGGAAGTTCGCCAGCAAGATCTGAAACGGCGGGGGAGGAAACAAGAAATGTTGCACCGACGAAACCTTTTCTGTCCATCTGCTGCTGGTCTAAACGTCTGGATAATTTTTATTATTATTAAATCTATTCGCAAACTCAAATTGTGGCAATTTGTCGAATCCCTCGGTGGGGGGGAGAGGGGAGGAATGTGACACGCGTATTGACGAACACACATGCAAAAATCACAACAGCGAGTTTGGATTTTCACTAAGTTTTTCCCAACTCGAGTTGGTAGGTAAAAAAAATTAAGATGAATTGCTTGCCATGCAGCGAACCCCCTGTGCAGCAGGGCATGTCCACGGTGTGTCTACGGTGAGAGTAAAGAGGTGGTAACTGTAAGGACATTCGGGAGTATATTTGTGACATGACCTTTGCGTGTCACAGTTCTCTGTGACAGGGCGGGGCGCTGCAGGCTTTAATAGCTTTAATAGTTTCGCAAGGAAATATTTGGGTCCCATGGTAAGAGGCTAATGGCACAAATGCAATATACTAAACTATTAAAAACTATTTTTTTTATTTTACCAGGTAAGAGCCATTGAGCTATTTAATTCGTTTTCAGAAGCGACCTGGCCACAGATGATAGCTCAACAAAGTGGCTTATCACAGGGAAATGTATAGCCGCTAAATACTTTAAACGCATGTTGTTTCTAAATGTTGAAGGGAAAAACCAGAGGACCCGGAGAAAAATCAACACGACCACGGCAAGAACATGCAAACTCCAAATATACAGGCGTCAGGGTCAGGATGGAACCCATGACCTCCTGCATACCAAGTGAGGTAGTTAACATCTCGCCACTGCAATATTATCATTGCCTGAACCAAATATATGAAGAAACAAAACAGTGCACAAATGCACCATGGGCCACGTACAACAATTTAAATAGACGGGCAAAGTTAAACGATACGTGTATATTACGCGCAGCATTGTTAACAGAAACAGCATGTTGGGTAACATGGAACACATCATTCCAATCAAATGAAAATGAATTGAGCGATGCGATTCACGATCACTGGCACGGCATTCAGCTGAAATTTAATTCCGCTTGGCTCACAGAATCCGGGGGGTTAATGTCCCGGTAAGAGAGAGAGAGAGAGAGAAAAAAAATCCTATACAAACTAATTTCTGGCAAATGTCGCCAGAATTTAATTGGAAAGAGAGCACTTGGGAAGCTTGTTTACCAAACTAATTTTAATTCATTTCCCGTAGCCACACAGCTGCGCCCGATGCCAAGTTGTTTTTCCATGTTCGACGCCCGTGTCTTACGCCCGAGCCCGCAGATTGAATTTCCCGCGATGAATGAAGCCACAGTCGTCGAGGACTTGGCAGAGTGCTCTTTTCACTCGCACTCAACCGAGGGCCAGACGTTTCGCCCCAGCGGAAACACGCCGGACCAATTACACGAAGGACTCGCCCCGCTGTTTTGTGGCCGGCAAAACAGCCCCTGCCCTGTGCCGGCGGCCGTACATGAAACGCACGCGATGGGTTTCGTGCGCAATTTTTTTTTTTAAATGGTGCCACACAAGCGCTTGCTTTTGCGCGACCAAAGCGGAGGCGCGGGCGGCGGTCGTCGTGCGGACGGGGCGCGCGATTCGTCCAATCCCTTGCCGAGGTGTCCCCCCCGTGCCCCGCGTTACCCCGTTACCGTGTGGTGCAGGCCCTCTCGGATGGGATGCTGCGTTTGAGCGGGGATGAGAAAGTCCGCCGGGATCATGCGGGTTCCTGCGCGAAAACAACCACCGCGGTTAGCGGGAGCCTCGCATCACCACCTCGGCATGTCGCTCGGCATGTCGCTCGGCTTGTCGCTCGGCTTGTCGCTCGGCTTGTCGCTCGGCTTTCGCACGGAACGCAAACTGTTGTTGTGCTCCGCTGACGATTCACGGTCATTCCCCACACATCGGGCGCCCGCTCTGGGCCATTACCGACAAACGCAATGGTGCCGGTACCGCCCTATGTCCCATGATGCACCTTGGTGGATGAGCTTGTGCAGGGGTCCAGCAACCTGCAGCTCCGCAGCCGAACGCGGCTCTTTGAGGACTGCTTCGTGGCGTTGTTATTTATTAAGGACCCCACCGTCTCGTATTCACATTGTATTGCGTCTCTTTTTTGTTATTTTGGTTGCCGACCGCTGAGCTAGTAGAAGGTGCACCTTTACTGGCAGCGTCCCACATGCCGGGCACTCCCCACGAAACAAAAATTTACAGTTGAAAAGAGACCAGAGGCTTTGGGACAAAATCTGCACTGTGGGTTTGCACCATGGAACTTGAGTCAAGCCTGTACGTCCACCGATACTATATGTACGTATTTTGGGAACTTCTTTCGCACCGTACGTAGCTAACCATGCCAATCGGAGGTGCGGGGGCAAAGGGCAACAAACGAAACACGAAAAGGAGTTTCTAAATAAATGTTGGGAGAGCTCATGCGAGTGGGCTACGCTCGCAAGCACCTCAACGTGACACAAACCCGTGATCAGGTGCGATCCCCCAACCGTCAAACGTGGACTTAACGGCGCCAGTGCCGCCCACCCCTAGGCCCACGGTGTAACCTTGGTGGATGAGCTGGTAGAAGGCGTGCTGCCCGTTGGTGCCCGGCTCGCCCCACACGATGGGGCCCGTGCTGTAGTCAACGCGTCGGCCCGAGCTTGTGATGTACTTCCCGTTGGACTCCATGTCACCCTGGCACACGCAGGGAGGCGGCGGTGATGATCGTCTTAACAACAAAGTCTGCATACACGAACGCGCGCGGCTCTTTTGTTCATCCACTGCCGGATTAGGGCATCCCCACACCAGCCGCGAAGGGGTCGTGGCGGTTATTTCACCATACTTCGCCTCGCTGGTTAGTGTGGGTTGGTGAAGACCAGGAGCATAGGTGAGGCCATAGCAGTACAGAACAACAATGCCGCAATGCCTTCTGCTGCTGCTGCTGCTGCTGCTGCTGATCACCACATAGCGCTGTAGCTCCAGGAAACCTGTCACGTGCGCAGTAGTCACCCACCCAAGCACTATCCAGGATCAAACCTGCTTAGCTTCCAAAACATGATGAGATCGGGCACACTCAAGGTGAAATAGGAACCATAATACAGTTTTTTTGGGTTAGATCGCTTAAATATAAATTTGTCTTGATTTAAAGCTTTCGTGACTGCAGTAATTCATATTCTTAGCTCTTTCGGTAGTCACGTTGAAGGGAAACAATAAAATAATAAAATATATATAAAACAATAAAAATTATCACGACATTTCGACCATAACACAAACGGTCGTCATCAGGTGTGTCGGTTTGCATACATTTACTTATGCAAATCAATCAGTTTCAAGGACAATGCATATATTATCACTATGTTTTTTATTTGCATTTTGACCACAAGTAATGTGGTTAATGCAGTAACATGATTCCTCTTAAAAAGGTTTCAGTTTTGTTGCCAGAAAAAAGGGGAAAAACCCTATTAGTATATTTTGGTACTGGCAAAGGAGGTCTAATGATGTAGATGCTCACCCCGCGCCCTCATTACTTTGATAGTGGCATTGTCTTTGAGCTGTGTGACGCCTTTTGGCGTCCTCTGGTCTAGCACCAATTGAGACGAGCCTCAAAAGAAAGCCGTCCCTTGGTGTGGACCAATCAGTTTCAAGGACAATGCATATATTATCATAGTATTTTTTTAATTTGCATTTTGACTGCAGGTATTGTGGTTAATGCAGACATGAATCCTTGTTAAAAGGTTTCAGTTTTGTTGCCAGAAAAAAGGGGAAAAACCCGATTGTTATTTAATTTTCCTTTGGTGTTCCTTTAGTCTTGATTTGAAGCTTTTGTGACTGCAGGAATCCACTCTTTGGTAGAAAAAAAGGTATTTTTTTTTACGTACATGACTTTACCAAAAGAACCAAAGAGTATGTTATTTTAATCCCTAGTCGTTCATTCGTCCTGTCTGACCAACATAGCATTTGCCACACGAGCAATTAATCCTGTACACACCTCATGTTGATAGCTTCGGTAATACATCTTTAGTACCAGATATTAATTTCAGCTTTTTATGTACCGTGCCAAATCTGAATCGGATGTTTTGTTTTTCCAAACATCTGGCGAGTTTATCAGTTACTCCCGCAATGTACGGCATTTTAATAGTTTTAATTAATTGGTAACATTCAACCCTTGTGTTATTTTAGTTGGTTTTGGCATTCAGTGCTCTGTTGATTTGTGCATCATTGTAACCGTTCAATTGCAGCACTTCTTTAACATATTCAATTTCACTTCTCAGAATGTCACTATCTGACACTTTCTTAGCCCGATGTACGAGCGTCTTGATGAGAGAGGATTTTTGTGCGGGGTAATGGTGTGACTCTGCATTCAGAAAGGCGTCAGTGTGCGTTTTCTTTTGGTAAATGCTGTGTTTTATTTATTATTTTAGTGATATAGGAAAATAATATGTGTAGTATACAGTAAGACCCTGTTTAGCTGGAGCCCCAGGCTAGCTGGATTTTGCATTTAGCCCACGAGGTTGGCTAAATAACAAAATTATTTGCGTAGCTGCCAAGGAAAGTCTCAGCCGCCCTCTAGAGCACGTAGAGGACTCGCACTACTGATGGGGGTGAAGGGGGGGGGGGGCAATAGGGGATGGAGGGGGGGGGCAATGGGGGATGGAGGGGGGGGCAATGGGGGATGGAAGAGGGGGCAATGGGGGATGGAAGGGGGGGCTATGGGGGCTGGAGGGGGGGGCAATGGGGGATGGAGGGGGGGCAGTGGGGTATGCCGAGGAGGGCTTGTGGGTAAATGTGTGACCAACGCATGGAACAATGAAGGGAAACTTGTACAGAACTGCACTCTGTGTGTGTGTACAATGCAATTCATATGTTGATTTGTGGGGACGGCTGGCGAGTACAGAACTGCATTGCACACAATGCAGTACCTGCAGCGAGTAGTTTTTGGTTTGCATAGTAAAATGCACTCGCGCAGATACACTTAACTCATATAGACAGGGCTCGTGTTACTTAAGTTTTCATGAGTTTAGCCACTAGGCAGACTTTCCAGCAGCGACGCCAATGCTCCCCACTATTAGTCTGGACAGCGGCGGTGTTACTTTAGATATACATAAAAAACACACATTTCTGGAATCACATTTGTTCTTATCTTTAAGTGTATTCTGTGAATATCCAAGCATGCAACTGTCCACGGTTCTCTGCGCACTTTTCAGCTTTTTTCAAACGTCCGTGTCAATGTCCGTGCTTCTTACCCACACGTTTCTGACTCGAATGGTATGAGCTTTTCAGATACCTGTCAACTCCCTATTCAGACCTTAATGGTCTATTTACCTATCATTCTACAAAGTCCCATCACAAGGGAGAAACACAAACAAATAGGCAACATATATATTTTTACCCGTAATGAAACGGCTGTACGCCATACGGACTCGATTTCCCTGTACAAGAATACGGGTTAACCGTATGGGTTGACAGTTATGTTTTCATGACTACGTTTAGTCTTAAAGGTGATCAGCGGAACTGACTGACAAGTCTGGTGAACCTTAACACAGCTGCGGAACGAATAAATCTGGCTGAAAGAGAATTAAAAAAATCGACAAGACGTTGACCGCTAGATGGAGCAAGCTTCACGTGAATGGCAAACAGGAACACGAGGAATGCGTGTTGGTGTTGTTATTTTGCCAAGGGTGGGTCGTGTAGGCCAGTCGCGGTGAGCGACAACACAGCTTGCTTGTAAGCCAGAGAGAGCCTCGTACAAGGAACCTTGCAATTCTGCAACGTATGAAATAAATTAACGAAAGACACGTACTTGGCCACCACCAGAGGCGCCATTGACACTCTAGCTATTGAGATGCGAGTTTTTTACATCTACAAAAGACATTAACAGCCTTGGGAATATCGAATATTTATTCTCGTTTTTTCCGGCCTTTTCTTTTGGCGACCCGATGAGAACTGTCAAGATTTGGAGGTTGCGATTCCATTCCGGAGCAGATTATTTTCAACCGTTTTTTTTTCCCACATCTCATTCGCGCCTGTCCCGTACACCTTTGTTCGCTCCATTAGCCGAAATGTATCATCAGCATATCATTGGCATAAAAACCTGCGGTGCGAGAGCCGGACGGATCGTTGTATCACGGTAACCACGAGAGGCCGCGACAACGTGGCCGAGTCCTTCACACAGCAGCAGTGGATAGGTCATGGCCAACGAAAACCACAAATTTAAAAAAAAAAAAACCCGCGAATCTCACGCGCACGTCACGTTGCACCGGTCGCGAGTGTAAACTTCCTCATCTCTGCGCCGTCACGCGCCCACCGAGGCGTGCGCGTCAATGTCGTCGGCATTGCCCTGCGAGTGAATCGTTTGCAGGTTTGTACGTTCTCCTCGTTCAAGCGAGCGCCGGTTGTTCTTATCGAGTGGCCGGATATAGGGGTGGGGGGGTGGGGGGGTGGGGGGGTGGGGGGGGTGGGGCACCTGCTGGAAGTAGGCGGCGAAGCGGTGCATGTACTGGTCGTAGGGCAGCAGAGCGTGCGTCTCGGCGCCGAAGAAGTTGCCGTACCACACGCCCAGCAGCGCCAGGATCACCGGCGCGTTCTTCGCGAGGGGCGCGCTGCAGAAGTGGTTGTCCTGCTCGCCGGCACACGAGGGGCCGCCCGTCACCACTGGGCTCGCGGCGCTCGCCGCCGCTAAAGCATTCGATGATAAACGTCACACGCCGCCGGTGTGCCGAACGAGTAACTCATTTCCACGTTCTGTTCACGTGACAAACCTTACCGATTGGCTGTGTCGGGTGGTGGCGGGTTTAACGACACATTTTTCATTTACACGCTCTAACCCATAAAACCTTCACTATGGATAAGTATTCACTCTGGAGGCCCATTGCCTTCATTTGCACAATATATATAACAAAAACACCGGTTGATAGAAATGCCTAGCACGAGTGACTTGAAGCATTGTATGTACGTTGAACTCCTTTCGTAACGTACGTAGCCAACCGTGCTAATCGGAGGTGCTTAGTTGTTTGCACCGTTGTTTCTACGTATTGACATACGGCGTCGCCGAACAGGAAAATTGCATCTGGCAGCCGCAGATGAACCACGGGCAAGTTGGAAGGCAGCCAATCAGTGAGCCGCCGCCGCCGCCACCAACAACCACCCAAGTTCTCCAATCGTCTACATTTTAAGGTCCGTGTGTATATATACTTGTTACGCTTTATCCTGGTCGCCCATTCAAACATTCCATCCCGACTGAACCCTGCGGAAGGTGTCGCGTCAATTCCTGACGATGTAGTCATCGGACCGCTCGCAGCTATGTCCACTGGGATTACTCGTGCCACAATCAGCATGTTGCATACGCAGCCACTGACAATGCAACCGGTGAGGCATGTGCTCTATTTGAATTCGAGCGATTAATGGTGGTGCATGATAAGCGAGGTGGTGGGGGGGGGGGGGGGGGCTTGAGCGGGTTCCCTACCATCCAGTGAGCTCCACTGAGCAGCTGCTCAAAGTTTTCAAAGCCTGAAAGTGAACAAACACAACGAGACAAGCGGCTGAGTTACGGAAATGCTACGCAACAAAACACAGCAGCAAAGATGACTTTTAGTACTTGTTTTTCCAATCCACCGCCGGATGAAGCTGTCCCCATGCCATGTCAGTCATGGGGTTTGCTTGACCATACTTCGCCACACCGGTTGGTGAATTTGAGGGTGCCCGTGACTGGTTCGGGAGTCATGCACCACTCATTTTTGTTGTGGGCGGGACTCGAACTGAGGTTTGCCGGTTGCGGAGTGCGGTACGGTAGAGTGTGGTAACCACTGCACCACTGCTTCCCCCAAAATGCCAAACAGAGCATTCATAAACGAATTAAACGCGAATCCCAAAGTGATCCGATTTTAATGAAAGTGCGACACAATGTGACCGCCGGTAAGGATTCATTGTTAATAAAAAATATAATACCCAGAATTGTGGCTTTTATTTTGCCAACGATTATTGGATTAAATAAAGTAAGCTACATACATGGTTACACATGTACACACACACATAAACTAGAATTTTTTTTAACACATTAGTCAATAACATTCCCTTGAAACGAAAAATGTATAGTAGCCAACATTTTAGACAATGGACCTTTGACATCACGTACATGAAGGGCCACTGCTAGAAATGTCGCCAATTATACGTGCGCTCATTTGAATGCCACAGTGTCATTCACGCGCGTGTTGAGTAATTGTAATGTGTGCTCATGCACCGCTGCCAAACGCAGCATCAATTAATGTCACATGTAATGAAGGTCGATACTTTACGACGATGACCACGAAGTAATTTGGTAATAATCCAAATCGGTACAAATAACATGAAGTCATTTCTGTTAGACGCGCTAAAACCGCGGTCGTCACAAAACGCTGACTGCCTTCAACCTCCCGTGGTTAGCTTTCCCATGCCCTTCCCAACACCAAGAACCCGCACCTCCGATTAGCCGCACCTCCGATTTGCACGGCTGCCTACATACGATGTGAAAGAAGTTCAACATGCATACTACGTACATACACACACACATACACAGACTCACCGATGTGCAGGGCGATGGAGAGGCCGATCGCCGACCAGAGTGAATAACGACCTCCCACCCACTGCGCAGCACAACCAAAAGGGATTGGGGGCATATAATAATTCACCTTCGTGAGGAGTGGTGCATTGCCAAGGGCACGCCGGCAAACTTCATGACAGACCTTGAAGATTATCATGATAACACGTCTACGTAAGGCAGTGAGAGCCCAATCGCCCTTCCCTACTTCCCTTAACCCTGTGGGCACCAGGCCTCGAGTCCTATATTTAACCCAGGAAAGCCACACAGAGTCTCAAGAAGATTTTTGTTAGTTCTGTAGGGGGGGATGTTTAGCCGGTTATCGAAAGTAGCCGGAAAAAAACCCACACAACAAGGGTTGACGTTCAAAGCTCTGCGTAGATTCAATAATACATTGCACCCCATCATACCCCTCCTGCTGCCTGTAGCCTTGGCATACAACACCAGGTGTTCCCATGGAAGTACTTCACAGGCTCAAGGCCTGCTTAGCTTCAGAAATGTAATGGTATTTATCGTGCGTCAAAAGTTTATTTTGTTGGTTGTGTCGGGTGGAGGTGGGTTTACGACACATCTTACCTATAAGCGATCTAACCCAAAAAACTGTGTTCTCAAATAACTTTCTAGATTTGAAGTTTTCGTGACTGCAAGGATCCATACTCTTTGGTTCTTTCGGTAAAGTCACGTAGGTTAAAAAGCAAATAAATAATAAATAAATACCTTGCTGTGGTTGTCACACCTGATGATGATTGCTTGTGTTGCAATCGAAACGTCGTGATTGATTTATTTCTATTTTTATTCATTTATTCACCTACGTGATTTCTCAAATAACTGCAAAAAAATAAGCTAAAACTGCCATTTTCATTTGTATGTATACATCCACTCGTGAATGACTGTCCTTCGGGACAGCCTTGTCCTACAACAATGGCTTAAATACCAAAAGTGATTATTATTACTATTATCACATACAAATGTTCTTCCTGCAATACTTACATCCCAGAACTCGAACATGTTATTTGTGTCGATGCCGAAAGCCTTCACTTTTTCCTGCAAAAGACAACATTCGTAAATGCGTGTGCCCCCCAAAATCCACCTGTCTGTATGTATGTTGAACTTCTTTCACACCGTATGTGTGAAATATGAGGTGCGGGGGACGGAAAACTAACCAAACCAAAAAAAAACAGTTCTAAAGAAATTCGTTTTCAATCTATATTTCAAAGTGCAACGTTCCAGTGGCTTCCGAATATCGGAATGAAGTGCATTCCAGACGGACGCAGGAATGCATCCGAAAGCGCGCGACCCGAATCGAGCGTGATAAAGCGCGCGGACAAACAAATAAAAACACAAACTGTGAAAACGCGACGCCGCTTCTAAGGGCGCAGCGCTGCCGCCAGGGCACTCACCCCGTTTGTGGAGAGCGCCACGAAGTGCTTCGCGACTGCCGCGGGCTGATGGAAAGAGAGAAACAAAAAATCCGTCAAGAAGTCGCGCAAGCGGCAACGGTGCGCGCGTTCCTACGGTCCAGCGGGCGTCCAGGGTCCACCACCGAATGCCCGCCCGCTCGCCCGCTCGCTCGCCCGCTCGCCATGTGTAAATAGAAAAGCACGGGGTCTATGCAACCGCTTGCGTAGGCGTGTTTAGAATTGCAAAAAAATGGCGTGCAAATAAATATAAGGGTTTTTTTTTGGGAAACCCTTTAATTTATCTCGCCACATTACCAAAACCGAAACGTCAAGTCGGTGGGTCATCAGGGAGGAAGCGTGTCCCGGCATCCTATTGGTTCACGATGTTTTAAACGCTACCGGGTGGTGGTGGCTAGGCTGCACGTGGCCTGCAACCCAGTGACGCTGTGGAGGCAGCGAGGGCTGGTGGATCACACACAGAGATGTTTGCGAGACTCCCTACCCAGGAGAAGAGGGTAAAGCGAGGTCAACTTGTTGCATCGGTTCCCGCTGCGTGGGTTTTCTCCGGGTGCTCTGGTTTCCTCGCACGTGTATAAACGCTCATTGATTCACCGAAAACATCTTAATAGACTGCGGAGAATGGGCAATTGTTGGTAGGGCAAGCTCACCGCCTGGATGGCTTCCACCGAGTGCCTGTGGTTCCTTGGTGATTGTGAGATGCAATTTGCATGAATGATGACGCTATATAAAAAGAAACATTATCATAACATAGCGCTTCGGATATGGGAAAAAACTGGGGTACCCGGAGAAAACCCTTTGCATACGAGGGGGAATATGACTCAAAGCTCTCTGCCCAACCCCGACCATACCTGGCATTCCCAAGACAGTCCTCCCATTCACCCAATAACCAGGCTCGAACCCCGCTTAGATTCAGAGATCTTCTACGATATGAGGCACATTCAGGTCCATGTGGTCATGTACAATTAAGTCAGATATTATGTTTGATGATACATTACTAAGGAAGCTTACTCAGACTACAATTTAGCAATTAGCGTCTTAAACCTGCAGTGCTTCCGCAAACCAACTCACGTCTCCAGCTTTCTTCAGGAACCACTCCTTGGCCGACTCGGCGTTGGTGATCGTCTCCTGAGTCGTGAACGTCTGCACGCACACAAACGAGCCATCGTCACCTCCATCATCCACCTTCACCATCACCTCCATCATCATCATCGCCACCATCGCCTTTGGGTCCGCGAGTGACGTGGATTGCTTCCGATGCATTCGTCTCACCAATTGGCACAGATTGCAGTAAAATAAAGACCAACCAAAGTAGTTTTATATATATATGTGTATAAAAAGGACCTGGTCCATTGGCGTTGCGCGGCGCGGGGGTCAAAGGGTAAGTGGGGCCCCGGACCTTGGACGCAATGATGAAGAGCGTCGTCTCGGGGTCGAGCACGGCGAGCGTCTTGGCCATGTGCGTGCCGTCGATGTTCGACACGAACCACGAGTTGGGGCCGCCCTTCGAGTACGGCTTCAGCGCCTCGGTCACCATCAGGGGGCCCTGCGGGTGACGGTAAAGGAACAGCCCTGGAATTTCTCACTCACTCCCCTGCTGGCAGAAGGGTCTCTAAAGTAAACAATTATTTTTAATTTTACCAGGTGAGACCCCACTGAGCTACGTAGCTGTTTTTTCCAGAAGCGACCTGGCCACGAATGATAGCTCAACTAATTGGTTTATTGTGTGGAAATTTATAGCGCGGCATCTCAAAGCAGAGTGCGCGCACAAGAAGCTTGCAACAGGCATCAAGTCGATTAAAAACAACACCAAAAAAATTGATTCTCAAGCTTGCGGTGGCACGTGTCGAATCCTGGGTGCGGAAATCGATTGCGTGCAACGATTGCGTATACATCCAACGTAACGGCTTTATGCGACCGTTGAAAGCCACTGGAGAGGGCAGGGGGGGGTGCTACAACCATGACATCTTGACATCGTGGGGAACAACAACAATACACACAACAACAAAAAAGAGAATCGCCGGGCGACCCGGGCCACCTGCAACGACCGCGGCGGTGTCACGCGAACGGCGCCGGGTAAGCCGCGCCACAAGCTGCGACCCGCACGTACCAGGTCAGAGCCGCCGATGCCGATGTTGACGACGTCGGCGATTGGCTTGCCAGAGTAGCCCTTCCACTGTCCGCTCCGCACCCTCTGCGCAGGGGAAACACGCCAAATGCGCGGGCCGGCGGGCGGGTCTGAGCACCGTGGGTGCGTGCGAGCGAGCGTTTCCGACGCGTGGTTCAAGCGGAAAGTAAAGCGGCGCGGAATTCCCGAGGCGAGGTTCGCGGCTAAAAGAGAAACGCACATTGCCGCGCCGAATGTTTGCGGCCAGCACGCGTCACCCGCTCGGTCATACGGATTGGGAACGTGGACGCCGGGCGAAGCAAAGTGGTGGTAACAGAGGCAATAAAACTGCAGCGGTAAAATAACGCGAGGTGGTGTTCGGGCAACACGCTTGCAAGATTGTAAACGAAGTCACTTGCAAAGGAGTTTGCACTGTACAGATAACTCTCGACTGTCCGTGGACCGATTAATCAGGGTCGCAGATTAGCCGTGCTTCTGAGAAAAAAATAATAAAATATATCTCTCGAAACATGGGATTCCTGCTATCCATGTTTCTATTTTAATTGAGCTTCCAACCGCTACCCTCCAACTGCCCTGGATGATCGAGAATTAACTTGATTGCGAATCTTTGGCATGTGCATGATAGCAGCACTTGCGCCAACATCCTATGTAGGCTATATGGTGGCGGTGGGGAGGGATCCTGAGTCTTTGTCTGCGTGCGTCACCCCCACACGGCAGATTTGCACAGCGGGGTGGTGCGCCTGCCAGTCTTCTCAGTCGGTCAACCCGTGGCACCTGGGGTCGTCCCGTGACCTCCCGCCAGCAGCGCGCCTTTCATCGCTTCAACGTGGCCATGAAGGAATATTTTTTTGTTTTTTTCCTGGATTTTCTGTTTGCACAGTCACATAGTCACTTTAAGATGTTTTCTTGTTCATGTTTTTTTGTTTGTTGCGGTTGCACCCGATTCAACAGCCGAATGGCTCACAGGGCTATACCTAATAAATGAAACAATGAACTATGAAGTGCACCCAAGCCTGGCACAAGCGTCGCGGTGACGCCACCCCCACTGACTGGCAAATGGCGGCCACTGCTGTTGTTGTTGTTGTTTGTGCGTGTGTGCGTGTGGAGAAGTGGGGGTCGGATTGGTCCCATGGGGCAGTCCCCCCCCCCATACCTCCCCCCATTCTCCCTCCCCTCCCCACCACCAACCCCCCCGCCCCCTCCCCGTACCTCGCAGAAGCCGCGCATCTTTTCCAGCACGGCGTTAACGTCGGGCATCACGTCCTTGCCGTCCACCACCATCGGCTTGCTGGAGCGGTTGCGCAAAGCCACGTGCAGCACCGCGCGGTTCTGCGGGGCATTGTGGGACATTGCAGGGCATTGCAGGGCATTACGGGGCATTGCAAGACATTGCAGAGCAAAATAAAAAAAGAAATATAAAAAGCTTTAATTAAACTGCACTGAAACCACGAGATATCACTCGACCCAGGGGGGAGGCCCACGACCGGTTCAGATCGTCCTCACCGGTGTTGACCGTGAGCGGGAATCCAACTCGGGTCGCCGGTATTGTCGCACAGCGCGCCAACCACGACGCAACCGCTCCTCAACAGGACCACACACCACACCATCACCCCCACACCACCACCCTGTCCCATTAGCACCATCAGTTTCAGGTGATGCAGACCCATTGGCTTCGCCGGTGGCCACCAGTGACGCCAACCGCCAGCCGGTCATCAATCGCAGGCATTGGCCCTCTATCAAACATGACAGTGGTGCTGTCATTCATTAACTTCACGTGTAACGCTAGACCGCCCGCGGTCGACTCGGCATCGGCGAATTATGGCGACGACAAAGCGCGCGATTCATCTCCTGGAACTCCCACAGAGCCATGCCCCCTTTCGTTCTGTGCCAATGCCTGCAACAGCTGACGGTCACATTTTCTTGGTCATGCGCCAAGCTCTCCAAATAACTGAAAATGATGCCCAATATGACTTGGGTGCTCAACTGCTCAATATTTGTCTCCACCGTTGTAGCAGCATGTCTTCTGCCAAAAGTCAACACGTGCATCAATAACGTTGTCATAAAGAGGATAAATATAATCGTTGACATATTGGGCAATGGGGCTGTCTTCTCTGCCGTGCAATGAAGAAGAGCCACTTGTGATGTTTTTGTCCCTCTTCAAGGCAGTGTTATCGAGCACTGCATCGAGCTTTTGGTTATTCATGCTCACGCACGACCGCCAACGCAAAAATCGCACAAACGTCTGTTTAATTAGTCTCTGCGAATCCATCGACGGAGGGGCATTTCCTGCACGCAATTGCTCACCGAGTTGGGGGGGGGGGTGCGGCGAGAGAAGTTAAGGGCTGCACTCGTCATGCCGCCCTGTGGCCCTACAGGTGCGGACCTGCGCTGTAGCCGACAGCCGTATGCACGCCCTCATGGGATTTCGCTTCAAGTCGGGCAGCCGTCGCACAAACGCTGCGGTTGCGTTTCTGCAGTGGGCCTGAAACTAAACTGAACTTTTTTTTTTATTTCACCGGGTAAGGCCCACCGAGCTATACAACTCGTTTTTCAGAAGCCACCTCGCTATCACACGTAACAGCCAAATGAAGTCGCTTATCAGGTGGAAATTTATAGCAGCCAAATACTCGAAACGCTTGTCGATTCTAAATGTGGAGGGGTAAAAACTGGATGGCTCGGGGAGAAATCCACGCGACCACGGAGAGAACACGCAAGCTTCCAAATATACAGCAGCAGGTGTCAGGGTCGGGATCGCACCCACGACCTCCTGTACACCAGGCGAGGGAGTTAACATCTCGCCACCGCGGCACCCCCTGCCAGCGTCAACAAGAGGCAGCCTTCGTGCGCATGATTCAAGAGCCGAATGGTTCACAGGGATATACCATAAATGAAACTGGAAAAATGAGCCGACTGCGTAGGAGCCGGCTTTTGGGTCGAGGGGCGGGGCGTTCCGAGGGGCGGGGCGTTCCGAGGGGCGGGACGTTCGAGGGGCGCGGCGTTCGAGGGGCGCGGCGTTCGAGGGGCGCGGCGTTCGAGGGGCGCGGCGTTCGAGGTGCGGGGCGTTCCAGGGGCGGGGCGTTCCAGGGGCGGGGCGTTCGAGGGGCGGGGCGTTCGAGGGGTGGGGCGGCGGTCGTTTTGTGCGTGCGATGAGCCCCCCCACAGCCCGCCCCCTCCCCGGCACTCACCTCTGTGAAGTTAATCTTCTCCCCGCTGAACATGCGGTCTCTGGCCTTTTCAATTCCACGTGAACGTGCCTGAACGCAAGGACGCAACGGTACAAAGGTACAGA
The DNA here is from genome assembly GCF_048934315.1 of Petromyzon marinus. Classification (NCBI taxonomy): domain Eukaryota; kingdom Metazoa; phylum Chordata; class Hyperoartia; order Petromyzontiformes; family Petromyzontidae; genus Petromyzon; species Petromyzon marinus. The sequence goes on along the minus strand of NC_133691.1, from coordinate 3,358,033 downwards.
CAAAAGATCCTCAGTGATGTGCAGAATTCGAGACTGTTGGGGCCAAGTGCTGTTAGCGAGCACCGATTAAGGCTCGCATGGCACACACGAAGGGCTGGTGTGGCCAGCATCGCACGCCCGGCCACCTCCGTCTCCCCGACGCAAATGATTACACGACCCAAAACATGCGCTCGGTTACAGCCGTGTGAACCTCGGGGACACTCAGGACAGCTTGAGATAGCGCCCCAAGGTAAAGCATGCTACACGTTGGAGCAATGTTGGGGTCAACGGTTCCCCAACCGCACGCCGATGCTGGCCCAACGTTGGCACGTTTACCGGGCCTTGCCGAGAATCTAATCTCATCGGCGAAGAATGTAGCCAAGTGCCAGGATCACTCCACTGTGTTTGAGAGCACACGAACAAGCGCACGCATCACACACGAGCAATCACATTTACAGCCCATTGTCAATCCACAGCTGGTCGAAGACCTCTGATATCGTGTCCGTCGTGGGGGTTTGGTTTAACCAAACTTCACCAAGCTGGTCAGTGTGGGTTAGCGTGCACCAGAACCAGTTCAGATATCACCGATGTTATCCGTCACTGGGAATTAAACTCGGCTCGACAATTTCACTCTGCAGCACGCAAACCACTGCATTGCTGATCCCTACCCAGGAGCGGAAGCATATGAGCACAGTACAACCGCGGAGTTTGCTGCCAATGCCCCCCCCCCCGCTGCCCACCGTGTAGCCCCGCAGCCTGTAACAACCCATTGCTCGTGGTGGACACCCATGCAAGCACCATCCAGGCAAAACCCGACTTGGTTTCAGGATGCGATTGTATCGGCCGGCGTGTGTAACCATCGTCGTGATTCGCGTGTGGACTGCAAGCCACGCAGGCCCCAAACGACCTGGATCAGCGTCGACTCCCACTTACTTCCACCACACCCAGCAAAGGGGAAAGTTCAACCAACACGAGGCACCGGTGATTTAAGAGTTCAGGCAAGGATACTCAGCGCATAATGGGCTGCTCCTGAGAACTGTTATGGGATCTTCTTCCCCGGCAAATGAAACGCCTTTCGTAATGTCCTGCATAGTCAGGGATCAAACTATTCTGATTGTGTGTGGCTGTGTTTGAATAGCAACAATTACAAATGTAAATCAAGGTTGTTTAGCTATGAAATGAGACCGAGGAAAACTTTATATTCATCTCTAATATAGTTTTTTTGGGGGTTAGATCACATGGATGATATTAGTCGCAAATGCCTAAGTGTTAAACTTATAGTCATCTGTCGAAAGATCCGATGGGGCAAGAGTGTGGGCTGAGGATGGCAACCTTCGTTTGACCTTGGTACACCCCTTGCAAACGAAAAAATACATATTACGCTTTTTAAATAAAATCAATAAAATTTATTCAGTGTCCCCAATACCACGAATGCCATCAACCAGGCCACCAGACATAATTTGTCTCGCCGTGACATCTGGTTTGGCATCCCGGAGGGAAGGGCCACTGAGACAGCGAGGTCTTTTTCATGGGCGACCCCTCCCCCAAGTGAAGCCACGGCACTGCATGTGGGGGGTCATGAGGGGGGGTCCCGAGGAAGGATCCCGAGGGGGGGGCCCCGATGGGGGGTCCCGAGGGGAGGGGTCACATGGGGGGCTCATGAGGACCGGCGCCGAGACCTGAAACGCACCGATCAAACCAGTGCAGATCGGGCCGGGTGTAGAATGCGCCGGGAAACTCAATTAAAACTGGAGCTCACCTTCGACAACACTCATCTGACTTCAAGGGCATTAGCTGGGCAATTAGTCCAGTATTGAGTAAATATTCAATGTGTGTGTGTGGATAAACACAATTGTGGTCAGTTTTTTTTTAAATAAATGGTTTGAAAGAAAACAGGAGGCAAAAAATTCGAAGCATTTTGAGCCAAGCCCTAGATACCACAGGATTTGACTACACCGAACCCTTACTAACGCCACTGTTTGGTGACGCTACCGCGATGGCAACGGCGCACAAGCACAAATAGCAACAACTACAAAAACCTCAATACATTCGTCAATAAGGCGGTTTTAATATGAATATAAAATAGGCAACTGCAGGCAGTGTTATTGACGAATGTGTTGCGTCCTGTCTAACGGTGACTTGTCACTCAGCTCAGGGCGGTGGGAGTGGAGGGCGAGCAATGCCAGTGGCTGCAGCCTTGCGCGACAGTGTTCTATTACAAGGCAGTGTTGGGGTAGCGGTGGGGCAGTGGTTTGTGCACCCAGTTATTACCTTGACTACCCGAGTTAGAATCCTGGCGACCGTTAATAGGAGTAGAAAGTGATATCTGAACTAGTAATGGAGCGTCCACCCCCCCACAAATCCCCAGGTGAGCTTGGTGAAGTATGCTAAAATAAACCCCAAAGAATGACACAGCACGAGAAGGCCTCCATACAGCAGGGGCCTGACGAAGGAATGCCAATTATTATTTTTTATTCAGGTGGTATTTTATGATGAATGAAGGGGAAAAAAACATGAACGTGAAACGACATTTTATCTGTGGGCGCTGCGAAACATTGTCAAGGTTAATCAACACGGCAGTGGCAAAATCTTGCCTTCGCGGGCCAGTGAAAGCTTAGCGCATCACTGGGGGTGAAACGAGCGGCTAGACTTTCAGAAGCAATTCATGGCAACGTGCCACCGCCACGCGAACGAGCAACTCCGGACGGTGAAGGTTATGAAATGGCGCACGGGCACTGTACCGAGCACCGCGCGTCCCAAATTTTCCTGCCGAGTCACTTCCTGGCACTGAAAAGACGCGGCGAGGTCAGAGCGAGTCACCATAAGCCAACGGTTTCTCAACGTAAGCAGCCGTCCCACTGAACAGCTCGAAAGTTTGCCTTGGATATGCAAGGCAACCAACCCGGCGCTCATCCAAGTCCTGGATTTGGGCCATCAAACAATAATAATTTCATCATCGCAATCCACGGGCAGAGAGCCAGTAGGTGTCTGGGGCAGAGAGCCAGTAGGTGTCTGGGGCAGAGAGCCAGTAGGTGTCTGGGGCAGAGAGCCAGTAGGTGTCTGGGGCAGATAGCCAGTAGGTGTCTGCTGCACATTTCGTCATTTGTTTCCACTTTCCTCTGCCTTGTGCCACTTGTGCTCAAGTAGTGCCACATCTTTGTTGCACCAATCCCCTGTGTCGTCGTCAAGCCATTTACCTGTTAGGTCTTCTCCTCTCATTCCCGATTCCTTCCACTTTTCCAAACAACACACTTTTAAGTTTCCTCTTGCTGTCCATCCTACATGTGTGTTAAAATACTCTTTGATTCTTTCGGTAAAGTCACGTGGGTAGAAAATTAACAGATGACGACGTTTCGATCGCAACACAAGCGACCGTCTCACCTGAAGACGGCCGCTTGTGTTGTGTGCGAAACGTCGTGATATATTAATTTTCTACCCACGTGACTTTGCCGAAAGAACCAAAGAGTATGGATTCCTGCAGTCACGAAAGCTTCAAATCAAGATTGTGTAAAAATAGTGCCAGTTTCCTTCTGATCACCACCTGCATCAGATCTTCTTCTATGTGCAATCTTTTTCATCCTTCTACGTTGGCCACTCTGTGAGTCAAGGTTAGATGCAGTAATAATAATTTACAGAGATGTATTCGTTGCTCTACGAAGACTTTCCCTGTGCCCTATCAATCACGGCAGTCGTTTGACCATACTTCACCACGGTGGACATTGTGTGTTGGTTAAAGTGGAGGGCCCAGGACCGGTTCATATATCATTCACTCGGCTCGTAGGCAGCGAGTCCATTTATCAACAGTTGTATTATGGTACATGTACAAATAGTAGAAGTACTATTTATGCATGTACTATTATGATTCATGTACATCACTTTTGTCCATCCACTGCTGGATGCGTGCCTCTCCACACCGTGTAGAATGTGGGAGTTATTTAACCGTGCTTGACGCATTCATTATAATTACTTGTTCATCATTAAATTACCACGCGTGGTGGCCCAGTGACAAGCCCGCTCACTGCAAGACTGCACAGCCACACGATATATGAACGTCCATCGCAAATGCACCTCAAGGCAACGAGTGAACGCATCAACCAAAAGGCACCCACCAGGTCGAGCAGCAGGTCCATGACCTCCGGTGTGATGAGGTTCTTGGAGTAGTCCAGCAGTAGCTCTCCGTCATCAGTGTTGAGCAGCAGACTGCGGGGAACAAGCAAGCCGCGTCGCGCACACGGGATAAACACTCGGCGCGTAATGACGCCCACCGATTAGTCGACGTTCAATCTCAACGCTCGTAATCGTGGTCATCATCAAGCCAAGATTAACACGCTCATAGATGAATGCTTCCCCAAGCCGTCGCCATCTCTCGGGGTCCTTGCGATGCACAAATTCAGCGCTCAAGACACGTGCATCAAACTGTGCGTGTGTGGTTTTATGATGTATGTAAATCACATGACGTTACATTTTGGCTAATGGAGAGTCCAAAGCTGTCCAAATGAGACGGAATGAACTGAGAAACAAACGAAGCAAATGGTAAAAATTGGACGATAAACGATGGAAACTGAAATCAGATTGCACCTCTGAATTGTGACAATTCATAACATCGCCAAGACAGGAACTGGTTGATTTCCTGCACACAAGGGGATCTCAAGTCACGTGAAATCTTGCATTGACACATCATCCATTGCTGGTCACGAGATATACCCTCTAGTTCAAAGTGTTTTCTTTGTCCACATCACACCTCCATGTTGCTATATCAACTTCGTTTAGGGATTAGATTATCCCATTCACATTAGGCACTCTCCAAACTTGGCAGTCCACTTGTGTCAGAGAACAATTCAGGGTTTAACATCACAAAGATCATAACCAAGGTGGTTTGGCAGGAACTAGAGATGGAGCTGCATGCCAACATAATGCAGGTAAAATGGACTTAATGTATTGCATAACAAGAACAACCACCATTGGCCACTCCGTGATGGTGACATCACCACGGTGCTCGTGCCAGGCTATGTGTACCTTGAGGCCACGTGAAATGTCAAGCGCTCGCTGGCAGGTCACAGGACAGACACAGGTGCCGTAGGTTGACTTACTCGGATGATTGACAAAATGCACCACCTGTGTTCCCCACTGTACCTCCATTTGTTGTTGTTGGAGAGTGACAGCCTCCCCAACTGCGCAGTAGCTCCACAATCTGTTTGTACCGCATCAGTCAATTTCTTCTCTAGCCCGTGCACAGCACGGCAAGTGACACACAACATTTATGATAGACTGTGCAGCCAAGTGCGTTTATTTGTTGAACCAGGTGAGAACTCGACGAGACCGGTTTGGCCTAATTTGCAACAGCAACGTGCAGAGTTTGGGTCACAGCCAAACTGCGTTACGGTTCTCAGGGCTCCGCCTTCCCCGCAGTGGGAGCTGGCAACGGAATTAGGTCACGCTCCAGGCAAGGACATGTGTGCCATTGCACAGCTATCGGAGGAGGCGATAGGCAGGTCGAGTGTTCAACTAACAGTGGATTGAGGAATGGCTATAAATATACCAGATGAAAGGTCAATACAAAATAATACATACATCGCTGGGATTATTAGAGACAGGAACGTTATCTTAACCAGAGGATCAGTTGGGAATGCAAACTTTATATTCCTTCATTAAGAATTGGGATATGAAGGGTAATGTAAACAAATTGCACGATAGCAATAATAAATCGTGAAAAACACTGATCGTAAAAAAACATGTACGGTATATGGCAGTTGCTAACGGCGATGTGGATAGAATATAATACGGTGATGGCGAGGATGGCAATGTGTATGGGAGGCGTGGTGGCGCAGAAACTAACGGGCACTGCGCCACGGAACCTGAAAAAGCCTGAGCTCGAATTCCAATCACGGCTATCATCAGTGGCAAGTGATATCCCAGGAATTCAGCAACCCCCTTCAACAAACCCGCACTGACCGATGTGAAGTATGAATAATAATCCCAGCAAACCGATATGTCATGGGGAAGCCTTTATCCAATAGCGGCTAGACAGATGTTTTACACGTACAGCCAATTTGTCAATACACTGCTGGACGAGGGCCTTCTCACGCCGTGCGGGTCGTGGCTGTTATTCGACTATATTTGACCATACTTCACCATAGGTGTGCAGTATAACAATGAGTTTCGATGCACTGCCCTCTGCTGCCAACAACAACCTCGCAGCAGGCCTAAAACACCTGCGTACGCTCGATGGCCCTCCGTGTGTTGTATGCATGTTGAACTTCTTTCGCACTGCACGTGGCCAACCGTGCTGAATCGGCGGTGGAGGAAACCACAAGCTAGCCAGGACCACAGCCTGCACAGGGAGATGGGTGAGGAATTCCAGGTGTAATGTTTTTTGTTGCTGCTGCTGTTGTCGCAAGGGTGAAATTACGAGACAATTCGCCCATGTATCCGTCGGTTAAGGCGCATGTCGTCGCTTCGTCGGCTTCCATTGAACGGCATCGTAGCCAACTAAAGACGCCCCTCTCTCTGTACCCTGCCAAGGTCATGGAGAAAAAAAATTTCCTATGCAGCGACAGCTCGACCTCAACGGCCAACACGGTTAAAATCCACAAGGCATTTTCTTTATCGAATTGAGCACGCTGCTATCCTAAATCTCTCTCATCGCGTACGCAACACTCCACGTGCTCCTTTATCAAACATGCTGCAACAAAAAAAAACCACAATGAGCCGGCTGGAATGGGCCTTTAGGGTGAATGTGTGGGGTGAGAGAGTGGGGGTGAGAGTGAGTCATCTGCCGCAGTGGTGTGACGCGCCAATGCCCCCTCGAGGTGGCGCCTCCTTCAGGGTGAACACGGGCGCGCAGTCCGTGCGCCCAGGCACGTCAGCCATGGCCACAAAGCCACTGCAGTGGAGGCCCGGACACCAGCCCACGCCCGGCCGCCTTTGTCTCTTTGCCAGTGATGCTGATGACGCCGCACCAGGCCGCCTTTGTCTTTCTCATCGATGCTCATAATACCGCACCAGGCCGCCTTTGTCTTTCTCATTGATCCTAATGGCAACGCATCAGGCCCACTGTCTCTTTGCCAGTGATGCTCATAACACCGCACCAGGCCGCCTTCGTCTCCCGCAAGCGATGCTCATGCCACAGAACCCCCATGAGGCCACAACCCACCACCCCCTTCGTCCCCTGGACCACCACTGAACGCCCATGTCCCCAACACCGCCTCCCATCAGGCCACAACCCACCACCCCCTTCGTCCCCTGGACCACCAGTGAACGCCCATGTCCCCCAACACCGCCTCCCATGAGGCCACAACCCACCACCCCCTTCGTCCCCTGGACCACCACTGAACGCCCATGTCCCCAACACCGCCTCCCATCAGGCCACAACCCACCACCCCCTTCGTCCCCTGGACCACCAGTGAACGCCCATGTCCCCCAACACCGCCTCCCATGAGGCCACAACCCACCGCCCCCTTCGTCCCCTGGACCACCAGTGAACGCCCATGTCCCCCAACACCGCCTCCCATGAGGCCACAACCCACCGCCCCCTTCGTCCCCTGGACCACCAGTGAACGCCCATGTCCCCCAACACCGCGCCCGGGACGCCGCGCTGTGCTCGTTTCAGGTTGAGTCGAACAAAGCGCGTGCCCCCCCCCCCCGGGATTTCGTTCCGATCCGTGCGGTCGATGGCAGGGCAGAGGGCAGGGGAGGCAGAGGCCAGGGGAGGCCGTGGCCGGGCATCTAACTCGGGTGGGGGAGGGGGCCCAGCACGACTCAACAGCACTTTGCAATGCGACAACGACTGCTTTTGCACGCCGGTGATTTATAATAAAACGATGAAATGCCAAGGCAATAAGATAACTTCCCGGGTCAGCCTCTAAAGCAGGCAGGCTGTTGGGGGGGTGGGGCGGGGGCAAGGGCGCTGTTTGCGAGCACCTATTAAGAAGGCCCGAACGGAACACGACCTCGAGGGGCTGCGTGGGTTGGTTGGCCAACAGCCACCACGCCCGACCGCCCTTCGACTCCCCCGGTGCCGACATTCGATTGCACACCGCGGCCAGGTAACTCGTTTTCAGGCCGAGCCGACAGCTGTAACGTGCTCACTGCCGTCGCTCGTCGAGGTCGTGGGCGGGGAATTGAACTCAGTTGGGGGCCGGGTCGGTGGCGCAGCGCGCTAACCACCGCGCCACCGCTCCTCGCATTGTTAAAGCCCGCGCCGCGTAACGCGACAGAATGGAACTTCCTGCAAACAAGTTAAACAGGTGGGGGGGGGGGGGCTAAACATTCTCTTTGGAAGCAACGTACGCCCAACGCGTACAACAAGACCCACAGTTGTAATTAACGATGGCATGTACTCTACAGAGTAGATACCCAGGACAACAACATACTTATACACGCCTCTCTCTCTTGTATTGCTAAGGAACATCGCGCGTAGCGAACGATGGAAGAAGGCTCAGTCATTATGAGACCTCCTTTGCCAGTAACAAGATATAGGAATAGGTTTTACCCTTTTAACTGGCACAAAAACTGACACCTTTATTCAAGGCATTATGTTTGCAATAACCACAACACAGTCAAAATGCAAATAAAAAAACAACTCTGATAATAATATGCACTGTCCGGATGTGGACCAATCAAATTCAAGGACAGTGCATATTATTATCAGAGTTGTTTTTTGTTTGCATTTTGACTGCTTGTGTTGTGGTTATTGCAAACAGGATGCCTTGAATAAAGGTGTCAGTTTTTGTGCCAGTTAAAAGGGCAAAACCTATTCCTAAGGCTCAGTCACTCGGTGGAAGCGTGTGGGGTGGGTGGGGGTGTGGAAAATTTGCAATCGAAAATTCCAGCCACCCGCTCTCTCACGGCTGTAATTTCTTATCCCACTACTAATCCGGAGCGATTTTCACTCAAGAAACAAAATCGGTGAGATCACGGCCACCTTGCACCACCGACATCTAAGCAGCATTGCCAACAAGCGGCGGGCGAGTTAAGAGCATCCGTTTGTTCCTTTGTTTCTCACCTGAATTTGGCGAATCGTTCGGCGTCCTTGTCGAAGAGCTGTCTCATCTTGAGCGAGGCCGAATGCTTGGCGTGCCACTCGCCCAGTCGCTTCCACGCAGGGTCGCTCGTCAGCCCGGTTGCGCTTGCCATTGCGACGAGCCCTCCTCCTTCACTCGCTGGTGGCTAAGAAGAGATGAAGGCACGGAAAGACGGAGAGAGAGAGGAAAAGCGAGAGGCGGCGGCTGCGGCGTTTCGTGTGCGAAAGCAACAAGCGCTAACCCAGCGGGAGAGAGAAAGAAGAGAAATAGCGAGCAGCAAGAGCGACGCGTACAGAATGAGAAACAGGAAAAAGGAACCGCTAATACGTTCGAGGGAAGCGATGGATTGGTGGAGACGGGCTGCTGCTGCTGCTGGTGGCGGTGGTGGATAGAGGAACGCCCCCCGCCATCGAGGACTGCGCAACTTCCGAAAACGAAGCTGCTCGACCAACGGGAGTCGTGGCTATAAATTATGCTCAGTCCACACGTGCGCCGCTAATTGCTCCGTTTCCTCTTTTTTTATTTCTGCGGGACGCGTCGCGCCGGGCGCGGAGGTCGAGGCAAGGTCACCGCAGGGACTGCGTCTCTCCCCCCGTTGATTCTCTCTTCCACCACCACCCCCCCAGGCCTACGGGGAGTTTTTGCACGGGTTATTTAAATAAATGGTGGGGTTGGTTCCGAATTGAATCAACACTAAATACATCACAATAGCCGCCATTTTGCACCAAGTGACGGCGACGTCCCCACTGAGCGCCCGTGCCAGGCCAGGTGCACTCTTGAGGCCACGTGAAGTGTCGAAGGCTCGCCGACGAGGTTACGGGACAGACCCAGGTGCCATGGGTTGACAGGCCGAGATGACCGGCAGTTGCCCCAGCTGAACCCACTCAATTTTACAACAAATGTTTTTTATACTCTTGGGTTATTTCGGTAAAGTCACGTAGGTAAGAGTATGGATTTTTGCAGTCACGAAAGCTTCAAATCAAGATCAAATGCGTTTTTTAACATTACCTGCGGGGGGCTCAGCCTAACCAACACCTGCGATCCTTGCACGACCACGCCATGAAGCTGTTTCAGGTGCCACGGTTTACGGCAGGGGTCGGGAACATTTTTGACTAAGAGAGCCATGAAAGCAAAAAATTTGGAAATTTATTTCAGTGAGAGCCATATAATATATTTTAAAAGTGAATTCAACTAAATGTCAGTATAATAAGCCGCTGAATTTATTCTTTTACATAATGTTATAACACTCACCATTAATGCGACTTCTGGTGCTGCATGGATTTGCTGATGTCTTTGTAGTCGGGTTGGTACTTTGTAGTCGGGTTGGTACTTGGTGAGGTTAAGCTTCATGCAAGCGTTGAGGCTTTCATCCGTTAAACGTGATCGTAGGTTGGACTTGATGTTTTTAAGATGTGAGAATGACTGCTCACATGCATACGTAGATCCAAACATGGTCAATACAGCAATACTCACACGCTGCAGTGTGTGGTATGTGACAGGAAGCGCGTTCCAAGTTTTGAGAATCAGCTGGTCTTCGGGTTGGAGTTTTTTCATTTCTGTCCACATGTGCTTGCTCGCCAACTCCGCTTTCTGTCGTGTGATTCTTTCCAAATCTTCATTCAGTGACTTGAACTTATTCACCCACATGTCTGAGGCCTTCAGGTCAGCCACTTCTGCTTCAAAATCTCTGACGGAGACACCAGGGATGTAATTCAGGTCGGCTGTGTTCAGTGAACACTCGTTTGGATGGGTGATGAACTTAAAAAGACGAGTGTGCTCACGAAATTCTCCAAAGCGTGCTTTGAAGGACTGTAGGAGACTGGATGTGCAGCCAGCTAGCTGGTGGAGATCAATGTTTTGAATGGGCTCACTTGCTGTGCATGCATCTTTAAATTGGCTCAGTTTTTCAAAATGTAGTAAACGACCTGTTTCAAGATCCGTGATGAAAAGCTCCAGCTTGTTTTCAAAAGCAAATACAGCTTGTTGAAGGGATAACACTGTATTTCCAATGCCTTGCATTTTCACGTTGAGCTGGTTCAGATGTTCAGTCAGATCTACGAGATAGTAAAACTTGAGGAGCCACTCGGTGTCGGCTAGCTCAGGATGCCCGACGCCTTTCATTTCAAGGAAAGTCCGGATTTCGTTCAGGCAAGCCGCAAAACGGCTAAGCACCTTCCCTCTTGACAACCAACGCACATTGCTGTGCAAAAGCAGACCAGGATAGTTATTTACAACTTCATCCAGCAGTGTTTTAAACTGGCGATCATTTAAGGCTCGGGCAACAATAAAGTTGATCACACGAATGACCAGCGACATCACTTCGCCAAACTGCCTGTCACACATCTGAGCACAAAGTGCCTCCTGGTGTATAATGCAATGGAAACTTAGGATGGGTCTATTTTCATGTTCACGGAGAAGCGCCACAAATCCTTTGTTTTTCCCCACCATACACGGAGCACCATCAGTACACACTGAGAGAAGTTTATCCATAGGTAGACTTTTTTCTTGAGCAAACTCCATGAAAGACTTGAATAAATCCTCACCTCTTGTGGACCCTTTTAATGGCAGAACAGCAAGACTTTCTTCGCGCAGTGTGTCACCAACAGCATATCTTGCAATCACGCTGAACTGCGACAAATGGCTCACGTCTGTTGACTCATCCAAAGCCAGAGAAAAGAACGGCGCTGCATTTATGTCCTTCACTTGCGTTTCCTCCACTTTGTTTGCCATCACGATGGTACGATCATGAACAGTTCTTGCCGACAGAGGCATGTCTTGTATCCGTTTGATTATCTTGTCTTTGTTCGGAAGATCATCAAAAAGTTCATTGGCTACATCCAGCATGAACGTTTTAGCATACTCGCCATCTGTGAATGGTTTTCCGTTCCTCACTATTGCTAAAGAACCAGCAAAGCTAGCCGAATTATAGTCACCTTGCCGGGTCCATACGCGGAGTTGCTGCTGGCTAGCTTGCACCCTGCTCAGAAGCTCTTGGCACGCTTTCTTTCTGCTGTCTCCCGCAGGGTATTTTGATGCAAAGGTAGCGTGGCGCGTGTCGAAGTGCCGCTTTACATTCGACCGTTTCAACGATGTAATTTTGTCATTGCAAATTAGACACACCGCAGAACCTGCTCTCTCCACAAAGGCGAATTCTTCGGTCCATTCGTCCTGAAATGTACGATACTCGTCGTCTTTTTTTCTTTTCGCCATCTTCTTCGTCGAAGGGTTAGCTTTGAGCTAATGACCGAGCAGACGCAGTCTCAGACTGATTCAAAAGGGGGCGTTTACCTGTTTTACCCAGCAACGGCAAACGTAGGCCAGTATCATCCAATTAAAATAATGGACAATTGCTCCTGCAGCCCTGAACAGGACATGCGCAGTGAAAAATCGATGGATGGATTAAAACAAGTGAGAATATTTTGTTTTATCTGCGAGCCATATGCAATCATCAAAAGAGCCACATCTGGCTCGCGAGCCATAGGTTCCCGACCCCTGGTTTACGGGAACCACGGGAGAATGCAATCTCACGTGGAAATCATCGAAGAACACCCGAGTTAGGCGTGATACCCATCTGAACATAAAAATTGTATCACGTCTTTAAATGACAAAGACTTACTCTAAGTCTTAATACTTTGAAGAGGATCCATGTAGTGACTGAATCAGATACGCTAAGAGTTGGAGGCACTCCATTTATTAACACGCACCAATAGGTTAAACACTCTCAAATAATCCGTCTCTATATTATTGGTTCTTTCGGTAAAGTCACGTAGAAGGGAAACAAAATAATAAAAATATAAAACAATAAAATTCCCACGACGTTTCGACTGCAACACAAGCAATCATCATCAGGTGTGAAAACCACAGCAAGAAAATTAAAAAATGTTGTGTTTTTTTTTTACGTTAGCACCACAGAGAGCGATTTGGCAGTTATTCAGATGGACGAGTCCATCTATTTTCGGAAAAGAGGAGAGGGGAGACGAAAATAATGGATGCGGTCTGAAAGCCACCGGAATCGTGAACAATCAATTAAGACCCGAAATGGTTTATCAAATCCTTCCAATGATTTCTAAACCAGAATCTATCTTCTCGGTTGAAATTGTCTGTGTTCGTATATGTGGATAGCCTCATGAACGAATCTCTCATGGTAGCCAGATGGCTTGCAAAGTTCCTCTGTCTTGGAGAAGTCAATGTCATGTGAGCCTACTGAATTATAACAGTGATCTGCCACGGCCGAGGTGTTGGTCCTACCGTGTTTTAGATCTCCTTTGTGTTCACGAATGCGGTCCGAGACATCTCGTTTGGTAACTACTACCACAGAGGTAACTTAGTTTGTAGACGCCAGGGGTACTGCATGTCCGGAATCACATCTTTTACAGACGAAACCAGATCACGGATTTTATGTAATGTGTTGAATCGGACCTGGATCTTGTGTTTATTCAAGATTTTGGAGATCTTTTTTGAGATCCCCGCAATGTAGGGTAAGGTGATGGTTTTGAAAGGCTCCTCAAGAGGGTCCTTCCTCATGGTTGGAGTGATAGTTTTGCAGATTGTGTAGTCGGAGTAACCATTAGCCTTAAGAGCTTGGTGTACGTGCTTGAGTTCACTGGCTGTGTTCCTGGTCGGATATGCATTGGGCTCTATGATACAGAGTCTTGATGAGGGAATTCATCTGGGATGGATGGTGGTGGGAATCCGGTTTCAGGTAAGCATCCGTATGGGTAGCTTTCCTGGAGACAGTGGCTCATTGAACCATCAGGTCTCTTTTTTATTAGGACATACAAAAAAGGTAGCTTGCCCTCTTTTTCGACTTCCATGGTAAATCTGATGGCTGGGTGTGTGGAATTGATGTGGTCGAGGAATTGGTCTAGAGCAGGCCGGCCATGTGACCAGATGACAAAAGTGTCATCCACGTACCTCTTCCATAAGGTTAAACACAGAGTGGCAGTCTCATAAGAATATGAGAACTGTTTGGTTTGATCAATTAATGCGGTTGAATCATAAATGATTTTGTTGGTTTGTATGACGAGGCTGTTGGTGGGATCTCTTTTATTTTTGTATAGCTGCCATCGTTGAGTAATTCTTGAATTTTGTTGTTATATTCTATTTTATCCATGATGACAGTGACATTGCCCTTGTCGGCTGAGGATGACAATTTAATCCCTATTTTTTATTTATATAATTCAAAACGCTCATCTTTGCTGCGGTTACTGGCATCTTAGCTTGAGGGTTGCAGCGATTTCAGATCTTGCCATGTCTGCAGCGATGTGACCCAGGCCCTTGAGAGCCACGTCTACTTGGGCAATGATATCATTAACTGGTATGTTTAGGTGTGACTGCAAAGTTTAGCCCTAGAGCTAAAACGGATTTCAGACCATCGGAAATAGAACTGTTACTGCAATTATTTGCGACTTTGTTAACGTCTAGCTTTTTGGTATGTGGGTCCGGTCTTTTGCTGGAGAGGTTGAATTTGGAAATCAGGTTGTCCTTACATTGGGTCGACAGTGGCAGCTGAAGAGGCAGTCATTGTCTACACGTTCCCAATCCGATGTGGACATTGTTGCCGTCAATGATAAGTGTGATTTGTAGAGTGTCTTGTCTAACTGATCTAGTTCGGTGCGTACAAGTCTGATTTTCTCTGGCAGATCACTGTTATAATTCAGTAGGCTCACATGACATTGACTTCTCCAAGACAGGTTCTTTGCAAGCCATCTGGCTACCATGAGAGATTCGTTCATGAGGCAATCCACATATATAAACAGACAATTTCAACCGACAAAGATGGATTCTGGCTTAGCAATCATTGGAAGGATTTGATAAACCATTTCGGGTCTTGATTGTTCACGCTTACGGTGGCTTTCAGACCACATCCATTACTTTCGTCTCCCCCCTCTTTTCCGAACATAGATGGACTCGTCCATCTGAATAACTGCCAAATCGCTATCCATGTTGCTAACATTAAAAAAACCCGCCACTTTTTTCCAAATTTCTTGCTGTGGTTTTCACACCTGATGATGATTGCTTGTGTTGCAGTCGAAACGTGAGAATTTTATTGTTTTATATTTGTATTATTTCCCTTCTACGTGACTTTACCGAAATAACCTAGAATATGTATCCCTGCAGTCACGAACGCTTTAAATCAAAATCTGCCTCTAGTCGACTTCGGTTCCCAGTCAGGACAGCTGGTAGACTGCCTCTGACTGACGGCGCCGAGATGGTGAAGACGGAGACGGCGGTCAAGACTCCAGCAGCAGCTCGACGGGGACCCCACTCCACACGACAGCCCCGAGGTCCCCTCCCAGGGCCCCTCTTATACTGCCAGCGTGGCCTGGCTCCGCCCCCGGCCACACCCCCTTTCTAGAACCTACCCACGGGTTCCTCGTGTGCCCCTTCCGTGACCTTTCCCTGAGATCCCCCTCTGGTCTATCACGTGGCCTGCTGACGTCAGGCCTGCTGTCAGCTGAGAATCCCCTTCCCCGCCAGCAGTCAGCGCTATGCTGCTACGTAGCTAATTCGACGTCACGACACCTGCATTGGGCTGTTTGGACAATTCCATTGAGTGTTTGGTCTCAAGTAGCAGGAAAACAGAAAACCCAGGAGAAAGATCCCTATGCACAAAGGGGTGAAACTTAATGCCACCATTCCCTGGCCACATATTGGTGCGCCACACCTGCAACACCTGGCTAGCCCGGGTAGTCTCCAAGTACTGACCAGGCCCTAGACTTGCGTACTGTGATGGGCGTTAGAGAGATAACGATACCTCAATTAAAATCCATTATTCTAACTCGTGATGCGTGAATTCACGATTGTGCACAAAAGACCCCCACAGAATCGTCACAATTATGCATTTACATTAATCTCAAGTTCATGTTTATATCGTCCATCCAGTTGACAGGAGAGTATTGACATAATTTACTCATTTTCTAACATTAGGCATTGTCATTGTACCCATTTACCAAGTTTAGATCGTTGCATTAGAAACAAATGAAACTTGTATTTTACAAACGATCAAGGGTAATTGCCAGCCCTTCTGCAATCACTGAGGAAGCCCTCCTCCAGTGTCTTGGGGGGGTTTGACCATACTTCACACTAGTCAATGCAGGTTTAAGGGGGGCAGGACTGGTTTAGGCATCACTTGCCACATACGTTATCCAGGGCGAAGAATGTAACCTCGGGGTCACCGCAGTCAGTGTAACGGCGCTACTGTGCACGTCCATCACAATGGGTTCTTAATTTGGCATTTACATGGATTTATTTACGTTAATTTTCTGTCAACGCATCCAGTAAAAAACCCAGCAAAATGAAACGTGTCGCCATAAAGCAGTCAAGCAATATGCGGGGTATTGCATGGGTGCACACCTTTATTTCAAATATGTACAGATCACATACACAGACGTGCAACATAACACAAAATACTAAACACGCAAAGCAGAAACATTGGATTTGTATTGTTGGCTGTTCAACCACAATCCCAACATTATTTGGCCCCGTTGAAAACAAAAAAAACCACACAGGGTCAGCCTCAACATCACAACCAACCTCCTGGCTGTTTGACCATACTTAAATCTCATAGAGCTGGTCGGTGGTAGTTGCTGAACCGGGGGATCAGGACCGGTTCGTATATAAAACGCCACTTATTTCAGCCATGGCTGAGAATCAAACTCAGGTGGGGGGCCAGGTTCATTGCACGGTACTGCCCAGCCACCAATCCACCTTGTTCAGTATTTAGCTGCCCTCGAAAAAAAAATTGGTCTCTCCAGGTCAGTGTGCTTGAGCTTCCAAATCAAGTTAACAGTGTTTACTTAAAATGTGCCTTAGAATTCCTGACAAGCATTTGCAAACGTCCATTTTCTCAGAGGTTACAATTGTCTCCACAGCAACGTCAGACAGAACCTATATTTCACGACGCAACACAATGTGGATGCAAACTTTGACCCTCGACTTCAACGAAAGCCACAACAAAAAACCCCTACAAAGCACAGACTGCACATCAAACCCCTGTTCGCAATCAACAGCAAACATAACCAAGATCGTAAAAATAGGCGAGCAAAAAAAAGATGTCATTAACACGAGTTCACTTAACGTTTCCCGTCAAATTTTTGCACAAGAACAAAAAAAACACGCAACACCATTAACCACACCGGTGATCTCATGCACTGCATTTAAGTAAAGGTTGTGTGCGAACGACAAGTTAACAGCAAATCAGCGGTAGTCCTCACCAAAAGGGGGCAAAAATCCAGGATCTTACCGATAAAAAGCACCGGGTCTGGACACGAGTTTCTGAACTGCCACTCCACCGTTTGTAATTCCCAATATTTTCCCCAATATGCAAATTAGGGTACCGCGTACAACCGATATTAGGTCGGCAAGCGCAGAAAGCTGCACCCACCGTGGGTTGCGAGGACTGGGGCTGAGAAGCACCAGCCTAGGAGACAACCACAACAAGTCAAGACGCGATGCGCGCTGCTGTACACACCAAGCACAGATTCAATTTTCTAAATCGGCCCTCAAGCTGGAATAGATGATGCCTCAATTTATTGAAGGGCACTTTACTTTTCTTCAAATCCAGCGGAGCCCCCCCCCCCCCCACCAACCCTGTTAAAGCCATGCATTGTACCTCATTCCGGCCAAAGTTTACAGGAATTAAGCAATGCAGTGAATTCAACGAAGCAATGTTCTAAATCCAACAAGTTGGCCAACTTCATTATTTGCCAGCCATTTCACCACAGCCAATGCGCCGATATAAATTCCGCAACATTTAACGCCGCCTTGTGAAATACAAACACAACTCCGTTAATTAAATTGTCATGTCCATGCTCATTTCAGCTTAAGACTGGTCGCACAAAAGCACCCATTTTAGGAGAATTTTTAAAGCTTTAAAGTTAAGTCCGACTTGACATACATTAAGGTCACCCATTAGACTGAAGTTCAAAACAATATTTACAATGTGTCAAGCGTTAAACTAAACGGTGTTTCTCTTATTTACACACCATATACATGAAAGAATCGCATATAAATTAACAAAAACCACGTACAGTTCTTGCACTACCCCTCTACGTAACGTTTCTTCAGACTCTACAAATATTTTTGTTTTTAAATAAAGCAAACCCTCAATATATGTACACTGGGATGAAGTGCGGTTCTCTGCAACCTGCAAACAACAAAAGCACACATTGTCGGCGTCACGGAAGAAAACCAACAGGTCGTCGTCGACCTCCACAAGGGGCTCGATTCTGATTTGGAGAATCGTATTTCGTGGTCTCGATTTTGGCCAAGATTTGGTCACAAGGTTTCTCCAAGCCATCAAATGCCCTTTCGTCAATCTCTAAATTGGGCACAAAAGCATTGCCAACCAACCCCATTTGAAATACTCTAAATTTGTATTTTACCAGGTCAGGCTTACAAAGCTATGCAGCTCTCTTTCAGGAGCGACATGGCCACAAATGGAAAGCTCAACAAAGTGGCTTATCGTGTGGATATTTATAGCAAATTACTCGAAAACGCATGTTTTTTTTAAACGAGGGAAAAACCAGAGGACCCGGAGAAAAATCCACACGACCACAGGAAGGACTTGCAAACTTCAATTATACAGGCATTGGGATGGAACCCACGACCTCCTGCATACCAGGCAAGAGAGTTAACATCGCCACCGTGGCATCCAAATAAGAGCAATGAATCGTCAAGAGGACATTGACAGTTCAAGAAAACCTGTACGAATCTTGGCCATAAACATTCGTACATCTGGATCTTCCAAACATGTAGCCCTCCAGTGGATCAGATCGTACAAAAGCATTAAATTGGGCATTCGAATTATCGATTTAAAATCTAGTCCCATGTTTAATATTACGATAAATGATGATTGAGAAGTTGTTCACGATATATGCAAATTATATTATATAAGCAATTGTGGTAGTGTACCCGTGGCTACAACCAGGAGAAGGGGAGTCAAGGATGTAATGAATGGAAAGAGGAATAGAAAGGGGGAGAGGAGACGAATGGAAAAATGGGATCAGAGTCAAGGCTATAAAAAGTGCTCCCATCATACTCCACAGAGCAGTGCATTCTCACAGGGGGGGTTTGGGGCAGAGCGTAAAGGGATTTAGATGGGTTGGCCACACAAGTCGCGCAACTTCAGGGAGGCATGAGCAGATTTTAGATTTGTTTTGTAGCTTAACGGGAGTGCAGGAGCAACCCTTACCTGTACATGCTCCTCCTGCTCCGTCTAGGCCTGCACCTTGGCCGGCCGAGGAGACTGCACCCCTGCTCCAGGCATGCCCGGTCGCCCGTCCCCACGCCGCAGGGTCCCGCGGTTGAACCAGGACGCGCGGCCCCGGCCGGGCCAGAAGCGACGAGCGCGCGCGGCCGGGAGGTTCACCCCGAACGTCTGCAGGTTCAAGCGCCGCTCCTCCGCCCACGTCACGCGGCGGTTCCTTGCAAGGTGAAAGGAAGAGTGGGGGGGGGGGGGGTGCGGGCACAGCTTATGCACAGTAATTAAAGTTAACGTCACATTCATAACGCCCATAGTTTCCAGATATTCAGGAGGCGCGGTCAACCGCATGCAAGCAAAAAGGCAGCCAGGAACGGCACCAACGATTTCCCAAGATCTGTCATCCTATATTGGGATGGTTAGGCAAACTCCATTTGTGAGTTATTATACACGAGGGACAAAACAAAACAAAAACCCCATTGTGCAAAGGTGGGAGGTGGGGGAAACAGCAACACCATCTCCGTACAGATGGAGATGAATCCACTTGTTGTACTGCCATCTCCTGGCAAGTCGGTGCACATTGCAAGAGATTGTGAACCATCAATCTCTCGCCTCCTTCAGGTGCTGTATTTGCGGTGTGCCGCCACCACTGCCCGGCCAAGACCATCAACACCGCAATGAGCAAGGAGATCCAATAAAAAAAAATCACAAGCCACAGAAACACAATTACCTGCCATCTTCGGAAATGTTGTCAAAGAAGCTTTTCGTTTTGTCGTAGAAGCAGTTATCAGGTAACACGGCAGAGTTCCTGCTGGGACCCCTCTGCTTGTCTGCAGCACAAAGGGAGACATCAACTTCAGAAATTAAGGGGTGGCCTGGACAATTAAAGAAGAAAATCCGCCGCCCCCCGTATAGCTTCAGACTGGAGAGGCAAGTGCTGTTGGCGAGTGGCACCGAGGCCGGCACATGAAGGCATGGGTGGGCCAGCACCACGCCTGGCCACCTTTGTCTCCCTTGTGGCGATGGCCGTGGTGAACCACTAGAGGGGGGCAACGGTACAGATTTGTTCAACCAAACTTTTAAACAGAAAACGACGTGGCAACAGGTCACCGTGATGGACGCTAGTGGAGATTGCTCCTCGTAAACAAAAATTGTCCAAGTGCATCATGGTCCTAAAGGGACAAACATTTAGTACGGGGAAGTCTCCAAAATTAAGCATTTGTTAAAATGCAACTATTCACCAATGCGAGTCGGGGCTAAACAATACAATTATAAAACTTTTTTTATTATTTCAGGCCCACCAAACTATGGCTCTTTTTCAGAAGTGACCTGGCCACAATTGATAGCTCCACGAAGTGGCTTTCTCCGTGAAAATGTAGCAGGTAAACTCCAATAAGTGCACGTTGATTATAAAATGTGGAGGGAAAAACTGGAGGACCCAGAGAAACCAATAACAGGTTTTTGGGTTACATCGCAATCCAACCCTAAAAAACAATCTGTATCATGGATGATATTGGTCGTAAAAGCCAACGTGTTAAACTGACCCAAGAGAAAAATCCACACGACCATGGGCAGAGGACACATGCAAACTCCAAATATATAATCGTCAGGGTTCGGATCAAACACACGAGGCAAGGTAGTTCACATTTCATCACCGTGATGCTGCCCCCCCCCCTCCTAATAATTTGTTGGCAGTAGAGGGGCAGTGTCATATAAATCCACTGTTGCACTGCACATCCGTGCTTTACATGGTCCAAGCTCCACTCTTTCTGCAACCCACACCTGACTAGGGATGCGAGGCCCTCACCCAGAAGTGCAGCGACAGCCAGCCAAGCACTAAAAGGCTGTCAAATGTGGAGAGTTTCTCAAGTTCTCATTCCTCACGATTACTCCCACTAGTATAAAAAAGGGCCTGATATAAATTTCCACAAACTACTTAATTGAGCTATCATTTGCGGCCATGTCACTTCTGAAAAAGCGAATGGCTCAGTGAGCTTCACCTGGTAAAACAAGATTAGTTTATTTTACTATTTCAAGTGATTTGTTTACTTTACCTATAGACTGTGCACTCCCATCGGGTTCTTGTATTGTATGTTGTTACATTCTGACCTGCCCCTACTGGACAATCTGTGAAATACCTTTGTAGCGCATCGGATTCCTCCAGTGGACAAAAAATATATATTCTGATTCTAATAGGAGACATCCCACAGGAGTGATGGGGGAGTCGGGAGGTAGTGGGGGGGGGGGGGCAGCGGAACTGGGTCCCCCGAAGTGCTCCTTTAAAAAGAAGTGCACCACCTTCTCCTTGCTTGGCCTTGTTGCCCTGGAACTCCTTGTCCAGCTCCTCACGGTCGAGCTGCGCGTTGGCGCTCTCAAAGTCAAACTCCGCCTCAAACTCATCGCCCAGGTTCGGGGCCTGGGCCTTCTGGGAACGCCCACGGGGACGCCAACGGCGGCTCACGTCTGCGGGGAGGGAAAAAAAACGGCAGCTTGGTTTGTGATTCACCAACGCAGCGGTGGTGGTGGTGGTGAGATGTTAACTACACTCGCCTGGTACGCAAGAGGTCGTGGGTACGATCCCGACCCCTGCTGTATATTGGGAGTTTGCATGTTCTCCCTGTGGGTCATGTGGATTTTTCTCCAGGGTCTCCAAATTTATAAACGCGTGTTTATATATTTGGTTGCTATAAATTTCCACGCAATAAGCCACTTCGTGGAGCTATCATTTGTGACCAGGTTACTTCTGACAAAGATGTCTATTGTATAGCTCCCCTTAGGCCTTACCTAGTTAAAGAATATAAATACATTCATGATTAGCATGCTCCGAGATGCCCCAGTGAACAAGGTTGCTAAATATGCTTTGGGTCTTTCGGTAAAGTGACGTGATAGGTTAAAGAAAAAACTACGACGTTTCGATCGCAACAGACGCGGTCGTCATCAGGAAAAAGGGGGTTAAACCTTTATAAACGGTTTGCCTTTAGAAGCCAACCCCCTTTTTTCCTGATGACAACCGCTTGTGTTACGA
This sequence comes from Petromyzon marinus, assembly GCF_048934315.1. NCBI lineage: Eukaryota > Metazoa > Chordata > Hyperoartia > Petromyzontiformes > Petromyzontidae > Petromyzon > Petromyzon marinus. The sequence continues at coordinate 3,335,802 of NC_133691.1, read as the reverse complement.
TCGAAATGTCGTAGTTTGTTCTTTTCTTTGAACCTATGTACGTGACTGCAGTCACGAAAGCTTTAGGTCAAGATTTAAGGTTGCTTAAGCCAAGAACAAATCATTATCATCCATGATAACAAAACTCACGTTTCAGAAAGCACCCTTTCATAGTGGCAATCTAAAAGCGCTGTACGAGGCAAAACAATTAACCTCATGAAGCTAAAACTGACATTAAAAAAGCCCAATGGACGATACAATTAAAGAAAACAAAAATAAAAACATGGGCAACTCAGCCAAAAAATTAGAAAGGGTGATTAAATCAGGATTTTAAAAAAGTCAAATAAAAATAAATTAGTTCGATTTAACAAATTGTCATGGTGTCGGTAGTTACGTGAGGCACAAGCCAAGGCTAAACTTTTGGACCCAAGGAGTTCATGGGGCCCCAGATATATAAAATAGGGATAGCACGAAACAACAACTCATTCAAACCCTAATAAGCAACAAAAACGTATGGGCCGTTTAAAAGCCACCTCATCCTTTCGACCTACAACTCGGCTCGTTTCACCGTCCTACATCTTCCTTTCACTGCCATTCATTTCGCAATGGAAAGTAATTTCTCCCCAAAACTCGTCTTGGGTGGTCACTTAAAATTTTACTCCGCATCCAAAGTTCACTTGCCCTCTAAGTGCAAAAATGTGACAATTACATGTATGTATATTTAAAAACGGCACAGTTGACATTCCAAGTGCTCCGTACAACAGTTGACAACTCAGAGCCACACCCCTGAGCAAACCTTGCCTAACGGGTTCCGACAGATTCCTTTCAAAAGGGTGCACACACGCACACCACACCGACGGGCCTGCGCTGCACGTGCGCCCTCGGAGCAGCCTCAACATCGGGGTTGCCCAGATTTTAGACGGCTGCTACGGAGCAGCGTGGAATTTAGTTTAAATTGTATTTGAATTGTGGAGTCAATTTTGGTGGGATCAGAGGACTGGGGAGATTGGGAAAGCCAGCCGAACCGAATTGGGAACTAGTGGTGGCGGGGGGGGGGGGTGGCAATGATGCATTGAGCAGCAAACCGCTCACCTGTCAAGTCTGTTACTTGACAACTTAACAAAAATTGCAGTTTTTAGGACCACCCGCAGTGTAAAGTAGCATTCGCAAACCACCACCATCGTCGTCGACCAAACAATTATATCCACACGACGTACGAATGCCTCCAAATCCATCAACACGGTCACGGTTCTGCAATGCAACGATCCGCCCCAAGACACGGCGTACACAGCCGCTCGTTACAGAGTTTGACAGTTCTAATTCAGCGGCAGCCCCCGATTACATCACTCCAGCTGTGTTACACCATCATGAAAATTACACACCATCCTGCTTCAGTGGACGTTAAAGATCCCGCGTTGTCATTCGCAAGAGTAGGCCATTGTGTGCTGGCAACCGGGTCAAAATTTGTCCAAATGTGAAAAATTACCTGCAAACTTTCGCCATTGGAATTATGCATCAATGAGTACACCCTGCTACACAAAACAACTGTCGGACCCTCACGGACAAATGAGTCTTACTGTCGCCGACCAGGCTTCCTGGGTAAATATTCACAATCATTAAAAAAATTCATACCAGCTGCTCGGTATTCAGGTCGCCACCAACAGCCAAAAATGTCCTACTTCCTCTGCACATGTTCAAAAGGCCATTGCAAAAGTCTAGGCGAATGCACGCGTTGCCTTTGTGAGGCAGCGTCAATAATGAATGCGGCAAGGGGTTTTGCCTTTCCACCGCTATTTATATAGCCCCACGACTAATGCATCGATATAATCTGTGCACGACTAGCCTTCAATATACGAACGCATTCGTCTCACGTGACTTCAATATAGCAAACGTAGACTTCAATATTGCGTACGGTACAGACACCCCCCTACATGCAGGAGGCAGTTCATCATGGTGCAATAACTTATCGATCGCTATCGATCAAATTAAACAGCACATTCATTTTAGAATGCACATACGAATATTTTTTCTCATGTAGCATGTGCCATCAGTCATGGTTGTGGGTGATGTTTGACCATATTTCATTACGCTCGGCAGTGCAAGCATTGAAGGGCAAACATTTTATCTTGCCTCTCACCAAGTAGCCGGCTGGCATGGGTGCCCCATTTAATGCACAGGTAGGTAACACGTCCAGGAGACAGGACGACTGCTGAATGTGCCATTGGGAGGGCGAGCTTGTGCCCAAGTTCTGCTTTGGAGCCCTTCTAAAAAAAACACCTCGCCCACACATGCGGAACTTTGTGCGCTGCACGTAGCCAACCGTGCTGAAAATCGGAGTGCACATCGGTACGAGATGCTAACGGTCAATTGGGACATTGCTCAAAACGACCGTACAGATTTGATGAACAGATGAATGACGGCATGGGGGTGGGGAGCGGGGGGGGGTCATATACCACCCACACCACCTGGAGCCATACTTGCTTGCCCAACGCTGGGAGCCGCGGGACCCGCATTCTGCTTCACGGGGGTCCTCTGCTGCTGCTGCTGCTGCGGCGGCGGCGGCGGCGCCGTCGTCTGCACCCCCTGCTCCACCGTGACGCTCTTCCTGGCCGACTGCTGCGGTGTGGTGTTGACGTGCACAGTGGCCGCACTTGCTTTGGGTGCCACACCTGCGTGGGCGACGGAGGAGACGGGCACAGTTGGCGCAACTGCCGGTCGTCTCAGTTCGTCAACCCATGGGGGCACGTGGGGGCCGTCCAGTGACCTCCCCGTCAACGACACTTCGTGGCCTCGAAGTGCACCCAGTCTGGCACGGGCGCCGTGGTGACATCAGCCTCACTTCGTGGTGAAAGGTGGCCGTTGGCATTATGGGGGTGGGGGCGTTTTACAACAGCTGTGTGGGCAAGACACAAGTGCCAAAGCCCTCAATCGCCCATCGTGTTGTCATCGTCATCCGTCATTCCTTCATGATCATAACCACCACCACCACCACCATCCCTTATCGTTCCTCACGACTGCAGTCCCACGTTTGTGTTCTCACCGAGCAGCAGGGCTCACCACGCACAAATCCCAGCGTAGCCGAGCGTGCGATGTTTACTTCACTTCAAGCGAGGCCTTCAAAACCACACGAATCACTCGGCAGCCAAGCGCAGCGTTGCCAACAACCCCATTTGCGTCTCCAACATTTACGAAACGGAACCTCCGCTTTTATTTGCTCTTGATGCAACCAAGTGCTATCACACACTATATATTGTGCAAATGAATGTTTTGCACAGGTTAAAAATAGTTGCCACGCGCATAACAAACGTTTGCGTTAGGGGTGTTTGCGCGCACGTTTATGGTCGGGCAGCACCACTTTGGGGGAGGTTTAACATTAATGAACGAGATGGTGGAATGAGGGTCAACACGACTGTTGTCCACAAGCCACGGCAGATTTTACGATTCGTCCTCTCGCCTGCAGAGGGAGACCTCGCCTAAACCAACACGGGGGGCAGTACGAGGATTCACACGTTTCGGTTAAAATCAGTGGCTGTTATATAACCTCTACTACAGCCTTGCAACCCCCTTTGGTTCTCAATCGTGAAATTTACAATGTTAACAAATAAATATTTGATTAAAACAAAGTAGTTGCACTTGCGTGCCTGTGCTGAATTTGTGTTACGACTCCCATCCCCAGAAAGGTCATCTCGCAACTCCCAAGGGGGTGGTGCACCCCAGGGTTAAGAACCACTGGGTTAGATGATCGGGGGGTACACGGCAATATCAATTTACAACTTCCCCGCTTTTACGACGTCACTTTATTACTAACACCGCTACCAAATTTACGTCGGTGACAGGATCAGTCCTTTCTCGTATCCATTGACTCCACCTTCACCTACGCTGTAAACTAGGGGTGGGGAACCTTTTTTCTACCAAGGGCCATTTGGATATTTACAACATCATTCGCGGGCCACACAATTAAACGTGTTGATATGAAAAAAAGCTCCTAGATTTATTGAATTTCGAGTCGTCCGGTTGCCTTGGCAGGGCCAGACCCAACGATTTCGCGGGTCTTATATGCCCCGCGGGCTGGACGTTCCCCACCCCCGATTAGTGTAAACCAACTACTGTACTTCGTGTCGCGCGCATGACGACATGTACTCGCTGTCGATAACAAAATATAATCATGTACAGTATTTTGTGGAAAAAAAAATTCTTCGATTAACGTCGTTTCGATATTTCGCCGCACATTTCAGGAACGCATCGCCAATGTAAATCGGGTTACTACTCTACAATGCCCAATGTGCTGCTAAACCCTCTGCCACCCGACAAATTAAATTTGTCACCTGGAACACCACACCAATTCATGTGGTTTCAAACGAGAATGTTGAAGAGCAAAAAAAAGTCGGATTTCTGTACGACGTCTCACTGGACATTACAAATCTGGCATCAGGTGTTTGTTAAGAGATGCAGGCGAAGATCCGATCAGAAATCCTCAACTCCCCATACCCAGCCAGTGAATAGGGTGGCCACAGAATCTCGTTGAGATCAATATAACCAGTTGCCTCTGGCAACCTCATTTTTCACAAACCAGAGAAAGAAAAGAGAGTCTTAGTTCACCATTGCCATGGAAAAATGCGTTGTGCAGGACTTTTAAGCTGCAATAAAAAAGATTTGGTGCACATCTTAATTGGGTGGAGTGGTGGAAGAGCGGTAATTTAAAAAAACTTTTTAATTTTTTATCAGACAAGACACCGAGCTATATTGCTTTTTCAGAAGCCACTTTTCCACAAATGGTTGCTAAATTAAGTGGCTTTCTTGGTAAACGCTGTTATTGCAAACAAAAACCATTTAGCACCTCTTGTATTATTTCGTGGTAGGGGTGTGAAGAGTGCCTTTCGCACAACTATGAACCCAACAAAACTACTATTCTCAGCCACATCACGAGTAAATTATATCCAAATCAGTGGTTGGCCCACCACCTACCCATTCACCACAACCACACAAGTATGGTAGGTCGAATACCGCCCCCCCCCCCCCCCCCGGCATGACAAACAGCATGGCCTTCGTCCAGCAGTGCATTGACAGAGGGCACCAAATTATGACGCTTTAAATGACGGATTATTCTGAAAAGGCGACAATTAAAAAAAAATCACCGGGTATCACCATCAAATGCAAAAAAAAATGTAGTCCGCATGCGCTAAATATTATCATCATCATGCTGTTATACACCTAGCCTTTTATGTTCCTGCATATGCTTCCCAAAAGACTTCCATAAAAATAGCTGCACTCAACTGCGTTCAATTAAGATCGCATTAATCATGCAGTTGCTCTAAACGAGCAAAAGACGAAAACAACCCAAGGCAAAACCACTGGGCAAGGGAAACCACGTGACAAGGTCATAAAAGGGTACAGGTACAGCCCTGCAATTTCTTGCCGATACCACGAGTGGAGAAGCCTGCATTGAAGCTGGCTCAAAAGTGGCATTTGATCAACTATGCCAGACAACTTTGAAAAGTGGTAGTACCCACACACTTTACCCCCCACCACCCGTGACCTGTCGATCCACCCAATCCGTGGCGGCTTTAAATCATTTACACCGCTGGGATGGAAATAGCCGGGGACATTTAACAAACCTCGCCTTCGTTGTTTGGGAGATGGAATAGGAGCAGCAAGCTCTGGGGATCAAGTCCGGCGCGCTAACCATTTACAACGCCACAGCGACTTCCCTGGGGGTCAGTTTAACACGCAGGCTTTCGCGACCAATATTATTCATAATAAAGGTTTTTGGGTTAGATCGCGTTATTTATAAATGTGTCGAAACCCTCCACCACCCGACACGGCCAATCAGCAAAATCAAGTGTCACGTTGACAAAAGACATAGTTCACTACTTTAGCCCACCGGTGTGTTGAAGAGTGAATCCACAACATTTACAGTTTGAGTACGACGTTTCGCTGGTAATTACATCCAGCATAATCGGGCAATTAGCCAGAATGGTAAAGCCCTCATTCGCTCTCGGTCTTAGAGCAGCAGGGTGACGTCATCACTTAACTCATTTCAGGTGCAGTGATTTGAGGGGGGGGGGGTGGGGGTATTGTAATTATATAATCGATTGGTAATCAGTCAATGCTTATGATTAGTAATGAGTTGTAGATTAGTAATACGTTGTAATGTGTGTTATTGTGATTATATGCTACATTAGTAATCCGTTAATTAATATGTGTTTCCCCTATAAGGAATTGTAATATGTATTATTTAAAAATATGCTTCCAAGCCGCACCAAGCCTATAGCTATCAGAATGATTAAAGTTATTTCTGTTTATTTCAATTTCAATGGATTCTCTAATTAGTCTTTGCCAGTAATAATTCGTTTTACACAACACTTCAACGTTATCAAAATCAAATGAGTGCCCTTGTTGACAAGTATGTTCTGCCACTGCCGACAGTTGTGTTTGAGATCATTTAACATTTCTTTGGTGTTATTTTAGTCTTATGCTGATGTTACATCCCGTCTGTCCAATATAGCATCTGCCACAAACAATTAATCCGATATACACCTTCTGTTGATAATTTAGGTAATTCGTCTTTCGTGCAAGATACTAGTTTTTGAATTGTGTACTGCACCAAATCTTACTGTAATGTTTTGCTTTTGCAAAACACGGGCTAATTTGTCAGTTACTCCTGAGATATGGAATTTTAATTGTTTTAAGAATCTGATCTCTTTCAGCAGTTGCTTTGCGATCGTGATTTGGCATTCAGTGCTCTGTTAATTTGAGTATTATTGTAGCCATTCTGTCGTAATGCTTCTTTAACGTGTTTGATCTCTCTCACTAGACTTTCACCATCTGACACTGTTTTAGCCCGATGTATAAGCGTCTTGATAAGAAAGGATTTCTGAGCTGGATGATGCGAATCTGCATTCAGATAGGCATCAGTGTGCGTTTGCCTTCTGTAAACGCTGTGTTATTTTACCGTTTATGCCATGTCCAAGCAAAATATCTAGGAACGGGAGTGTGTTATTCACCTCCATTTCCATGGTGAACTGGATGGCCGGGTTTTGTGTATTGAGATGATTTAGAAAATCATTAAGTGTATCTTTACCATGTGGCCAGACAACCAAAATGTCATCCACATATCTAAACCAAAAATATGGTTTTAATGTGCTCGAGGCAAGTGCTTTTATTTAAAAGTTTTCCATGTACAGATTTGCTATAGCAGGAGATAAAGGAGAGCCCATTGCTGCTCCTTCCTTTTGTTTAAATAAATCCCCTCTCCATAAGAAGTGTTATTTAAACAATGGTCAGCAAGTTTCGGAATATCTTTTGGTAAACCTGTATTCTTTACTAGTGTCTCAAGTAATTTAAGCGATTCGTTCACTGGAACCTTAGTGAATAGAGAAATCACATCAAAACTTACCAGAATATCATTAGGATTAAGTTTAATATCTTTAATCACATTCACAAGATGTTCTGAATTTCTTATGAATGAAGATGTCCTACCGATGTAGGGCTGTATTTGTTAAGTTACATATTTTGCTACTTTATAAGTGGCAGAGCCAATTGTACCGACTATGGGTCGTAATGGAATGCCGATTTTATGAATCTTTGGTAGCCCATACAGTCTAGGTGGTTGAGGCCCTTGGCTTAATTTGGTGTTGCTCATTCTTACGGATTAATTAATTTGCAATTATTGCAGTAGTCTTACGTTTTAAACTATTAGTTGGATCTCGTTTAATTTTAATGTAGTTACTTTCCTCTAGTAAATTTCTAATTTTATTATCATAATCGGCTCGTGACATCACTACAGTAGTGCGGCCTTTATCAGCTGCCAGGATTTGGATATCTTTATTTACACGGAGCTCTCTTAAGGCTTTTGCTTCGTTAGAGCTAATATTTACTTTTGGAACTTTGCTATTCTCAATTATTTTGGCTACCTCGTGTCTAGTCATCTCTGCCTCATTATGTGGAAGGAGTCTTACTGCTGATTCTACCTCAGCAATTATCTCATCCACTGGGATTGTGCGTGGGGTAACGGCAAAGTTAATGCCTTTAGATAGGACAGAGATCATGTCACTGGTTATAAGTGTTAGTCAAGTTCATTACGGTTTTCTTTTTAAATTGTTCGTTACTAGTAGGGATTTGTTTATTATGAAATCTAGAAAATGTATTCATTTGGTTAGTTTTTGTTAGATTAAACACATTATCAGCCGATTGTTGTGTTATGTTATCGATTATATTCCAATAATGCATGGATACACTATTGCCTATATCTAGGTGTAACTGCTTTAGCGATTCAGAAATGTAAGATAATTCACTCCTGTTGTGCTGTATTCTCCATTAATAATAATTCGTTAGCTTTGTGTAGTATTTGGTTAGCTTTAGAAGACTGTGATGTGTTATTTTTACTGCGTTTGGTATTACCTTTGAATCTCTGCATCTTTTGAGGAACGCCAGTGAAGATATCAATTTCATCCGCTTAATGCGGAGCTTCACCAACTTTCTGGTTTTAAGAAAAGTATCCTCCCCATAGAGGTTAGTCAGTTTAACATGTAGGCTTTCGCGACCAATATTATTCATAAAGGTTTTTGGGTTAGATCGCGTTATTTATAAATGTGCACGGCAAGGTCCATTGTACTTCAAAGGTTCCATCGTCTACATCTATGGCACCCCCCCCCCCTCTCCACACTTACCAGCATGGTAAAACGTGGTAAAAACCACCCCCGCAACTCCAATTAGCATGGTTGGCCAAGTACGGTGTGAAAGAAGTCCAACATACATCCATTCATCCAGCAGTGGATTGCCTGGTAATTATCGGTGTTTAAGGCTTGGGCTGAGGTGGCAACCAGAAGATTGGCAGTGCAGCAACACCTTTTCAATCCAACTGTTCAGAGCTCAAGTTGCTACCCCATTGGGCAAATGGCATTGTGCCTCACAGCACAAAGACCCTGGGCTCAATGTGGACCGTTCTCCCTCCCCATTCTGCAATGGGTTTTCCTCTGGGTTCTCTCAACACCAGCCCCTCATTACGAGTACAATCCATACATCCCAAATGCAGGTCCATACATAAAGTGTGCAGACTCGGGCGTTCCTGGCAACGTAAAAGGTCAGCGCAAGAACGTATCCTCAACGTTCAATTCATCCTACGGATAGGTCAATCTGGGCTAGAAAATGCGATCGGACCTTCTGAAAGAATCCGATTAGGAATTGCAAGTCGGAGCTGCGACGGCCCATTACCAATCGAAAGATTCGATCGGGAATCAGAAGCAGCTTCTGACGGCGCAAATTAAGGCTCTGTCGAGTCTTGGAAGAGATCGATAAATTAGGGGAGGGGGAAATCTACAAGAACAGTGACACCCAAAATACAAAGACCCCATGCGCAGCCTTACAGACTCGTAAGAGCGAGCGCTGTCACCATGCGCCCATCGATAAAATCAGCAACGGTGCTCAAGCAGAGCATGGTTTGGACAGCATCCTGACTGGCTGCCTTCCTCTCCGCGTGGTCGATGTTTCACAGCACGGTAAAGGCACCCGTTCAAGACAGTGGTCTACCAAAGCAGACCACCACCGGTCCAGATACATTCACCACCGATGTTGGCCACGAGTAGAAAACCCTGCTCGTAGCATGGAAGGCGCGCAATCAATACGCCGCAGCACCACACGCATCACCCCCGTGTAGCCTTAACAGACTGCTGTGTTTGGGGGGGGGGGCAAGTGCTGATAGCAAGCAGCTATGGAGGGCTGACAAGGCACACGGAGTGGGTGGCCAGCACCATGGCCCAGCTGCATTTGCCTCCATAGTGGAGCCATTTACACAATAGCACCAGGTACCCAATTAAGGCCAAATCGACGCAAGGCGAGGCCCAGAACTGGTTCAGAAATTCAGCTGGCGTCCGCAACGAGCAGGAATCGATCTCGGCTCACTGGGTTTGGCTCACAGCGCGCCAACCGCCACACTACCACTCCCCATATCCACCACCACCACCCAAGCCCCACATACACCAACTGACCCGTGGCTTTATTTTATGCGGAACGGTCCAAGAACAATGCGAGTAACTTTGGCACGCCATGTCCGACCACAGTACAACTCCGCAACCTCCCCTCAACCCCCCACCTCCCCCAAGGACCAGGACAGTCCCCGCCAGGCGCGGTTTCTCCGCGGCAGCCCCAGCCGTCTGGAACGTGGCCACCGCCTTCCCTCCGCTGCACCACGGCAGCAGCGGCATTCAAGCCACACTGACGTCTTTAAAAAAATGGACACTTAAAATGAACTGCATCCACGCAACTGCACCCAGCTTTTGAAAAGACAACTATGCACCTTAAAGGTCACGGCATTTATGTCCGCGAAATACTGTACAGGTTACTAAGAGCATTATTTTCATCCTTGCCATCCCAAATCCGTTCACATGATTATCAGAATAAAGGGTAAAAAATAAGTATTTATGGATTGGCGTTCTTTGTACTCCTAATAAATAAGTGCCTTACGCCTAGTCACGACTCCAAGCATGCCGAGCAGCATCCCAGGAAATGCTGAGCGAGGAGTTAGAGTCCACCACAGCACTCGAACCTCCCTTCCCCCCCCCCGCATAGCCTTCAACGGATGAGATGAGTTCCGTTAGCGAGCACCTACGAAGGCTGGTGGTATGGCACAAGAGGCGGTAGGCAGCCGGTGCAATGCCCGGCCACCTTTGTATCCCCAGTGCTGAAGCTTACTGCACACACCACACCAGGTACTCATTTGGAGGCAGAGTCGACCTAGGGGACACCCAGAACCGTTTCGGATAATCGTCGCCGGCGTTGGCCGCGGGCGGGACTCGAACTCGGTGTGCCGGGTTCGTAGCGCGGCGCGATCACCACGACACCGCCGCTCCCCACCTCCCGCCGCGCCCACACACCACCCATACCTGCAACTCCTCCGTACGCAGGCTGCACGAAGGGATAGTGCCCGACCGCCGCCGCCGCCGCAGCCGCTGCCGCCGCCTGCACAAGCTGGTGGGCCTGCGCGCCGTGCTGCGCATGGCCCGCGTAGCCGCCCATGGCACCGTAGGGTCCGGTCGGCGTGCCCGGCACGGAGTAGCGGCTCGCCGCGCCGCCACACGTGTGGTGCAGGGGGTAGCGAGCGGCACCCCCCGGGGTGCCTAGGGAGGACTGGACGGGGGTGGGGTTTACGCAGCAATATAATAATCTTGACTTGAGGATTTCGTGACTGCAGGAATTCATATTATTGGGGCGTTCGGGAAAGCCACGTAGATGGGTTGAAAGAAAATTGTTTTAAAAAACGACGTTTCGACCGCTTGCGTTGCGATCGAAACGTCGTAGTTTTGTTTTTTATTTATTTATTTTCTTTGAACATACGTGACTTTACCGAAAGACCCAAGAATTTAACAGAATAATCAATGATGTACGCATGTTGAACTTCTTTTGCACCGTTCGTAGTCAGTGCTAATAAATTAACTGGGAGAACAGAATAGGCGCTAGCCTTTCTGAAAATAAGACAGTCGATGTACATAGCCCGCCAACACCCTCAGCTGTGGCAGCACAACCGAGAAAGCGCCTATTAAGGTCAATGCTGGCCGAGCAGGTGGATGGTGGGACAACAGCACCCTGGGCTACCTTCATCCCCCCCACCCCCCCTTACACCTGCACCAGGTATGGCATTTAAGGCAGAGTGGCCCTAGGGGAGGCAACGGGGCAGCTTCTGATAAAACTCTCCGCCGATATTCGCCGTGGCTGGGAATCGCTCTCAGGCGGTCTCGCAGCGCACCGGACCAATCTGCAACCACCGCTCGCGGTTCCCCCAGACGGCCCTGAATTTGTCGCGCGCATTATGGGATCGAGGCCTCGGAGAGCGCCGAAGACGCAGCAGGCGCTGGAGGGGCGATACCAGGATACGGCTGTCAGCTCGCTGGCGCCCACATCCCCACCCCCCCCCCACAGGGCTGCGTCTCATTTGACAACTGACCCCCTCTCCCCCCCCCCCCCCCCCAAAGTTTATCCCGATTGTGCCATCGGCGGCACGCCGTCGCGAGACGAACAATCCCATTCAGTTGTCCCGCAACGACCCCTTCGCGTTAGGGAACGGCCCACGGAAGCGGATATCACAGAGCTGCCTCTGGAGACCCCTGCAAGTGACCTCTGGTCAAAATAGTAGAGGGGGGAGAAACACTTCCAAGCGCTCTGCCCAAGTGTGCGATTGTTTGTCACGTGACACGTCAAAACGAAATTAAAAATTCTCCCGAAATGGAATTTGAAATGGGTTTTTGTTGTTTCAGTCATTGTTGATCAGGCTGAGATGATCAATTCAATTAAACGGTGAACCCAGTTCAATCCTCGATTTGAAACCAGGGCCCTCAGCGTTACGAGTTATGATCCGACATCAGAGCCACCTTGGCTATAGTTTTATCTTCTTTTATAGGAAACACACAAAAAGCTTCCATTACCTTTCAATATTCACGTATAACATGCTGCTCAAGTTACTTCGAACTGTTGTGTCCCTTTAGGGATTTCCTGTCATTTTTTGGATAACCTGGCACACAACCCAGGCACGCATCCAACTACACAAGCTACATGTTTTCCCTTCCCAATGTGCCTGCCGTTAAATGAAACATTCGCAATGTGTGCGTTTGCGCGCTTTCTTAAGCAGACTATATAAAACTACTGCTTGGCAGCCAAAACAGCGCACAACATGTTGCATTTGCAGAGGCCCCCATTTTCAGTCTTGGCATTGCCCTACGCCAATATCCCAACCCAATACCACTATCGTAGCGTTGAATGGCGCAAACGCGCTAACAACCGTGCCACCACTCCCCCTCCTGTGAAGAACACTTACGAATATAATATCCTTCGTAAAGACACCAAGATGAACAATTAAATCAATATCGTATTCCAGTTCATCACGTAGGCTTTTGCAACCAATATTATCCAGAGGTTTTTTTTGGGGTTAGATCACGTAAATGTCGTTGAACCCGCCACTACCTGGACAGCCAACTCGTGAGGGTTGTCACGTAAACAGAACATGCCAATTCTTTACTGTACAGCACACCGGTGTGTTGGAGGTGTAAACCCGCCAGCAATTACAACTAGCGTCAGGCGACAGCCTAATTTGTGTAGAACTCCTCCTGTTGTTTCGGTATTAGAGGGATAAATGTGATGTCGTCCCTTGAGAGCCAATCAGGTGCCAGGGTCAAGGGGTTGCACAATTCATCAATTGGCACGCTGGCACAGATCTTGGTAGCCTCCTCCTCAACCTATAAAACCCTCCAATGTAACTCTCATCAAGCCCCTTAATGTGAAGTGCAGTCTCCGACTCGTATTCTCCACCATCTCTGGCTTCCCGATTCTAGCGCCACGAAGGGCAATTTGCCCGAAATGTGGCCGATCAGTGTTGAAGACTTGAGTTAGTTGACATTTTGTCAACCTATTGCCAAAGACGTCCGTTAAAGCCTTAACGGACGTTTGGGGCAAGTGCTGTGCGAGCAAATTTGAGGCCGGCAAGGCACGCGGAGTGGGCGGGGCAGATAATCGTCACCTGGTGTTGGCCGTAAGTGGGAATCAAACACCGGTGGCCGTAGCCGGGTTTGTGGTGCAGCGCATCAACCACTGTGCCACCACTCCCCTAAACCATGACGACACTGCAGTGGCAAGATGTTAACTACCTCGCCTGGAATACAATAGGTCGCGGGGTTCGATCCAGACCTATTACGCCTTTATATTTGGAGTTTTCAACATCCTACCCAGTGGTCGAGTGGATTTCTCCGGGTCATCCAGTTTTTACCTCCACATTTAGAACCAACGTGCGTTTGGAGTCATTGGCTGCTACAAATTTCCACACGACGAGTCACTTCGTTGAGCAGATAATTTGTGGCCAGGTCACTTCTCAAAGAGCTACGTAGCTCGGTGGGCCTGACCTTGTAAAACAAAAATAGTTTTAATGGTATAGAGCGGTTGCACCTCACCTGCACAATGGCCGGGTCGTGGTGCAGAGCGGGCAGCGGGGACTCGCACACGGTCAGGTCCTTGATGTCGCTGGCGCGGAAGATGATGTACTCGTAGACCTCCTCACGAGGGGCGACGGGTCGGTCGGCGGGGCGCCGCTCCGTGCCGAACGAGCGCACTGCGCACACACAAAGACGAAGACGCCCGCCGCTGGCACAGCCCCAAACGAGCACACAGAGCACACACCAAGACGAAGACGCCCGCCGCCGGTACAGCCTTCGCGTACAGCCCCAAACGAGCACACAGAGCACACACCAAGACGAAGACGCCCGCCGCCGGTACAGACCTCCACGTACCCGTTTGGTCAAGTGTTGTTACGGTCGAGAGCACATATGCAGGTCGGAACAGAGCACGAGGTGCGTGGTTGTGGGTTTTGGGCGCCACTGTGGTGAGAAGTTAACGACCCTCGCCTGGTATATCGGAGGTCATGCGTTGACCCAAACCCTGATGTCTGTATATTTGAAGTTGGCATGGTTTTCTCCCCATGGATCGAGCGGTTTTTTTTTCCCTCTCCATGTCCTCCGGTTTTTATAAACATTCGTTTGGAGTATTTGGCGGCTACACGTAAATAAGCCACTTCGTTGAGTTACCTACCGTTTGTGGGCAGGCCGCTTTTGAAAGGAGCGGTATAGTAAGTGGGCCTTACTCGGTAAACCTCATTGTTTAAAATAGTTTATAGCTCCATGCCCAGCTACCTTCATCCTCCCCAGTGCTGATCTAATATTTTTTTTTTGCACACCGCACCAGGTAAGTTAACTTTAAGGCGGTCTCCCTACGCGAAGCACAGAATGGGTTCGGAGAAAGGCCACCGACGTTATCTGTAGCCAGGAATCGATTTCTAGCTAACGGGGTTCTGAGCCTCGCTCATCTCAACTCTGCAAGCCATGCAAGCCAAAAATTAAGATTTATTTATTTCCTTGAACAAGCTGAATTAAAACCACTAGCCCATCATCCGTAACCCATATGCCTGCAGGTATTGAATGTTTATGGGCATCAACATCACAAATCCCTATCATCACCCTCGCAACCTGCTTAACCAATTACAAACATCCCTCCCGGGCCAGCTTAATATTCAAATTTGAGGAACGCATTCTCAGCAAAGACGCAGTCAGTCCATCCTTCAACGTCGACAGACCAATGCACGTGGTGCAAACGATTGTTATTTCAGGGTGGAGCAGTGGGGCAGTGGTTGGCGCACTTTGGTACCAACACTGCTCGCCTGGATTTCATTCCCGGCCATGGCAAGCAATGGCGCAAGTGTCAGAATTGTAGCCGACTGCAATTATCATTATAAGCCACGATAATGTCGATTGCATTTTTGAAAATCTTATTTTAATGGAACAGGTGCAGTTAGTTCGTTCTCGTGAATACTTAATTTTATCGTAAATTAACATAATTCACCAGGAGTCAACAGGCAAATTTAGAGAACGGGAGGGCCAAGCCAAGCGAGACATTTCTGGCATTAAATTTCGTTCCCTCCCGTCTTTGGGAGCCTCCAAGCATCTCAACGATGCGACAACCGCCACCTCCCCCCCACACCTCGTGACAAACACCACGAGCGCACACCACCGCTATCCCCACCCCATGTAACGTACACTTCATGCAGCCCGCAGAAAACCACTTGTCGTCCAGTTAAAAGCAGAACTCCCAAGCAGGCGACTCGGTGGAATCGTAGGAGAGATACAGAAATGGCATTAGGGCTTGAGAATCGTGTCTTTGTATGCTGTAATGTTCTGATGCCGCCCCTACTGGACGTCTGTGAAAGAGCTTCATAGCTCATTGGATTCCTCCAGTATAAAGATTGATTTTGTAATCGTGGTTTATAGAATCCGGATGGTTTCAGCCACGCGCAATTAAAAAAATCGAGATCTCAGGTAGCGCGAGTTCATGGGTCTCAGCCTGGTCAATAACTGCACAGAAATAGGCATTGAATTTGGGTTTAAATAGATTTCAGCTCGCGTGATTAAAATCATTGGGCCCATGGCCACACGTCCATCAAGTCGCAGAGTTCCACCACCTATTTGGCGATCCTGCAATTGGGTGCACAAGCACACGCGTGCGCCTCTCATTCGTAGCACATGTAGGCGGGCCCCTTATTGCCAGATTTAGATTTTAATTTGTAGATTCGTACTTTTAAAAAAACAAAGCGGCGGTGTTGACGAATGCACCGCGGGGTTCGTCGTCGAGTAATCGCCCAGAGTCGCAGGCGGCAAATGGCAGTGTCGTTGTACGGCGGCTTGAGACGCGAGGGCAATTCACAAGGCAACAGCAGCCGCAGCAGGGATGGTCGATCCACTGCTGAATGAAAGCCAACCGCCCCCACCGCCAAACCGCCGCAATGCCTCGAGACCCAGCGACAGGAGAACAATCCACCGAACGCCCACACGAGCACATTCTCCCCCATCCTCCTCTCAGACGCCGCAACTCCCCCCTGTTGATTCATCCCCCCCCCATCCCCGCGTGCATGTTAGCAGGGTGCCCTGCACCATCCCCCACTTTGGTGTTCTTTTGTAAGTAGGGTCATTTTACACACTTTAGTCCCCCGCCCGCCCCCTCTCCTAACCCACCTTTAAGTCGTTTCTTTATCAAAATGCCACCACTGCCCGATTTGAGTCGCCCAAAACCCCGCACTCACGTCGCCCGCAGCATCGTCCGTTCCCGACTCGTTATCCGTCGTCCTCTCAGCCTTCGCCTCCACCAACATCTCCCCCGTACCTCGCCACCCTCCTCTCGTTTCATGCCCTCCCCGCCCGCCTGCGCCGCTTTCAATCCCTCCCACAACTCCCCAACCGTTCCCCCTCCCCTCCTTGGGCACAATCCAAGTTTTCGCTCCTTTTCCCCCCCCGACTTGCCCCCCTTGCACTGGAACAAAGTTCCCCTCCACGTGGAAGCGAGAAGCACCCTCCCACGTCGAGACTCCGCTCCTCCCTGGGCCCATCCTTCCCGAGGTACCCCCCCCCCTCGGAATTCCTGTACCCACCAAAACCTCCCCCATACCCCCCCCCCCCCAATCCCTATTCACCGTATCACCTTTAGCTACCCTCATTGTACCCACTCATAACCCTTGTAAGGCGCCCTGGATAAAGGCGCTATATAAATATACGATTAGATTTACGTCGTTTCAATATTCGTCATCGCACCTTTCAGGAACGCATCGCCCCCCGCCCCCCGCCCCCCCCCCCCCAACGTAAAACAGTCGTTTGGACGATACCATCAATCCTGCCGCAATGTGCTCTCAAAGTTTACGATCAATCTTACAAATCACCCCCCCCCCCCCCTCGCACACGCTGCTTTGCCAAACTTTCCGGCTTTCGAGCTCGCGGCCGTGGCGATGGGGGGAATCGTTACATCGAGCGAAGAGCAAATGAGATGGGCTCTCAGCTACTTGAGCGCGTGCAAGTGCCGAACCATCAAAAGAGAGACGCATCACCGGACGGAATCTCCATCCGCGAACAGCCCCGACGCTTATCGCTGCAATCCGCACAGCGTCTAACTACCGCCTTGCATTGACCGAAGGATTTTCACATTCAACTAATGACATCGATACAAACTGTTGCTTCCCTCTCCCCCACGCCATTCGAAAGAAGTGCTCAATTGTGCCAATTTAATCCCGACAGGTGCCGTTGGCCCAATCTGTGACGGTAAAAAATAAATCTGGAACATTTCCAAATTAACTGTTTTTTGTGAGCGGCAACAATATTTAACTATTACGTAGAAATAAAACGACTTGGACATACACTCAAGATCTATTTTTAAACTCTCGTGTGGCCCACTTTTCTCGCTTGCAATCGAGGGCTTGTAGATCTGGGGGTTGTGCGCAACAAGGCAAATGCTTGCTTAATAAAACCAAAATTCAAGTCATTTATTCAGTAGAAAGCCTCGCCAACGTGTGAAGACGCGGAATGCAGGGACAGCACTGCATTATTCCGTGTGCCAAATTATTTTGGAGAGTGCATCCGGAATTAGTGCACCCATTAGGAAAACAAATCCACAAAGCATTCAAATGCTGTGAAAATTAAGCATAGGCTTTACCCCCTTGGCAATAAAACTGGTGTTCAAGATGTTCTAACACCAAATAAGAAATATTTAGAAAGTAATCGTATCCGTATTAACCAGACACGGTACTTGTGGTGAACATGCCAACAAAAACATGCTCCGATAATATTCGGGCATGGTCTTTGAAACCGATTGGCCTACACCAGAGACGGCAGCCTTCTAAAGAGCCCCGTCTCACCACCAGCGTCAGACCAGAGAAGGCCACAGAAGGCTCTGGTGTAGGCCAGTTTCCAAAGACAACGCAGTATATTTAATTATTATTATCAGAGCATGCTCACCACAAGTAGTGTGTGGTTAATGCAGACTTGGATTCCTTGCAAAAAGGTAACTTATTCGTCGTTTGAACGTCTTACCACCCCTTGTTTTATTGCCTGGAAGGGTAAAACCTATTTCTTAATATCCACACCTTGACACTGGCAACAAAACGGTTCCACGACATTCAAATACGACACATACGCACACAAACTGCACCAGTAGTAATAACATCGCTGTAACGCTCACCTCCTGACCAACCATCTCCGGGCAAGTCTTCCTTCTCTACCAAATGCGCGTTAAGACAACTAAACCAGCTTCATTTTCAACCCACCCTTAGCTTCGGAGAGATCCACCAGGCATTGGGGGGGGGGGCGCCCGTAGTCGACCCGTAAAACCCCCGTGCGTACCTTTCGCCAAGGCGATGGTGGAGTTGTCCGTGTCGATCGTGTACAGGATGCCCTCGTAGCGAATGCCCGCCTTTGAGATCAAGCTCATCTTGCTGCCTATGTAGGGCGTTGTAGTTGCCATGATTGCCGGCGGCTACGTACGACGAGATGGGTTGGTGGTGGGGCCGAGGAGGAACCTGGGCCAGATCGCGAGACGACGACGATGATGATGATACAGCCAACGGTGTGGTCCGCGTGCTCACGAACACGCCGTTGGAAGTGAACTGCACATCGGTAGCGCCGGCTACGCGGATTTGTGGGGGATTTTTTTTCTTCCGCGCAACGTCTGTCGGGATACTTGAAAGCGTTTAAGTCTCACCCCACCCCCTCTTGATACCTGTAAAGCCTTGCCCACACCCCTCCCCCTTCGCCTCTCACCTAGAGACAGGTGCAGGCTGTGCAAATTAGGCGGGATTTGTATTTAATCAGCGGAGCCGTTCCGCTGGTTTTGCGTGAGCCGCGCTTCGTGATTGAGCATGGTGCAGGGGGTGTCAAGCCGGTGTGAGTCTGCGGACAGGAATGGGAATTCAACCAGACGAGAGAGGACCTTGCGACTCAGAGATGTCTCTCTCTGTGTCTCTCTGTCACTCAGGGGAGATCTGGGTTACAAGAGTTCATCGTCATTATAATAAGTAATGTAAGTATGTTGAACTTATTTCGCACGTAGCCAACCGTGCTAATCAGAGGTGCGGGGGAAGGGGGGCGGCGGCGGGGCTGCTAGCCACGAAGAGAGGGCTTCAGGACAGAATCTGTGTTAATTTCTCCACTCAACCGTTGAAATTGAGAGTCGTGACCAAATCCACTGCTGGACGAACGCCTCTCCAAGCCGTCACAACCCGCCACGGCCCCTGCGATGTCGCAGCCCCTCCTCGCTAAGCAACCTGCACACGAGATCCCTGGTTTTTCTCCTTTAATTCGTTGCTTCTGGAGACCGGGGAGATCGATGATCGATGTTCCGTGCGCCGCGTCGGTGGCATTCGTCTCGCATAACGGAGTGGGGGCCTCCCGTGTGCAGGCTGCCGTCTTGCGCCGCACGTTCACATCATTCCGTCGCTCTTTCCTTTGACTGCCACTCCGACTTACGTCTCGACCCATCTCACCGTAGTCCCCAGCTGGCGACGTTGTCCCGCCTAAGCCCCACTTATCGCGAGGCAATGTATAATTGGTGTTCCAAGGGCAAATATATAACGACGTTTTAAACGAGCAAATAGCACTAATGATTTGATTTGAGCATTTGAAGATCCGTCGAATACGAGCACCTTTTTATTTGAACATTGCTACAGAACACGTGCGGTTGATGTTTTACTGAGTGGAGATCAAATCAATCACCCAATTGATGTATTAATATATCGATTTAATTATTGATAGTGTGGGAAAGGCGGTGAGCGTCCTATAGCTATTTTCAGAAAATGGATACGTCGTGACTCGTTACATTTTCCATCGATTGACCGGCGTGGTGAAGTATGGTCAAACAACTCCCACGATCCGTATAGCGACGGGGGGGGGGGGGGGGGGTGGGGGTGGGAGGATCTCATCTAGCAGTGGATTAACAATGGCGGTACACGGCACGTTCCGTACAATTGTGCGCCAAAGAATGTCAGTTGCGGCGTGTCGCCAGCCATCGAAGAGGCGAGGATCTTGTTTGAAAGTTCATTCATTGGTACGCCGCACATGTAGATGATCGGCAGATCGCGCGTGGTGGGGGAGGGGGGTATAGTGTGGGGGAAGGGGGATCTTGCGGCGTGGTGTCAGAGCGGCCCTCTAGAGCTTGATAGAATTTAGTAAAACAAAAAAACCACTCAAGATTGCAAGAGTCGCAACGATAAATAACGGTCACGAAGCAAATCTTGACTTAAAGCTTTCATGACTGCAGGAATTAATATTCTTTGGGTCTTTCGGTAAAGTCACGTAGATCGTCATCGCTTGTTGCGATCGAAACGTAGTATTTTTAATAAAATGTTTGAACCTATCTACGTGACTTTACCGAAAGACCCGAAGAATATGTCACGAAGCAGTTATTGAAGAGGTCGCACGCGGCTTCGGAGCCACCAGGCTGCCGACCCCTGCTCCTCCAGTTGGATGGGTGGCCTTTGTCTCGCAGCAGTGGCGTGAGCAACGCAATTGCAGGGGCTGCACCTTTGCCTTGTTCATCTTTAACATTCATCGGAACCAACTGCGGAGGTGCTGGCTGGGAGGGAAAGGGGGGGTAATGTTTGGCCGAATGAGGACCTAATCATCACTTAATTATTGATCCGTGGGGGGAGGGGAGGGAGGGGGTGATGTGGTGCTCGCCTATTCGCTGGGCGTGTTTGTCCTCAGATTGAGCCGGCGTCCCACTTCACCGCATTCGCCATCGCTCCACGTCAAACAATTACCGCCCCGTGCTGAGCAGCGCTGTTTCGGATCGCTACTGCTGCCGCCGCTGTCCAATCAACTAATTCGCGTCGCAATCGATGATACGTAGCCGCCATCTCCCGACGACGAGACGCACTTTATTTTATTCAGAAAGTTGGGTGAAGGGTGGTTGGATGGTCTTATAACCCGGCATGTGCCGTGCCGGCCTTAATGGGTGCTCGCTGGCAGCACTTGCCCTCATCGCCTGTGTAGGCTACACGGGGGTTCTTTGTCTTTGTTCGTAGGGTGATGATATTATTCGCTAACAGAATTTGCCGCAACAGTCTGTTAAAGGCTATACGGGGGATCTTTATATTTGCCTTTGTTCGTGTAGGTGCTACTCGCAAGCAGGACTTTCCCCAACAGTCTGTTCAAGTCCATATATAGAAAAATATATTTATACATATTTATCCCTGTGTGAGCACAACCATGAATAGTTGACACGGGGAACAAGTCGGGGGAGGGGGGGGGCGCGTCTTACTTTCCGGCGCGTACCACGATCCCGAGACGATCGCGCTCCACGTGTGCGGCCACACGAAGCTCGATGTGGCTGAACGCCTGTTTGGAGTGCGAGGTTCCAGTGCCTGCCTGCTCCGAGATCAAAAGCTGGAGTTTCATCGGCGTTGGGGTAGCCCCCCCCCCTCCCCATCCATCCAACAGTGGATCGACCAAGGTCTACTAAACATTATTATTATTGAGTTAATAGTAATGGGACGCCCCCCCCTCTCCCCCTGCCTTTGTGTCATTCAGTTGAGTTTAATTTGCTATTTTATGGCCCCCCACAGAGGGGGCACTTTGGGGGGGGGGAGGGTGGTGGGTGGCCACTGGCAACCATCTCTCTTCTGGGAATTTGTAAGAATTAAGTAAAAAGTTCGTTCCATTTATAACGTAACTGAACGGTCGTTGATCTATTCATTTGAGTGTGACTCACTGTTGATCACGGTAAACAACACAATTAAAACGAAATCGCAATTTGCGTGTGTGTACTTGCCTGAGGCATTATTCAAGTTCAGAATTTGAATCTTTATTTACCCTGGAGAAAATCGACGAGCTATGAAGCTCTTTGCTTTTACAGACATCCAGTTCGTTGCCTCCTTTAAGAAAAAAACGGGTCATTGCGCAAAACGGTCCACTCTAGTATGTATGCATGTTGAACTTCTTTCGCACCGTACGTAGCCAGCCGCGTTAATCGGAGGTGCAGAAGTAAGGACAACAAACCAAACACAACACAACGCTATTAAACATCACAACCCTCCACGCGTTTCATTTTCGTCACTACATAGCGAGCTCTGCATTTAATAATCACACGGCACACACAATCATTAAGCCAAACGCGTGACGCCTGAAACAGCGTTGAACGCATTTATTTATATTTATTACACGTTTTTGTCGTCTATATATGTAGAAAATGTATTCATAAATAAGTACGCGTCAATTAACGTACACTCCTCTCTCACCCAGCAACGGCAGTCACGTGGGGCGTAATTAACGTGATGGATGCCTTTTGTTAATCGACATCTAATGCAAGGTATATTCAAGAAGAACACATTCCTGGACGCATTAAGTAAATTAGAAGTGAGCTCGCTGGGAGAATAATGGGGGCGGGAGACCTCATCAATTCCAACGTCGTGAAAATGGGCGACATGCAACCGTCCATAGTTTTTTGTTGCCTTGCACAGAGAGCGTCTCGATAGCTTTCTGGAGTGTGCTTACCAAGAGCATGCGGACAAAATCCAGCAGCGTTTGCCTAACAATACCGACTGCCGGTGAGGCCTCGAACGTGGTAAAACTGGCACGGAGTTTTGCTCGTTTGAACAAACGCTGCCGGATTAATATCGGCCCAGAGAAGCCGATATTGGCCGATGGACGAACACATTTAGATATGTGTTTTCTTACTTGTGGACTCACAGAATGGAGTTCCGCATATACAGTACATGGCTTTTAATTGGGGTGTCGTGAATAATCCATGCTTTCATTGATATTGACGGTAAACAATGTGATGTAATAATCGATTGTTCGCGTCTCGTGTGTATATATTGACTTCAAGCAAACAATATACACACATAAAGAAAAAGTGTGTATATTGTTTGCATTGCTATTGTCTCATGTGTTCGTTATGCTATATTGCTTACAGTTTTGCATGCATCAACAAAAATCCTTGATTTTCGGACAGCCGCAGACGGAGCGTCATGTATAGCGGCCCTTCATGATCGATGGTATTCGATTAATTGATGCAATGCTACATCACCATAACTGATGCAAAAAGACAAAGATCCCCCGTATAGCCTTAGCAAACTGTTTTGGCAAGTGCTGTTAGTGAGTAGCAGCGATGAAGGTCGGCAAGGTACACGAGCGTGTGGGGTGGCCATCTCCACGCCCGACCGCCTTTGTCTCTCCATTGGCGATGTTTACACAGCACACCAGGTACTCATTTGAGGCTGATTCGAACTAGAGGAGGCTCATGACCTGTTCATATAATCATCACTGGAGTTGACTTTGAGCGAGAATTGAACTCGGGTGGCCAGGTTCGGAGCGCTGCATTGATAACCGCTGAGCCACCGCTCCCCACATCTGATGCAACGCACATACATACACAAACACCGATTATCCCGTTCGATTATGAAATGCCAAATCTCTCAACAGGTAGTCTTTTTTTCCTGAGTGCCTCCTGGGTATTCATACCTCGATATGACAGTGTAAGACATAACTTTACCTGCAAGTTGTGCAATGTTGCATTGGTTCATCAAGGCGCCGTGCATAGCATAGGGGCCGTCCATAAATGACGTCACGTGATTTTGGACGATTTTTGACCCCTCCCCCCCTTCGTCACACGGCGTCACAAAAAGTCAGACCCCCCCCCCTCAAATATGACGTCACAAAGCTCTGCCCCCCCCCCCCCAAAAAAAATGCTTTAAATCGCTTTAAACTATTGTCTTTAGATCATCAGGCCTCCTTTGCCAGTACCAAAATGTAATAATAGGGTTTCCCCCTTTTTTCTGGCAACAAAACTGAAACCTTTTTTACAAGGATTCATGTCTGCATTAACCACAATACCTGCAGTCAAAATGCAAACAAAACACATACTCTGATAATATATGCATTGTCCTTGAAACTGATTGGTCCACACCAAGGGACGGCTTTCTTTTGAGCCTCGACTCAATTGGTGCTCGACCAGATGTACGCCTTTTGGCGTCAGATGTACGCCTTTTGGCGTCATCTGGTCGAACACCAATTGGGTCGAGGCTCAAAAGAAAGCCGTCCCTTGGTGTGGACCAATCCGTTTCAAGGACAATGCATATATTATCATAGTAAGTTTTTTGTTTGCATTTTGACTGCAGGTGTTGTTAATGCAGACATGAATCCTCGTAAAAAGGTTTCAGTTTTGTTGCCAGAAAAAAGGGGAAAAAACCCTATTACTATTGTTATTGTAGTACGTATTTAATGTGGCGCTGCACTCCGATGTTGTAGGAGAAAACATTTATTAAAAAGTCTATTTAATTAAGTAGAACGTGTTGTCTATATTTCTTTAAAATTGTGCATTAGGATGTGACGTCACATTTATCAAACCCCTCCCCCTCGTAACACATCGTCACAAATGTCTGACCCCCCTCCCCTAGGTGCGTGACGTCATTTATGGACGGCCCCATAAGCGAACACGTGGCCGCCATGCTGAATTGGCTTGGGACGTTTCTCCCACCACTTTTAAGCTCCTTTCTTTTGAAAGGAGCTTACTTCAGTTTGACTGTCAGCGGTGCCTCTGGTTATTTACATCGAATCGTATCACGTGCTATTCATATTCTTGTGTACGGCAAAATGTTCGGGAGCTAAATGCCAATGTCGAGGACTGCGAACCATGACGAGAGGGCTCCAGGAGAGAGAGAGAGTTCGTGTAATTTTTCTGCTTCTTTGTTGAAGAAGTGCACCGCATTCATTGACTAACGGTGGTCCACAGTTTTGGCTTGCATGGCCACAATCGCACTTACCATGGCCTGCGTCTAAAATTTTCCATTTACGAAGGAGATGCGCGGCATCGGCCTGCTGATGTTCCGATGCGGTCGATGGTTACCCCACTGGTGTCACTGAGGGATGTCAAAGTCAGGAGATGCGACCATTTGGGTCTCGAATGAGGCGTTTTATTCTGGACGTCGGCGTGCCACCATCACGCAGCAATAACCTCGGCCTTCTAATTGCCGTGGTGCAAAATGGGAATCTTCAAATCGCGATTTCGTAAAATCTACACGTGCTCGCGATGTAAATTCCCACCAGTCACAGCTGGGAGCTCTAAAGCCCTCTGTTTGACATCAATCTTACAACTGTAGATAATGTGGGGATGAAGGTGATCGGGACAGATACATGCATGATATCCCCGACCAAATATACATTGTGCATGTAAAGTATCTCCCTGCCGCAGAAACTAAAATCTAACAAGACTTAGCAAGTTAATAATAGCGTTACCTAATAATATGGCTCTAAACCCGTTCATTGTATTCCATGTATGCGCAGCAGGCTACACCCTTTGCATTGGGTAATAAAAAAAAAATCTGCCGAGGAAAGAATATTGAACAAAAACAGAGACGTGCTCAACGGCAGCGGTGCACACGAATGGATTAACTTGGCTGCCCATTGCTCACCGTCGCGCAACGCAGCGACAAGCTGGGCGCCCGTTTCCCGTCGGCAGCAGCGTGTCAGCTCGGCGCTTTAGCAACCGAAATGACGATCGCTCCCCCGTTAACGCCCGCTGGCGGGTCGGGCACGTCACAAACGACCTTCTCACAAAACCTTGAGGTCGCGCGCCCATACCAGGCGTTGAAGCGTCACGCTCGTCTCTCTGCCACGCGCGTCACGCAGCGGCCTAGCTACTGGGTGAGCAGGCGGTGCAACTGCACCGAGGCCCACGGGCTAAACGGGTTGCCCAGATGCCAGGGCCCATGCTGGTGACGCTACTTCTCCACTCGCGTAATTTGACAAGTCTGTTGAAGTGGGTTTGCTGGTCCGCGTTCTCGCAATTGATTTTGAGAGGTGACCAAAGCGCTACACGAAGCGGACTTTAAAGACCACGGTGGCTTGAGGTTCAGGTTCACCCTGACCCAAGACCTCCTACCCCGTCACCTACCAACTCCGCGAGTCGTCACTATTTAGGGGTCATGATTCAACTCAATCACTCGGGGGGCATTGTTCTTTTCCGGCTCGGTTCGGACTCCTCGTCGTTTGCTTTCCATCGTTTGTACAGTTCAGTTCGCCCCCTTAAACATCGTCGCAATCCGTAAATAATCGATTCCCGCATGCCACCACTTCGATGCGCGCACGATAAGACAATTTTTGTTCGCCGACAAAGCGATGCACCGCCATCCACCCCAGTGAACGTGTCCTGCCCGTTACACGTCAAGTGAAAGCACTTTTTTTAAACATACGTAGTAGCACGAGCGAAATAAATAAATAACGAATGCTCCTCACCAACGCTGTCGCAGTGTGGCCCAGTTTA
The DNA here is from genome assembly GCF_048934315.1 of Petromyzon marinus. Lineage (NCBI taxonomy): Eukaryota > Metazoa > Chordata > Hyperoartia > Petromyzontiformes > Petromyzontidae > Petromyzon > Petromyzon marinus. The sequence goes on along the minus strand of NC_133691.1, from coordinate 3,309,219 downwards.
AAGGGAGCACAGACAACATATGCACGGGGTCATGATGCGCCCAACGGTCAAACAAACATTAAACAAATGTTAAATGCTAAACTGAATGAGTAACGGCATGGACTCTAACGTCTATCGTGCATTCCGCTCTGGCTCCCACCCGCTGTGTATACTATGGAAATGATGCCCATTGCTTCGTTGTACAGAGTATTTTTTGCGGCAATATTTATTGACTACGGCCATAAACGCATGAAGCAGGGTGGCCGAGCCTCCAGCAGGGGGGAGGGGCTTAGAACCCCCCCAGCCCCCCCCCCCCCTACTGAGCCTCTAGCAGGGGGGGGTCAGAACCCTCCAGCCCCCACCCAACTACCCCCACGGGGCCATTCCTCACACGTAAACAAGTCTACGCAGGTTTACGCTTTAAAAAACAAAACAAAAAAGATGACAAATCTCAAATTAAAATCTGGCCTGGCAATATCGCAGTGTTATTGATAATCGTGATCGGCGTTTAGGTTGCGTGTGGCGAGCTAGGGCAGGTGGAACAGCGGCAGTGAGAGATCGGCTCGCAATCGGAAGTTTGCGAGTTCAAATCCCGGTTGGGGGGGGTGGGAGGTTGACTCAGCCCATCATCCCTCTGGGGTGGATACAATAAGTACCACTTTGTGATGAAGTCAACAGTGGTCGTCCTATGCATTGACTCGCCCTCCCGCGCCATAGGAATATGGAATTTCCACCACTGCTTCAGGACTGTGAACAGACGAGCGCCGCCTGGACGCTCCTTTGGGCAAGAAATCACTTTTATATATTTTTATATTATTTTTTTGTGGAAGGTTCAGAAGCCTCGAGGATGCCCGTTCGGAAAAAAAAGTTACAAATGCCACCTCTCACACGGCGGTCTCTCTGATCGCCGCAAAGCGAGCTTGCAGCTCCTGTACGATGGCCCTGTACCCACGCTCGGCGGGGCCTCGGAGTCATGCGCTGGACGATCCCGGGTCTCCAGCCACGTTGCCGTGGTTGTGGCCGGTGCCGCCGTTGTTGTTGTTGGGCTTCGACTCGGGGCGTTCGGCGAGGTGCGACGAGCCGGGCTTGAACACCAGGTTGCCGTCTTCGCGCCCGCCGCCCGCCTCCTCCATCTCCACGTACTTGGCGCCCAGCGATTGCTGGCGAGCGGGAGAGGCTCGGGAGAAGGCCTCCTTGAGGCGGCGCTTTATCTCGGGGTCGGGGCACAGCAGGTACTCGTAGGCGGCGCCGGCCAGCACGGCCCCGAGCATTGGGCCAATCCAGTACAGCTGCGCCGGGGACGGACGGACGGACGGACAGACGGACGGAGGGAGGGAGGGAGGGAGGGAGGGAGGGAGGGAGGGAGGGAGGGAGGGAGGGAGGGAGGGAGGGAGGGAGGGAGGGAGGGAGGGAGGGAGGGAGGGAGGGAGGGAGGGAGGGAGGGAGGGAGGGAGGGAGGGAGGGAGGGAGGGAGGGAGGGAGGGAGGGAGGGAGGGAGGGAGGGAGGGAGGGAGGGAGGGAGGGAGGGAGGGAGGGAGGGAGGGAGGGAGGGAGGGAGGGAGGGAGGGAGGGAGGGAGGGAGGGAGGGAGGGAGGGAGGGAGGGAGGGAGGGAGGGAGGGAGGGAGGGAGGGAGGGAGGGAGGGAGGGAGGGAGGGAGGGAGGGAGGGAGGGAGGGAGGGAGGGAGGGAGGGAGGGAGGGAGGGAGGGAGGGAGGGAGGGAGGGAGGGAGGGAGGGAGGGAGGGAGGGAGGGAGGGAGGGAGGGAGGGAGGGAGGGAGGGAGGGAGGGAGGGAGGGAGGGAGGGAGGGAATGCAGACACCAAAGATATAGAGGGCTTGGTGAACGTCGTCACAAAACAATGCGAAACTGGCGATCTATAGGGCCAGAAAATGTGCAATTGAAGGAAATGGCTCATCGAGCCACCGTCACATCGTCAGGGCCCTGATTTATGCCGGGAATTTGGCTGGAATTTGGCTACGCTCAGTTGGCGGCGGGGGGTGGGAGGGTGTTCCATCCTTTTTGACGCGTTGGGCTACAGAGAGTGATCTCTGTGTGATGTGACTGATGGCTGGGATCGAGCTATGAGTTTTTTAGGGTGTTTTTTTGGTGTGTCTGTGAACACAGTAGTACACTATGGGAGTTATGTTACACGGGTAAAAGGTGTAATTAATATTTGTTGTGTTTTTTTTTTATCAAAAAAGGGCAATAAAAGCCAAGTGCCGAATAACCGAGCATGTATTTTTGTTTCGTCTGATCGACAAAAAAGGAGGGAGGGGTGCACTCGCGGGGAGAAGAGGTTTCCTTTGTGTGCTTAACCAGGGAAGCCTCGCCAAGTTTGAAAACACTTACTAAATTGAGATGATAATAATAATAATGAGAGAATAGTAATAATAATGATAACTAGCACTGCCCACGCATTTGTGCGAGATGCACGGCCGGTGTTGGTGGTTGGTGGGGGCGGGACGTCAGCGTGACGCAGGAACACGGCTCAACGCGGTTGGACGCAGGTGACGTCATCACGCAGATGTGCGCGGTGATGTCACCATCGTGCAGAACTAGCACTCAGTGCACCAGCCAGCCAGCAAAACTTTTTTTCTGACATAGTATGATAGAATTTAATCATTTTCAAAAAGCATTGCTGAATCTCAAGATACTCTCTTTCAGCAGGATACTGCATTGGGATAACAAAGCAATTTGTTTATTTAAGGAAGGATTGGTGAGTCTCAAAGACTCGTTTTTAAGAATGTCATAAGCTGGAATTATAATTATGTGATTGGTTTAAGGATTTAGCAACACAGCATTGACTCTCAGGATTCATCTGCATTGAGATAATAGTATTTGCAATGATCCAGATTTATTTTTAAGTTCGGCCACGTTGTAGTTTTTTTATGCCAAAACATAAACGAAGATATTATTGATACGTGCCAATGCATTCATAACATTCTGACTAATAAGCTGACGGATCACGACAAACAAAGCACATTATCGTTTTGGCCCGCAGACACCCCAAGAGCCGAGTGTAAAAAAAAAGAAACGCTAAAATGTCTCTCAAAACTGTAGCACCTTTTTCCCACCAGAGATCACACCGACACTGCTCACGGCTCCTCTGTGTGGGTGGGCGCACGAGGGGGAGGGGGTCACGGGGGGAGGGGAGGGTGGGAGCACTTGGGCCTTGAGCCGACGGGTGCAGACGTACCCAGTGATGGTCCCAGTTGGCCGACACGATCGCGGGTCCCAGCGAGCGAGCAGGGTTCATGCTGGCGCCCGTGTATGGGATCTGCCCAATAGATGTGGTTGGCGGAGGAGAGGGGAGCAGAAACGGGGGGGGGGGGCGGGTGGGGGGGTGGTAGAATGGTGTCAGAGGGTTATGGGGGGGGGGGGAGTTCGTTATAATTCGTGCAGCTATTGAGTGTCCAGGCAGTCCAACTACACTGAGGTAAGGCCCACTGAGCTATATAGCTCATTTTCAGAAGCAGCCTGGCCACAAATGACAGCTCAACGAAGTGGCTTATCACGTGGAAATTTACAGCACCCAAACACTCGGAATGCATGTCAATTCTAAATGTGGAGGGAAAAACCGGACGACCCGGAAAAAAAAAAAGACACGTGGCAATGGGGGAGACCACGCAAACTCTAGGGTCGGGAACGAACCCACGGACTCCTGCATACCAGGCGAGGCAGTTAACATCTCGCCACCGCGGCGCCCCACAATTTGTGTAGGAGAGCACCCAATGTTGGGAGGCGAACGACGCATCAATCTTGGACCGCCGTCATTCTCTATCCACTGCCGGGCGAAAACATTCCCAGGGCGACTCTGTCGCCACCCACTCTCCAACACAGCAAGCCTCTTTCTGCGCGTGCCTCAGATGGCATCGTTATACACGCCCACGGTAAACCAGGTATTCTCTGCCGAGGAGACAATAAAATCTCGACAGGCTCCCGATGTGTTAAATATAGGCACAAACTGACCAAATCACTCAATCCGCGGTGCTTAAGTGGGAGTGCACGCTCGTTCTCACGAATGGAATTCTACAATTGCTTTTTCGAAATTCGAGTTTATCTGCAACCGTCACTTAACGTTGAGTACAGAACTGTCTTCTGATCGCTTGATTTTCTTTTTCCAAGTGAGCACTATGCCCTTTTTGAGTGATGGTGTGGGGCTAAGGGTGCCACGGTGGCGAGATGTTAACCACCTCGCCTGGTGTACGGGAGATCGTGGTTTAGATCCCGACCCTGACGCCCCCTCGGTCACGTGGATTTTTCTCAGGGTCCTCCAGTTGTTTCCCTCCACATTTAGAAACATGCGTTTAGAGAATTTTGGCTGCTATTAATTTCCACTTGATAAGCCACTGCGTCGAGCTATCATTTATGGTCAGGTCGCTTCTGAAAAATAAGTGTGAGCTTTAGCTGGAAAAAAGATACAACATTATTTTAGCTGTATTTGTATATATTTTCAGTGATTTATTTACCTTTCCTATGCTTTGCACTCCTATCGTGTTTGTGTACTCATTGTTGTGTAACATTCTGACCCGCCCCTACCAGACGTCTGTGAAAAGAGATCTTTATAGCTCATCGGATTCCTCCAGTACAAATAAATATTCTGATCCATCGACGTGCCGGTCGGCATGGCACGCCTTTCGAGAACTGCTCGCCTCGCTATGTGCTATCATTAAAGATGGCCGAAAATAATTTGCATACACCATATGGTGGGGGCCACGCGCTAGTTGGCGGTAAAGATTCACAACGTTTTCAGGCGGTGCTCCTGTTGTATACCGTGGGGTGTCGTCGTCGTTCATACAAATTGCATCTCCCGCTCACAAATTTGCCAATTAAGATATTTTCAGCCAGTTATTGAGTGTTTATGCAGATTGGGGGGGTGGGGAACCAGAGCATCCGGAGAAAAGTCATGCACGTGAGAGGAGCAATACCCTATCCCATACGGAAAAAGGACGGATGATATTAGTCCACGCTTTGCCGTACCGCCTTCTCCTGGCGAGCCATTGCATGGCGCCTCGACACCCACGGGGAGCTACGCAAAACACGTGCGTAATCCACCAACCCTCGCCCGCACAGTGCCGGTTTACAGGCGCGCAAGAGCCACCACAGAAACTTGAATCGCGTGAGGACTGTACGCAATTTCGCTGTGTGTGCGGCCCAGAAACACTTGAAGGTCAACAGGTGACTCAGCGCGGTGGGAATTAGGGGGACACGGGGCGTGCTGCCGGCCCAAATTGATTCCCCTCGAGTATCCAATCAGAGCAGCTGCGACGCTCTCGGTGACAGATAAATATCGGTTTGCGGGACATTTCAAAGTGTGGCCGTGGGCCATAGGTTTCCCCACCCCTAGCCTTATTGTAATAACAATTACAACAATTGTGGGTGTAACGATCCAGGCCTCCTCCCCCCGCGCTCGGACGCCCGCCACATCTCTGCCGATTCACCGATACGTAGCGGCCTCTTGTGGCTTCAGGGGTCATGCGAGAGCACAGCAAACGCACGTCGTGTTCGAATGAAAAATAAAACCGCGCGGTTCTTAAGACACGTGACTTGACGCCCATACTGTGACGGCTCTCTGGCAGGGGGCGAAGCTCCGCTCTCCCGAGCGATTCCGAACTAACGCTTCGTCTCGTGACGCCACTCCCGTTGGCACAAATGGGATTAAAAAAAAATAATAATGTGTGTGAAAGAGGACGACTACTTTCGTGTTTAAAGAAAAAAAAAATCATGAAGCCCCATGCGCGTGCTCCGATGTAACACCTCGTTTAGATTCGCACGTGGTGCGGGGGGGGGGGGAGGCGTGGGGGGGGGGGGTGATTGGAAAGGATGGCGAGTTAAAGGGGCGCGGTGTGGGGAGTAGGACGAGGAGGGTGGATGGGGGGAGGGGGGTAGGGGGATTTGAGGGGGAGGTAGGATGAACCGCGGAGGAGTCGAAGGAAGGGAGATTACCAGTGGCCGCTTGGCAGATAAAGGGCAAAATCGAGCGGGTCGGTTACTAGGATGAGACGTGATGCTGTGATCGCACGGGAAATTAAGTGCCGGTGCTCTCCATTCGGCGCTCGCCAAGAGGGGCGAGGGGGAGGCATCGCCAGAGCCCTCCCTTCCGCCGGCTCCGGAAGCGACAGGCGGCTAAATGAACTTGAGCCCAATTGAGCAGGCGGCCAAGTGAAATTGTAATCGCCTTGAATGGATTTAGACCGGTCCGTTAGTAATGTCAAAAAACTGGAATTTGTCAAACGTTACTTACTCTTTATTTTTCCCCGCCCAGCGGACGGCGTTTAATTGCTTTCACCGTGCACGCAACTATCGATCGATTTGATCAACATGCAAAGTATTGTAATTATGACTGTAAGCATCGATTATGTGCGTACATTGCGCGAACGTTTCTCTCACGTAACTCGATGCACTAAGCGTCGCACACCACCGTTCCAGCCCTGTAAGCAAGCGCCACCGAAAAACCTGATCGTCCACAAATTTCACATTTTCAACGGCGGCACGGGACCATTTCCAAGTGGCAACTTCTCGGCGCATTTCCGCAGAGGCCCTGACCCCCCTTGACCTATTGCCGGTTTCACACCACCTCCATGCGAGGGACATTGGCGATAGCTGTGAGCACCTCTTTAGTCGGCCAGCATGCTAAATCAGAACACCCAGAGTCATCATCATCACCACGATCCATGGGCAGATAGCCAGTAGGTGTCCACTGCACATTTCGTAATTAATTTCCACTTTCCTCTGTCTTGTGCCAATATGCTCAATTAGTGCCACATCTTCCTGGCACCAATCTGTCGTGTCGTCGTGAAGACATTCTCCGTTAGGTCTTCCTTTCTTTCCGGTTCCTTCCATTTTTGTGAACAACACACGATACATTTTCCTCTTGTTGCCCATCCTACGTAGGTGTCCAAATAGTTATTTCTCATCACTGCCTGCATCATCAGGTTGTCTTCTTCTATGTGCAACCTTTATCTTCAATGTTAGTCACTCTTTTGGTCCAGTATCTTTCTGTCGCTATACATATCGAATGCTGATATCTTATCTCCGTTTTTCAATGTCCAAGTCTCGCAGGCATACAAAGCTGTACTGATGTTCTTAAGATGTTCAGTTTGGAATTGTAGCTAATTTGCTTGCTTCTACAGATTATATTGAATCCTGCCGTTACTCCTTTTGCCTCTGCAATCCACGCTCTTGTGTATTTCTGTTGGTACACCCACTATCGACGGAGTGGCGGACAAAGGAGGGAACACACAGGGGAAGGACATCCACGTTGGAGATGGAATAATAGAATCGGCTTCCATCCAGTGCCTGCACCCGAAATTATTTAATCGCGTGTGTCCTGGTTCTCGGCTGCCACTTTGTTATTAATATTCTTAACCGTCGTCCATCGAACCTACTGATGACACGTCCTGCCCAAGTCCATTGGCTTTTATGAAACTAATTCTGGCGGGGATGACACCCGAAAAAGGACAGAGGGCAAACTCTGTCGTACGTAGCCAACCTAGCAGCACGGTTGGCTACGTACGGTGCGAAAGAAGTTCAACGTACATACACGCATACCGCCCAGTCAAACTGAAAAACGTTCAGCTGGCAGGACTGAATAAAAGCCTCGTCTTCACTTAAAACAAGTGTTATCATTGAGTGTTGGACAAACATTATCCCCCTTGTAGGTTCATGTGGTGTAACCTCCTCTTGGAACGCATATTTGTTTTTGTTTTTAATTAGACAGCAAAGGCCAAATAGACACTCAAGTGAAAATACGTTTTAAAATCCTATGAAAAAGAGAATTACTTTTGTTTTAATTGTCTTAAAAGGTGCAGACATTTTAAACACGTGCAAGTCACTCCCTCTGATGCTTATGTTTCCTGAGAGCCCTAACCCGGATGGAAACGGCAGTCGGGCTACTAAAATGAATTATGCTCATGGTGTTTTCTGGGTAAACTTTCGCTCAACAAATTGGCGTTGTGTAGGAAGGGAACGAGGCCTCAGAGGATCTCTAAGACTGTCGGCGACCTTGGACCGTATTTGATCTGCGACCGCATTTGCCACCAGAACCACATAGCGCTGAGTCTCATTTGGACACGTAAGCGTAGCGACCGAGGACGCAGGTATTGCACCTGCACCCAGGCGCAAGCAGGCAGAGGGGCACAGGCGCCGGGCTATGAAGAGTCAGCAAAGTCGGAGGTGGGGGACCCCACGAGGGCCCATGCCAACCACACTACGCCACGCCACTGATTGGCGCCGGAAGCCACGGTGACTAGGAGATGTTAACTACCTCGCCTGATGGGCAGGTGGTCGTGGGTTCGATCCTGACCCTCATGCCTGCTGCAAATGTGGAGTTTGTATGTTCTCCACGTGGTGGCGTGGATTTTTCTCCGGGTCCTCCAGTTTTTCCCTCCACATTTTGACTCAACATCACGCGTTTAAGAGTATTTGGCCTCTCATAAATTTCCATGTGACAACCCACTTCGATAAGCCAGCAGGCCCGCTTCTGAAAAAGAGCTATGTATAGCTCCAGTGGGGGGGGGGGGAGCCTTTGTAAAACAAAACAAAATAGTTTCTAGGTTTTTTTAATTAGCGGGGCGTCGCTTACCGCGAACAGGTGCCCCGCTATCACCGCCACCCCGACGGCGACGGAGCCCGGGATGCGCGGCTCCGGTCGGTTGGGGTCGCACGTGGAGAAGACGGTGAAGGACAGGAAGAAGGTGATCATCATCTCGATGAGCAGACCGTGACCCGCAGACAGCGACTTGTGCAGCTGTGGGGGGGGGGGGGGGGCAGCGGGGAAGGGGAACACGTGTGTGTGAGTTGGGATGGCGTGCGTGTGCGTGCGTGCGTGCGTACGTGTGAATATATTTTGCGGGGCGTGGTGGCATGGCAGGTCGTCAGCTCGCCACGCTGGGAACGGTGTTCGATTCCCGGCTCGCGACGACCGAATAACAGTGGCGAACATCCTGAACCGGTGCTGGGCCTCAGCTTGCAATGAGTACCTGGTGCGGTGTGCAAACGTCAGCACTGGGGAGACAAAGGCGGCCGGGCATGCTGCTTGCTACACCCACCCGCTCGTTTTCCATGGTGGCCTCAATAGGCGCTCGCTAACAGCACTTGTCCCAACGGTCTGTTAAGGCTATGGGGGGGGGATCTTTGTATTTGTAGGTTGTCATGGAAGGAGTTGCTGTGTGTGTGCCGACATGCAGTTACATCTTTGGCATTTGGGGTGCAGTGATGCTGCGAGGCAGGCAGTGGGGGAGTGCGTGTTCCAGCAGGACGCAATGTTGGTGGTCAACCTGCAAAGCAACATTCCACGTGGCCGTTTTTTTAGTTTTGCCTCCAACGTTAACCCCCTTTTGCTCAGTGCGCGCACACATATATACACGATAGTCCTGGCTCACCCAACTTGTACAGGGAACTTTTGTCCATCCACTGTTGTTGTAGTGAGGGACCGTCCAACACAGTGCCGGTGATGGGGGGGTTACCTGACCATACTTCACCGCTTTGCTGATCAGATCTCACCGTGCCAGCTGGTAGGTGGGGAGCATAGTTGCTGGAGCATGGTACTGTACAACAGTAGATATTTCAGCACTATCCTCTGTCACCACGCTGCAAGCGGTAGAACCAAATGCCTTCATCTAACACTAAACTATGTTTTTATTTGACCAGATAAGGCCCACTTGAGCGATACAGCTCTTTTTCAGAAGCGACCTGGCCACAAATGGTTGTTCAACGAAGTGGCTTATCACGTGGAAATTTTAAGCAGCCAAATACCCTAAACGCTTGTTTATAAATGTGGATGGAAAAACCGGAGGACTCGGAAAAAAATCCACGTGACCACGGGGAGAACATGCAACTCCAAATATACAGCAGGTGTCAGGGTCGGCATAGAACCCACGACCTCCTGCATACCAAGCGAGGTAGTTACCATCTCGCCACCATGGCAAGACAAAGATCCCCCGTATAGTCTGAACAGACTCTTGGGGTAAGTGCTGTTAGCGAGCACCTATGAAGGCACCACACGCGGCCGCCTTTGTCTCCCCAGTGGTGACGTTTACACACCGTACCGGGTGCTCAATTGAGGCCGAGTCGACCAAGGGGACGCCCAGGGCCGGTTCAAATAATCGTCACTGGTGTTGGCTGTGAGCGCTAATCGAACTCGGGTCTCCGGGTTCGTAGTGAAGCGTGGCACCCATGGTGGCACCTATGCTGACACACACTCACACGCACCGGGTGACTGATATCAATTCTAATGATCTTGAAGTGAAACCAAAAAATAGGAAAGCTGAATTTGCCCACACAAGTACAGCACAGTCGAATCTGTTACCCTATAAAAAAAAAAATAGACCCGACTTAATTGTAAAACAATGGATTTTGTGGTGCTGCTCTACAGTCTACCTCGTAGGCCCACAGCCTGCAACAACCTGGTTGTCAACGGTATTATTTGGTGATTTCTGCATTGGCACTGGTGCACAGGCACGAGTAACAATAAACTCTACACATTTGTCAATAACACCGTGGTCTTAAAAAGAAAACCATATATATAATAGATGGCGTTTCAGCCAATGGGCCTTCTTTATAGCACAATAAAAAATGGTTTAACGTGATGAAGGGCCATTGTAGCCTATTTATGAAATATGTTACCTTCAAGGCCACAGTGCTATTGACTAACGTTCTGAGGTTGTTGTTTGTCCACAAAGGTGGACCCATCAAATCATTACCCAGGCTCAACCTGGGTAATAATGTGACAAGATCTCATGGGACGGTTCTAGGTGATTTCGTCAGGGGACACTTTCCCTAGAATACAGTTCAGTGGTTGCTGGCTCGTACGGTATTGTAGGTAAGCTATGCAAAGTACAACCACATCCTCAAGCTGCGTTGTACAGTCCTGCACAGATCAAACACGGCAATGGAACGCGTCTTGAGCAGGTAAGGCTTGGTTTAGACGACAGGCTGTTATGCTTCATTACAATTATCTTAAATAATACAGTAATAAATCATCAATGGCGCCTCCTTCGCATAAATAAAAGTATTGTTTTACACATCCCACACAGCCTTCCGAGAGTATATAATTTCAGCAGCAATGGTTCAGGCCGAGCAACACTCTGTACTGATTCTGACATTTATTGTCTCATCAGCAGAGTCAGCCTCTTCTTCGAACCAATGCTGGTGAACTGGACCTTCTCTGTCAGATGTGTGTCCCTAGATGGGCGTTTGGTAAATCGCTAACTAAACCCTGCACATCACTAACCACTGTTTGTGATACTGCGTTTGCAGTGGTGCACAGGCAGAGATAACGAAAACGCAATAATCAATAACAACGCCAAAACTAAAAAGGACAAAACAATATATACAATCGGGGACCTCTCCACGAAAAGGCGCTTCTTATTCTTAGCAGAGAGACCCCTCAGTTATTGATGGAATGTGCCGAGTTTATATACACAAGTAGGCAATAATGATATCTTGCCTGGCCTCTTGCCTAGTGTATAATAATCACAAAACATGTACACCCCTTTCTCAATTCACTGCTGAATGAAGGCCGACCCACGCTTGCTCAGTCACGGGAGTAGTTTGGTTATACTTCACCCCGGTTAATCAGTGCAGGCGAGCAAAAGTTTTGGGAGGGCAGCGTTGGTTATCAATCGCCGCTGGCGTTAGACACGACTGGTGATCGAACGCCGGTGACATTGCACCTTCTCGTCGGCTTAAATGGTGATAAATCAAAGTAAATCTGGTTGCGTTTAGACCTGATTGAATAAAGAGCATCGGCCGGACCTGGTTAAATAAAGGTGAACATTGAATTGAACTGAGCTCGGTTACATAAGAGTAAGAGCCATTCAGTGACACTGTTCACACGAACGTGTCTCAAAACCCATTAAGATGTATACGGATTCATGGCAACCCGCAAGGAGACAAAGTAACTGGAGCTGCCAACGAACGATGCAATCAATCAGGCGCTTAAATAAAGCGTGGGCTCGGACAGGCATTGTTCTTTTACAAGGGCGACGTGGAAGAAGGTAATCTAGCGTGCGGGAACGAATGAAAATCCCAACGCTGCGCGCCAATAGTTTTTTTCCCTCGTAAAAGATGGCTCGGAAAAATCGTTAAAAATATGTGTTTAAAATAGAAATCACGTGCCGCGTTGTAGGAAAATTAATATTGAAACTATACAAGGCTCGCGTTACCACAAATGAATAAAATGCAGTCTACAGTTGAAACGATTGGTTGAATTAATCGACTAAAGTTGTAATTGATTATTTTGTGGTCGATTAAAATTTGGTGGTCGCAACCCACATCTGGCCTCCAGAAGGAGGGAAACCCCCCACAATCCACACCCAGCGCGACAGGCTGACTGTGCCGATGACCTCTCCATGCCCCCCGCCCGCCACCTCCCGTCCAGCGGCACAAGTCGTGAGAGTAATCGTACCGATAATCTGTCGAGTAATCGATTACAGGACTCGAACACAGCAATCAGATAGCCCAGCTCTTAATTTAGTCCCCCAGCACCTTTGCGCCATTTGGGCCAATGTTTTCCAGGAGCTTTAGATTAAACAGAAAACTCCAGAATAACTTTCGACCTTCCCACTACGATCACTTTTTTGCTGTTGTTTAAACCACAGCTGCTGAGCACAGCCACAAAGGCCAGATTAGTGACATAGCCGGTCCATGACGGGTGCGGAGAGATTTTGTGCCAAGCGTATTAATTGTTTTACTACGGACAAACATTATCACTGTTAAACGGTAGCAGGAACTGTGCAATTGACAGTCTTACATGATACTGTCACTGATTGGGTGTTTTGTTGTTGTTGAACATGATCAGATTTTTGTAACCAAATCGAGACTTGGATTCAGGTCGGTGGGGATTGACAGTGAAGTATATGTGCGTTAGGCAGCTAAATGTCTACAACTCTCAGCTTGTTAGTTAAACAAATATGATGCTTGGAGTGTACTGATATCTGCAAATGAGTGAGTGGAAGACGAGAAGGCAATCATAAAGATAAGTAATATTGTAGATGAAACAGATCCTTGCAGGATTGCAGGGTTGATGGTTGAAGGTGTAAGATTGGCTTAAAGGAGCTAAGGGGCCACGGAGCCGGTCCTGATTTTCACGAAACAAAGTATAGCAACTCAGAGTGATTGAACAGCCGATTGTTAATGATAGCTTCCATCACTTTGCATAGATCTGAAGTCAAGGTGATCGGATGATAATTGCACTTACAACGTGGATAAAATTTATTTCGGAATTGGAAGGGCACGAGATAATTTTCCAAGCCGTCGGCAGAGTCTGCGTGCCGCCCGAGAGCTTGAAGAACAGAGAAATCATTCCTCCAGAAGTTCCATGGGACGATACAACCTAAATGTCACTCGAAAAGTAAATTGTGGCGACTAGCTTCACAGGCAAGCTCGGGTCCATACCTGCCCACTCGCCTCAATAAATGAATGACGGACTGATTGGGCACGCAATCCTCACTTTCTTTTCACTTTGCCCAAACACTCACTCTCTTGCGCTCTCTCTATTCTTATTGTTTCATTCACGGATGGATGGGATTTTTGATTAGTTTGCTGCCACGCATTTCCACACGATGCAAGCCGCTTTGTTGACTCTATCAGGTCCCATAGAAAATATCCAATCCCATCTCCCACCGCCCCTCCAACCCACACCACCACCCCCCACACCCCGCCCCTCCCACCCACACCACCACCACCCCACACCCCGCCCCTCCAACGCACACCACCACCACCCCACACCCCGCCCCTCCAACGCACACCACCCCACACCCCCCGCCCCTCCCACCCAAACCACCACCACCCACCACCCCCCGCCCCTCCGACCCACCTGCGTGACCGCCATGTCGCCGCGAGCCTCGGGCGGAGTGACCGCGTAGACGAGACCCGCCGCCGTGACGGCCCCCACGCACTGCGCCAGCATGTAGACCACGGCCTTGGCCAGCGTGATCTTCCTCATGCACGCCATCGCCGCCGTGAGCGCCGGGTTCAGGTGCGCGCCGCTCACGTGGCCGAACGCGTGGGCCGACGCCGCCAGGCTGAGGCCGAAGGCGAGGGCCGTGCGGAGGGGGTCCGAGGCCTGGTCGGGCCACGGCATCGCGGAGCCCAGGGCCAGCATGAGGAAGAGGGCCGTGCCCGCGAACTCGGCGGCCACGCAGCGCCAGAAGGCTTGGGTCCAGACGCCGCGGAAGGCGGTCATGGCTTAGGCCTGCGTGTGAGTGTGACGCGTGTGTGACGTGTGTGTGTGACGTGTGTGTGACGCGTGTGTGACGTGTGTGTGTGACGTGAGTGTGTGCGGTGTGTGGCATATGCATGTGTGTGATTTAAGTGTGATGTGTGTCGCGCGTGTGTGGTGTGATGTGTGTGGTGAGTGTGCATGGTGTGGCGTGTGTGTCGTGTGATTGTGTGTGATGTGTGTGGAGCGGTAGTGTCGCGGTTAGCGCTACGCTGCAATACGAACCCGGCCACCCTCGGGGTTCGATTCCCGCTCACGGCCAACACCGGCGACGTCTTTCTGAACTGGTCCCTGGACTCCCCTAGGTTGACTCAGCCTTAAATAATTACCTGGCATGGAGGAATTGAAAAAAACACTGGCGAGACAAAGGCGGCCGGGAGTGGTTCTGACCACACCACTCTGGCGTGCTTTTTCCCGGGGCCTTGAAATAGGTGCTCGCAAACACAACTTGTCCTGTTTGTTGTGGACTTTATTGACCCCTAACATGGTTTCCCCCTTTTTGCTTAGTCATTTCTGTTTTCACATCCATTATGCAAAAAAACATTACGTTTTGGAGAATAAAATTGCGGATGGGGGGGGGTCACAAGACATCTCGGCCACCCTCTACAATATACACACGTGGGAGGAAACTTGAGATTCCGGAATCTCGACGTTGCCCAAGGTTGTCATTTAGTTTATGATTATAATTATCCCTCTTTTTTTGCTCACTTTGCGTGAGGGTCCTGCCAAGTATAACCCAAAATGGGTAACTTTTGCTGGGAATTTTTTTTAGTTAAGTTTGGCGACAAATTATTCGGAACGTGACACCGTCACACGGGAGAGTCCTATTGACGCGAACGCGGTCACGGCAGCTTCAACATCCACTCTTTGAAGCAAGGTTACAGCAGGTCGGCCGAATGTAACCGAACCCTGAATCGCCAGGGCATGTCACGGCATCTCGAGCGCACAATGTTCCGCACAGATGGATTCAAGGATAAGTTTTGCGAGACGATTCCCACCTATGGCCACCAAGAAGCCCAACGTTCACGAAATTTACACGCGTGTTTCTGTCAAACATAGCCCCGACCGCGCAGGTTATACTGTATCGTCTTACACAATATAGCATTGTACTTTAATTGGTAATAATCACATGCCCCTATACCCTACATACATCAAATACACACGCCACATCATGATACTATAAAATTACAAACCCTTTCAAATTCTACAACCTACAGGTGCCTGTCGGTAACAAAACTCATTCTTTCTAGGTCCAGTCACATCCCGTGACGATCACATCATGATACTATAAAATTACAAACCCTTTCAAATTCTACAACCTACAGGTGCCTGTCGGTAACAAAACTCATTCTTTCTAGGTCCAGTCACATCCTGTGACGATCACATCATGATACTATAAAATTACAAACCCTTTCAAATTCTACAACCTACAGGTGCCTGTCGGTAACAAAACTCATTCTTTCTAGGTCCAGTCACATCCCGTGACGATCACATCATGATACTATAAAATTACAAACCCTTTCAAATTCTACAACCTACAGGTGCCTGTCGGTAACAAAACTCATTCTTTCTAGGTCCAGTCACATCCCGTGACGATCAGCACATAGTCTCCTTTCTCAACCGGTGGCAGCAGGCTGAGTCAGCTTGCTGTCAGCCTCATCCACATACTGCACGGGAGGCTGATTAACTAGGTTCACCTGCGATGGAGATTGTAGTAAACGTGTAAGCATTTAGCACGGGGATTGCATTTGTGCGTTTGACAGCCTCACAGCAATGCGGACAGCATTTTTTTTGGTTGCCCCTGCCCTGAGTGTAACCCAACTCTCCCTCCTGGCAGAACATTTTTGACGGCTAAAGATGATAACGACGAACTTTAGGGATCGTTTTATTTCGATTAAGGGCATAAACTCGACTCTATTTGTGCTAAGTGTCAGCTGTCTATCAGATGCCAAGAGCGTCTTGTATGCTCTAGGGACACGTTCCATTCCTTGGCTTCATATATATACATAAGCACGCCTTGCTTGCTATATTATTAAATACAACGTTTCGGTCGCGAGGCGCAGGGAGGGACGGGACTGACGGTGACATCCAAAAGGACGTGTAACACGTTGCGAGCATTCATCACAAAGAGGTCTCGCGATGACGGCCGAAATATTCGAACGCATAATTCCAATAATCCCTTTTGGTGAGCAAAATAATCGTCGACACATTTTTATTTGTGTTAGCAAGGCCACCACCACCACCACCTTATTTTCTCGAACTGCGTTCGGGTGACGTTATTGTTTCATGCGTTACATCACCCGTCGGTCAGCAACGAAGTGGCTGTCAGGGAGCCATGTTAGGACACCAATGGAGCTATTATTGCACTTTTAAATAGCCCAGGTTGAAAACTCATTTCTTTAGAAACCGATTTTTGTGTCGAGTGTTGTTTCCCTTTCCCCGCCGCGCCTACGATAATTGTCGCGGTGGGCTACGTACGCTGCGAAAGAAGTTCAACGTACATAAACATCTGAATGTAATCTTACAGGTGACACACGGTGTGTGTGTATATATATAGCTATATACAGGAATCGCATGGGTGGAGTTTGGGTGGTAGGGGGGCAAGGAGGGAGCTGTGCCCCCCCCCCTCTTTATACATTTGTTTTCAGTAGTAAAAAATTAAGATTTCAAATAAATACATTATATGCCCCCGCGATTCCTGTGAAGGACAAAGTGAAATCCTGCCCCCCCCCCTCCCAAATATAGAAGTCAAACTCCACTTATGAGTACCGGTGTATACAGGTGCTAGGTACGTGTTCAACAGTTCGCGTTGAAAACATCAAACGTACAGAAGCATCAAACGTCCAGAAGAGACGCGTGGGTTTTATTTTATTATTCCTACCTGGCAGTTGCTGTTGGTGTCGTTGCTTAAATAACGTCTCGCTTGCCCACGGGCGACTGGATAGAATCCACCTGAGAGCCGGAACATATATAGACGCACCCACCCACCCACCCACAGCAGCCCCACCCACACACACACACCTGTCTGACGCAGTTATATCGTTTGAAGGGGAACGGGTTGAAGCAAACACGCGGCTTTTAAAAAAGCAGGCTCATTTTGGCACACGGTATCCGGCAAAACCCGTTGCTCAGTTTTTATTTTATTTTAAAGCACAGGGTTGGCGAAGAAGCTTCCCAACGTGCGGAGCGAAACGTCGGACATCTCTTGTCGGGAGGTGTACATTACCCGCGATGACGTCGTTCAGAAGCGTGGGCATTTCCCAAAGGAAATGCCGAACAAAGGAGTGGCCTAAAAAGCATGTAACTCAACACATTCGTCTTTCAACACTCTTTTTCCTTCAAAGGAAACAAAAAAATATATAAAATAGGTGATGTTGTTGGGCAATGGCCCTCCTTAATAGCGCATGATTGAAAGGAAATAAAAACCACCATCGCGATGTTCCCGCTTGCAATCACACGAGGGCACGGAAATATAACTGCTGCACGTTGGAGAAGATCGTATTGGCTGTAGAAAAGTGGCAGGAATCGTCACAGGATTGAATGACGGCTGGGTGGCCGAGATCTTCACGACGGAGTGGCTGTCAGAGGAGTGGGGAGGCGGGGTGACACGCCCAGAAGGAGATGGAGCGGATTAATTCAACTCGTGCGCTGGAGGCGGATGCATCGTTGCAATCGCGAGGGATGGCGACGGATGAGTGAGGCCCTTCATCCAGCAGTGGACAGATCATGGCTGACGAAGAAGCATGCATCTATTTCAGTGTTCTTCACTAATTTTCAGAGGTGGCCCATTTTGGGCGAGAAGAAGACATCAGCATGTGTGCGCGAGGGCCGCCACACCATTTGAAACCATTGGGGGTTTGACAGCAGCACGACGATAATGATGATGGGGGGATGTTGTCACGATTTGTGTATTTTCGGGGGCCGCACATCAGGGGCCGTACTGAAGGCCACCAGGGGCTGCCAGTGGCCCCTGCGGGCCTTGCAATGGAGAACACTTGTCTGTTTGATCGAACATTCAATTCGGATCGTTCATATACGACTGTTGTTGTGGTGGTGGTAGTTCTGCTGCGTTTGGGGCTGCTGTAAAATTGCCATGGGAGTCACGCACGTGACTTGGGGGAGAAGGGACCGCAAGGTGTCTCTCGACTGTTCGCAGTTACCATGGGAAGCAAGACGAGACACGCTTTTTGTCTCTCCCGTCTCTTACACGTGCACTGTAAGACACCTAATGGGTGTGTGCTAATCGGTCACATATGCATCACAAACGGTGACATTAATTGCGTCGCACTATGGACCCCGTGACGTGTTATTAGAGCCTATCCGATTACAATTTTCAGAAGCACTCCAACCTCATCTTGGTCACCTTTTAACTGTCCACATTTCACCTTCAGAAACTGCCCGTGATAATACTCTTTCTGGGTTCTCTGGTTGTGTCCATCTCTTTCTTTGTCCACTGTATTCCTCGCGTGTGACAATGGCTACGTTCATCTGTGTGGCAAAATGCTAATCGGATAAAACTGATGTATTAAAAAGCAATACAGCTGCTGATTGCTCAAAAATTGCTATAAGGTCTTCAAATTTTATTTTACGTTTCCATAACTCTACTTGCCCCAACTTCCTACAGTTAGACTCAGGAGTACAACATCTAGTACAAGAGTGTATGTGATAGTTTCTAGCGGGAGTCGCAAATCCCGTCTTCTTTATTTGTTTTTCGCTTTAGGCCAAGTGGTAGTTTTATGATAAAAATTATTGTCATTAATCCTCCACCAACCGACAAGATTGTCAAAACCTGCCACCCGAACTATGATGCCAATTCCCGAGCTGTCCGTGTCGACACTAGACCTGAGCTGTCGTTGCAGTGATATTGCGGTTGTCGTTTGGCTGTGCAAGTCGTGATTGTGGCAGCGGTGGTGGTTGCTAGAGCGAACTATGATCGCATTGTTGCAGTTTCAGTTAGTTTTATCCCCTCGCCAGGCAGGGTTACTTACGTGATTATTTATCAAGAGGAGCCACACTGAGTCGGAGGACACGTTTTGTCAGGAGGGTCCTGCCGCTTCATTGTGCTTGTTTTTAAATCTCAAGGCGTTTTCAGCCAAATAGTTTTTACTTGTGGGAGGAAAACGGACCACACCAGGATAAAACCCCATCGCGGCTGGCTACGTACGGTGCGAAAGAAGTTCAAGACACATATACATTTCATACTATCCCCGTAACGGTGGAAACAGATGGCGATGAGTCCACTTAGTGCATTGCCTTGTCCTGGCGAGCCGGGGCGTGGTACCGCGGCGCCCACGGTAAGGGAGTTTCTCGCAAACATTTGCGCGATTCGCCAACCCTCGACCTCTGCGGTGCCGGGCTTCTCCAACCTGCGCTGAGCCAATTGTAGTGAAGTATGGTCACGCAACCCGCCCCTCTCACCCACTGCCTCGACCCCCTGCCATCGAGTGTGAGCAAGAGTACCCCGATAAACCCCACGTTCAAAGCTCCGCACGGGTCTCTTAAAAGGCTCCGTCGCTGTTAACTGCCATCCCCTGGCTGCCTCGCAGCTCAAGCTTACAGATTACCTGGTAGCTCCAAGCAGTCTCCCAATAAAGAGTTCTAACCAGGCAGGAAGCTCCTGCTTAGCTCCCGAGATCTGCTCGAGATAGAGCGCCTGCAAGGTGACTTGACTCCGTTCACGGTGAGCTATAAACTTCGTGCTACGCACCACGCGTGGGATTTTCTGCATGTGGTTTTAAGCACAATAATGAAAACACTAAATTGCGCGATAAAAAAAAAACTTTCTGCAGAAGACTGGAAATTAATTGTACGTTTCCACTCTCCTTCCAATATAATTGAATCCTATAAATTATTGTTCGGATGAGCACGCTTCCGTACGTGAATAATGTATCATTGTAAGGCATGCATTACCATAGATAGTCATCTAAACTGGGGGGGATTAATGCAATTAATAGAAAAAATTCCAACGTAACAATCAAGCCGCATAGATTTCGGAGCAATCAAAATCAATCCTAGGTCTCCCTTGAAAAAGGGGGAAATTTGGTCGCAGCGGAATTTCCAACGTCGTCCAATCCCATCGCCTGCTTCGGCGTATGAGCCGTTATCATCGCTGCTACTCCGCGGGGGGGGGGGGGGGGGGGTGTTGGTCATTTCGGGGAGCAATTTTCTCCTTTGGCTGCCATTCGGTGACCGGTCTCGTCCGTGGGCCATCATCCCTTCTTGCGCGACGTCTTCTGCCCCATCTCACAATCTAATTTTTTCTCGTGAGAGTCGGCTGGACATCTCGGTACTTGCATTTGCTGCCTGATCCGATATGTCCTTTGTATCACTTTGAGATGTTTCCTTTTATAAATTTAGCACTTTCATAAATGAACGCTGTTGGTGCTGTTCCTCTGTCTCGGTTGAATTCCAACCGTGCATCTCTCTATTAAATCTCGACTTTCAGCTTTCGTGACTGCAGGAATTCATATTCTTGGGTCTATCGGTAAAGTCACGTAGATAAGTTCAAAGAAAATAAAAAAAACTACGACGTTTCGATCGCAACACAAGCAATCGTCATCAGGAGAAAAAAAAACGATTACTTGTGTTGCGATCGAAACGTCGGAGTTTTTTGTTATTTTTAGTTATTTTCTTTGAACCTATCGACGTGACTTTACCGAAAGACCCAAGAATATGTCAACTCTCTATTCTTCTGTTTGGCACATTTAATATTTTCTTATATTCCCTTTGTCAGTATCCACGTCTCTGATCTGTATGTCATAGCTGGCTGTTCAACTCAAAGAAAATGCGCACCAATTGAAAACTTCAGCAACAATTGCATGCTGCTTCTCGTGATGAAATTCAGTTTTACGAAAGCATTGCATCGAACTCTTATTTGTCTTTTTATATAACTAATTCCCCTTGGTTTATATAAGGGCAAAGATCCCCCGTATAGCCTTAACAGATTGTAGTGCAAGTGATGTTAGCGAGCACCTATGAAGGCCAGAACGCCACACGAGGGGGTGGGTGGCCAGCACCACGCAAGGCCGCCTTTGTCTTCCCAGTGTTGATATTTCCTACACACCGTATCAGGTACTCATTTGAGGCTGAGTCGACCTACGTACAACTATACATGCATACATTGCGGTAGCCCTCACAGCAATTACGTGACTTCACCGTGGTCTTTAATATAGGAACCATGCTTCCACATCTACCGCTTTCCCTCCACCTTCAAAGACCTGCAATGGCCAAGCGTGGTGGAGTGCACACATCACGCGAAGCCCCCATTCACTTGGGGGCATCGAGGAGGTGCCATAACCTGCTGGCTGAGCCAAGAAAATTCCGGTTCAGCACGCGGAATAATCTCCACCTGCATCCATCTGTACGGGGATAGAGCGTTGCCCCCTTTCGCAGGCGTGAGTTTTCTCCAGGTACTCATATTTCCTCCCACAGGTAGTGTAATACAATAATAATTATAAGTATATTTTGATCTTTGATCAATTGGTACTTATTAGTATTATTAAATAAGCTTTACGACCCGCACAAGCATTGGGAGGAAATTCATCCAACAAACATCGGCTGTATAATTAAGGGAAAATGTAATGTCATTGATTGCGTTGGAACGCCTTAACAGGAGTTACATAACCCGTGTTTCTATGGAAATGGCCGG
Source organism: Petromyzon marinus (assembly GCF_048934315.1). NCBI lineage: Eukaryota > Metazoa > Chordata > Hyperoartia > Petromyzontiformes > Petromyzontidae > Petromyzon > Petromyzon marinus. Next base: position 3,287,368 of record NC_133691.1, on the reverse strand, counting down.
CCACGCCTTTTGGCCAGGTCTATAGGGTGTGTTATTTTTTAAGCCGAACCGGCCAAGGAAGGCTTCTTGTATATGTTACGTGCATTACAATTTGCGTGTATGCGTTGCCCGATGGGGCGTTAAAGCCAGAGCTCGTGGGTGGGAGCATTCAAACACGAGTAATTGTAAGTGGCATCGCTTGGCATAAATGTGTGCTGGCGCTAAAGTGACTCCTTATTCTCACCTAACCGTGGGAATTGCAAAAGCCCACGCACCAACAAAAATGCCGGGCTGGATTTCAAACAAACACTGGATTTAGAATGAGAGTACAATTCAGCCATTGGGAATAAACACATATTTAATCGTAACATTTTCAAGATATGCTTCAAAGCTCTTTGTCAATCCGCTGCTGTATTAAGTCCCTCCCCGTGTAATTGGTTCCGAGCAGGTTCCAATATCGCTTGCCTCATGGTTTTGACTCGCGACGGAAGTTCTCAGCACTCCCGGGTTTAGGTCGCGCTCTTTTGGTGATCAGGCTTTAATTAGCGTGGCATCCAACTATGGAACGCCTTGCCACTTGAAATCAGGCAATCGGAGTCGGTAGATACATTCAAGTCTGCTTTGAAAACCCATCTCTTTAAACGGAGCCTTCCCCCCCTTGAGTTTGGTCGGTTACCCTTGTTTTGTTGTTTCCTGATTTTGATGCATTGCGCATTGGGATGATGTGGTGGAATGCGCATTATACATTTGAATTATCATTAAAGTTTACAAAGCATAATCATGAAGCCGTCGTGAGAGCCTCTGCGTCATAAGAATAGCACGAACACCAAACGTCCATGTCCACCCTACTTATTAATCTAATTTTGCCGCGGCAGCTGGGAATCAAACTCAAAGTGGCTGGGTTCATTTGCGCAATTCGCTAACTGCTGCAGCATTGCCCCTGGGGTTTTCTCTCTCTCACTCTGAACTGAACAACATTAGCCGTGCTCAATACGTGGTAGTCGCCGATCGCATCGGTAACCACGTGCAATGTGAGAAATCGTAACTTCGCACGCTTCAGAGACGGCGGAGCTGTGGAAAATTTTCTCGTTTAAAGCTCGCAGAGCAAAGCCACCTTCTGCTCACGGCTCCCACGCTCGCACAAAACTGCCACCGCCGTGTCGTGTTGCCCGCGCCGTCCTAATGTGCGTTTGGCTCACAGGGTTGTATTTTTTTGAGCTGAACTTTTTAATCCCACCTTGTTCCAAATGCATGGTCGGAGTCAATGGACGCAATTTATTCCATTCGAAGTCAAGCCGTCGGCCCTGACTTTCGTTAGCTGTCCTTGACTCTCCAGAAACAACAACGAGAGATTAGCCAAGAGAAGGCATCCTGTACTTTTCCAACAAGAGGCTTTTTAGTGGCAATGCAGTCGTTTTATTGAGGAGCCCTCACAAACAGAATGTAGTGCTCACGTAACAAGAATGTGGGACCTCGACATTATTACGAACTGGAAACAGCACACGACCAAGTCACCCCGGATTTGTTCGATCTGAACGGACCTCAGAAGATAAGCAAGTTTAGAGCCTGGTTTTTATTTGCATGTGAGACTGCCTGAAAATATCAGGCGTTGTATTTACGCTTGAACTATTTAGATAATTTTGCTGTTGTAAATGTCCAAATGATAAACCACTTTTTTGAGCTATCATTCGTGGCCATGTCGCTTTTTGTAAAATAAGTTAATACTTCAGTGGGCTTTGTCTGGTAGGATGGGGATGGTTTCGTTTGATTTGTTTGTGTTTGGGTGATTTGTTCACCTTTTTTGTACTTTGCACTATTATCATGTTTTTTGTATTGTTTGTTGTTGTAATGTTTTTACCCGCCCCGACTGGACATCTGTGAAAATAGCTTTATAGCTCATCGGATTCCTCCAGTATAAATACATAATCTGATTTTGATATAAGTAAATATTCTGAACTGCACGGTGACCAGTACAGCAATCTATCTATGCCGAGCGTTTTCTAATACCGCCTGGTATTGTGTGGATTTCTCTCCGGTTTCTTCCCATTCGAAGCCAGGCACTCATCAGTGGAATAGGCCAATGTATCAGGACCCTCCAGAAAAAAAAAATGTGCTGTGACTCATAGATATCAAAGCGATGTTAACCCCCACTTTAACCCACCAAAGAATACTCATACACCAGCATCATGGCATTATATCGTGTGTGGCAGTACCGTACAGTATTGTAGAGTTTGGGGTTTATTTTGGCATACCGGTAATAAATAACCGGCGTTATTAAATAAACACCTTATCATACCTGACATGAGTAATTACCTTGAAACTCTCTGTTTTACCACTCGAGCACATGCACATACGGACCCACATGAACAATACTGATCGGCACACCGTACATACGTAACATCTCTTTATTTAAATGATGCATGGTATTGTCGTAACTTATGTATATTAAACAAGACGGGCGGGCTGAACGCAACGTTTGCAAACTAGGTCTTGTCACACACACTCCACCCGTGTGTGTGTGTCTGTGATCCGTTAAGAGCTGGTGCCGTATATATCGTCTTTTTTAAAATTGTGCACTCCCAATACAATAAATATGGGGCCAAACCAGGGCCTTATTTATTTCAGCCGGAGATGTCTGGGGCTGAGCTCTGGAAAATATTTTCCGCCTCCCCCCCACCCCTGTCCACGCCACTGACCACCTCACGGTGGAAAATCTGGAAAATCTACGAGATTGATTTACCATGATTTCCATTGTGTTGATGGAGTGCTGTCACCAATTGTGGGTAACCATCAGTATTTGTTTAACACGCCTGACACTGCTGATGAGCCACACAAGTAAACCGGTTCGTGTGTAATTCGCTTACGGAACCGTGGCCTGGAGTCAAACTCGGGTAACCAGATGCATTGCGGTGAGCGCTAACCATTGCAAGCATGGATCGACTGTCGTATGATTTCACTGCAATCATAATGGACGGTAAATCTACTTTGAACCCAAGAAGACAGACACCTCTACATATGCATATGACCTTGAAGAGGGGCACCAGTTAAAAACAGCTGTCCATTCTTGCACACGAGTTATTTTCGGGTGATGGAGGTGATTGAGGTGCCCGGCGGTGTTGTGTGGTGCGATTGGAGAGGTCTGCCAGGCCGCATTGCGTGAGATTATCTGGGCGGCCCTGTTTGTTCATGGGATTGCTTCTATGTTAAGTCAACAAGGGATATGTGTGTGTGTCAGGTATAAGCGCTTTAATGAATGCCACTGCGGTATCACAGGTGTAATCATCATTCAGAAAAAAAACATCGTGAATAGGAGAATCGTGATAACATGATGATCATTATCACCATGAGCAGCCAAGAGCCTCATAATAACGATCATTAGGACCATTAATTATCATCATGTTCATCACTATCATCATGATCATCATGAGTGGCAAATCTAATCTTTGTTATCCATATGATGGCCATAACCACAATGAAAAGCAAATGCCAATATCCAGACTCATGATCACCATCATCATCATCGAGAACAGCAAAGGTCATCATCACGAGAAACAGAGGTCATCGGCATGATGATCATGGTCATTTGTCATCATCATCTTCATCGGGCGCATCAATCGTCATCTCCCTAGCGTTAATTTAAATGGCACTTACATGGAACAATGGAAGGAAAGAAACAACTCGAACCAATAAAACTCAATGACGCTCGTCTTGTAATCCACCCCAAGCACATACTCTGTACACAGTGTATATGTGTGTGTGTAAATGAACAGTGCGTGAGGTCTATCGTTAAACCTTCTGAGTGGTGGGATCTCTCCTCTCTCGATGTGCACTATTTGCAGCGGGGGCCTATATTTTGACCGACGATACCCAACCCCCGAACCAGATTTGCCACAGTAGACGGTCCGGTTGGGGTCAAAGCACACCTGCTATCTTTTTAGATTCGTAAATAATGTGCAATCGAATGCGTCGCACGTACACTGAGTGCGTAGTTGAACGATTCACATTTTGACGCCTACTCCCACAGCTCCAGTAGTCAACGTCAGTGGGAAGGTCGCTTCTTCTTCTGTGCTGCACCCCCCCCCAACGGACCCCCCCCCCCTGCACGAAAACTTCCTCCCAGCAATCCATGCTGTCCACCCCCTACCTCTGTTCCAAGTCCAGGCTCAAGTCCTTGCTTGGCTCTTCTGCCTGTAACCGACTACCCGTTCTCATATATATACACAGTATATATCATATTTTTGTTCATGCGAAACTGATGTCCCACTGCCGCCGTCTTGGTAAGAAGACGTGAATCTCGAGAGTTGTTGTTGTTGAACCGCAATTGTCACCGCCACCGCTGTCCGCTCGTCGCTGCTTCCCCGACGCGTGAATGCCTGCCGCACGACACCGCATCTGCCCGAGCCGCGTGCTCGCGGGCACGCGGCTCGCGAGGCCGCGCGGGCTAGTAAATGTCGCCGAACGGCTTGGAGTAGTTGAACATGATGTAGTCCAGGTAATAAAAGTCGTACGCGCGTTGCCTCTCCCGCCTCGACAGCGCCGACAGGTATCTGCGTCCCATCGCCCGGCCGTCCTCGCCCGCTGCCTCCGTCGCCGTCCCGTCTGCGGCGCCGGCGGTCCAACCCCTCCCGGTTTCCTCCTCCCGGTCGGCACGGTCGCCCGTGCCCGCGCGTTCCCCCGACGGAGGCGTCTCGGGAGACCCCGCGGCTTCTTCGGCTTCGGCCGGCACCTGCGCCACCCGCGCCTCGCCTTCCCCGGGGAACGTGACGGCGTCCGGCACGCCGACGGCCCGGAGGAGGTTGTTGGCGTCCCCCTCCAGCTCCTCGAACTTGCCCACGAAGTCGTAGGAGATGGCGCACGGGTGGCAGAGGCGCGTCGCCGCCTCCCAGTGGATGTCCATGCCGAGGGGGCGCCGCGGGTCCAGCAGGTACCGCAGGAACTCGCGGAAGGTCACGCCCTCGCCCGAGCGTAGGGCCTCGCGGCTCGCGTTGGCGCGGTAGCGGGCGAGGATGGCGCGGCCGAACAGTGGCTGGTAGTAGGGGTTGGGGCGCTCGAGCTTGTCGCGGAAGGCGGAGACGAGGCGCTCCAGCGGCTCGCGCACGAAGAGGACCTGCCGCGGAGAAGCGGCGGCGGAGCCAGAAGCGGCAGAGGCGACATCAGCAGCGGCGGCAAGAGATGCAACAGCAAATGATGAATTGACAATTAATTCAGGGCATCAACAACGATAGCGCTGCTGATCAATAAGTTAATCGCCATTACACCTTCGACAACAACCACATTTAATTCATATGTGGTTATCCAACTCTTATCCAATCTTGATTTGAAGCTTTCGTGACTGCAGGAATCTATATTATTTGGTTCTTTCGGTAACGTCACGTAGGTATAAAATTATCCACTCTATCTTATTATCAGCTCTATCTGGCCTCTCTACATGCTTCGAAGAAGGGTCATTGCCTATAATATATTTCTAATATTAAGGCCACACAGTCTTATTGACGGACGTATTGAGCTTTTTGTTGTTTAATGTGAATGGTGCTTGTGCACACACCGCTCCCAAGGCAGCAGCATCAGCAGCATCACCAGAAGTCCGTATCCGTGGAAGTGAGTCACTCAACAAACAATTCGTTGGCCGGTGTGGGATGCTGCTAAGGTCCAGTCCAGGGGTCGGCAAACCCGCGGCTCCTTAAGGACCGCTCCGTGACGTCGTTTATTAAGGTCCGCCTTTCTCGTGTTCACCACGCAGTGCCTTTGCGGCTCTTGAAATAGTGAGTTACCGGCCCCCACATACAATCTGTCAGATTTGTGAGTTCTGTTCCCAATCAAATGCGCAGCGGTGGCTGGGAAATGTTAACTCCCTCGCCTGGTGTGCAGGAGGTCGTGGGTTCTATCCCGACCTTGACGCCATCATATTTGGACCACAATAGAGGGGTTTTTTTGGGGTCATATTGGTCGCGAAAGCCTACGTGTTAAACTGCATATTTGGAGTTTGCGTGTCTCTCTCCCCGTGGTCACGTGGATTTTCTTCTCCGGGTCCTCCGGTTTTTCTCCTCCACATTTAGAATCAACATCGCGCGTTTAGATTATTCTGCTGCCACTAAATGTCCACGCGACGAGCCGCTTCGTTCAGCTATTATTTGCGAGAGCCAGGTCGCTCCTGAAAAAGAGCTACATAGCTCAGTGGGCCTTACCTGGCCAAAGGAACAGAAAACATTTCATCGTCACTTTTCAGAATCCCAGCACGAGAGGCCGACCGCCTCGTCGCGACCGACGTCCGCCTCTCTCGCCATCCACCCCTCCCCCCCCCAACGAGCGCCGCCCCCCACCCACCTTGGTGTAAGTTGCGAGCCGCCGCTCCATCTCGGCGCGCCCGAAGCTGTCGAGCCTCCGCAGGCCGTTGGCGTAGTGCGCCGCGTCGTGCGCCACCTCCCCGGCCCTGCGCGCCGCTCCACTCAGCACCATGAGCAGCCGCTTCCAGTTGGTGCAGCCCACCTTGGGCACCTCGCAGTAGAGCAGGCGGTAGCGGTCCTCCACGTAGAGGCGCGACACCTGGCGCGGAGACACGGGGGCCGCCGCGCCGCTGCCCGCGCCGCCGACGCCGTAGCGCGCGCACAGCTGCGCGATCTGCGCCCTGCGCGCCACCTGCGCCTGCGCCGCCGCCTCCGGCAGGGCGGAGAGGTTGAGGCGAGGTTCCCGCGGGGCGTCGGGGCCGAGTCGGTGCGGCGGCGGTGACGGTGGAGGCGGCGACGACGGCGATGACCGCGGAGAGCCATGAGGCCTGAACGCAGCGTGGTTGAGAACGGAGGCGGCGGTGGTGGTGGTGGTGGTTGTGGTGGTGGTGGTCGAGGAGGTTACGTGGTCGCGTGACATTGCTGCTGCCGCCGCTGCCGCCGCTGCCACTGCTTCGTTGTCGAAGAGGCGCGATGGATGGGCTGCCGACGAGAAGACCGAGGAGGAGGATGAATTGAAGGTTCCAAGTTCTCGGTTGAGGAGCTGCCGCTTCTGTGCCGCCGCGTTCACGGCCACTCGGGCCTGGGGGGAAGAGAGGGCGGCCGAGGAGCGAGCGGGGAGGCGATCGCCCTCCTGCGAATCCTGCAGACGTGAGAGAGGCGGAGGACACTCGTCGTCGTGGTCCTCGTCGTCCTCATCAATGGCACCATCATCATCCAATCATAATCATTATTTACTTTCAGTGATCACCATAGTCATCATCATCATTCGGTCCCATCGTTGCCGCCGTCATCATCATTCAATCATTTATCATCAAAGTTGTTCGATCACAATCGTTCATAGTCACCCAAACATCAGCTTTCAATTATTCCTCTTCATCATCATCATCGTCACAAAAGATGGTGGCCACATCGCGCACTTTCAGATGCGCTCCTGTGGCCATCTGAAACGCTCTTCCTGCCGATATTAGAAAGCCATTGGAGCTAATCACACTTTTAAATCATCAAGATTGAAAACCCATTTCTCTAGAAAGGCTTTTTGTGTTTAGTTTGTTGTCCTTCCCCCGCAGCTCTGATTAGCACGGTTGGCTACGCACGGTGCGAAAGAAGTTCAACATACAAGCATACATACGTCGCATCATGATCCAATAGAAGCCTTCACAGCGCTTTGTTGCACGTAAATCCGTGCCGCCCATCAATATGAGACGACACAAGGCTTTCGACGAAATCACGGATGTGAAAATAGACTGCGCGTGTGAATAACGAATAACCCTCTCACAATTCTAAATTGGGAAGGGAATGCGCAAAGTCATGAGACCCAGCACACGCTGTGCCCAATGAATCTTGACGGCGAGACTCGATGTAATCATTCAACTACAGAACAATACGCACGTAATTCAACATTACATATACATGTGCGTGAAAAAATACATTCAATCGCTGCTGAATGTGGGCTTACCCACGCCATGTCAGTCGCGGGGATTGTTTGACCATACTTCGCTATACGCTGGTCAGTGCGAGGTTGGTGATGTAGGTATGGCAGCGGTCACCCACCACTGATGTCACCACAGCCAGGAATGTAGCTCAGGGGGCCGGTTCATCGTGTAATGTTGATAAGGTGAACTACCTTACCAACATTACAAGGTCCTCTTAAATTGTCCTTGCATTGTGAATCCTCTGCGCAGTTGCATTCATTACACATTCCCATATATTACACATTCCCAAATAATGAACATGCCCATACATTACACATTCCCATTAATTGCACATTCCCATACATTACACGTTCCCATTCATTACACGTTCCCATGCATTACTCATTCCCATACAAAACCGCCACGGCTTCTGGAGTGAGACTAACTATGGAGCAGCAGCCAAAGGAGAGCACAGAGAGTAACAAAACACCCCGTTACAATTTATTTTTGTGGCCAATAACGGTGAATTATATGATTACCGCTTGACATGTGTGGAGTTATGAAATAATGAACTCGAATTAGCCGTGTGAAATGAATGGTTACAGCCAACGTTGTACCACCTTAAGCGGCACCGATTTCTGCTCTGGCCCACGGGCTAATTGTTCATCCGATGCTTGGCGAAAATGCCTACCCACGCTGCATGAAGCACAGGGCACTTGTTCGACCATACTTCACCACGCTGGTCGGGTTGAGTTGATGAAGCGGTTGGGGGCAGAATGAGAAGTTGCGTGGTGGGGGGGGTATGTGATGGAATCGGTTGCAGCCGTGGCAGGGAATCGAACTCAGGTTTGCTGGCTTCATTTGAGACCGCAGGGCCGCACGTCGCTGCAAGCGCCACTTCTCACGCTTACTGCCACCTCAATTTACCCATCAACATTTGGAGCAGCCGCTGTTGCTTATCGACATGCCTTGCCTCGAGAGACCAATCCAGCCGGCTGCTATTTATTTATCCCCCCCCCTTCCCGCGCTCTCTCGCCTCTCTCTCTCTCTCTTCCCCGCTTTTAAAGTAAACACGCGACGAGACTCATTGCGTCAATTGCTCAATCGGCCGTGAATTCACGCTGGTGCACTTTAACGGGGGTGGGGGGGGGGGTAGTAAACGTGCGGCGGTGGCATGGAGTGTCGCGTCGTCACGGGGCTCCCGTCGACGTCTACAGCGAGGGCAGCAGCAGCAGCCGCAGACGTTCGCAGTTTAAAGGGCAAAATCTTAAGTGGGCACGCTGCCCCCTGTGTGTGTGTTTTTCTTTCTTTCGCGAAGGGAATTCGCGGGTCCAGAGCAAAAAATAACTCTGCCAAGCACCCCCCCCCCCACATCCCCCCCCCCCCCAAGAAAAAAACGACCCCACCATAATTTTTAAGTCGGTGAACGTTAATTTGGAAAGAATGGTAATCGCTTACTGACACTTTGTCAATCCACTGCTGGATGAGTGCTCCCTTCCCCACGATGCATCAGTGGCGGGGATGGATTTCATTGACTGCTTCACGACACCGGTCAATGGGGGGCCGGAGGGCTGGAGTGGTGAAGGAGAGAGAGCGAGAGTAGATGCTGGCGGCATAGAAGTATTGCCCATTGTTGGCCGCCCCAGCGACAGCCTATAACACCTGTTATGCACGGTGCTCACCCATCCAGGCACCGTCCAGCGGATGAGCCAGCCAGAGGGCCAGGTCGGATATCACACGCCGCTGATATTGGCCACGGCCGCGAATTGAACTCGGGTGCACGGTGCAGTCCGTTAACCACTGCGCCACCGCTCCCCCCCTCCCCCCCCCATTTCTAAAATGTAATTGTCAAAAAAAATCCACAGTTGCATTAATTGCGCCTTCTCATAAAAAAAAAACCCACCAGCGTCTGTTGGGGTGAGACTGACTAACTGCGGAATGGCAGCCAACGGTAGAGAACAAGACGGCGGATTTTGCCCTGCGGCAACGGGTTCCGTCGATGTCTGCACTGCTGCAACAGACAAGACGTGAAGGTCAACTCCTCGAGCAATGCAACAGATTTATTTATTTTTTTGGCCAGGGCAGTAAACGTGTGGGTCGAGGAGGGTGTCGCGTCAGGGCAGAGGGACCGGGGGATGTGGTGGAGGTCCGAGAAGACGGCCCGAAACTTTCGCACCTCCGATGAGCACGGTTGGCTACGCACGGTGCGAAAGAAGTTCAGCATGTCGTAACGCCGTGCGAACCGCGCTGTATTTGCTTCAGTGCGGTTGACGACACTTTTTTGGTGCTAATAATAGAGCCGTGCTAGTTATTTACACAAGAGAGTTATCGGTTGAACGTGCTTATGTGTACCCATAAAAGCTGTGGTTTTTAATGCGTGCATTCATTCTCAAGTAGACAAATATTGAACGGGGTAATTCAACATTTCAATTACGAGGGGCTCTTTGTTTAATAATGCCTTGTATTTATTTGCACGTGCAAAATTCTCACCGGCTCGTAAGATTAATATCCCTCTGGTGGTGTCCTGCGTCGGGATGTCTCGACCGATACAACGCACACACACGAGCGGTTTTACACGCCCATCTCCACCACAGATGGATTCAAGAATACATTTCTTCGCACCGCCGTCTGCCCACCTCGCGGCCACAATAATTATGGAGGAGATTCTTCTCGAGATGCTGCGGCAAAGTAGTCTGGGTGTTATTCTTGGATCTTTCGGTAAAGTCACGTAGAAGGGAAACAATAAAATAATAGAAATATAAAACAATACAATTCTCACGACGTTTCGACTGCAACACAAGCAATCATCATCAGGTGTGAAAACCACAACAAGAAAATTTGAAAAAAGTGGCGGTTATTTTTAACGTTAGCACCACGGAGAGCGATTTCACAGTTTGTTCACATGGACGAGTCCATCTATGTTCGGAAAGAGGAGGGGGGAGACGAAAAATAATGGATGCGGTCTGAAAGCCACCTTAAGCGTGATCAATCAATTAAGACCCTAAATGGTTTATCAAATCCTTCCAATGATTACTAAGCCAGAGTCCATCTTCTCGGTTGAAATTGTCTCTGCGTTTGTATATGTGGATAGCCTCATGAACGAATCTATCATGGTAGCCAGATGGCTTGCAAATAACCTCTGTCTTGGAGAAGTCAATGTCATGTGAACCTACTGAATGATAACAGTGATCTGCCAAATCGCTATCCGTGGTGCTAAGGTTAAAAAAACCCGCCACTTTTTTCAAATTTTCTTGTTGTGGTTTTCACACCTGATGATGATTACTTGTGTTGCATATGAAACGTCGTGAGAATTTTATTGTTTTATATTTGTATTATTTAATTGTTTCCTTTCTACGTGGCTTTACCGAAAGAACCAAGAATATGAATCCCTGCAGTCACGAAAGCTTTAAATCAAAATTTAGTCTGGGTGTGTTTGGTTTTTTTATGAATTGCGCTGGGCTCTTTCCGCCAAAGATTTGCGCAATAATGTCCCATTGCGCAAGAGAGGCGACCTCGTTGTTGCCGAACGTTACAGTACGAGGCGCGGATGGCGATGATTGAGAAACCGAGGAACGGGTGACTTCACTTCGCCCAACAGGAGCTCGGATAATAATAATCTCGGCCAACATCAGTGGCCGTCAGCCAGACTGTTGGCGCAGGCACCCATCATTTTGCTGTTTTCATATTTTTTGGGCCTGCAATCGCGCCCTGGATTCTGACCCCGTGGTTTACGATGCAGTCGTTGTCCACTCGAACGTCGGGACGCATTGATTAATCGGTGAATGTTCATTGTGTTTCCATTCATGTACGTTGTACGGATTGGGTTCACGTCACCCCCCGCAGCCACTAGAGGCGCTATCATTAACTCAAATGTTCAAACAAAAGAGTTGACTGTACTTTAATAGAAGTCGCGACCATGAATTGCAACAATTGATCGAATTAACACGTAGGCGCAAATGTAAATGTGTCGTTAAACCCGCCACCACCCGACACAGCCAACTAGTAAGGTTTGTCAGGTAAACGAATTGGCATGTTCTATTTGCATGACAAACCTTACTAAGCGGCTGTATTATGAATTGATCGGATTATTAGAAGTGGGGTTGAATTGTTATCACTCATAATATACTGGTCCCTACCATAGGAATATGGACTTTCCACCACTGGCTCATGACCACCAATGGAGATGAACAAACCCCCACGGTGACTTCGTAGTTTAAGCTTCAGGACACTTTGCGCGCGATCCGTACATGAGCAAATTCTCCGTATTATGTTAAAATTCTGGCACTGCTTCCACCATCAAAAGCACTTACTGGGGTGTCCAGTTCACTCTTTAATTGGAACAAGTGTTGTTTATGGGATTAAAACGTATTTTCTCAACTCTGTAGGATGGACAAATATATACAGTATAAATCTTGATTTAAAGCTTTTGTGACTGCAGGAATTCATATTCTTTGGGTCTTTCGGTGAAGTCACGTAAATAGAAAAATAATAGAACACGACGTTTCGATCGCAACACAGGCAATCGTCTTCAGATGAGATAGAGAAAGCTACAACTTCAACCGAGCAGATGGGTACAAATTGAGCAATCATTGGAAGGATGTGATTAACCAGGTAAAGTATTAACCTGCTGTGATGTTTCCATCCTTCCTGCCGATATTAGCTGACTCTCTGAGCTGCATTACTAGGTTGGATGTCTTTGTATTGGCAGGCTGGATGTCCTACTCGATATGCCACCGATGCATCATTGGCATGGTAATCTCTCACAATTCAATAGCCACTTCCACAGCCTCAGGGAGACCATCTCTAGCCCTGCCCTCTTACCCTGAGGGGACTCCTATCTCAGGCCTACATAAGACCTTGTCTCAGTAGATTTCTCTCTCTCACCTGAAGACGATTGTCTGTGTTGCGATTGAAAAGTCATGATCTATTATTTTTCTATTTACGTGACTTTACCGAAAGACCCAAAGAGTATATATAGTATACATCCTTCAAAAATGTTTATCTTACTGCCAAGCAAGATGAAACATCAATGGATTGTCCAACAATTACGTTTAAGGTTTAAGTTAAAACAAGCAACCGGTTATGGATTCTACCCTTGTACAGACAGCGGTAATCATGACCTGACTGTGATAGGGCTCGTAAATCACAGCAAACCACGGTGCCACTGTTGGCCCTTCAACAGAAAAAGGTAAATTACTCCAATTGCACAAATACGCGAATAGCCAAATCGCCCAGAATGTGCCCGATCTCGTCAGATCGCATAAGCTAAGCAGGGGTTTGAGCCTGGCTCAGTTCTTGGATGGATGACCAGAATGCACAAGCAGTTTGTCATCGGGCTCTGCGGTGCTACTTTGTGAGCGGTCGAGGAATTCCTGCAGCAATCCAATGTTGTACCGCACTTCTATGCTGCCTATTCCTTACTCCCCGTCTTAACCGACTGCAACGTGTCTTGTCAGATCGCAGACGCTAACGCAGGGACGAGCCCCAATAGTGCCGGGATGGCTGACCGCCATGAATAACAGTCATCCCATTGTTGTACCATACTGGGCAGCGGGTAAGTTTGCGACCAACTACCTCGGGGCGTGACGACCGTGCCCCAACGCGAGTCCCGGGCACAGCTGGCCCGGCTGTCAGTACCTGGTCAGGGCCCCTCCCAGGGTCACGCGGTCCTCTCCACTCCCTTGTGAGTGGGGTACTCCGGTTTCTTTTCCTTCCACATCAAGAGTCAACATGCGCTTTGAAAAATTGGCCGCTATAAATGTGCCACGTGATAAGCCTCTTCGTTGCGCTTTCATTTGTGGTCAGGTCGCTTCTGGAAAACAGCTATACCGTAATGGGCCTTACCCGGTTAAGTAAAAAAAACATCAATTGTAAGATTATAGAGTTGGTGATGATGCATGCGGAGTCGTGGCGTTGGAACAAGTTTGACCTGACTCTCAAGCCCCTCCCACCCTCTTCCGCCACCACGCAGCATTACGCCTTCAAGCAAAGGGCAGCGCGGCCCGGTTGGAACCAGACTTTCTTGCGGGGCGGGGCGGGGTGGCTGACCACGAGACGCTAAAAGGACAAAATTGTTTAAGGTCTGCAACATAAACGGAGGTGGGCTTTTTTTTTTGTTTACAGGGGTGAGCGCTTCCTTGAAAGAGCAGCACATAGAAATAGAAAGATACAAAGTGTGTCCAGCTAGAGTTGGGGGAAATTGGTCAACTTTGTACGGATACAAAATGCTATTTGTAATCATTCAACTGTCAGTCGCCTCCTTTTCGCTCTACTATCGCAATGGTTACTGTTCCCGTGAACTTTGCTCGTTGAAACGTCCACCTCTGCCAAGGACTCTGTCAGACTGTTTCGTCCCATTCACACTCCAGGTCACAACAGCACATTCAATCACTAACCCACTCCTCACTCATTCACTCACACACTCACTCACCTCACTGCAGGTGACAGCAACACACTCATTCACTCACTCACCCACTCACCTCACTGCAAGTCACCACACTTCTCGTTCTCCCACTTCCCTCCGCTGGGCTTTAAAATGCCCTCCCAATGCCCCACTGCTCAATGTCACTATAACCGTTGCGCAATTCAAAGAACGTATCCAACGTCAACGGTGCTGTATGTTGCTTACCGCTTGGCATTTTAGGCCTTCAGGCCCTTGCTCAGCAACCGTGATTAATGCAAATACATTGAACGGATGTAGGATGTTTGAATCTTCATCTCAAGGGTGATTTTCATTGGTGAATATTGTGTATTACTTTTTTCGCCAAACCTTTTTTCTGCTTGAATAATTATCACCATCCATTGTATACTATGAACACAATTAAACTCATAATTCGTTAAATATACCACTAGTTAGCGTACGATGTGCTGTGCATCACTAAATAGGTGCTCGCTGACAATACTTAAAGACAAAAATGGGATAATTTATATCTTGGCTTGGAGAGGCCTTCATCCAGCAGCTGATATAGTATGGCTGACGATGACGACGATGATGACACACAAAGATCAAGCTCCCCCATATAGTCAGATATATTGTTGGGGCAAGTGCCTCCCTATTGGTCTCCACACCACATCAGGACCGGTTCAAATAATCGTGACTGCTGTTAGCCGTGAGCGGGAATCGAACTCTCCGAACTCTCCGGGTTCGCAGAGCAGCGCCCTAACCGCTACGCTACCGTACCCGACTATGCCACACATTCACACATACACAGACGTGCGTAAGTACACGTTAAACTAATTTTCGATATGAACACGAACCCAGTAAACATTCAAACGTTGGGCAACATTGGACCAACGTTCGGCCGACGGCATCCAACGTTGCCCCAACATCGCCCCAACGTTTGCATGTGTACTGGAGTTGCGGTGGGGTTTTCGAATCCACAAGCCACAGAGGGCTGAAAGAATTAACATCTGATAGCGGTTGCCGTGTTACATAACCACCGCACACCGCTTCATCACAGGAGGCTGAGAATAGCGGCTGAACCCAGAGAACACGCGCTCGCACGCGCGCGGAGGAGGGGCTGATCGAAAACTCCTGCGCCTGACGAAGACAGAGAAGTTGCTCGGCGACACGGGGTGAACGGTGCGGTCTGAAGTGACATTTGGTGGTGGCCGCAGTGGCTCGGAGATCTGATACCCCACGCCAGAGCGCTGAGCTGGCGCTGAGCTGGGATCCTGGGCTGCAATTCAGGGTTCAGCCACACGAGATGAATCGAGGTTCTCAAACGCGGTGAGCACGACGGTCCTCACCCTCGCCGACAGCGGTTAAAGGGTTAAAGGCGCAGCCCCGCAATTACTTGGTCACGCCACTGCTGGTGGAAGGTCCTCAGCTAGGGGGCACTCTAAGGAATAGTTTTTTTCAGGTGACATTTGGCCTGCTCCTCCACGTTAGTCAGACGTCTTGGAAAAGGTTGTATTACCCACACTTTACCCCACCATACCCGTTGAGTACTGCTGGGTGGACAAGAGGCTTGGGGGTGGGGTGGGGGTCATGAAGCTTGCACCATCGTGTCAACTGTTTCAACGAGTGCCAGCAAAAATACCAATTATATTGAATAATCGATGTATTGTTCATTGGGATTATGCAAGTGGTGATAATTAAACGTTTGACTTGATTGCCATATGACGTATGAAAAGGTGTGGCCCTGGTGAGAATATCGAAGTGACTTCAGAAGTAAATTGGTGACTTCATCCTCACTCTTTGGTTCTATTCGGTAAAGTCACGTAGGTAAAAAATAAAACAACAAAAATCACGACGTTTCGGCCACAACACAAGCGGCCTTCATCAGGTGAAGGGATCAGGCTGTCTCGAGGACAGCGCTGGAGTGAAACACAGTCACGCTCAGACCGCGACCTTTCAGCTGTGTGCGAGGAAACATCATCCTCCCCAGTACGTTATCTACGCAATGGACAAAACGATTCGCTGGGGGGGGGGTGGGGGCGGAAAGAAGCATTTGTTTGGAGAAAGATTGCAACATTTCATAGCGATTACAATTCGTGTGTTTGATATAATATTGGATCGTTGAACTGAACAAAAAGAAACACCCCGAGATATTATGAACTTAAATCGCTTGAGGAATGTTTCGGAGAATCCAGCGAAATCTGAAGCGAAACGAAGAAGGTACTCAGCACACCGACAAAGCTCCCGGCGTTTTACGCGCGTATCCACAGCTAAATCATCGCTCCGGGAGAAAAGCAATTTTCTCGTGACAATGAAGAGTGGCGTGCCGTCCCTGAAACAAGTTGTTTGAGGAGTTGGGACAAAGAGTTCTTCTGGGCTGGGATTGAAACCTTGGAACATCAATGGACCGAGTGTGCGTTTGACTTCAAGGTGACCGCTCGCGGGTGCGTTGGCGGTGGTGGTGGTGATGACGGTGGTTGGATGGGAGCCGACAGTTTCATCAAGGTCGCTCATCGCTTCCCGTTCTGTCAACCCGTCTCGTACCCTCCCCAACATCTCGCTTAGCGGTCCACCCTCCCGCCACGGACAGAGCGGCATCGGTGCCCGGTGGCATAGAGCTGAAGGGCACGCAGACGAACGCCGGCGCCGCAGCCGCCACAGGCATTGGTGGGGATGAGGCTGTCAATTAGAAGGCCTCATTACGATAGCCACCCCCGGGCAATTGCGCCCGGTACGGAACGCATCAGCCAGCGATGCAGGAGAAACGCGGGGGGGGGGGGGGAATAATGATCTTAACTTACTGCTAACAGCTGGCCTGCTTGATGAAGGATGCTAATAGTGCACATACTGGCGAAACGATCCGAGGGATATCAAACGAGCTGTATTCTTAACGACGTTTAATTTTGCCGACATATGTACCGTTTTAATGAGCAGCCCACACAAAGCGTTTTGTTTCAGTCGCAAATTTTACCGTGCAAAACTCTTGGACGGTGCAATGTTGCCCGCGACTCGTGTGGCTAAACGAATAGAACTGTTTCTACCCCCCACCCGCCCACTTGCGCTCTCGTTATTTCACCAATAGTGCCATACAGTACCATGGTGTCTACAAACTAAGTTGCCTCTGTGGTAGTAGTTACATTGGAGAAACCAAACGCCATGTCTCGGACCGCATTCGTGAACACAAAGCAGACCTTAAACACGGTAGGACCAACACCTCGGCCGTGGCAGATCACTGTTATAATTCAGTAGGCTCACATGACATTGACTTTTCCAAGACAGAGGTTCTTTATAAGCCATCTGGCTACCATGAGAGATTCGTTCATGAGGCTATCCACATATACAAGCACAGAGACAATTTCAACCGAGAAGATGGATTCTGGCTTAGCAATCGTTGGAAAGATTTGATAAACCATTTCAGGTCTTAATTGATTGTTCACGCTTACAGTGGCTTTCAGACAGCATACATTAATTTTTCGTCTCCCCCCTCCTCTTTTCAGAACATAGATGGACTAGTCCTTCTAAATAAACTGCCAAATCGCTGCGCGTGGCGCTGACGTTTTTAAAAATAAATAAATACTCCGTTTAAAAATAAATAAATTTATGCAAACCGACACACCTGATGACGACCGTTTGTGTTATGGTCGAAACGTCGTGAGAGTTTTTATTGTTTTATATATATTTTATTGTTTCCCTTCAACGTGACTTTACCGAAAGAGCTAAGAATATGAATTACTGCAGTCACGAAAGCTTTAAATCACAACTTAGTGCCACGTCGTTAGACAAAGTATCCGTTCGGATCTCTCACAGAGGATTTGCAACTCTCCGCTTTAAGAGAACGGCCCAAAGGAAGTGGATATCGCAGAGCTACCTCTGAGAGCCCTTTCAAGGGACCTCTGTTCCACAGACCAGGGGGACATCGCGTTCTCGCCGGCTCTGCCACTGCGAGTATGGTTTGCCACGTGACAATTAACCGACATTTTTTTTTTATTTCTCACGCGCTTGAATTCATCTGTAGCGCGGAACCACATTTTAATGTGATGGGTATTTTTTGTGTGTGCAATCATTGGTGGCCGGGCCACGACCATCAACTCGCTCCATTTGAGATCCCGGATTAATCACAGGTGGGCTGTCTGGATCCGAACACAGCTCAACTCGACAACCTCCGAGCCACTGGGCCTCCTTGCGTGTGCTCCACTTCAAGAATTTCTCCATCTGAAATGTTATACTGTACTCCTCATACAAGGCAATTAAGCAAGTGGATGAGCTGGTAGTCAGGAGCACATCTGCTTTTCGTTCTGCCATCATTCTGTCTTCCCCGTGCTGCCACTGCACACACGAATAATGGGTCACGTGTACGTCGTCAGCTCGCTCCCTTTTGCGTGGACAGCACTGCCGCTGTGGTCGGGGACTCCCTCGGAGGAACCGGGTCGGAGGTGGGAGGAAGACTTCGAGGTTAAACCACCGCAGGCAATAGCCGACGCGCTGCTGCTGTGCTGTTGCTGCTGCTGATGACGATCTCAAGTGCCCCGCTGCTGTTGATTATAATATTATGATGCTGCAACTAATGAGGCTTATTGTGTTTATGCTATTCCTGCTACTGATGATGCTTCTATGCCTTTTGCAGATGATGATTATCATCATAATGATGGTGCTCCTGGTATTGCTGCTGATAACAATCTGTTGCTGCTGATGATGATGATGACGGTGATGATGATGCGTAAAAAAGACCCCCCGTGTAGCCTGTAACTGACTGTTGGGGCAAGCGCTGTGAGCGAGCAGCACCTATGAAGGCCGGAACAGCACACGAAGGGGCGTGGGTGGCCAACACCGCGCCCGACCGCCTTTGTCTCCCCACTGGCGATGATTTTACACACCGCACCCAGGTACTCATTTGGGGCCGAGTCGACCTAGAGGAGGCCGAGGGCCGATTCCGACAATCGTCACATTGGGCGTTGGCCGTGAGCGGCAATCAAACTCCCACGCACACACACAGGTGGTGCGCGACTCGCGCGCGCACAGCCAATGGGAGCGAAGCAAATTGCTGCGATTTTTTTTATTTTTAATAATTTTTTAGTTTGTCTGTTTCACGGGATGCTCGCTATCGATCCCCCGTTTCGCGTGCCCGTGCCACGCCCGCTCCGAGCCACCATCGGCGATGTGGCCGCGGATGTGGAGACGTCCCAGATGAGTCGCGCGTCACTCTCCTCCGTCTCGCCGAACGGGGCTTTTCTGACTTGGGAAAGGTGGCGGGAGGAGTGTTGGGGGGGGAGTGTTGGGGGGGGGAGTGTTGGGGGGGGAGTGTTGGGGGGGAGTGTTGGGGGGGAGTGTTGGGGGGGGAGTGTTGGGGGGGGAGTGTTGGGGGGGGGAGTGTTGGGGGGGGGGAGGTCCATGGTGAGTGGCAGGGAGCCAGGTCTGAGCCACCTGGGCTTGAGTCGTATTCTCCAGCGCAGCGAGTCGATGGTCTCAGCCCAGCCACTTGGGACTGCACAATAAAAGGATCGCACTAATCGCCGCTTCCGTACTCTTTGTGTTATAACAAAAAAAAACAAGTTTTGCTGGCTGGAGGGTGTGAGGGATGGACGGTCTCATGCCTCATCCAAAGGACGTGGGGGCTGCTAGTTGTATATACATGTTGGCTTTTTGCAGCTCTGAGAATGAGAAGTTGTGGTTTAACACGTGACCGACACTCTTGTCATGGTTTGTGAAAGGTGTGATCTACGTGTCGATAAGGAAGCCTGTTGAAGTGACTTCAGAAGTAGTTCTGTACGGTCGACTTCCAGGGCTATATCAGCACCGCTATCTGTGAGAGTTACGCCCATAGCACAGTTTTAATATAACTTTGAAAAGACCAATCCACCGAAGCTCCCTTCAGACGAGCAGCGTTCATTGCTCCACTTCTGCTGAGGACGTACTCTAAGCGGTGTTCAGAGCAGTCGCTGTCATTCTACAGTTATTCTCAACCATTGGCCATCAGTTGTCTCTCAACGTTATACAAAGGCACGCATCTGACCACGCTCCTTTGCGCACACGAAAGTTTTTTTGTTCATTTTCCTCATTCACGCCCACGTTTCTGATCCGTACACCGCAGCAATTATAAACTTGTGGCTGCTCATGCGGTTCCAATCCAACGAGGAGGTGTGTGCACAGTCTGCCAAGGCAAATACAATAGATTCCGCTGGGCAGCCTTAACAGCCTGTTGGGGCAAGTGATGTTTGCGAGCGCCTATGAAGCCCGCCACGGCACAACGAGGGGGTGGGTGGCCAGCACCACGCCCGGCCGCCTCTGTCTCCCGAGTGGGGATGTTTACACACCGCAACCAGCTACTCCTTTAAGGCCGAATCGACCGAGTCGAAGCCCAGAACCGGTTCGACAATTTTCCACTGTTATTGGCCGTGAGCGGGGAATCTAGCCCGGGTCGCCGGTTTCATAGCGAAGTGCTCTAACCAATGCGCTACCGCTCCCCCAGTGTAAACGATATAGACACGCAGCCTCTCACGAAAAACAAAGTGAGTTGTGTGCTGGGTGCACCTCCGTATGTTGAAGTTCATATCGCACTTTACAGTGAGGGAAAAAAAGTATTTGATCCCGTGCTGATTTTTTACGTTTGCCCACTGACAAAGAAATGATCAGTCTTTAATTTTAATGGTAGGTTTATTTGAACAGTGAGAGAGAATAACAACAAATAAATCCAGAAAAAAGGCATGTCAAAAATGTTATGAATTGATTTGCATTTTAATGAGGGAAATAAGTATTTTACCCCTCTGCAAAACATGACTTAGTACTTGGTGGCAAAACCCTTGTTGATAATAACAGAGGTCAGACGTTTCTTGTAGTTGGCCACCAGGTTTGCACACATCTCAGGAGGGATTTTGTCGCAAGTCATTAAGGTTTCGAGGCTGACATTTGGCAACTCGACACTTCAGCTCCCTCCACAGATTTTCTATGGAATTAAGGTCTGGAGACTGGCTAGGCCACTCCATGATCTTAATATGCTTCTTCTTGAGCCACTCCTTTGTTGCCTTGGCCGTGTGTTTTGGGTCATTGTCATGCTGGAATACCCATCCACGACCCATTTTCAATGCCCTGGCTGAGGGAAGGAGGTTCTCACCCAAGATTTGACGGTACATGGCCCCGTCCATCGTCCCTTTGAAGTGGTGAAGTTGTCCTGTCCCCTTAGCAGAAAAACACCCCCAAAGCATGTTTCCACCTCCATGTTTGACGGTGGGGATGGTGTTTTTGGGGTCATAGGTAGCATTCCTCCTCCTCCAAACACGGCGAGTTGAGTTGATGCCAAAGAGCTCCATTTTGGTCTCATCTGACCACAACACTTTCACCCAGTTGTCCTCTGAATCATTCAGATGTTCGTTAGCAAACTTCAGACGGGCATGTATATGTGCTTTCTTGAGCAGGGGGACCTTGCGGGCGCTGCAGGATTTCAGTCCTTCACGGCGTAGTGTGTTACCAATTGTTTTCTTGGTGACTATGGTCCCAGCTGCCTTGAGATCATTGACAAGATCCTCCCGTGTAGTTCTGGGCTGATTTCTCACCGTTCTCATGATCATTGCAACTCCACGAGGTGAGATCTTGCATGGAGCCCCAGGCCGAGGAAGATTGACAGTTCTTTTGTGTTTCTTCCATTTGAGAAAAATCGCACCAACTGTCGTCACCTTCTTACCAAGCTGCTTGGCAATGGTCGTGTAGACCATTCCAGCCTTGTGTAGGTCTACAATCTTGTCCCTGACATCTTTGGAGAGCTCTTGGTCTTGGCCATGGTGAAGAGTTTGGAATCTGATTGATTGATTGCTTCTGTGGACAGGTGCCTTTTATACAGTTAACAAGCTGAGATTAGGAGCACTCCCTTTAAGAGTGTGCTCCTAATCTCAGCTCATTACCTGTATAAAAGACACCTGGGAGTCAGAAATCTTTCTGGATGTGAGGGGGTCAAATACTTATTTCCCTCATTAAAATGCAAATACATTTATAACATTTTTGGCATGCGTTTTTCTGGAGTTTGTTGTTGTTATTCTGTCTCTCACTGTTCAAATAAACCTACCATTAAAATTACAGACTGATCATTTCTTTGTCAGTGGGCAAACGTACAAAATCAGCAGGGGATCAAATACTTTTTTCCCTCACTGTACGTAGCCGACCATGCTATCGAGCCGCTGTTGACAGGCATCGTGTCCTTGCTGTGTGTCACACAGCTTGAAATCAAAAACAAAGACACGTGGAAATCTGTCTTCGTCTCCACTGATTGTGAGTGGATGCTCTTCCTTCGGCTCTGCCCAGCCATGATTGGCAAGTGGATAATGACACGGGACAAGCACTCCGGGGACAGCGACAGAAGATCCAAATAACCAGTATTTGTGCAAAAGTGTTTTGAGTGGCAAATATAGAATGTCTTGTTGAGAAAAAAAGCCACGTGAAAATGTGAGATTGTTTTTTGAGGGGGGTGGGGGGCAGAAGGTTAGGTGGAGGAAATGTGGGATTCTCCATCACAATTCATCCACGCGCGCGAGGGAATTCAACAAAGCGCGACATCTCTTCAACGGTGGAAACCCTCAAGCCGGCGAGTCGAGGTCACGAGGCCATCATGGCCAATGCTGTCGATGGCACCGCACCAACGCCATCGACCCCTGGGTGCCACTCCAATGTCGCCTCGGTAAATCTAAACCTCCTCCGCCCCGCACACACAGGTCCCGCCAATCGCAACCTCCGCTCCCTGATTACAAATACTGTGCGACGCTCTCCCGCAATGTTGAGTTTTCCCAAACCCCAAGTTGCCGACCCTAACCCTCCTCCATCCTATAACAGTGCAACACCCGCCACAATGTCGTCTTCCTGCCTGCGGAAACAACACTTCTCTTCCGCCTTCCATTTCCCAACCTCGAAAGTTGCTTGTCCCATCACCTTCCATCCCGCAGACAGCGTGTTCCGGTCATCGCGAGCTGTGAGCGAGCGAGCGAGCGAGGTGCAATCCCGTAGGACGTGCCGTCCGTCGCTATTGAGGGTGGTCACCTCCTAGGGGATTGAATCCCGATTCGCGACCACGGCCCCCCGCGTCGATCCACCCTCGGGGTTTACCGCTGGGCAGCGGCAGCCCGGCGAACCGTCGTCAGCGGTGTGCCGCGCGTCCCTCTCGGCCTGCGGTGTCCCGACAATTGGCTTGCACGCTCCGGAGTCTCTTTGGTGAAGTACGTGGAGCGGAAACGTCGGACATCGTGTCAACCAACACGCCGAGTAGCAGAGGTTGGCCACGTAAGAAGTTCAACGGACGTGCGTACTTACAAGACAAGCACAACGGACGAGCCCTCCTATGTGGGTTGGGGGGGGGGGGGTATTTCCCTTCCTCCCCCCTTTCCTGCCACGCAATGTGTTATCCACGATGCATCGGTCACGACGAAGTGTCATTGCATTGTTCCATGCTCACCTGTTGGCCGAGGTATGGCGAGTTGTTCAACATCAGCCCTGACGGTGGGGGAGAGGGCAGAGAGAAAGAGAAGAGCGATAAATAAACAACAGAAATTACACGCACAAACACACACGGTAAACCCTTTTCCCATGCAATCAGATTATGTAATTGCCCGCCGTCTGTGCATTCAATATTTTGGGAGCGAAAAAAAAAATCAGTGACCTGTTTCCAAACCTTCCAATCTGGCACACGTTCGCGCTGTTGAAACAGCCGCAACAGCCGCAACGTGGCTATTGATGCTCTCTAATTCGCGCCGGGTAATGCGCGTTATTTCAAAACAATACGGCTCGGAGCCTCGACTGTAATAGACCACATAGTGCCAGCCGGCCCAATGCATTGCCACCCAGTCTGCGCAGTGCAATAATTCCAGAATGAAATCCAGTTTTAAATGCGCAATATTCGCCTGTGACCTCGTCACCCAGAATACATCACGGCTCGTCAGACCTCGGAAGCTGAAGGAGGCTACGAGCCCGAATCGTGCTGGGATGGGTGACCACCATGCATAGCATCCCATCATTATTGTACCGGACTTCTTTGCTCCCGATGCCTATGCTGAGGCAGTGCCTTTACCAACACGCAGTGTCCAGTCAGCGTGGAGAAGTGCGGTTCAATGACCCCCGCGGGGAGGCCCCTCATCCAGCAGTGGATTGACAAGGAGGGGGGGCTGTTCCTGTAATATACATGTACGGATGCAATTTTGATTCGTATGAACCGAGATATTTCTCCCACTTGTAGGCTGGTAACACGGTGACCTAGACACGTTGTACGCTTTGTTGGGGAATGCGGCTCGAAGTCAGCCGGCCAGGTTTTGAGCCGGTCCTACCAACAATTGCCCAAGTTCTGCAGTCACCTATCTATGAAGATGTTTTCAGACAAATAAAATTAGTGTTTATACACGCGCGTACATTTCTGAATGTAAATTCTCTCGAGCTATACAGTACATCTCACGGCTCAAAATAGTTGTTTTGCTGGAAATGAAGTTAATGAAGTCAAATAAATTATACATTAATAATATAAAAATATAAGTGAAATGTAAATAAAGTAATAGATCAAATCATTGCATTGTTAATTTAAGTAAAACAAAGTTGTTTTTGTCACTGCGGTACTGTTTGTTTGCTGTTCACAGTTAATTTATCTCCAGCTATAGTTCCAATGTGTGCATCGATGTTGCATTATCGATATTAGAACATTCGACTGTATACTCGTAAGTTTCCCGCATTGCTTTCTAGCCCAGGGCTCCTCTGATAAAATAAGAACATTTCTCAGGGTATCAGTGCTTTACCTGATATACAGTAAAAAGTAAGAATAATAATATATATAAAACACCACACACCGGTAATAATATCACGATGCAGGGTGAGATCCCATTATTTTCTGCACGTTCTGCAGGACACGTAACGTACAGTATGCAGGTGTGGCTGTTAATGGCTCGGAGAATAATCGAAAACTAAAAAAGAAATCTGGTTTATCCAGCTCTGATTTCAGTCTCCTCGAGGGGCAAGGCTACGCTCGCAATGAAACGCATTAAAAAAAAGAGGAATGGATGTATAATGTAACAACGGCTTTCTCCGAGAAATCCTCGGTCGTAAATTGAATAATATATCTCGTATCGCTCTCACGTTTTAGGTTACGTTGCTCGAGCGTACAAAAAAATCTGCAATAAATATCTCGTTGCTAACAGCCCTTTTTATCGAGAGGGAGAGCGTTCTGTCGTCGTTGGACGAATGCATAAGTACTGTACGTTCCCACTTCCCTCTGCAAAAGCCCCCCACCGGCTTGGCCACCTCGAGACGAACTCGAGAGGACATCCGCCAAGGAGATGGAGCGCAGTGACGGACTGGGAGTAAACAAAAAAAATAAAAAAAAATCACCGCAGGCATTTTGTATACAAACCGGACCCAAATTGCCGCGCGATCCTCATTGGTACCATTTGGGGCTGGGTCCAAAAAAAGAACACAAATGGGGCCTGTGAGGAAAAATCTTGGGAGCTGCCGAATATGGTGGAAACTTAATGCCAATTGAGAGCGTAAATAAGCAATGAGTACACATTAGAGGTAATAAAATATTTTAATCAAAACATATTTTAATATATTTTTTTACTTTGATCACACTTGCAATTGCCCCACGCCGACCGACCCACCGGCCCTCGGAATGGACCGACCTCACCTGACATTTGCCCTATGGACTGCTGCCCCTTTGGCCAGTCTGGGCCTGGTGTCCATTGCAGCGCCGGTGGTACTATGCGGATTGCTGCATCGCAAGGCTCGTGAGAGGTGGCAGCGCCATTGGGGAGGCCTTCATCCAGCAGTGGATTGAGCATGGGCGCTGTTGCTGCTGCTACCGCCGCAATGGATGAATGCAGGGGGTGCCCGCTTCCTTTCGTGTCTCTGAGACACAGAGGGACGCTCTCATCGGACACGAGCGATCGATGGTGTCCCCTCGCTTTGCAGTTGCTGGGCTTTATCCGAGACGCAAGCTCAAGCGAGGCTTTGTTGTGACAATAAGAGGTGAAGAGGGTAGCAGGGCAGATTGAAAAGGAAAAAAGTTCGTGTAAAAAGATATTTTAAAAAAAATATGTATAAACTTGTGTTCTCCAAGGCAGTGGAGATGTCACGGTGACAGCTAATGGTTTGTTTGTTTTGTAGGACTGGCAGGACTTTCTAATCATAGGCACGACCTTTATCAATCCAACCGAGTCCCAGGATTATTCTCAAGGAGGGTCCTTCGTTGGTTTGTTTGGCCAATTCAATTCGCGAGTGTTTGGCTTCATGTGGGAGGAAAGCGGAGCACCTGGAATGAACCAAACCAACGCTGAACGTGTCCCACGATCAGATTCAAGGATATTGTGCCATCTCCTGGCCACCTCACAACCCAAGCCTGCAAACCCGACCAGGCTCAAACCGGCTTAGCCTTCTTTGCCCCTGACGACATTGGCTGCATTGAGGGCGACCCGGTCGTGTGCCGTTTCCTGTTCATACAAGAGGACAACATTCTGGCCTGATATTTCACAGGCCCCAACATGTTGTCTGCGAGGAGCTTCTCTCACTAAAGCGACTGCATTGCCGCTAACACAAAAAAGCGTCTTGTTTAAAAAAAAGGATGCCTTCTCTTGGATAATCTCTCGTTAAGGTGGGCGTGGTGGGTTCCGGAGGGTCAAGAAGAGCGAATAAATGTCAGCCCCAACGGCTTTACTTCTAATGAGGACACAACCCTTGGAATAAACCGCGCCCATTGAACGCGACCATTACATTTAGAACATGGTGGGGGTTCAAAAACTTCAGCTCAAGCAGCAACAACAACAACAAAACCCCCGTGGCCAAACGCGCATTAGGAAGGCTCGGGCAACACGACGTGGAACTTTTGTGCGAGCGTGGGGAGCCGCGAGCAAGGAGGTGGCTTCGCACTGCGAGCTTTAAACAAAACAAAAACATTGCCACAGATCCGCCGCCGCCGAAGCGTGCAAAGTTTTGATGTCTCACCTTGTCCAGCCAGAGCAATGGGGAAAGTGGCACGCGATCTTGCTTTACCTACTTGGCCCACGACTTTTGTGGAAAATGCTTTTTTTTTTTAGTGGGCACAGCCAGACCTAGTTTGTTATAAAATAATAAATACGCATGCGATAAGGGGCCGTCTATAAATGACGTCACGCAATTTTGGACGATTTTTGCCCCCCCCCAATCATCACACAAAGTCAGACCCCCCCCCTCAAATATGACGTCATAAAGCTCTGCCCCCCCCCCCCAAATAAAACATGCTTCAAATCGCTTTAAACTATTGTCATTGTAGTGCGTATTTAATGTGGCGCTGCACTATGATGTTGTAGGAGAAAACGTTTATTAAAAAGCCTATTTAATTAAGCAGAACGTGTTGTGTATATTTATTTAAAGTTGCGCAATTTGATGTGACGTCACATTTCTCAACCCCCCCCCCCTCCGTCACACATCGTCACAAATGTCTGACCCCCCCTCCCCCAGGTGCGTGACGTCATTTATGGACGGCCCCCTTGGTGCTTTGTGATAACGCGCGCGTCCAGGGTCCGAAGGGCTCCTTCAGACGCATTGCATCGATCCTCTGGCGTCCACGCACGCGCTTACCTCTTAGTGGGAAGGCAAGCGCACAGACAACGTCGACCCATAATCAGCTTCATTCGCCATTCTCATTTTCAATCTCGTCAGTTTGGCCAGTTTGCCAACGCGTGCGGCCGACGCCACTCGCGTAATGAACTCAAACTTGTGCTAGCTAATCGTCTCCTCGGAGCTTGGGCTTTAAGTAAGTCTGCGGCGGCGGTAGAGTGATTTCTGCGAAGCAGATTGCGCGACGCAGTGATTTGCGCCAAAAGTGATTGCTCCGCTGAATTGGAACGGATTTGATGAAGTAAACGCTTGCGTGAATCAGGGCCCCCGCAAGGCCACGGTCAGTCGAGCACTGCCCCCTTGCCCCCCTACCCACCACCACCCCCTCCCCCCACCCTCCCCACCAGTCACCCCCCCCACCCTCCCCACCAACCAACCCCCCACCCCCACGCATTCTTCAGAGCCGTCACAACAACCGCCTCCTGAGTGATTCGGAGCAAGTGCGCCATTCCCACAACGCTCGGAGGGGGGGTGGAGGGTGCATTGCGTTGACATTTATCAGTATTCCTTGTTTATTCCAGCGCTTATTTTTAGCCGTATCATTAGCGAGAGGTGGGTTTTTTTTCTACTTTTATATCCAGCCTTGGCCGGCATCCTTGCCTTGGATGACTCGGGCTTGTCAGAGCGACAGACGCACGTCACACGCTGCCGACCCCTCACAGTATCATCAGTGGGCTGGGGGGGGGGGGTTAGTTGGCTGACACCCGCACGAAAACAGACATCGATCTCGTGAGAGTGTTTCTCACGGAACATTTAAATTGTACTATGTACGTTGAACTTCTTTCGCACCGTGCGTTGCCAACCGTGCTAATTGAAGGTGCTACATTGTCACGTTCCTTTAGCCTGAGGACGCGTCTCCTGGGTTGTGCCCGAGGCACGTCAGACCACTAAGCTAAGCAGAGTTTGGGCCTGTGTAGTGCTTGGGTGGGAAAGTGACGGGGAATACCGCAGCGTCTAATCTGATTTCAACGTGAACGATCTAGCGCCTTAACCAAGGCGCTTTATACAGAATTAGCAACGGTACAGCAACGCGCGTGTGTGAATGTAACGATGGAGGTGAGTGTGAATGAAACAGATGAGAGGAAGCAATCTGTGATGATGCGTCAATTCGGCAAAAGCGAAATTTGTGACAGTCAATGGTGACGAATGGATTTGGCTGCTGTAAAGCGGCTAGGAGATGGCGATACAGCTATGAATTCCTGAATCTGTGTGTGTAAATCTGCGAACATTATCCTCTTGTATGTTTGGGATTTATTTTGGTTACGCTGGATTCTGTCCACTGCCCACTCATGAATGGAATTGGCCGAATGTGCTGGAGGCTACCGTTAATTCATGGGCCAGAGCATTCATCGGTAACACTAAAGGTGGCAAAACTGGAGTATAAACGAAGTATTTTTATGGCTAATGGGAGTGAATGATTTGATAGCCCACTCGTTTTGAAAGTGTTCATCACACGATTCACCACTATAGGTCACGTAAAGAAATCGTAACCACTGAAATGACGCCACCTCACGTGTTAATAGACAAATTAAATATCTGACCTGGACTCACGGCCTCTGTGGGGGCGATTTTGTCAGCATTAATCAGCGCAGCAATACGCATTGTTGTACTGTACTACGCTTCGGCGTCTCTCTGCCTTTACCAACCCGCACTGACCAGCAGGGTGAAGTATGGCCAAACAGCCGCCACGACCGAAATAACCCGGGAAGTGGAGAAGCATTCATCCGTGGCTGGATGAATGTCTCCCCATTGGGCCCTAGATGTATCTCTACATTTCAAGGTAAATGAAATGTCCGTTTAGGTTAAGTATGAGAAGCAGGCAAATAAAAAAGTGCTAAAACAAAGATGAATTGCCTCGGTTACTCAGAGCGGTGATCTGGTACCACTTCGAGGCATGGTTCAAATCCAGGTCTCAGCCACCCGTGATTAAACTGGGTACTCAAGTGTCCTAAATTGTTGCGCTCCATACAACAAAACCCATCATGTGAAGTTTTTTTCATTCACCCGAATTTGGATAAACTCCAGCTCCTGAGGATTCCAAAAATAAATACTGCTTTAGGTCACGAAACTACAACAACAAAAAACAAATCCATTTGTCTGTAATGTGTGGGAATGTGTGTGCCCTGCTCCTGTGCGGCTAAAATAAGTCACTTGAAGGAAGTACGAGAATCACTGTGGTAGCCAACGGATTATCACGGTTGGCTACGTACGGTGCGAAAGAAGTTCAACGTACGTACACACACACACATACGAGTGCACGGACCGTTCCCTTACACGGGAGTGAAATGCGACCGCTCGTAAAAAGACGCCGATAGCACGGAGGGAATACAACCCTGTGATAAGAAAAATGCAGATCAGGAGAGCAAAGTCAAGGAAAACCAAAGCAAATATTAGCGTTAACTTAAAACTATTTTATGCATTAACACCGCCAAATGTCCGCTGGTGTTCAGAGTTACTAAAGTGTATTGCGAAAAGTTACGGGTGTAAAATAATGTTTTTTTTTGCACATGTTGTACGTGACAGAATAATATAAATTGTGTGACGACGACAAAGACATACACACACAATAATAATTTGCACTCATTAGGAGCCTTTGACAAAGTCTCAAGGCGCCAAAACAAAACACAACCTTCTCTTCCAAGCCAAAAACCTCGTCCCACTTACCCATCATCGCACTTATCATCATCATCATAGATCACTTCTCATCATCGTGCCCACTTATCGCCTCGCGCGCGTTCCCCCCGCACATCGTTTCAAAACGATTACGCCACGCGCACAGAAGTTTTCTCGTTTATTTTTCGCTCAATGTTGCTGCCTTCTTGGAACTTATTAGACGTATCGATCGGCCAGCCTCGGAGCGGCCCGGCGGTTTGAAGGCGTGCGCGCGTTTCTCTGCGCGTCGCTCTTTGCCCTTCGCCAGTTTTGCGCTTTGATCCGCAGTGCTTTTCGTGACCTCGTAAATACGGCGCGAGTCAAATAAATTTGTCTCGCGCAAAGTGGATAAGCTTGGCCGCGTAACAAATATGGATTTCTTTTAACGTGGATTTGGAGATGGCGTGTCAGAAATAAATAATTAAACGTGAATGTTTTATGTTTACAGGAAGAGAACGACTGAGATCCCTCCCCGCTCCTCCCCGCGTAGCCCCCAAACACCGTTGGGGCTGGCGCTGTTAGCGAGCGCCTTCAAAAGGCAGGCGTCGGCGCAACCGAAAGCTGGTGTGGCTGAGACCACACACGGCCGTCTTTGTCTCGCCAGAGTCGATGTTTGGGGCGCCGCGGTGGCGAAATGTTAATTGGCTCGCCTGGTGTACAGGATGTTGTCGGTTGGACGCTCACCCGATGCCTGTCCATTTGGCGTTTGCGTGCTCTCCCGGTGATCGCGGGGATTTTTCTCTGGGTCCTCCGTTTTTTGTTCCCACCATTATAAGCCACTTCGTTGAGAGGTTATTTGTGGCCAGGTCGCTTCTGAAAAGGAGCTATGTAGCTCAGTGGGCCTTACCCGGTAAAATAAAATAATGATAATAAAAATTGTAGTAGTACTCCTCATGGCTGTTCATTTTATATTGAATCCTGGGGGGTGCGAGGCCCAAGATTGGTTCAGTTCATTGACACTGATGGTTGTTTAGCTGTGGCAAGGAATTAAATATGGGTTGTCAGGTTAATAGCGTGGGTGCACACTAACCACTTTGCTATCACTGCCCGCAACATACATACATACACACGCACGCGCTCATAAATATAAAACTTAATGCAGGTCCAAACCCGAGCGGTGAAAAATAATAGAGAAATCAATGGCTCAATTACACAAGATGTTGCAGAGATGCAATTAACTGTGCGCACGGACACACGGAAGCTGCGAGGTTCAATTATAGTTAAATTGAGCAAATTACTAATTTTACAGCATTGCACACTGCTCGGGCACGTGTTAAATGTTGTCAAGCTCGCTACCCACCCTCCCCCAACCCCTTCGCATTGATTTATCAGGGACCAGGACCCATCGGCCGAGTTAATAACTTTCAACCGGCCAGAATTGATGGGTCGTTACACGAAAATACGAGTGAAGAAAAAATAACAATTATGTCGGCTAACATAAATAAGGCCAGCGTGTTCCTGTTCTGCGACGTATCTCTGAGGTTATGGATGCCGTTATAATGCTCCCTCTGATATACAAGATAATGAGGCATCAATAAAAAATATATATCGTGAACAAAAACAAATTAATGCGAATGTTTAAAGACGAAAAGCCACCGTGAGAACTTGTACACGGCGCGATCGGCTAATATATATTTTCTGCTAACAGGGACATGAACTAGACGTGTGATCCGTGCGATAACCGAGACCCATTAAAATCCCACGGTAGATCCGTTGCCATTCCCCACACATCTCACCACCTTTATTATAATCACGAACAGATGGATATTTATATTCTTGGTTCTTTCGGTAAAGTCACGTGAGATTTACCGAAAGAACCAAGAATATGAATCCCTGCAGTCACGAAAGCTTTAAATCAAAAGATGGATATTTATTTATTGAGACTTGGCACATGAATGCGTGCAGATTTTTTTATCTTATATCTAACTGCAATTTTTTTGCTGAATCCACATTGATTGGGATCAGCGTCACTTGATATCGACATTTTTATATAAATAATACATTTAAACATTTTATTGTTACGGATGCACGATCCGCTACGGTTTATTTCACCGTACCTAGCCAATCCACTTTCCCATACCACGGAACAACCCTCCGTTAACGATTTTATTTTATTTTTCTAACCGTTTATTTTTGGGTTTTAATTCTGGACGTGAGCTTTCTCATCAAACGTCACCCCGGCCCCTCCTGCTGATAACCCCGCGTCTTCCCCTTCTCGGTCAGCCTGCCCTCCCGCTGAGCCGCCTCGCTAATTCTCTGCAGCCGACCTTGCTCATCCGCTGATGGCTTATTCCGTCTCGACCGCCAGCCTGCTCAAGAGGACCGTACACTGTGTAATTATGCACGTGTGTGTGTGTGAATGTATTTATGGGGAGCTCTAGTGTTGCGGCTAGCGCGCTGCGCTACGAACCTGGCGAGCCGAATTCGATTCCCACGATCACCACCAGTGGCGCTTATAATCTGAACCGGTTCTCCCCTAGGTTGACTCAGCATCAAATGAGTACCTGGTGCGGCGTGTAAACGTTGGCACTCGGGAGACAAAGGCGGCCGAACGTGGCGCTGGCCACCCATAGCTGCTGGCGAACAGCACCTGCCCCAACAGACTGTTGAAGACTATATAGGGGGAGCTTTGTCTTTGTATATATTGAGCAATTGTGCGGCTAATCGAATTACAGGAACACTGCCCGCGCGTTGCAGAGCGTGCGAGCGCATTTAGAAACGATGAAAGGCCTAAAGCCATGTGTCCCCGTGTCTCAGCAGAGGGTGGTGTGTGGTGGGCATCCATCCAGGCACTTTCGAGGCTTCAGGCCAAACTTAGCTTCCGAAATGTTACCATCACGCGAACTCCGGATCGAGATGTCCGCATCTTGATCCAAATTAACCAGATATTTAAAACAACCCGCAAACTACTCAATGGGGTAAATCCACGAAAGGACTACTGGCGAACTCTACCCACCTGAGAAACGTAGCGCCTTGGTGACAGCCCCTGCGCTATGATAACGGCGAGGTTACCAAATGTGCAACATGTTGTTTACTGTTGGAGGAAAACCTCTGCGTTGGTGATGAGGACTGAGCCAAAATTCGTATGCAAAGTGCAGCCAGAGTTGAGGATTCACTGAACCACGAAGAGGAAAATGTTGCAACGGACGTTTCATATTCGGGTGCACTATTATACACGTCAAACATGCACCGAGGGTGATGCAATTTCCTTCGTTGCTAAGCTCAACGCGAACAATTCATCACGTTGCACAATGCCATCTGTAAAAAAAAAAAACTGTACAAAGACAAAGTCCTGCCCACTTTTGTATCCCCGGTTGCTCACCAAATCTACCCGAGGGAAGAGGAGGCCCAGGACCGGTTCAGATATCGTTCGCTAACAGCTCTGTCTGGGAATCGAGCTCAGGTGGCCGGGTTCATCGCGCAGTACGCTCGGCACTGCGACGCCGCTGCCACGCGTACGTGCACCCCTCCACGTGCAAATGCGCACACACAAAGACAAAGATCCCCCGTATAGCCTTAACAGACTTTTTGGGGAAAGTCTTGTTAGCGAGCACCTATAAACTCCGGCAGGGCACACGAAGGAGTGGGTGGCAAGCACCACACCCGACCGGCGAGTGACGACGTTAGCACACCGCACCAGTTACGGATTTGAGGACTGAGTCGACATAGACGAGGCCCAAGCCCTGTTCAGATATCTGCCACTGGTACTGGTCGTGTGCAGGAATCGAACTCGGTTCCTCCGGGTCCATAGCACTGCGCGCTCCCCATACTTGCACACACGCACACTAGTATGCACATGTACACACGCGCACAAACACGCACAACACAGAGACGCACAACGATCCCCCAGTTTAGCCATCCACACACTCTGAGCGCACGCGCTCTTCAAGCCACGGCGATTTGCTGCTCAATTGAGCGATTGTGACAGCGCTCCTCTCCCGCTGGCAGTCCCGAGCCAGCGGTGGACATTCCGCATTCCTTTGACGGGGGCGAGTTTACCTGTAGACCAAAACCACCGTTGACCTCTCGACAAAGTGGTATTCATTTAACCCACCATGGGAGGGATGATGGGCTGAGTCAACCAGCCCCCCACCCCATCTCCCGCATCCCACCACCATCTCAACCAGGAATTGAGCTCCCAACCTTGCGATCGCGAACCGCTCACTCGACCACTGAGCCACCCGGCCAGATCGCCAGGCCGGTTTGCTGTGAGTGAGTGAGCAAACATTCAGGTCGGCCTGTCACACCACGGCGGGGGGAGGGAGGGGGTGGTTTGGGCAGCGCCACACCCATCCCACCTTCGCGCTCACGTTCACAAAAGATCCTCCGTGTAGACTTAACAGACTGTAGGGGCAAGAGTTATGTTAGCGAGCACCTATCAAGGCCGGTACGGCACAGACAGGGTTGGTGTGGCGAGACACCATTGCTCCGCTGCCTATTGTCTCCGCAGTGCTGGCGTTATACACACGGCTCCCTACTCGTTTACGTGCTCATTTGAGGCCGAGTCGACCTAGAGGAGGCCCCAGGACCAGTTCCAATTATCCGCCACACCGATGTCAGTCGTGTCCTGGAATCGAACTGAGGTCGCCGGGTTCGTAGCGCAGCGCGCTCACCACTTCACGACGCCACACGCACACACACACGCGCACACACGCGCGCACACGCACACACATGCACACACACGCACACACGCGCACACGCACACACACACACGCGCGCACACGCGCACACACACACATGCACACGCACATACGTGCACATACGTGCACACACGCACACACACAGCAGCAACGACAACAACAACCGCCGCTCACCACGAAGTGGGCGGTGACGTCACCACGACGCGCGCGTGCCATGCACGCGGCGGGCGAGAACGTTTCAGAATCGGAATATCGATGTACACGGGAGGAATCCGATGAGCTACGAAGCTATTTTTCTTTCTCTCTCAACACACGCCCAGTAGTTTGCTCGTAGCATCGACGTGTAACCGAGGATCATTGCACCGGCATCCATCAAAATCAGCCGCTGCCGACCTTCACGCACCGAATCGCTGCCGCCCCTCGGCCCGTTGGGGGCAGCGAGGGGCACCCCGCTCCGCAGTGAATGCCCTCCGCCTGCGCTGCTCCCCCACCACGGAGAGCAACAAGGGGGGTGGCACGCGCTAACCGCGACACTCCGGCTCCCCCACTGTGCCACGTACAAAGACAAAGATCACCAGTGTAGCCTTAACAGACTGTAGGGGCAAGTGCTGTTAGCGAGCACCTATAAAGGCCGGCACGGCACACCAGGGGGTGTGTGGCCAACGCCACGCCGAGCCGCCTTTGCCTCCCCGAGTGGAGATGTGCTTACACACCGCACCAGGTACTCGTTTGAGGCTGAGTCGACCTAGGGGAGGACCAGCTCAGGTAATAAATGTGTCGTTAAACCCGCCTCCACCCGACACAGGCAATTTGTAAGGTTTGTCATGTAAAAAAGAGCCAATTACAGTAGTTACTACTTCAGCACACCGGTGTGTTGGAGAGTAAACCCATAACATTTATAATTCGAGAACTGCTGACGTTTCGCTGGTGATTACAACCAGCTTCATCAGGCGATAGCCAGCAGTGTAGCGGTTACGCGCTGCGCCAGGATACCCTGCGACCCGAATTCGAATCCTGCTCACCACCAATAACAGTGGAGAATATTTTAACCGACCCTGGGCCTTCCCTAGGTCAACTCAGCCTCAAATGAGTACCTGGTGCGGTGTGTAAATGTCACTATTGGGGAGACATAGGCGACCCGACGTGGTGCTGGCCACCCACCCCCTCGTGTGCCGTGCTGGCCTTCATAGGCGCCACTCGCTCACAGCACTTGCCCAAAAAGTCTGTTAAGGCTATACAGGGGGATATTTTGTCTTTGTTGTGCGTGCACACGCGTTGCTTAAGGGCACCGAGCCTGGCACAAGCGTCGTGGTGGTGACGTCACTGCCACTTAGTGGCCAATGGCGGCTATTGCTATTGCTGCTGCTGCTGCTATTGTTGTATTTGCACGATTCACGGAGCGGTGATGTGTGAGGGTGGATGGCTCTTATTCGACTCGCCAACAGCACTTGCCCCAACAGTTTATTAAGGCTCTACGGGGGATCTTTGTCATTGTTATTCTACTAAGGTGGTAGGGGGGGAGGGGCAGGGGGGTAGGGCAGGGGCAAGGATTTGGGGGGGGGAGGAGGTCAAGGGGAGGGATCCACAACCTGCAGATGCTCTGCTCCACAAAGCGAATTGCTCGCCGGTGGTAGCAAATCCTTAATCTCGCTTCATCTCTAATCCGAACGCACGCGCTGTTTCATTAATTTGGAGGATTCTGTAAAGGGGAAGCGAAACTAAAATCAATTAAACAAATTGATCATGACCTTAACTTTAAATTTAATATGCATGCAATTATAACTAGTGGTATCATGCGTGCCTATATCTCTCCGCTTGCTTTACAGATTATATGTTATGCTTAATTAAGGATGCTAAGGGTGCAGTTAAGCGCAAGCCTTGCGCCGTGCCGCGTAAAACCTCGCCACCGAAGTGGAAGAAACGATGAGAAGCAGCAGAGTCGAACGAACACTCGACAAATCCCCAAGCATGAAAAACATAAGAAATATGTTTGGCCATTTCTGGCAATAAAACAGGAGGTGTTGAGATGTTCAAACACCAAATAGAAACCTTTTGCAAGGAATCGCGTCTGCACTGACCACGCCTACTTGCGGTGAACATGCAAACCAACATCGCTCTGACAATGCCATTGTCTTTGAAATCGATTGGCCTACATCAGAGACGGCAGCCTTCTTTAGGGCCCAGTCTCACCACTAGTGTCAGACCAGAGAACAACGCCAAGAGGCGAACAGCACACAAAGACAATGCCACTATCAGCACACAAAAACAATGCCACTATCAGGGGCTTTTGAAGCTCAGGGGGGGCAGCAAAACAAATGGGACCTTTTTGCCAGGTATCAAAGTATGACAAAATGATAAATAGGTTTTACCCTTTCTGGCAATAATCCCCAAACGCTGGCCGCGGGTTTCTCGCGGAAAAGAACGGAGCCAACTACCTCAAGTCAGGTAAGGTCAGATGAGGTCAGGTGAGGTCAGGTGAGGTCAGGTAAGGTCAGGTGAGGTCAGGTGAGGTCAGGTGCGGGAGACTACACGACGGATGGATGGTGACCAGTTCGCAAAAGGACGGCGATGGAGGGAACGCACAACGGTGCTCGGCGGAAGGGGAAGACCTCGGATCTTTACCAAGCAGCAAATGCCAAACTGTGAACGCGATGGAAGGCGACTCGGTTGAAAGACGCAGGCAGCGACGGACAGAGTGGAAGTGGTGAGACGCTGGCAAGGAGATATCGACGCAGGAAATGGTCACGGCTAGGCATGTAATGTGTGTATGTTGAACTTCTTTCGCACCGTGTATAGCCAACCGTGATAATCGGATCGTGCGGGGGAAGGACGTCAAAATAGACACAAAAAGCAGCTCTAAAGAAATGAGTTTTCAATTGAGGCGATTTCAAAGTGCATAGCTCCAGTGGCTTCCTAATGTCAGAAGGAAGAGCGTTCCAGACGGCCAAAGAAGCGCATCTGAAAGCGCGCAATGCGGTGACCATCTTTCTTCGACGGCCAGCCAAGAGCCGGTGCTGCGAGAATCACCGGAGTCTGCGTGATGGTTAATGTTTGTTGAGATCAGCAACGGTTTTGGGTGTTGATTTGTGGCAAGCACTCTATACTGACTTAAGAGGCTGCGACCAAAAGAGCTTATTGGATATGCGTTCGACCTCGTCACATCTCGGAAAGCCAAGCGCGGTCTCGACGCAACGGCGAGACAAGGCGACGAGGCGAAGAGACATCTGACGGCGGCTTGGTGCTGCACTTGTCTCGCGAGACAAGTGCTCCTCTGGGTCGTTCCTTCGAGGAAACGGGAGAAACACCCCTTAGTCGTGGACAGGAACTGTCAGTACTCTCCGGGTTCTTTCGGTAAAGTCACGTCGATGGAAAAAAATAGTAATAAATGAAAACACGACGTTTCGGTCGCAACACAAGCGTCCGTCTTCAGGACGCTTGTGTTGCGAGGTCGTGTTTTCTTTTATTATTTTTTTCTCTCTACGTGACTTTACCGAAAGAACCCAGAGAGTATGGATTCCTGCAGTCACGAAAGCTTCAAATCAAGAAAGATCTGTCAGCTTCGCGTAAGGCGCGGTCATGAAGTAGCGGAGCGAGTTTTTGACGAACGAAGGAACGCATTTTTTTGTTGTTGTTTAAATAACGCAAATAAGTTCATAAATAAATAAGTGATTTAATGCGGAGCGTGAAATATGTGCCGGAGACACTCTAGGAAAATTTTTTAACGCGCATTAATATTAATGGAAGGATAGAAATGTATCTTGCAACAAGTCATTTATTATTTATGGTGAGGCGCATTTCAGACGATTCCGTCATCGCGGGGCCACTGAAAGGAGGTGAGGGGGGTGGGGGACCTCCATGTTATTAATAGTGCGTTTAAACATTAAATTGGCGTCTCCACAAGCCCCGGTATCTGGCGCGCGTGTCTGCTGCAGAGAAAGGGATGCAAATGCTGGAACGCACGGATTCCTGGCTGGCTGAATCATGCACTCACGTGCCTCGTGTAAATGTCCATGTTGCGCGCCGTGGTAACGTTTAAAAAAACATAACAACAACAACACCACCATCATCGCCGCCATGACCATGCGTGGAAACGGTCTCAGGGTGAGCGAGTGGCTTAGACGGATGATAAGTATCAAAGCGCTACCTAAGAGTGCTACCCTAAACCATCACGCAAACTCCGGTCGTCCTCGCAGCAGCGGCTTTTGGCTGCTAGCCATCGAACAAAGACGGGCACCGCATCGCGCGCTTTCAGATGCGCTTCTGTAGCCGTCTGGAACGCTCTTCCATCCGCTATTAGGAAGCCACTGGAGCTATGAAATTTTATATGTAGATTGAAAATGAATGTCTTTCAAATTGACGTGAGTGTTTAGTTTGTTGTCCTTTCCCCGAACCTCCGATTAGCACGGTTGGCTACGTACGGTGTCAAAGAAGTTCATACACAAACGAGTCCTGGCTGGCTGAATCATGCATGCAGAGGGCTTGTGTAAATATTCATGTTTCGCGCTGTGGCTAAGTAAAAAAATAACCCCATCTCCACCACCACCCCCACCGTGCCATAGTGATCACGCGTGGATACTGCGTTAGGGCGAGCGAGGGGCTTTTAGACGGGCGACGTAATCAAACCCTCGCTAGCCATCTCCACTCTAACGCTATTTAATATATTCGCGGCTGTTTCTCCTCTCGTACCGTTTCGCTCCGGTGAAAATGAAAAGAATACATTTTTCACACACCTGCTTTGTCGAATCTGGATTTCCAAACAAAGTGCTCATGAGCTTGGCGTGTGGCCAGCTATAATAAGACATTTCCATCTCTCGCGCGCTCTCTACTCCATTCGCACGTGATATTCTCACACCCATAAAGAATTAATCTATTATTTATTCCTGCATATTATTATTTTACTATTACTAAAAGGCTGACAGAGTTTTTATACAAGCTGGCTGATACACAAGGCTTGTGAATCTATAAGTAGGTCCATTCAACACGCATCGCGATAATGCATTCGCTGGTGGCTGCTTACCAGGGTTTAATCTCCCACTGAATATTTTCTGCGTTGCTGCGAGGCTAAAATAGGCCCGTATGGCAATCCTTCCAGTGGCTAAATGCCAATGGCGAGGTCTGCTATCCAGCGGAGAGGGCTTCGGGAGAAAGTTTGTGCTGTTTTTGCTATTGCTGTGTCGAAGGAGCGCAGACTTCAGTGGTTTTTGATACCGTCCA
Source organism: Petromyzon marinus (assembly GCF_048934315.1). Classification (NCBI taxonomy): domain Eukaryota; kingdom Metazoa; phylum Chordata; class Hyperoartia; order Petromyzontiformes; family Petromyzontidae; genus Petromyzon; species Petromyzon marinus. The sequence goes on along the minus strand of NC_133691.1, from coordinate 3,247,020 downwards.
TAGCGCGGCCTCCATTGCCTCCAGTCGCACTGCTGTGGCTCGTGACTTTAATTTCCCCTTCGTCGATGAGACGTGCGCATGGCCCTTTGAACAGGAAAGCGCGTGGCAAGCTTGCCACATTCACTGCGGGGGGTTATTTTTTGCGGCGGTTTGCATGCTGTTTGGTTTTGAGGCACCCTTGGTTCTGGAGGAGCTTCACGGCCGGAGTGACACGAGTCCGAGTCTGCAGCGACGTCCTCCCAACTTTGCCCTCTCCGTGCAGAGTTCAGGGACTTAAAAAGAAATGTTTATTTTAAAAGTACTTGTGAGACTCTGGCTTCGGGTTCTTCAATCGGGCTTCGGTTTATTTTTCCAGCAGCAGGGGACGCCTGAAAGTTCAAACGCGGTGGCCGTGGTGTTGAGGTTACGGCTGCACCCGTAAACTGATGTGCGTGACTGCCGGTCCGTGTTGGCTCTTTGGGGAATTACTTATAATTGTTCGAGAAACAATTAGCGGCTGTCCTGGTCCTCTGAGACCAAGCATGAGTCTGGGCTGTGGTCCTTTTTTTCCATCGGCCTGAGTGGAATGTGCCAAGCTGTTTAGGCTCGTACATAAGGGACGTGTCTGGCTTTGTCAATTTTTCGAGAAGCTCCGGTGTGAGTGCCGTGGCGGCTGCTGAAGTCACCCGCGTCTATAGCAGCTGCTGGCACAGGTGGTGACGACTGCCACGTGACCAGCTGTGACGGCTGTCGTCGATGTCTATCGTGGTGGTGATCCTGAGAGCGTGCGCCTTTAGGCCTTGCCCGGTGAAGGTGGCGAGGAGGCCGTGTTTAGGGTGGTAGACGCCGCGGTGGCGAGATGTTAGCTACCTCGCTAGGTATACAGGAGGTCGTGGATTCGATCTGGACCCTGCCGCCTGCTGTAAATTTGGAGTTTGCGTGTCTCTCTCTCTCATCATCATCATCACGGTGGCTAGGGGATGTTAACTACCTCGCCTAGTATGAAGGAGGTCGTGGATTCCATCTCGACCTTGCCGCCTGCTGCTGTATATTTGGAGTTTGCGTGTTCTCTCTCCACAATGGTCGCGTGGATTTTTCTCCGGGTCCTCGTTGAGCTGTTATTCGTGGGCCTGGTCGCTTCTAAAAAGAGCTATATATCTCAGTGGGCCCTTCTTACCTGCTAAAATAAAACAAAATGTTTTTTTTTTAAGTTGAAGTAGAATAGACGGCAGCAACGAGAGCAGGATCGTTTATTCTGTAGCCCTCCATCCCCGTGCCATCACCATTGTGCGTCTCCTCTAAGGCGAGGACGTGTAAACCTTATTTTCCCTTTTGCGTGTCTGGCCAGCAATTCACTTGTCGGTCTTGACAGCCATTCCTGACGCAGAAGATGAGTACTGGATACAGCGGCCACGTTTTGGTAACTGAGATTTGTAGCTTTGATCCTTACCCGTGCAGTGTCGATAGTTCAATGTGCCGTTTTATTCAGGGACTATTGCTGTGTGGTGTTTTATTGGTGTGGTCTGGGACTGTTTTGTCGTTGTCTTTGCTGCCTCGTCCAATCTCGATTAATCGAACTTATATAATAAGTGCATTTATTACGTATTTATATTTCGTGACTTGCTTACCGTTGCACTCATATCGTTGTTTTTTTAATTATTTGCTCCTGTAGCTTTGCTGACCCACCCCTACTGGACATCTGTGGGAAAAAAAGAGCTTGGTAGCTCATCGGATTCCTCCTGCTGGTGGTGTTGCCAGATGGAAAGAAAACGGCCCCACCAGCAGCAGTTGGCACTCCTCTACAATCCAGGGAGAGCGTGAGCTGCTCAATTGAGTTCTCCGAAGAAGCTCCCAGTACGCGGAGCGAAACGTCGGACTTCATTCCCAAGAGCAACACGCCGGCGTGATCCGAAACTACGCCGGAGAACCGTGCAGCACAACGGCGAAACATACGCAGCTTAGACACGAGTCATCTATTCGCTGGAATAGCTAAGTGGTGGTGAGGGGCTGGGGGGGGGTGAATCATTACATGCCTATTAATAATAATTACACTGACTCATAATGGGAAAAATAAATTCATAACATGGCGGGCCGCAACACGTGACGACGATGGCGACCAACATAATCCCACGCTCTTGATTTCCGGGGACTCAATCTCCTTAAGTCAATAATATCAATACGGCAGTAAATTATTCATGCGCACAGTCACACGCGTACACACACGAGAGCCAGGCCCTCGGGACCATCTGAGTTTATTTTCTGCGCGAGTATATATAATATATATTCATCTATTCATCTGTGTGCCCCAATCCAGCTTAGCTGCTCCGGACCCGACGATGGTTTTGTGTGCCCGCAGAGATGAAAACTTTAGCGCAAATCCGCGGTTGCTGAACCGCGACCAACCCACCCTCTTTGCCCGTGGGCCAAATCCCCATCCCGAATGTGCCACAATTTCGTCAGATTTTGGAAGCTAAGCAGGGATTTTTAAAAAAAATGTTCAAAGCTTTGGTTTGTACATGGTTGGGAATGCCAGGCGGTTGTAGGATTGGGCTATGGAGTGGTCAGGAGATGGCAGAATGGCAAATTATTCCGGAATCTGTCTGTGCGGAGATTTTAAATGTTGCCCTCTCGTAAAGCGTGGGGCTTTGTTGAGGTCCTCCGGTTCGCTCGCACGAAAAGCCACCGTGGACATCTGAGTTTATGAATAACGATGGGTGCTGGGCACTTGAATTTTCCGGAACAGCCAGAATGGGCGCGGCTGACCTTTAAATTATTTTGCAAAGCGAAGCACTGGAGCACTCGAGGTTGAGACGCGCACCATCGTATCTACATTCGTGCGTGTATATTTCAACGTGCATGTGAACAATAACTACATATATACAGGGATTTTCTCGATATATGTAAATCATGTATGATACATGCAGCAATTCAGGATGGGCTTTGGATTAAAACTAAAAAAATATTGCAGATTTTTGAGTTGTTCAGGACCATGTTTATATGATGTCATAATTTAACGTGTCATCCTTATTTGGAAGCCTAGATGTGAAATCAACAAAATGTATTTAATCCGATGCTACGTGACACCAGTTTTTGGAAGGATAGCAAGGTATGGATATTTCTAATGTGACGCGATTTCCTTTGTCAGTTCACTTCCGCGTCAGTAATGGGGCGGTGGTTTGACCATACTTCACCACGCTGGTCTCTCGCCGGGTTGGCTAAGGGTTGGTTAGGGTGTTGTGGTTCAGATATCGCTCGCACACGAATGTTCGCCGTGGCTGGGATGCAAACCCTGAGCGTTGGGTTTTATTTATCGCCGCTACGCATTGTGCCACAGTATCGTTGCTCATACATTATTTAGATCGGGAGTCGATCCTTGCATTTGCGATTTGATCGTGAGCGCTCGGATCAATTTTTTTAATCGGCGAATCCGATTTGTCATTGCGTGTCGAATGTAAATGGTGCCTGAGCGATATCACATCTACGCTGCCCAATGCGAGCTTAGAAACATTGCTTATTAAAATTATTGCCTGGCGCCGGTAGTTTCGGATTTAAGCAGCGATACCCGGGAGGATTTTAAACAGACGCATTCCGAAGAATAATATAACGACAGCCACCTCGGACAGAAATGAGCCAAATCCTGGCCAAAAGCACTCACTCGCATCTCGCAAGGACTCACCGTAAATATTCTTAAAGATCCACGCGTACTTTAAAGCTAGCGCATGCATTCACATCAATCCGTATGCACGACGTGGCACAAACACTAAGAGTATTCACCGTACAGAAATAGCATTTACCCATAATTATTTCTCCCCGATGACCCCAATCCAAACGAGGGGAAAAAAATAAATAAATACGCGCACAGATATCACTCTGACCTCCTGTTCTGAATTCCTACCGGTTCCGCGCCCTCAACCCTATACAATTAGCCCCCTCCCCCCCACCCACCAATGCTCCGTGTGGAATGTTATCAGTGTCAAATTTATTCCTCGTGAAAAATGGGAGAAATCTCCGTGCTCTCGCGGTACCGAAAACACAAAAAGGCGGTGGCCGCTGCAAGCCTCGCCGCTCGAGTTCGCTAAACAAAATCCCGCTCGCAAAAAATAAACCGCAGTCGCCCTTCCCTCGTTTTGTCTCCCGCGTCTCTGTGTTTTTTTTCGCGCGCGTGCACATCTTGCGTATAAATAATAGTTTTGACATTGATATAAAGCCCTACCCCATCTCGCTGCTCCGAGCTGTTAATTTTGCACGCGCAGAATCTATAACCCGTAACGGGGGTGCTGTTGCCTCCGCTGCTGCTGCCGCTGCTGCGCGCCATGTGTGCACGCCCTGTTTGTAACCTTCATGCCAAACGCATCCCCCTCTCGAACGCCCACAATTGTCTTCATTCGGCGAGCGCGCGGATCTCCGCGAAAGGACGGCCTCGACAGCTCATAATGGCAGAGAGTCCACCCGTCTCGCGTTCGTGTTGTGAACACATTCGCATTTAACTCGGCAAGAAGATAAAATAAGGGTAATGCAACGTGCCTGCGTTCGTCCCACTTACACGTGCCTGGCTTTGTGTGCGCGCGAGCGCGTGAGTGAGTAATATGGGTACATGTAGAGATAACAAGGGGGTGAGGTGGTGGCGTGGTGATGGTGGTTATTGCACTGAGCTATGAGTTCAGCAACGGGAGTTCTATCCCTGGACACGGCGAGCAGAGAGGGGGGGGGGGCTACATTCATGCTGGAATAATTTCAGGGACTCCCAAAACCCTGAACCCCACCCCCCTTCCCCCCAACCAGCCGCGACCCCTTTTCCAGAACTCAGCCTCGGACAGCCGTGGCTGAAATTAATCTATGGTTGTCAGGGATATCCAAGTCGATTGGAAGGAACGCTGAATGGCTAGCCCCGATAACCAAGGAGCTCGCTCGGTTGTAGCCAGCAGACGGCGAGCGGGAAGAAGAAAAAAACAACCGGACATGTGACTTCAAAGATAGCAATAGCACGCAAGTTCATTAAACATTTTTGCGAACATTTTGCGTCGAGAAAGTGTTAAGTCAAAAAAACGTTTACTATTCGGATGTTGATGGGGACGGGGGGGAAGGTAATTGCCCGATGGCTCCAGGAATGGTGGTGCACGACCGAGTCGGAGCTCTCAAACAATGCACACGAGCGAGGGCACGCAGAATCCTTGAGGGGGCGCTTTTGGAACAGCAGCAAAAAAAAAGACATCCCGGTCCGCAAGAAATAAAACAATTACAGGGAAGAGGGCGCCGCGCACGGCAGCGCATGATAAAGCGTCACTCACGGATAATTAATGACCCTCATTTAAATGGGCTGCATCAGCGTCAGCCCCTGCCTTCATTCATCAAATTTTTAGTCGCTCGCAAAAAAAATTACGAGGCAGGCATTATTATTATCGCCGCGTTTGAGTGCTGCCTGGCACGGCCGAGGTTTAAGGCACGGCCGGTTACAACTTCAATTTACGTCTCGGGACAAATTCTCCGTGCGAGAGATAAGGGGACCCGTGGGCGGGAGGGGGGGTTGGGGTGCTGAATCCGCGCCGCGTAATCAGACCCATTAATCACGGCGCGGTGAGCGAACACCGCGCCAGGTGCGTGGATTCCTGTGGGCGAGGGAACAAACAAGAAGTGACAAATAAGAAGAATAAAAAGAAGGGGAAAGAAAAAAACCCATCACATTTGTTGGCTCTGATATTTATATTTTGTAAATCTGACTTAGGGGCAACAAAGCCGGACTGCCACGTTTTAATAATCTGACTTGGAAACTGCAGAAATGTTTTCTCTCTCCCAGTTTGCGCTTGGCAGGAGAGCGAGACGTGATTGGTCACGTGAGTGCTCTACATTTTAAAGGGGGCATTGGTTGAAGGGTTTTGGATGAAAAGAGAAAATAAAAAAAACATCCCTGAGCGTGCGTGGAGTGAGATTCATGCGCATCTGGTACGGACGGAGTTCACTTACACGGCCTCATCACTGACACAGGCTCATCACTGTCACAGGTCTCTTTTTTAGTGACACACTCTCCTCGCTGTCACAACTTCTTGACAGACACAGGCTCTTCGCTGAACACAGGCTGACTCGGACAGCAACAGGATTATTGCCAATATTTCACTGGCCATCGCTCGGCCGGCATGGGACGTTATACAAGAAGTCCAATGGGCGGCAGTGGAAGATGCTCAGCCCAATTTCCCAGGATCCCTCCGACCCGTGCAGTTGCACCGGCCTGCGCGCTCCGTAAACTGCACCCGCTCGGTGCCTGCGCCCGCGATCCCCGTTTGCAGCCGCAGCCGATGAGGGCTCTCCTCGAGGAGCTGATGCCTCGTGAGCCCGCGCCGCGTCGCCCGAGGGAGAGAAAAAAAGGGCTCAGGTGGCCTAGTGACAACTTTATCAGCCCCAGGGGGTGCGGCAATCGATCAGGTGGTGCTCCAATATTTGGTTTGCCTGGCACGGTCGCACCTAGGCTACACACAGTGCATCGCGGCTCCTCGCGCCTAATCACATCGTTACATAATAACCGTCGTTCTTCTACGCCGTTGTTGAAAACAAATCTCATGGTGCTTGCCAAGGGAGGCACCACCCCCCCAACTCGTAGCTTTGGCTAACGGGGGGCGGCAGCGGGGGGGGGGGCAAGGCACCCCTTGCTCCACCCCCCCCCCTCTCGAGTTACGCTACTTGAGAGGCCCGATGCATAAAAAAGTGTTGATTTATTGTAGCGGCGGTGACTACGCCGCTCAGAGTGCAAGGGGCTGGCCTCGGCGCCGGCCGTGGCAACGACGACGGCGGTGCGGTCCGATCAGAGGTTGAACGGCGCGGGAGGGGCAGCGCGCTAAGGCGTCGCTAGGGGAGAGAGTCGAGTAGGGGGTAGGAAGGCGCGCAGCAGGCAGACTGTAATGGTGACAAATGTCGCAATATCGCCCCGGTGGCGGCCGGAGCTGTGTCAAGACTTAGCCGGGCAGCCGGTCACACCCCCCCCCCCCCCCACTGCTTGTTATCTCGTAAGGGGGCCGCCGCGGTCGTCGCTGTGGGGGCGAACGGGAATGTGGGGGAACGTGGGATGACGTAGGACGGCATAAGACGACGTAGGACGGCGACGTAGGGCGACATGAGCCGACGTAGGACGGGGACATAGGATGACGACGTAGGATGACGACGTAGGACGACGACGTAGGATGACGACGTAGGAGGACGACGTAGGACGACGTAGGACGACGCCGTAGGACGACGACGTAGGACGACGACGTAGGATGACGATGTAGGATGACGACGTAGGATGACGTAGGACGACGACGTAGGACGACGACGTAGGACGACGAAGTAGATTTTCTGTCTTAAGACGAACGCTTGTGTTGCGATCGAAGCGTCGTGATATATATTTTTTTCTTTTCTACCTACGTGACTTTACCGAAAGAACCAAAGAGTATGGATTCCTGCAGTCACGACAGATTCAAATCAAGATTTTTATATATTACTTGATATAAAAAGTACGATTCCAACAAAAAAGTACAATGCTTTGAGATGTGTTAATCGTTTCTTAAGTAATTTCATTTTGTAATAACGGTGATAATGTTTCTTAGGATTAGAATGCCTTTCTCTTGTAAATTGTTGCTCGCGGGGGATAAATTATATTTGCATGATGTGATTGGCACGTTAATTAAAACTAAAAAAATAGGCACGTGTGAGAAGATAGCTGTCAAAGTAACACGCCAGCCACGTCAACATGTGGATCGTCTCTCGTGGAAACCAGATTATATGTACCCACATATATTGTGTATGTGTGTACGTTTGTATATGGGGAGTGGTGGTGAAGCGTCTATCATCCAAAGTTGATTAGCTTTCACGGCCAAAACCAGTGACGATTATCTGAACTTGTCCTCCCCTAGGTGGACTCAGCTCTCCGATGAGTACCTGGTGCGGTGTGTAAACATCGCTACTCGGGAGACAAAGGCGGCTGGGCATGATGATGGCCACTCGCCTCATCCTGTGTCATGCCGGCATTCGTAGGTGCTCGCTAACAGCCCTTGCCCCAACCGTCTGTTGAAGGCTATACGGAGGATCTTTGTCTCTGCATGTCTTGCATCGCTATGGTTGCGTCTGTTTATCATGCACCAAGCAAATTCAAAAGATCCGCTGCATGAGGTCATTTCAAAACGTCTCCATGACAGCTCTGCTTAACAATGCGCAGATAAACCAACATTTTAGCCCTTGTTAGCATTTAATAAGCTTATCATAAATATATAAAAGTAGGAGAGAAAAAAAACCCTAAAATATAAATGAGCGTCGTATCCGGACAGGGTTAGCTCAGCTGTTGGTTTTGTTTACCGAGTTTATTATTATTATCGGGAGGCGAGTGGGTTTTTTTCTTTTTGCTCAAGGCCAGCTTTAGCTTTCCCCTGCATATGAAATGCACTGCTATTCAAACATCTTCAATCCCCAGAGGAATGGGGCTCAGGGCAAATCCACCGCGACACAAACCTATCGGCTGTTATCGTCGTATTTGTCTTCGCATCACACGCATCCGCCTCGTGAAATGTTAAGCAATACCGCGTGGCTCTCACGGACCACCACCACCACCACCACAGCGGCGGCGGGCGACAAGGTGAGGCTAACCACGTGCCCTGGTGCAGGGCATTCATTTGGACCCTCTTCTGTCCGTCTCCCTCCCTCACTCTTCATCGTCAAGCGCCTGCCTGCCTCCCACATCCCCAACCTCCCCCTGCCCCCCCCCCCCCCACAGCGCAGCAGCACCGACTACACACTCAATAATTGCACCACTGGGTCCAACCTAGGTTCATGAGTCCTGTGCCAGCCTTGCCACGTGCTGTGTAAAGTCTCCGGGGGCCTCCGCGTGCATCTGCAGAGTCACCGTGTCAGTCGATAGGTGGTCCGAGTGGCGTAGCGGTGACGAGGAACGCCGAGAGCCCCCCTCCCCGGGTCTTATTTACCCCCTCCCTGAGTGGCCCGGCGCCTGTGGGGAGCCTCCGGCCGACGGGCACTGGTGCAGTTGCAGGTACTGTATGTTGAACTTCATTCGCGCCGTGGGTAGCCACAAGCGTGCCAATCGGAGGTGCAGTCGCAGCAGCCGCACGCTCGATGGCTATGCCCGCACCACCACGCTGCGTGGCATGGACGTGAGCTGCAGGGCCAACCGCGACGAGTTGCGTCGGTCTCAACGTGACGCAGACGAATGTCAACAAATGCACGACGCATCTTGTCCCTTTCATCGGTCCTTGCCACACACTCCCCCCCCCCCCCGCCCGCCTCCACCCCCACCGGTTATCATTACATTTTGCTACAGATTTACGTTCAGAATTCTGCAGCAACCGGTACAAGATCCGGTGTTAGACAATGGCTCGGGAAGTTGATGCAGTCACTTCAATCAGCCGCTGTATATCTACGCCAGAAGGGCACGGCGTCTCCATGCGATGCGAATTGTCTGTCACACCAATCAACCCACCCTTAAATTATTATTGAACAAAATCTCAGAGCTGGCAGAAGCCACATTTTAAGTGAAAGACGAAGCGCAGTTGATATTCGTGAAGAGTCACTTTTGGTTACAGGGGCTGAAACCGTCAACTCACTCCACCCGGATTCGAACCCAAGGGTCTCAGCGGTGCCGGCTCAGACGCTCCGACCCCTGGGGCCACCGTCGCACAGCGGCCGATCGCTTCCTTGCCGTCCAGTGGCCTGACACGTGGCCTGACACGTGGAAATATTCGCCGGTTAACGTGAGCAACACATCGAGTACTTTGGTAAAGTGAACGTCGAGAGGCTTGCCTGCTGCCCCCTTCTCAAGCCACTCTGCTGCCCCCTTCTCAACTCCATCCCTGCTGCCCCCTTCTCAACCCCCCACTCTGCTGCCCCCTTCTCAACCCCCCACTCTGCTGCCCCCTTCTCAACTCCATCCCTGCTGCCCCCTTCTCAACCCCCCACTCTGCTGCCACCTTCTCAACCCCCCACTCTGCTGCCCCCTTCTGAACCCCCCACTCTGCTGCCCCCTTCTCAACTCCATCCCTGCTGCCCCCTTCTCAACCCCCCACTCTGCTGCCCCCTTCTCAACCCCCCACTCTGCTGCCCCCTTCTCAACCCCCCACTCTGCTGCCCCCTTCTCAACCCCCACTCTGCTGCCCCCTTGTCAACCCCCCACTCTGCTGCCCCCTTCTCAACCCCCCACTCTGCTGCCCCCTTGTCAACCCTATCCCTGCTGCCCCCTTGTCAACCCCGACTCTGCTGCCCCCTTGTCAACCCCCCACTCTGCTGCCCCCTTCTCAACCCCCACTCTGCTGCCCCCTTCTCGACCCCTACTCTGCTGCCCCCTTCTCAACCCCCCACTCTGCTGCCCCCTTCTCAACCCCCCACTCTGCTGCCCCCTTCTCGACCCCCCACTCTGCTGCCCCCTTCTCGACCTCACTCTGCGGCATGCACGAGCGTGAGCGCTGATTTCCCCAGCGCGTGTGCGAGCGGGAGAGTGTGGTGTGTGTGGTGTGTGTGTGGTGTGTGTGTGGTGTGTGTGGTGTGTGTGGTGTGTGTGTGGTGTGTGTGGTGTGTGTGTGGTGTGTGTGGTGTGTGGTGTGTGTGTGGTGTGTGTGTGGTGTGTGTGGTGTGTGTGGTGTGTGTGGTGTGTGTGGTGTGTGTGGTGTGTGTGTGGTGTGTGTGTGGTGTGTGTGGTGTGTGTGTGGTGTGTGTGTGTGGTGTGTGTGTGGTGTGTGTGGTGTGTGTGGTGTGTGTGGTGTGTGTGGTGTGTGTGTGTGTGGTGTGGTGTGTGTGTGTGTGGTGTGTGGTGTGTGTGTGTGTGGTGTGTGTGGTGTGTGTGGTGTGTGTGTGGTGTGTGTGGTGTGTGTGGTGTGTGTGGTGTATGTGTGGGGTGTGTGTGTGTGTGTGGTGTGTGTGTGTGGTGTGTGTGGTGTGTGTGGTGTGTGTGGTGTGTGTGTGTGGTGTGTGTGGTGTGTGTGGTGTGTGTGTGGTGTGTGTGTGGTGTGTGGTGTGTGTGGTGTGTGTGGTGTGTGTGTGTGTGGTGTGTGTGGTGTGTGTGGTGTGTGTGTGTGGTGTGTGTGGTGTGTGTGTGTGTGGTGTGTGTGGTGTGTGTGTGTGTGTGTGGTGTGTGTGGTGTGTGTGTGGTGTGTGTGTGTGGTGTGTGTGTGTGTGTGGTGTGGTGTGTGTGTGTGTGGTGTGTGGTGTGTGTGTGGTGTGTGGTGTGTGTGTGTAGTGTGTGTGGTGTGTGTGGTGTGTGTGTGTGGTGTGTGGTGTGTGTGTGTGGTGTGTGTGGTGTGTGTGGTGTGTGTGGTGTGTGTGTGGTGTGTGTGGTGTGTGTGTGTGGTGTGTGTGGTGTGTGTGGTGTGTGTGGTGTGTGTGTGGTGTGTGTGGTGTGTGTGTGTGGTGTGTGTGGTGTGTGTGGTGTGTGTGGTGTGTGTGGTGTGTGTGTGGTGTGTGTGGTGTGTGGTGTGTGTGTGGTGTGTGTGGTGTGTGGTGTGTGGTGTGTGTGTGGTGTGTGGTGTGGGGTGTGTGTGGTGTGTGTGGTGTGTGGTGTGTGTGTGTGGTGTGTGTGGTGTGTGGTGTGTGATGTGTGTGGTGTGTGTGCGGTGTGTGTGGTGTGTGGGGTGAGTGTGTGCGGTGTGTGTGTGGTGTGTGTGGTGTGTGTGTGGTGTGTGTGGTGTGTGGTGTGTGTGTGGTGTGTGGTGTGTGTGCGGTGTGTGTGGTGTGTGTGTGGTGTGTGTGGTGTGTGTGGTGAGTGTGTGCGGTGTGTGTGTGGTGTGTGTGGTATGTGTGGTATGTGTGGTGTGCCGACCGTTCGCTCGCCACTGGGCCGATTTGCGGGGGGAGAGGGAGGTTCAATTCCCATCGCTGTTGCCACAGTTTCTACGGTGAGCCATCAAGACACGTCTATTATTGTGAATTGAACAGCAGTCTCGTGTGTACGTTGAACTCCTTTCGCACCACACATGGCCCACCACGCTAATCGTATGTCCCGGGGAAGGACAGCAAACTAACGCACAAATAGCAGTTTCAAATAAATGAGTTTGTCAATCTAGATGATGATGTAAAAGTGCACACAGCTCCAGCGGCTTCCCAATATCGGAAGGGGGAGAGCGTTCCAGACGGCCGCAGAAGCCCCACCTGAAAGCGCTGCGCGATGAAGCGGCGACCGCCGTTTTTATTCGATGACGAGACAAAAAGCCGCTGCGAGGATGAACGCAGCTCGCGCGATGGTTCACGTTAATTGGCGAGTGAGTATGTGCATACGTACGTTGGACTTCTTTCGCACCGTACGTAGCCAACCGCGCTAATTTGGAAGTGCGGGTGAACTACGGCAAACTAAAGACAAAAAAGCAGCTCCATGGCTCTCTGGCGTCACATGCAATCAGTGGCCCACTGTCCAAATGTACCAACTGCCTCGGTTTTCGCGGTTGTGCTCTATAGCTCTCCGTTGTGCCTTTGGGTTATATCGCGTGTTGTCCGACGTTTCACTGCCACACGCCGGGAGAGATTCAGGTCTTTTTTGATATTCGGTTCTTCCAGACGCTCCCAGGACGTGGATCGAAACGTCAGACATCGTGCGGAAACAACACGCTGAGCACAGCACGCGATGCATCCGCGAGCACGGTGACATCTCTTGTGAATTTGTTCGTGATTTATTGAACGATGTTTGTCATTCCACTTATTAACCAGGGTGCCACAGTGGCGAGATGTTATCTCCCTCGCCTCAATCAATCAATCAATTTCTATTTTACGTGCCCAAAATCGCCCTCAATAAAGTAGGCATCGGTGCACATTACGACAGAACGTGAACGGTACCTCCTGGCATGGAGGAGGTGGTGGGTTCGATTCCGACTCTGACGCCTGTATATTTTGAGTTTGCGTGTCTCTCTCCACGTGGTCGCGTGGATTTATCTCCGGTTTCTCCGGTTTTCCCACCACTTTTGGAATCAACGTGCGTTTAGAGTTTTGGCTGCTGTACATTTCCACCTGGTAAGCCACTTCCTTGAGCTCTCATTTGTGGCCAGGTCACCTTTTGAAAAAGAGCTATACTGCTCAGTTGTCTTTACTTGTTAAAACAGAAAAAAAATGTTGAAATATAGTTGATACATCGGAACTGTGCGAGGATGAGCATTGCACCAAAAACATTCGGCGAAAACAAAATCCCCTTTCAAAAAAATTCAAGTTTGATTTTTGAGAGTGCATGACCTGACCTGGAGGTCGGATCAAAACGCTGGAGTGATTTGTTGGTCGCAATCGCTCGCGAGAATCACGTGATGACGGATGCCTGCTTTTACACCAGTGCTGCCCTTTGACGGGCGCACCAGAGGTCACTTGAAATTGATCTCAGAGGTAGCTCTGTGATATCCCCTTCCGCGATGGTTTGCCCCACCCTGAGAGATCTGAATGCATTCTTCATCCCATGCCAAGATGCCGATAGCAATTCTGGGAAAACATTATTTAAACGGCGAACAAATAAATAAATTAGTGTTCGCGAATGCAGCTGCAGCTGCCGCTGGATTGTGACGACGACGGTGGTTTCAACAAAAATAAATATTTATAAACCCATCGGACCGTTAAGTAACGGGAGAGCCACCGCGTCATTGCCGCTGGCTGAATGAGTGCGGGTCCGCTCACTTCCTGGGTGCTCAGCGGGGCCGTGCCGCCTCTGCATGTAGACGGCGAGGAGGAGGGCGGCTGCCCCGGCCGCCACGAGCCACAGGAAGGCGCGGCGAGCGGGCATCCCTCGAGACACACGCCCCATGTCGGCCACCCCCCACCCCCTCACTCGGAGCCTCCTCGCTCGCCTTCGTCTCGTCTCGCCCGCTTGCACGATCGCTCGTCCGCTTGCTCACTGGCCCGCCCGCCCGCCTGCCCGCTCGCCCGCTCGCTCGCTCGCTCGTTCGATCGCTCGTCCACTCGCTCCGAGGCCGGCTCGCTAGCTGCCGAGAATGACAGCGATTCTCCGACGCTGCGGAGACAAATTGACAGTGGCAAATTTTTACTGCCGGCGTCAGTGACCTGTAAGGCAAAATGCAATGATACCGGTAAGCACGACGATTGGGGTAAACTAAACAATAAAGTGTGGGGGTAATTACATGTAGTGGTAGTAATAGTAATACTTAACAAACAATGGCTGGAAAAAATGTGTTGTATTATATAATCAAGGGTCACCGCGCAGATGGAGCAAATGAGATTTGCTCACGTGGGTGGTGACATCACAGAGCCGTGCGCGATGGTGACAGTGTGCGGAAGCCTTCGTTTGGCAGCAAACAGATCTGGTGACGACGATGACAGCCTATGAAGATTGGGTGGCTTTCAACTTAAAAAAAAAATTGGATTTGCTCAGTCTATGCCCAACTCACGTGACCAGGGGTCAGAAACCAACATAACAAGAGGAGCCATTTTTTTGTTTCGAATTCGGTAGACAGAAACTCTCAATATTTCAAAAGCCCAAATGAACTGTGCGGTGAATACGAGTCGGCGGTGGTCCCTTTATAAACGACGTCACGAAGGGTGAGCCACATTCGGCTCCGGAGCCGCAGTTTGCCGTCCCCTGCACACGTATGTATCATGCATGTTGAGCTTCTTTCGCAACGTGTGTAGCCAACCGTGCTAAGTCGGAGGTGCGGGGACCCATCCCGCGCACTTGGTTGTTACTCATAATAAAAGTTTTCTGGGTTAGATCGCAGCCAATTCGCAATGGCCAATTGGAGACAACTTCAGCACAACGGTTGTGTATTGGAGAGGAAACCCACAACATTTACACTTTGACCACTGTGACGTTTCGCTGGTGATTACAACCAGCTTCATCAGGCGATTTGCCAGGACTGTGGTTGTGAATCGTGGTCGTGGGGAGCGGTGGTGCAGTGGTTAGGGCGCTGCTCTACGAACCAGCGACCCGAGTCCAATTCCCGCTCACGACCAACACCGGTGACGATTATTCGAACCTGGAATATCATTTTCAAATGTCTAAAATAACGTGGTTAAGTTTTTCGGAAGCTTTTTTTTGGTTTGTTAACCTAACTCACAGGGCATAGCCTTTACGTAACTCATCATCGATGTCATGGGTCTTTGTGGTTTTATTTCTGGTTTTAATCAGCCCTTACGTGAAAACGACTAAACTGAGGGCTGTGACTGACTCGTGGAGGGACCAATGCAAACTCTCGCAAAGTAAAGCTGCAATTATCAACGGTGAAGCTCACACGAAACAGGGACATTCGCTAACAGGGTGAAACCCCCCCCCACACCCCCCTGCACTATAATACCCCCCCCCCGCCCCCATCAGACGTGGAGCACAGCAATTACCGAGACGCACAGGCACAGGGCTACAGATGCCTCTCACTCACCGTTGCCTGACACAGAGCAAACCGACCACGGGCTACCAAAACAACGGGGACGTTGTCCCGCAGACCGCTCCCTCTCTTGTCGGGCCTCGCCTCCGGGCCCCGCACGCTCCCCTCGCCTCGCCGAGGGCGTCTGCCCACACCTCGCTCGCCTGCCCACGCCCCAGGCGTCTGGCGACCCAGGGAAGGCAGCCTTGACCTGCCACGCTCCCCTTGAATCACTCGTCCTGTCCTTCACTCCCTCCCTCTCTCTCCATCTCTCCTTCCCACCCTTTATCTGTCTTTCTCCCTCCCTCTCACTCCCTCCCCCTTTCTCTCTGTCTTTCTTCCTCCCTCCCTCCCTACCTCTCCCTCCCTCCCTCTCCCTGCCTCCCTCTCTCTTCCTGCGGGACCAGCAGCAACGGACGGCTGCTTTGGCCGTAACGATGACAGCGGGGCAGAGGCACGCTCCCCGCGCCGCGTGGTCGCACCTGCGCCGTCTGTTCCGCCGCTGGGCAACGGCGACGCCTTTTGGGTGGTGGTGGTGGGGGGGGTGAACAGATTTGCGAAGCGTGGAAGCTGAATCTTCACGGGAAGAGCTCCAGCGCGGCCAATGCCGTCTGCCGCAATTGGTATGAAACCCCGAAACGTTGGCCCCGTATCGACCGGCCGCTGGCGCTGTCGCCATTTACCTGGGCACGTCAGCCGCACCTGTGATCCGGGTTACGATATTTTGACGCTGATCGTCGTTGGCAGGGCAGCCGGCTCCGTTTTAGCCAGCGGCATATTGCGTGACGCGCCGCGCGCGGTTTGTTACGCGAGCGGACCGATGTCAATCCTTTACGTTCGCTCCGTGCGCTCGTAATGCGTGACCTTTACATTGTTTGCGTGTTCCTCCATGTGCACGAGCGTCACGAGCCCGTGTTCTCTCCACTGCTTGATAAAATAAATCTCCACCATACCACTGCCCCCCCCCCCGCCCCCCCACGGGGATGGGGGGTGGGGGACACCCGTTGCCATTTCCTTGCGATCGCGCGATGCCACAACCCATCTCTGCCTCGCGCGTGAACTCCATCTCATCGCTCCATCTCCACGGTGGGAATCCTCTCGGGGGGGGGAGGGGGGGGCGAGATGATCTTTTCTGGCTGCCATTCTATCACCGATCTCGACCACCTCCCCCAGGAAGGATCACGTGATCGCACAACACCGCTGGGTTTCGTGCTTGATCCGAATCCAACTCAATGTGGACATTGCACTGCGATCGCAATCATCGTCCCCTCTATGGCAGACTAATGCCCGTTTTGCTCGAGTCACCGCGTGCTCACAGGGACAGCTGCCGCTGGGGGTGCCCCCCCCCCAAATCGCGTTGCGACGAAATGCGACGTAAAAGCGCTCTTAAGATGCCCCAGCGAGAAGTGCGCCCTGTCGAACACGATCCACGATCGTGGCTCTCCATCAGTGCGCGCTATTCGTTGTCTTAGTGGAATTCCAAGCAAGCATAATGCTGTACGTACTCGTCCAGATAAATAAAGTAAACGTATTAAACAACGAGAAACAACCAATGCTTCTTTTCACAAGCAAGGAATTGGTATTAACACTGCATTAACAATGTGCATAAGAAGAAGGGAAACGTCTTTTCCTGTGCTGTGCGTGAGTGTGCGCTGGAGTTAGTGCCTGACTGGCCTCGATAGGCGCTCGCTAATGACACTTGCCATCGCAGTCTTATATAAATGTCTGTATCTCGTGTGCTCCGCATTGCACTGGTTAGTTTCGGCAGCAATTGAGTTGCAGTGGGTAGCAATCCGCATGCAGCAGCTGCACGGATTGCCGCATCGCAACACCGTACGGCGTCGCCAGAGCTTGGGGAGGCCTTCATCCAGCAGTGGATTGGTCATGACCGACGACGACGACAGTAGTTGACGTCATGCGGTTAGGTTAGTGTCCTCTTACGATGCCCGCGTGGTTACCGCGCTGCGAAACCGGGAAACCTAGGAGTGATTCCCAGCCGCGGCTAACAAGATCAGTGGTATCTGAACCAATCCTGGGCTATTCCACTCGCCACCGCCTTGTTTCACCAACTCGCACTGACCAGCGTGGTCAAGTGGGACGGCAGCACCCAGTGACCGACACCGCATAGGGAGGCCTTCATCCAGCAGTGGATTAACAACAAAGGGCCGCGCATTCGTCATTATCGAGGCTTCATTTCTCACCCGATACATTTGTGGAACGCTGTTAGTCAGCCTTGGAGTAGGGATTGGCGGCGTAAGGCACTACCAATAAAGCACCGCACACGGTATACCTAATAATAATAATCCTATATCATTGCGCTCTCTATTCACACAATCCTATAAACGGGTTTACAGGAATGCGGAGTTACAATGAGGACATGTCCTCGTGATCAATGATGACAATATGGTGGGATGGATTTTTTTTACGTGACAAAATCGTTCCCGGGACGGTGTTCCGGACCGTTCCGGCTGAAAATGAAAGGGCCTATTACCACGATTACGCCATTGAAGTGCCTTGAACAACGGTAGCAGTACCCTGGTGAAATCGGCAAGCAATGTTCAGCGTGTGCAGCTTAGTGTGTGGTTCAGAGTTGTCTTGGGAGGCAACAGATGGATTCGGAGGCTGGGGTATTGAGGATGCCAAGACATCGCATTGCCGCGCACGCTCCGTGTGGCTGCTGAAAACAGCTTCTGGTGCCTTCACTTTAATTCCACATTGTTTATCACCTGCAGCATTTCACACACACACACACAAAGCAATGTACCAATCTGCCAACCTGTCATAAATCCATCTGTGTGCGTTTGTCTACGCATACGTCTGCCTGTCCTTTCGCCTTAAGTTGCGGTTGCGTATGGACGCTGGGTGACTTTAGATTGTATTTGCGGTGTCTTCTTTCCAGTCGGGAGTCCCTGTTGTCTGCCTGTCCGTCTAGCCGTCCATCTATCTCTCAGTCCGCCCTTGCGTGCAGAGACGCACTTGTATCGATACGCTGCGTGAATCCAACATGGTATTGTATTCATTTCAACCAGGCATCTGTCCATCTGTCAGTCCGCAGTTGCATTTGGATGCTATAGAACATCCAAATTGTACTTGTCTTCAATTCTAACCAACTGTCCATCTGCACACCTGTCCATGTGAAAGTTCGTCACCTCGCCTTTCCCTGTCTATCTCCCGGCCTATCCCCTCCCCCCCCCCCCCCCCCCCCCGAGTCGGCCAGTCTGTATCGCTGGCTTGTTGATTTGTCTGTCTTATCTGTGTAAGGCAGCAGGGAAAATTACCAAATGTGATTTTAAGAGCTTGACTCATCCAATCCGTAATCACACCTCGGTAAGCAGCACAAATCCCATTCAGCAACCTCCACCTTTAAGCGGGGCTTAGAGGTGGGCTTGGGGGTTTTCATCTTTCAATCCTCATTCCATTTGCAACTCCACCTGAATTTAAATCCATTGCTGATCTACCTTAATCTCTCGAACTCAACATTTATTTACTTTGTTTAAGAAAATGATGCCCCCCCCCCCACCCCACTTTCCCTCGGGAGCCCGCGAGGACCAATCGATGTTCAGTGCGGTTAGCGGCGGTCGCGAACGCTAGAGCGCGCTCGCTCTCCGATGTCCGACGTTTCGGCCCGTGTGCCTGGAGCTTCTTGTTAAGCACACGAAGTGAAACTTTGCGCGTCATTGCCCACGTGTCTGTCTGTCAAGCTGTCTGTACGTCCTTCCGTCTGGAGATGTAATTCCGTGTCGGTTCCGTGTAGATTCCACAAGTGTTGCCTTCCTTCCAACCAGGCATCTGTCCATCTCTCCGTCTGTCTGCCTGTCTGGTCGTCGACTCATCTGTCTCTCTGTTCTTCTCTCGGTATCCGTCCGTCTTGGGATACATTTAGATTACCGGGAGCTTCCTCGTTTTCATCGTCTTCAGCTCTTTTTCTTCTTCCTTAGCAAGTGGAGCAAAACGTCGGACATCGCTCGCTCCGACAGGGGCCTGCGCAACGGGGCCGGACCGGGGTCGGGTAGGACTTGGAGATTTCAAACTCGCATCGTTCCCTCCATACCAGGAATCCGGAACAACCCACCACCACCGACCCCCCCCCCCCTCCATATACCGCCCCCTCTCTTTCTCTCTCCCCCTCTCTCTCTCGCTTCTCTCTCACCCTGCCAGGGCGCCACTGGGGACCATTCCTCCACCGGGTTTGGAAATGTCTTCTCCCCACGCAATTATCAGCCCGGTATCAGAGGCAGCCTGCTCGCCCTATCGGGCTAGATGGGTTTTTGTTGGGGAGGGGGGGGGGGTGCGCTGATGGTTTGGGGGGGGGGTCTGCAAATCTACGCCGCCATCTCGAATTTATCTCAGCCGTATAATTTGTTTCATCTTGCCATTGGAAAAACACCGCTCTGCGACAATGTATTATACACACACCGCGTTTCACATGGCCTGCGAGCGTGCGTTCACGCTTGTCTGCTGGCCCAACCACCACCATCTCCACCCCTCCCTCCGTTCTCATACACATATAGAACTGGCCACTAAGGGCTTGACGAACATTTTAGTTTTACCAGCCTCACTGTCGGCTAATGGGAATATATTGAGTGTGTTTGTGTGTGTCTGTCTTTGCGTGTCTCTTTGTGTGTCGTGCTGGACTTCAAAGGCTACTACTCACGAACAGCGCTTGCCCAAACAGTCTGTTCAGGCTATACAGGTGATCTTTGTCTGCTGTGGGCAGCGGGGGGTCGTGATGGTTGGCGCCTGCGGTCCTGGGTCTCTCTGAGTTCAATGTCGCCTTCAGCGAGTCGATGATGTGATGCATAAAGATCAGCACTCAGGAGACAAAGGCGGCCGGGAATGGTGTGTTCTGCTGGACGTCCTGTGTGCTCGCTCACGGCACATGCCCTGGCAGCCTGTTTTGCCTACACGGGGGATCTTTGTCTTTGTCTAGTGTCAAATTTCGTTTCTCAACTGATAAAATACAATAATCATACTTACATCTTGACTTAAAGCTTTCGTGACTGCAGGAGTTCACATTCTTTGGGTCTTTCGCTAAAGTCACGTAGATAGAAAAAAAAGATTGTACTATTTTATTGTTATTATTACTTTTCTGTCTACGTGACTTTACCGAAAACCCAAAGAATAATCATTCTTACGTTATGAAATGTAATAACACTGTGTAACAATTTTAGTTTTTGTTCCTGGGTAGTAAGTGATATTTTCCAATCGCTTATGCCTCAAAAGTACAAAAAATGGCTCTTATTTTTCCCCACAAACTTTGCTTTTGTGACCAGGACACAAAAGCAAAGTTAATCATCCACTCCATTAATAACACTTTGTAATACATTTATTTTTTTGTTCCTGGGTAGTAAGTGTGATTTACGAATTGCTTATGCCTCAAAAGTACAGAAAATGGCTATTATTCCCAACAAAATTAGCTTTTGTGACCACGACAGTGATATGTTTAAATGTACCTATTTTCAATGAGAAAACGTGGTGTGCATTTGTGTCATTCTTTCACGTAAAGTCCTGGTCACAAAAGCAAAGTTTGTGGGGAATAATAACCATGTTCTGTACTTTTTAGGCACAAGCTATTAGAAAATAATACTTACTATCCAGGATAAAAAATCGTGTTACATCGTGTAATCGATGACACTGGCCATTGCAAGACCGGTTCATATGTCACTTCACCACTGCTGTTACCTCTGGCTGGGATTCCAACCGACCTCAAAGTAGGGTCATAGTAATATTAATTATTATAAATGTCAATTTGTAACACGCACAGCATAGGTGATTAGCGAAGAAAGAACAACTCAACAGGCGCGAGGGGTAACCACAGATAATCAGGAAGGCACCAACAATTGCCCAAGATCTGCGATCCTCTCTCTCTATATATAGATGTGTTATCGGACAATTAAGGAGCGTTGACGTGTAGGAGGAAACCGAAGCACCCAGAGAAAACCCCCACGCGTGTGAGGGGGGGGGGGGGGAACCACTCCATCCCCCACGCAGACGGAGCAGGTGGGAAGTCCGCATTTGTTGCCGTACCGCCTTCTCGTGGCGAGCGAGGGTATAGGCGGCACCTACAGCGCCCGCGGGCAAGGGAGTTTGGCAACGTTTGTGAGATCCACCAACCCTTGCTGCCTCCACAGTGCTGGATCGCAGGGCGTTCGTCACCACCAGCACAGGCGTGCGAACCACGGCGTTGTTCCTCCCCACCTTGAATTAATTACCGATGGCGCCAATTATACAGCAGAGCTTCTCGTCAAATCGCATGGCTCTGTTGCCATCGTCCAACGTTGGGTTGTTTGACTAAAAGCCATACATGAGAGTTTTGCTTTTTAACTTTATCTGCACGGCAAAAGCCCGCTGAGCTATATAGCTCCTTTTTTCAGAAGCGAGATGGCCACTAAATAATAGCTCAACGAAGTGGCTTATTACGTGGGAATCTATAGCAGACCAATATGCTAAATGCACTTTTCTAAATGTGGAGGGAAAACCCGGACGACCCGGAGAAAAAATCTACGCGATCACGGGGAGAGAGACACGCAAACTCCACATACACAGCAGGCGTCAGGATCGGGATCGATCCCACGACCTCCTGCATACCAGGCGAAGACGGTAACATCTCCTAGCCACCGTGGATTCGTTGGAGGAAACCGGAGAACCTGGAGAAAACCTCACCACGCGTGGCGAACGAGCGAGAAGACAATCAGCGCTGCCATCTGCTGCCCAACAATCCCGTAGCCCGATTGCCTCCAACACCCCGCAAGCCCCGGTGGTAGCCCATTCAAACACCAGCCAGACCCCAACCTGCTTAGCCTTCGAGATCCGATGAGACGTTCAGGGTGATTTCTGTGGTGTATGGTGATGTACCCCCCCCCCCTTCACCTGAAGCGAGTTGCCCGCTCCATGCTGCTGGGTCATGTGACTTCGTGACACGTGGGGAGCCATGAGTGAGGAATGAAATTATTTACGATTTAAATCTCATGAACAATATTTCCAAAGCTTGTAAGAGCTCGCCGATGTATGTGCAGCACAAACACGAACATGTGTACTTATGCACGTGTAGGTGAGTGTGTGTGAGCACACTCACCTACACGTGTGGGGAGCGATAGTGTAGCGGTTAGCGCGCTGCGCTATGAACCCGGCGACACGGGTTCGATTCCCGCTCACGGCCAACACCAGTGACGATTATCTGAACCGGTCCCGGGCCTCCCCTAGGTCGACTCAGCCTCAAATGAGTACCTGATGCGGTGTGCAAACATTGCCACTGGAGAGACAAAGGCGGTCGGGCGTGGTGCTGGCCACCCACGTGTGCCGTTCCCACCTTCATAGGTGCTCGCTGACAGCACTTGCCCCAACAGTCTGTTAAGGCTATACGGGGATCTTTGTCTTTGTATATGAGTGTATGTTTAATTCAAATCTGTAAATGGTGAGAAACCTCTTATTTAGAGATTTGGATTATTGTTGGCAAGCTAATGGAAAGCTAACGTGTCCCCATAGTGTAGAGGATACAAGCCCTATCCATATAGCTGCTCCCAGAGGCATATGGCAGCAAGGATCATTGATGATTGTACTGTGCTGATGAGCCCTAATGAGAATGAATCTTGTCTACAGTTATGTCTGTTTCGCTGGTGCCTGTTGGGACGGCCACATTTTATTACATATTTGAGATGGTGGTCTAAATTAGCTAGTGGTCTGTACAAGGCTGAACGCTTGTGTGCATGCAATGCACATCTTCGCGTGTTGCTACATCTGTGTGTGTGCGTGTCTGTGCATATGAGCAGGCGTGTGTGTAGCTGTGATCATGCACGCATGCATTAGTTTCAGCGTGTGTGTAGGTGCTCCCTCACAGCACTTGTCCCAACAGTCTGTTAAGGCTACACGGGAGATCTTTGTATTTGCTCAAAGTGGGGAGCGGTAGTGGAGCGGTTAGCGCGCTGCGTTACGAGCCTGGGTACACGAGTTCGATTCCCGCTCATGGCCAACACCAGTGGCCATCATCTGAACCAGGCCTGGTCGTCCTCTAGGTCGACTCAGCCTCAAATGAGTGCCTGGTTTTACGTGTAAAACATCGCCACTAGGGACATAAAGGCGGCCGGGCGTGGTTCTGTCCACACCTCCCCCTCCGATGCCATTTCGGCATAAATACCTGCTCGCTAACGGCCCAAACATTATGTTCAGGCTATACAGTGGATCGCTGTATGTTTAATATGTATACATACATACACGTACATATATATATCCGTGTGTATTTTATATTGCACTCCTATTACTCTGGGGATACGTGCAGTCCATCTTGCCACGCTTGCCAATCAACAGATGCATTTAATGTAAATTGCATAACGTCAATATGCGCCTACCAGCACCACGTGAATGTTTAAACACCCGTGGACAGAGAGTGATGTATTCCGCACTGCACCTGGAGCTGAAAAATCCCCATTCACCACTGTGTGCTCGTGTGTGTGTGTGTAGGTCTACTTAGCCTCAAATGAGTATCTGGTGCAATGTGTAAGCGTCGCCACTGGGGAGACAAAGGCGGCCGGGTGTGGTGTTGGCCACCCACCCCACCCACCTCCTCCTCCTCCTCCCCTCCCCCGTGTGCCGTGCCGGCCTTCATCGGTGCTCGCTAACAGCACTTGCCCCAACAGTCTGTTAAGGCTACTAGGGGGATGTTTGTCTTATTTTGTGGTGGTAGTGATGGTAAGGAGGCAGTGGTGGTGGTGGTGGTGGTGTTGGCGGTGTGGAGGCAGAGCAGACATGTGGGCTGGCCGCTGCTGCTGCTGCTGCTGCTCACGTTGTTGCACGGTTCACACCCGCTCGCAAATGCCTCCGAGACGACGAGATGTTACGCTGCTTTTCTTAATTGAGATGCGAGTCATCGCTCAGATGGGGACCTTTCTGCATGTCCCTACATGCACGCGGCCGGCTTTTTGTGTGCACGCGTGTGCGCATGTGTGCGTTACACTGCAGTGCACACACACACACACACATGTACCTATCACGTCGCGTCGCGGTAGCCGTGCATCGATGCATCAAGTGAGATCGATTCTTCATCTCACGATACCCGCATCCGATGATTAAAACATATAATAATAATAGGTATATTATGTGCGTTGTTGTGTGAACGGTGCAATTCTTAGCACGATGGCTTTGATTACCGGCCACGGCTAACAACAGTGGCGAGTGATATCTGTACCGGTATTCGCCCCCCCGCCCCCCCCCTCACCAACCCACCTTGATCAACACGGTGAAGTATGGTCAAACAACCCACCCCCCCCCCCCTACGTCACTGACACGGCGTGGAGGGATTCTGCAGAGGATTGACAAACGGATCGTGCTCCGATACGCGTTACGTTGCATGGCACGCGACGCGACATTGCAATTCAAGGTTATTGCGACTATGCTCAACTAATTTGTCATTGTATGTTTGCATGTATGCACGGTGTGGTTATGTGCTGGACTTCTTTCACACCGTACGTCGCCAACCGTGCAAATCGGAGGCGCGCGGGGGGGGGGAATGACAACGAGCTAAACGCAAAGTGAGGTTTTAAAGAAATTAGTTTTCAATCTGGATTATTTCAAAGTGCGTAACCTCAGCGCCTTCCGAACATCGGAAGGGGGAGAGCGTTCCAGACGGCCTCAGAAGCGCATCCGATGCGGTGAGCGCCGTCTTTGTTTCGATGGGCGAGCCACAAAAGCCGCCGCTGCGAGGATGAGCGGAGCTGGCGTGACGGTCTCCGTTGTGGTTCATTGTGTTAACAAACTGCGGGTGCATCGATGTGTCGACCAGCGCCGATTCTTGAGCTCGCGATGCGACGCACGTTTGCAAGAATCTGCTGCGTCTACTTTACACTGCAACACACGGGTTGACGCGAAGCCCTGCAGCAGCGAGAGACCGCGGCGTACAACAAAAGTGTTTTTAAAAAAAAAAACATCCAATCACGATCCAGAAGCAAGACAAATCATTGAATCACTGGTGGTGGCAGGGGGGGAGTGATTATTGTCTGTACACGCAAAATAGCGACGGTTCTCGTATTAGTGGGCCTTGCCAAGTAAGATAAAAGTAATAGCTTAGTTTATTTGCATAGATTTTTAAGTGATTTGTTTACATACTCTGGTTCTTTCGGTAAAGTCACGTAGGTAGAAAATAAAACAAAATAAAAATAATTATTTTCATAGATTCCTGCAGACACGAAAGCTTCAAATCAAGATTGATTTGTTTACCTTCGCTATAATTTGCACTCCGATCTTGTTTTTTGAATTCTTTTTTGTTGCAACGTTCTGACCTGATACGACTGGACACCTGTGATTTTTAAACTTTGCAACTCATCGGATTTATCCAGCAATAAGATAAATATTCTCATTGCGATCTGCCAAAGACAATGAAGCTTCGCTTCGTGGAGGTGATTGTCCCAGCGACATCACTTCGTCTTTCTCAGTCAAAGGAGAGTTTGGCCGGACATTTCGGGAATGGGACATCAACCGATACCGTAATTGGCTCATACTTCTCGCACGTCCCCCGTTAACTCGGCAAAGCAATGGCCCCACATTTGCGAAAGCAACGTGGTGGGATTTTCAGTGTTTTATGGTCCACGCAAATTATTGGTTTGAGTAAACGTCCTCCAGCGGCCCCCAGGGCGACTCCCTTTATTAGGTGGCAGAGATTCTGTTTGGACAGCGATGAAGGGGGTGGGGTGGGGGAGGGATTCGACTGAAAATATACAAATGCCCTAGCTGCAAGCATTGTGAATGTGTGTGTGTGCACAGAGATAATATTGTATAGCTGCACTT
Organism: Petromyzon marinus; assembly: GCF_048934315.1. Classification (NCBI taxonomy): domain Eukaryota; kingdom Metazoa; phylum Chordata; class Hyperoartia; order Petromyzontiformes; family Petromyzontidae; genus Petromyzon; species Petromyzon marinus. Next base: position 3,220,960 of record NC_133691.1, on the reverse strand, counting down.
GTTTATAAATATGTATTATTTCAGCCGTTTGCTAGAGGCATGAAGATGCTACGCTCGGGGCACCAGGGCCCAGCTAGCCTTTTGTCCCGTCAATGCTTGCGTCTGCCCATTACATCAGATGCGCATTTAAGGCTGAGTCAACCCTGGGGGTAGCCCAGGACAACTTCAAATACCACTTGCCGATTATTTTATCCAGAGCGGGAATTGAACTCTTCTTGCTCGAGTGCAGGACACGAACCACTGCACGCACTTCTCCCCACAAAGACAAAGATCCCCCATATAGTTGTAGCAGACTTTTAGGGCAGATGCTGTTAGCGAGCACCGATGAAGACCGGCGCGGAACACCAGGAGGTGGTAGATGGCCAGCACCACGCCCGGCCGCCTTTGTTTCCCCAGTGGCGACGTTTACCACACACCAGGTACTCATTTGAGGCCGAGTCGACCTAGGGGAGGCCCGGGACCGGTTCAGACAATCGTCACTGGTGTTGACGGTGATGGGGGAATTGAACTCGCGTAGCCGGGTTCTGTTCCCCACTCAAAGACAAATATCCCCCATACGAGCTTTAATAGGCTGTTAGCAAATACTGAAATGAGTACCTAGTGCGATGTGTGAAAACATCCTCACTAATGAGACAGAAGCAACCGGGCGTGGTGCTGACCAACCAATCTCCCCCACCTCGGAGACGTCTCGATTGCGAATGCAGTATGCGATCCACAAAACCACAGCAGCTTGACTATTAATTGAATTTATTTGAAAAATGTTGTTGTTGTTGCAATCATGGTCGCGACATGGCATGGGCTTGTTGCGGCCTTGGGCTCCACAGGGAACGACGAGGAGCAACCTAAGCTCAGCTGATCGTGGTTCACCTGGCCGAGAGCATCGGCATTCATTCCTGGTTCACTTGATTTCATTTCCAGCGTACGAGCCCGGACGATTCAACCAAAGCGTCTCTTCCGCGCTGCTTCGATGCTCGGACGCCCCCCTGCAGTTTGCGTGGCAACCTGTCCAATGCACCACGAGACATTAGCGCGGCTGTTTAACTTTGGAACGCTCTGACCTGCGACGGCGGCCCCTTCTAAACTCGGTGGCATTTGCCCGTGCCGCAGGCGTCTGTCTCGCCTCTCGGAGACGGACCACGTGGTGGGGGGCTGTGTCGGCTTTGGAGGCTCTTCTGAAAGAAAAAAAACATTTGCAGCGTGTTCTCGTCACCCCTGCCATGCCAGCTTAAAATTCATACATTTTAGTTTTGCAAATGAAGGAAGGTTATTATTATTATTTAAGCCGTTTTGCAGTTTTGCGTTCACAGCCTCACCCCCGCGGCGGCTACTTCATCCCAGCTGTGAGCGGTGACAGCTTGCAGGGGGGGGGGGGGCGCAACGCGCACAGAGACCAACAAAGCATTTCGCTGTGTGGGTACCAATAGACCGCTGGCATTCGCGAGCACGTGTTTGGTGGCAGGTTGGGGGGAGTGGCTCAGAACAAAGATTGTGGCGAGATTTTTTTTTTTGGGGGGGGGTTTACCACAAGCGAACGGGTTAATGCAAGCTCATGAACAGCTACTGATTCGGAAGGAAGTAGAGGGGAAGCGGTGACACAGGAGGGGTGAGACAGGAGGGGTGAGACAGGAGGGGTGACACAGGAGGGGTGAGACAGGAGGGGTGGGACAGGAGGGGTGACACAGGAGGGGTGACACAGGAGGGGTGAGACAGGAGGGGTGAGACAGGAGGGGTGAGACAGGAGGGGTGGGACAGTAGTTGTCGCGCTACACTATGAACCTCACGAGCTGAGTTTGATTCCCGGCCACGGCTATATGGTGCCACGGTGGCGAGATGTTAACTACCTCGCCTCGTATGCAGGAGGTCGTGGGTTTAATTCCAATCCTGACGCCTGCATATTTGGAGTTTGCGTGTTCTTCACGTGGTTGCGTGGATCTTTCTCCGGGTCCTCCGATTTTTCCTTCACATTTAGAGTATTTGGCTGCTTTAAATTTCCACGTGCTAAGCTACTTCGTTGAGCTATCATGTGTGATAGCCAGCTCGCTTATGAAAAAGAGCGATATAGCTCAGTGGGCCTTAGGGTAAATAATTATAGTTTAGTTTTATCGTAAAATAATGATAGTTTAGTTTTATCGTAAAATAATTATAGTTTTGTTTTATCGTAAAATAATTATAGTTTAGTTTTATCGTAAAATAATTATAGTTTAGTTTTATCGTAAAATAATTATAGTTTAGTTTTATCGTAAAATCGGTGGAGAATTATATCTGAACCGGTCAGTCCCGGGCGGACAACCTTAGTCAACTCGCACTGACCAGCGTGGTGAAGTATGGTAAAAAAAAAACCCTTGACTGACACGGGATGGAGAGGCTATCTCCACCAATTTACTGACAAGGGGATAATAATAGTGATGGTACAATACTCTTTCTTAAGGGAGGCATGGGTCAAATGTACATCATTTGCATAATATTTTGCCTTATTTATTTAATTTCCACCATTACCTACCCAATTGTACTATAGGCATCGCGCCACGATATTATATATATATTTTTAATATTCGGGACTTTCACGGCTGGCAAGTGCAGCCGTCCCTTTGTGTCAGGGAACTTCACGGTGGGGCCGCTGTCACCGTGTCGTGGCCTTCAAAGAGTGAGATGAAATAAGTTGGGGGGGGGGGGGAATATGAATACGATGGTTCTATTGTGCAGTGGTTGCTGATCAGAGGTGGAATAAATTGGGAAAAATATGAATACGATGGTTATATTGGGTTCTATTGTTGAGCAGTTGTTGATAAGAGATGGAATAAATTGGAAAACATATGAATACGATGGTTCTATTGTGCAGTGGTGCTCCATCAACCACTGCAGAACAGCAACTGGTCGCCGTGCAACACCTCCTCCACAAGTGGATGGTTAAAGTGTGACTGCGGCCACCCGAACCAGACAATGGAACCGTATCGCGAATAACTGCACCACACGCCCGCTCTACGGCGGACTGAGCGGTCTTCGTCGCGGCTAACTCCCGAAGCTATCGCACGGCTCACAGGCTTAAACTTGAACGTGTGATTTGCACAGACTTGCCATACGCCAGAGAGGCTATTGTGCAGTGTTTTTTGATTACAGCTGGAATAAGTTGGCGGGGGGGGGGGGAAGTACTGATAGGATGGTTCTATCGCGCAGTCGTTGTTGATCAGATCGTGGGCAGTCGACTCCACTGCACTTGAGAACCTGTGCCAGTTAAAAGGGTAAAACCTATTCCTAAACCTCGTTTAATTTTCGGGCGACTGTTGAGAATTCAAACCCAGGATCTGACCGGTGTCAATTCCGTGCTGTGACCCCCTGATCCAATACAAATACAAATGCGAAAATTCCCCGTGTAGCCTTCAAGAGAATGCTAGGGTAAGTGCCGCTATCGAGCACTTGTGAAGGCCGGAACGGCACATGAAGACGTGGTGGCTGGCCAACACCACGCCCAGCCACCTTTGTCTCCCCAGTGATGATATTTACACACCGCACCAGGCACTCGTTTAAGGCTGAGCCGATCTAGGGGATGCCCAGGACCGGTTTCAAACATTTACCACTGTTGTTTAGACGCGAGCGGGAATTGAACCCGCGTCGCCGGGTTCCTAGCGCAGCGCGCTAACCACTGCACTCCCACTCCTCACTGACACTTCACACCGTTGTTGATCAGAGCTGGAATAAGTTGGAAAAAATATTAATACGATGGTTCTATTGTGCAATGGTTGCTCCATAATTAATGGTGCTCCATCAACCAGTGCAGAACAGCACGCTTGCACACACACACGCGTGAGAATGAGGGATACTGCCCTGAACCCCTTGCTGCAACCTCCTCTGCGAGTTGCCAGGTGTAATTTGTATCCCCGAATATTGCTCGTGGGGCGTTTCAAAAGGATCAGAGGAGTGTTAAAAATCCGCCGCCCGACACAGCGGTGCCCACCACAACAGTCGCGCACGAGAGAGAGAGAGAGAGGCTGGGTGCAGATGCAGCACTTGATGTCGTAAAAAAACAAAACAATTACACATATTACATAGAATACAGGGGGGACATAGACATAGAGTAGGGAGAGGGGGGGGGGTAGAGAGAGGGGGTAGAAAGAGAGGGAAGGGGTAAGAAGGAGGAGAGCAGAGCGTGAAATCTTTTGCGAAATATTTCATTTAAAAAGGAGGAGGGGGGGGGCACTTAAAGCAAATCATTGGAAAAAAAACGAAATGATGAACGAAGCAAAGTGTCCACTATACCGAGCATCTTCTTGTTTCCTCTGATCGTAAAAAAATAATTTTAAAAAAGAGAGAGAGAAAGGAGAGAGAGAGCGGAGATAGAGGAGGGAGAGAGCGGAGAGAAGAGAGAGAGAGGAGGGAGAGAGAGCGGAGAGAAGAGACAGAGGAGGGAGAGAGAGCGGAGAGAAGAGAGAGAGGAGAGAGAGTTGAGGAGGGAGACAGCGAAGCGGAGGGGCGCACGCGCGATCGCAGTCTCGTGGCGATCCGGGATCACGTGCCTGCCACCTTGCATTCCCCGGCAAAATGGCTCAATGCTGCACACTCGACCGCTGTGTCTGATGCCAGCGCAAAGTGCGTCCGTACTTGTGCAGGGTTGTTAGTCCACGGAACCGCGGGCGCGCTCGCTCTCTCCCACGAGGGCATCGACGTGCGGTTGAGTGACGCCTCTGTTGCGCGTTTTACAAAAAAAAGGGGGTGCGCGATATCCCTGGGGGGCCAGAATGAGGCTCCTCTGAAACTCCTCGCTCCGGACCAACTCTGGCGTCGGATTTGCAGCTTCCATTAAATGCGGTGGTTCCAACAACAACAACAACAAAAACGCGTAATGAACATCTCGACAGTTGTTGTTGCTGTTGTTATTTCCATGTTATACTTTGCAGTGGATGCTCCCATTCAGTTAAAATCATTTACCGCCCTTCGTCAAGCCACTGTTGGAGGAAGGCGGGCGACGAAAATTGAACGAGATGTCGTTTCGCCTCTGAGTTTTAGCCGTGACCAGGGGAGTCGAACTCAGCTTGATGGGGCAGTGCGGGAACCACCGCGGACACAGCCACAAGCCCCCCCCCCCCCCCCCCCCCAGTGCTTCAGCTCGTGAATTAATTCAATAAATGTCGCCACTCGTCCGTCGATCTGCATCTGCATTCCCACGGGGTGCAGTGCATCTAATTCACCTACCAAACCACGACCCCCCCCCCCCCACCACGATCTCGGAAGCTAAGCGGGGAAGGGCCTTGACCAGCGCTTGGCTGGACAGCCACGAGGCCGTTGGGTGTGGTAAGGGATGAGGCCGCAAAGGTTGCCAGAACGTGTCCGTACAGCCATTGCTCCAGTCAACAAATACTTTGAACTTGTCGGGTCTACCTGTGGATTGAATCCATCTGAGTGGAGCGTTTATCATCACGATGGTGATGATTTTTATCATCCCCTCGAATGTTTGGTGGAATTTCTCGGGGTATTCTCCAGCTTTATCCAAAAGGCCAAATACTCGTTGGTGGAAATGGCCAATCGTCGCAAATGAAGGTGCCTCCTGAAAATAAAAGAAAAAACGCCTTGACATTCACCGAGGCTTTCCTAAGTCTATAATTGGCATTTTTATTTTTTTATGGTACGTACCCCGGAAGCAGATAAATAAATAAGCGCTGATAACTTAAATAAATAAAGCGCTTTACAAGGCTGGATGCTATCTCTTCCTCTCTTCCTTTCTGAGTGAAGACAGAGGCCATATAACTGCTGCTTAAATATTGATGATGCAATATACATTAAATCTCATTTTTATTATTTACCCGGCACGGCCTCGCTGACTGGCAAGGATCCGTATCCTTGAGTGTTCACCCCCCCCACCCTCCAAAAAAAGATATTATGTTAATGATGAGGAACATCCCGAGAAAGAGTGAGCACGCACGCCGTCAGGAAGCAGCAAGTAGTAATCGCAACGCGCGGATGGGGGTGCTGCTCACGAAGCACGGCCGCACGTGTGATCGTCTCTTCCGCCAGTGCAGAATCAGAATCTTTATTTGGACTACTGCTAGGAGCTTATTCATCTCTTGTTTTCACCTAACAGATATCCAGTGTGGGCGGGTCCGTAATTTACAACAGCAATCAATCAATGAATGTATTATGAGTTTGAAAAAAACACGATAGGAGTGCAAAATAAAGAAAATGGTAAGCAAGTCACGATAACTAATTAGATCATGAATAAAAGATAACGGCAAGGCAAGAAAAACAACGGCAAAATAGTCCCAGACGACACCAAGATAGCATAGTCGCTCAATAAAATCGCATATTGACATTGAACTATCGATACATGGGTAATGATCAAAGTTACACGTCACACTCGCAAATGTGTCGAGTTGAGGTGCTTGCTCAACTAAACAAGAATACCGTGCGTTCAGCTCTTGTGATCTGAGAGATCGTAGACAAGGCTGAGGGCATTGCAAATGCAATTCTCCGGTCACATCACGCACGTGCAAGGCTCCGATGTTGGGAGTCGTGGTCTTGCCACCCTTTGTGCTCAAATCTGTAAGGGGGCGAGAATAACCCATCGTGACAACCTGCTAGCCATTGCTATCCTCCCCACTAGTTTAACCTGAGGTGGCAAATACGGAGTGCCCCGAGAAAACCCCTACGCAATGGGGGGGGGGGGGGGGTAGGGAAGACAGCCAAACTCCACGCGGGGTAGGTCTACAGCCGACTTATTGTACCGCCACTGACCGAAACCATCTCACGGCCACATCCCGCACGGTGATGGGGGGTGGTGGTGGTGCTGTTTGGCAGAGATGACGTCTTTCCCCATCGCGGTGCGATCCACCAAAATCCTGCCTGGATTGCGTATCACGTGTCGTGGAATTAATAACGTAAAAAAGTGTGCTCTTTTTAAACGTACGTATATATACAGTGAGGGAAAAAGGTATTTGATCCCCTGCTGATTTTGTACGTTTTCCCACTGACAAAGAAATTATCAGTCTATAATTTTAATGGTAGGTTTATTTGAACAGTGAGAGACAGAATAACAACAAAAAAATCCAGAAAAACGCATGTCAAAAATGTTATAAATTGATTTGCATTTTAATGAGGGAAATAAGTATTTGACCCCTCTGCAAAACATGACTTAGTACTTGGTGGCAAAACCCTTGTTGGCAATCACAGAGGTCAGACGTTTCTTGTAGTTGGCCACCAGATTTGCACACATCTCAGGAGGGATTTTGTCCCACTCCTATTTGCAGATCTTCTCCCAGTCATTAAGGTTTCGAGGCTGATGTTTGGCAACTCGAACTTTCAGCTCCCTCCAGAGATTTTCTATGGGATTAAGGTCTGGAGACTGGCTAGTCCACTCCAGGACCTTAATGTGCTTCTTCTTGAGCCACTGCTTTGTTGCCTTGGCCGTGTGTTTTGGGTCATTGTCATGCTGGAATACCCAACCACGCCCCATTTTCAATGCCCTGGCTGAGGGAAGGAGGTTCTCACCCAAGATTTGACGGTACATGGCCCCGTCCATCGTCTCTTTGATGCGGTGAAGTTGTCCTGTCCCCTTAGCAGAAAAACACCCCCAAAGCATAATGTTTCCACCTCCATGTTTGACGGTGGGGATGGTGTTCTTGGGGTCATAGGCAGCATTCCTCCTCCACCAAACACGGCGAGTTGAGTTGATGCCAAAGAGCTCCATTTTGGTCTCATCTGACCACAACACTTTCACCCAGTTGTCCTCTGAATCATTCAGATGTTCATTGGCAAACTTCAGACGGGCATGTATATGTGCTTTCTTGAGCAGGGGGACCTTGCGGGCGCTGCAGGATTTCAGTGCTTCACGGCGTAGTGTGGTACCAATTGTTTTCTTGGTGACTATGGTCCCAGCTTCCTTGAGATCATTGACAAGATCCTCCTGTGTAGTTCTGGGCTGATTCCTCACCGTTCTCATGATCATTGCAACTCCACTAGGTGAGATCTTGCATGTAGCCCCAGGCCGAGGGAGATTGACAGTTCTTTTGTGTTTATTCTATTTGCGAATAATCGCACCAACTGTTGTCACTTTCTCACCAAGCTGCTTGGCAATGGTCTTATTGCCCATTCCAGCCTTGTGTAGTTCTACAATCTTGTCCCTGGCATCCTTGGAGAGCTCTTTGGTCTTGGCCATTGTGGAGAGTTTGGAATCTGATTGATTTATTGCTTCTGTGGACAGGTGCCTTTAATACAGGTAACAAGCTGAGATGAGGAGCACTCCCTTTAAGAGTGTGCTCCTAATCTCAGCTCGTTACCTGTATAAAAGACACCTGGGAGCCAGAAATCTTTCTGATTGAGAGGGGGTCAAATACTTATTTCCCTCATTAGAATGCAAATCAATTTATAACATTTTGACATGCGTTTTTCTGGATTTTGTTGTTGTTTTTATTCTGTCTCTCACTGTTCAAATAAACCTACCATTAAAATTATAGACTGATCATTTCTTTGTCAGTGGGCAAACGTACAAAATCAGCAGGGGATCAAATACTTTTTTCCCTCACTGTATATAAAGTAGCGTCTGTACGCAGGGCTTTGTCTCAGCCAGAGCTATCTAGAATATATATTTTTCTGGGGCGTGAAAAAGATCGTCGAGCCTCTCTGAAATATTCCACGAGACAATTAAACCTCTCTGCCTCAACTTCGCTATTGGTCCAATTGGCACTGCGGGACATCAGCAAGCCGGAGACGAGATGGGGGGGGGGGGGGTGCAGCTGGGGGGGTGCAGCTGGGGGGCAGGGAAATAAAAACGATAAAATAAGAAGACGAGCGGTGGAGAGGGAGCGGTGTACGAGGAGGAGATGGCGGGGGCGGTGGGGGGTGAGTGAGTCTGGGCAGCAGACTGAGATGGGAGTTAGAATAAAAACGTAGAATTTTAGTGAATGCTCCAGAGACCTCCCTTAGCTTCCATTAGGCAGGCAGCCCGGCCACAATCAAGCATCACCTGGCCCCCACGGCCGGGCCAGCTCAGCACAATGTGGTCCCATACACCCCATCACCACCACCACACTCCCCCACACAGTCGCCCCCTCCACCCCCTCCAACCCCCACCACGTGCTTGAACCTCATTTATCTGGTAAATCCCAGGACTTTGCGTGAGCGACACTCACTCATTGTGAGGATAAAACGCGAGCTTCACTCTTCCGCCACTGACCACCACCACACCACATTCCCATAGCACCATGACTACTACCACCACCAACACCGCGTCCCCATAGCCCCACCACTACCGCCACCACCACCGTGTCCCCATAGCACCACCACGTGCCCATAGCACCACCACTCCTGTCACCACCACCACTGTGTCCCCATAGCACCACCGCTCCTGTTACCATCACCACCGTGTCCCCATAGCAACACCACTACCACCACCGCTGCTGAGCAATACAACGACCAATGCGTCCCCATATCACCACCACCACCCCATTCCCATACCACCACCGCCACCCCATAGCACCACCACCACGTCCCCATATCACCACCACGACTACCACCACAGCTCGCCATAGTACCACCAATGACGAAGATCCCCTACATGGTCTTCATAGACTGTTGACGTGAGTTCTGTTTGCCTGAACCTAGGTGCATGGTGGATCTTTGTACTTTTTTATATACCCAGAGTATATAGATAGTCAGACATCTTACTGCACTGTTTTGAAGGGGATGTATGTATTAAACACTGCACGTCTCCATCTTTCCATGATCCACCAATCCCTCCATCAACTCTGCTCGATAACTGGTGTGCGCCAACACACCCAGCCAATATTTATTTGACTGATTTATCTAGTTTGCGTTTCTGCACTTTTTAAATTATAATTTTTTTTTAAACAAAATCAATGGGAACTTAATTAGATTGCACACTCTCTGACATTGCGGAACCTTTTGTCGCCTTGAGATTGCGAGGTTTGTTTTGGCACAACATGAATAACGTTCTCTCCGTGCTCACTAACAGTCAGTGACAGAACACCGTGAACCTCCACACTTCCAGAGACAGTGTTCAGATTTGAATTAAATCAGCTGTTGGGTGGCTCATGAGCCACGGTCAATTTCCAAACTTTCAGAGACAATGTGCACATTTTATTTAAATTAGCTGTTGGATGGCTCATGAGCCACGGTTAATCTCCAATCTTTGAGAGACAATGTTCAGATTTAAATTAAATCAGCTGTTGGGTGGCTCATGAGCCACGGTCAATTTCCACACTTCCAGAGACAATATTCAGATTTAAATTAAATCAGCTGTTGGGTGGCTCATGAGCCACGGTCAATTTCCACACTTCCAGAGACAATGTTCAGATTTAAATGAAATCAGCTGTTGGGTGGCTCACGAGCCACGGTCAATTTCGACACTTCCAGAGACAATGTTCAGATTTGATTTAAATCAGTTTGTTGGGTGGCTCGTGAGCCACGGTTAATCTCCAATCTTTGAGAGACAACGTTCAGATTTAAATCAGCTGTTAGGTGGATCAGCAACCAGGGTCCTATTTGTAACGGACCACCGAGACCCGTATGATGAAACCAGGTTTTGTTAGAGATTCTGTACTGACATTTGTTCAGATTGCCGTGTTGAGTAAAACGCCAATGTATGTCGTACACCCTCCTCCTCCTCTACCCGACACAGTGCACTGCAATGGCGAGATGTTAACTTGCTCGCCTAGTATGCAGGAGGTCATGGGTTCGATCCCGACCCTGGCGCCTGTATATTGGAGTTTGCATGCTCTCCCCGTGGTCGCGTTGTTTTTCTCCGAGTCCTCCAGTTTCTTCCCTCTACATTTAGAAATATGCACTTGGAGTATTTGGCTGCTATAAATTTCCACGTGACGATAAGCCACTTTGGTTGGGCTATAATTTGTGGCCAGGTCGCTTCTGAAAAATACATTTATAGCTCAGTGGACCTTACCCGGCAAAAATAAGATTTTAGTTTAGTTGAATAGAAAAGAGTTGTCACGTTAACAAACATTCCGATGTATTGAGTCAATCAACCAATTTCGCCCTCAATAAAGTAGTGTATCAGTGCACATTACAACGGAACAGGAACGTTACAGGGCGGGGGGAGGGGGGGACGGAGCAAAAGGAATGAGAAAAGAAACCCGTCACGACCTCAGCGGCTAACGCCGACTGAGCAAGGTAAATGTCAAGCGGCCGCAACGAATAATCGATGCCCGTCGTAAAACTGCCAGCGAAACGGCGAACCCAATTTGCTAACCGTGGATCGCTGTCCAGCAACACCGCTGTGCCAAAGCAATCGTACATTGTCGCGTGCGTTCATCACGTGACAACTTTGTCTATCTGGCTGAGTCGGGTAGAGCCAGGGTGCGCGATAAACATTGGCCCATTGTACTGACGAGATCCGAGCACCAAAAAAAATAATGAATCGTAGTATTGTTCGCGAAAAGCGAGTTGATGGACCCAGCGCGGTGACCATTGACTGCAAACACAGCACATTTTTTTTTATTAAATTGGCTTATTACAGCTCTGAGAAATAAACATTGTATTTTCGCCCTCAATAAAGTAGTGTATCAGTAGTGTATCAATTTTATCAATTTATTATTTTATTCTCATTCTACATGACTTTACCGAAAGAACCGAAGAAGATGAATCCTTGCAGTCACGAAAGCTTTAAATCGAAATTGTATTATACTCTTTGGTTCTTAAAGTCACGTAGGTAGAAAAGATACAATAAAATAAAAATATATATATTATTTTCTACCTACGTGACTTTACGGAAAGAACCAAAGAGGATGGATTCCTGCAGTCACGAAAGCTTCAAATCAAAACATTGTATTTGTTTGTTTGATTAATATATGATGATCAGTCTTTGCAGGGACATTTCAAAGATGTGCCTTCGGGACCGGATTCAGGTTATGAGAGGCCGAAGGCTAATTGGAGGGAACGGGCAAGTATGTTACTGTATTAGCTATTGCAAAGAAATGTAATACAGTCATCAACCATATGCATTTACCGATGTAAAATCAACAAATTTATTTGGCTCAAGTTATATTGATCAAACACAAATCAGTCACTAAAATAATTTATGTTAAAAAAATCCCTAGCTTTATCTGGGGAGGGCCTTAAAGGAGGACCGACAATATATGAGGGCCTAAAAACTTGCGTGCAGTCCTCGACGTAAATAATTCGTCCCTGTGGCCCATTCGTAAGTCGAAAGGTTCGTAAGTCGGAACACCGCAATGTACTGCATTAGTTAATGGGTTAATCCGGCCTTGTGTGCCCCTCTTGTGGATGAAGTGGTTTATCAAAGTGAATTCACGAGGTGTATTTATTTATTTCATGTCATCCTCTGGAGATGTGTTCTGACACAGGGTGATGCACTCCTGGCTGCATCGTTCCAAATAGAAATGTCTTCATTTAATGACACGCTGCCGATTTTAATTGCCAAGCTGCACAATGACACCATCCCTTCGTGTTTGGGTGTTCAATTAATTTGGCTAAATAACAGCTGTGACAATTTAAAATATCAGTTTGACTGGCGTGTGATGAATGGGTAGGTGAGAAAAATGTACTGCCCCTGGCGTATATAACAGGTTACTTGAAGAAAACCCACAAGTAGTTCTGCGATATTCGCGTCTGCTGACTTATTCCTTGATGCATCGCGGGGCAATGCGCTGCTCCGTGAGCTTTCCGAACGGATTCTCCATCTCACGACGCGACGCCGATTTATTTTTGAAGTAAAATTGGAGGCGGGAGGAAAACGGCAAAACAACAACAACAACAAAAACACGTGCATTTAATCTCATCCGGGGTCTCTCTGGGTCCAAAAACCCGGAAAATATTCCCACATCCAGTACAACCCCTCGCGATGGCTGTGGCTGCTAGTCACGCGCCGACTCCAACTCTCGTAACGACCCGAAACGCACAAACGGCGCTGCGCGTGACCAACACAGCAGCTCGCGGTGCTGACATCACGATGGCAGTGGAGGATGGGGGGGGAGGGTTGCTGGCGCTGAGGCTCAGATCAGGGATATATGACCCGCTCCAACCCTCTCGCTATTCCACGGGGAGTCCCCACATTGACCGTGACTAAGGATACCACCTGCTCCTCGAGCTTACATTCAGCTGCCGCGCGGTATGTAGCGAGTATGCACATCCAGTGGCTTTTAGTGACATCATCATTGCCATCAACATTGCAGAAAAATAATTCTCCGCAATGACAGTACCGGGAAACTTCCCCCACCCCCAAACCTCCACCACCACCTGCCCTCCCCCCCAACTCCTTCCCTCCCGCCCCCCTCGCCACCAACTGGTGAATGCCAGAGCACAATACAGTAGGTACCCACTTCTCCCTTCTCCTCCTCCTGCCAGCTGCATATATCCCAGCTGTCAAATGCATGCCCAGTGTGGGTGTACAAGCAGGGTTTGCCGAATCGGGGCTGCAGGAAGCAGCGCGCCGTATTTATACTGCATCGAAAATGTGACAGCATCTGAACATGCTGCGGGAGCAGCGGTGGGCATATTTATTTTAGAGGGAGGGAGAGGGAGGGAGACAGCCAGTCACGTGCAGAGGAAGAACGAAAAAGGCCAGGCTTGAGCCGTGACTGAAACAATGGCCAGGGAGTCGACAGCACGGACGGCTGGGGAGTGCGGGGGGGGGGGGGAGTTAGTTTGCGACTATGGTGACAGCAAAGGTGAATGAGAGACCTGCCCATTGTGCCAGGGTTGACTGAGATGTTCGACAGAAGGCCTCGGTTGCTGGAGCGGAGAATGATAGAGGAGTGAGAAGCGAAGAGAGAGGCACATCAGCTGCGAGTGCACCAGGGACCACGAAGGCAGCGAATGTGATCTTGAAATTGACGCGACATTGATGCACCCAATTAATCGCGATCCAATTACGCGCGTGGCAATCAACGCGTTTTCGATCCGTGCACGATGTATCTAACGGGTTCACACGAACCTCCCTGCAGCGCACTAGAGGCCGCGACATCGACAACAGATTTTGTTTTTACGCTTAATTTATCAATTGGCAATCGTGAATACCGACAATGCATCCCCCTCTGCGGGAAGCGGTGGATGACTGACGGAAAAGCATACGATTTTGTTTTGTGAACGCTCCTTCGCTGCAAGACTATTGTTACGATTTTTTTTGTTCCTCCAACGCTATCGTCAATGACCGCTTTGGTCATAATGGGAAAAACGCGCGGCTCCTCATTAACGCTCAGCGGCAGCAGCGGCAGCGGCGGCAGCGGCGCACGGATCGCTCAGCCGCAGCCCCGGCGAGTCCGCAGTTTACAATTGCTCGGGTCGGTCGATGTGCATTTCAAATTGGGACGGAAAGTTTTTTTTATATATATAAAGCGGAGCTCGCGCTGACCCTAAGCAAGTCCATTACCAGCGGTTAATAATGCGTCACTATATCTGCGGTTGTTCCTTTTTTTTTCGCGAACGTTAATTAAAGGGCGCACCACGTGCCTCGCTGTTGCTGCGGCTCTGAGATCCTCAGGAATGGGGGCTGTTCAACCTCACAACAGCACGACACACTCTCTTCTCCACAGCCCCCCCTCCATCACCCTTGCCTGCCCCCCCCCTTCTTAATCTACCCGTGCATCTCTCCTGAGAACGTCTGGATGATCCACAAAATATGGAAGCAACCACTCCACGTTGTTTTGTTGACCTATTTGCAGGCAATGCGGCATGGTCGTTATGGCTACGTAATTTTTAAAGGGCTCTCATCATCAAGACACTTTGTCTTCGAGCTTGCCACGCCAGTTATTATCATGGGAGAGAGTGCTCGACAGGCATCTGTACCTGCCAGAGTCTCCGTTGACTAAGAAGGGCCTTAGTCAACCAAACGTAAACACGTCGCCTGTTATACAGTTACAGCGCTGTTGACGAATGCGTTGCGTTGTTTAAATACATCGAATGGTCCTTCCACTCTGGGCGCTCGGGACTCACACTGCGGGGGGCTCTCATCGCACAGCGAAGAGAGCGGCAGTTTTGTTCACATCATAAGCCCACATCGGAGACACGGCACGCAAGATGAATGGGAGCAATATAGGGAATCATCCTGAGTTAGCCTGCACCGTGTGGCCACCAAAATAAATAAATCCGCAAATGAATGAATACGCTGAAGGGGTAATTTTGAGCCGTTAAGACGCTGTCGACACGCGTCATGGGTTGATGAGCGTCGTCTCTGCAACCTGTTGTCACTGGTAGGGAGTGGGGGGTGAGGAGGGGGAGGAGGGGTGGTGGCAGGGGAGTGGGTTGGGCTAGCAAAGAGGATGGCGTTGGGATTTGCTGAGATACGGGGGACAAAAATCCCCCGTGTAGCCTTCACAGACTGTTGGGACAAGTGCTGGTAGCGAGCACCTACGAAGGTCAAGGCACACGAAGGGGTGGGTGGCCAGTATCATGCCCGGCCGCCTTTGTCTCCCCGGTGGCGATGTTTACACATCGCATCAGGTACTCATTCTGAGTCGACCGAGGGGATGCCCAGGACCGATTCAGATCATCGTCACTTGTTGTTGGCCGTGAGCGGGAATCGAACCCGAGTCGCCAGGTTCGTAGCGCAGCGTAGCGCTAACTGCTGCACCACCGCTCCCCCTCCTCCCACACAACGGCAGCGCCCCACCGCGCGCGCCCGGAGTCCGCCGAGGGTCTCGACTCGAGCCTTCGGGCGTCCTTGAGGCCAAGCGTCTGGAGCAGCGGCGAGTTGAATTCATTATTTGAAAACACTCGACATTAGTCGACACTCGCGTAAGTGTGACAGGAGTAGCAACAGTAATAATAATACACTTACTAAGGGCGGTGGGGAGAGGCCGAGTGGGTGGGGGGTGTGAGTTTCATTCCCCGTCGGGTCTCAAATGGCTGATGGAAGTATGGTCAAACTAACCCCCGGATCACCGATACGATTCGGGGTGACCTTCGTCCAAGAATGCATTGACTAAGGCAGAGATCGGCAACCAAAGTAACATGCAAAGCCATTATTTTTTAATTCGGTCAAAATAAAATCACAATATCCCAAGAACCACAATGCAGAGTGAAAACGCGACGATGGTTCCTTGACAAATGAAGTCACGAAGCAGTCCTTAAAGAGCCGCAGGTTGCCGACTCCTGTACTAAGTAAATTATTTAACAATAAGGGAAGTATATTATTTAAATCATCATCATCATTATTAGCCATTCACATAGAGACCCCGGTATTAATTTGGGCAATAATTTTAATGGTTCGCTTTCTTTATTAAATCCCTACCTCCCCGTCGCAACGCCAACCCCCACCCCCTCCAGGACAATTTTTTATTGATGCCTACACAGCGATATTTCTACCATTTCCGAGACCCTTCACTAAATCAACTGCGCATCCTTGAGAAAGAATCGCGGTGGGGAGAGGGCGGGGAGCGATGGTGGAGGTGGAGGGTGGGGGCGACTGAATATCAATCACATCTCGCTCCGCAGCTGTACCATTCATCACAGCGTCACGATGGAAATGGCGAACGAGAGAGAGGGGAGGGGCGGGGGTTTGGTTGCTCGTGGGGGCTACATGGGATGAAGGGGGGGGGGGGAATGGGTTGGAGTGCTGGGGTGGGGGGTTATGTGGATATATGCGGGGGGAAGGAGAAGGCACACAACAGAGAGAGAGAGAGAAATGGAAACGAAGAGCGAAGCAAGATGGGTGTAAATTATAGCAAGAGAAAGTGGGAGAGACAAAGAGGCCGGGAGAATGCGCAGAGCGAGGGAGAGACGCCAACAGCTCTCAGCATCGGCCAAAGGGCAACCATTCATATGTTGTTGTTTTGTTATTATTGCATTCTCTGGAGTGTAATGATAGCCCACAAACGACGTGAATTCCGTGAAATACAAACAAACGGCACTCATGACGGCGCCTTTCATCGCGGTAAAGTTGTCACGAGGCAACTTGTGAGCTTCTCTCTTCAAAGCGGCACGCGGTCCATACGAACGATTACGTTCACGTCACAACACGAACGCCACAGAGAGCTCGCCGTCAATCCGCTTCTGGACGAAGGGCCTCCTCCTAGTGTGTCGATCACGAGCAGAGCCGCCCCCCTCGAGGCAACGGGCGAATTGGGGCGACCGCCCGGGGCCCCGCGCTCTTTGGGAGGCGCCGCTCTTCGACATCACGGTGCGTCAGATGTAACTCACTCGCTCCGCTTCGCGCCCTGTGGAGCATAAGGCCGCAACAAGCCCACGCCATGCCGGGCGGTCTTTAGCAGCTCGTCAGGTATAAGACTTCTCTGGTTAAGTGTGAAGAAGGAATCGGGGGGAGGGGCACGGTGGGGGTGTACCTCGGGCCCCACAGCCACCATCCTGCTATGGACGGCCCTGGTCACGGTCATACCGAGCACCACGCGGAGCGGTGGGGGTTTTGGTGAGGCGCTTGGGGTAGGGAGGCGAGGGGGCGGTGCCAAGACCGGTTCAGCTCTCGCTTGCCACCGATGTCAGCCGTGGCCCGGGAATCGAACTCAGCTACGCCGGGGTTCGTAGCCCTGTGCGAATCACCACTCCAACACGCCAGCAGAGAGACACTAGAGGTACACAATTACAACCGCCGTGCAGCTCTCTCTGCCGAAGATGGCATCTCGCATACGCCTATACATAGCACGGCTTGGAATGGCTGATCGTTTGCATGTACATGTGCAAAAGCTTGATTTCAGAGGCCGGCGTAATTGTATATCATTTAACAGATAAGTACAATAAGGTGACGAAAGGGGAGCGAGAGAATAGAATTCAATTGTTACCGTCTAACCAGCGGCCCTGACCCCTGCACCGCGTG